>NC_091622.1:30456629-31081629 GCF_027580195.1 Bos mutus | reverse complement strand
TGGTGTTTGGGCTCTGCTGAAAGGATTTCCCAGGTTGGGCGGTGGTAAAAGAATTTGCCTGCCAGTGCAGGAAGCACAGATTTGATCCCTGGGTTGGGAAGATCCTCTGGAGTAAGAGGAAATGGCAACCCCCTCCAGTATTCTTGCAGGGAAGATGCAACTGAGCATGAGAGGGTTTCAAAGGAATGGAGGAGAAATGCAATGTTGATCTTAACAAATCACTGGATTAAAGCTAGGTAAGAGGGAACTACATGTAATAGAATTAGGGTCTCAGTGAAAACATGGTAGAATAGAATAGATCTTAGATGGAATGGGAATGTCAACTTGATGAGGGGAGGAAACTCAAAAGATAAAAGATGGCATAGGATTGCTTGAAATTGAGATTGTAAAGAGGTCAGAGTTATTGTTAATAAAGGTATTTCTCCTAAAATAAATATAAAAGGAGTACATTTGCATTAAGTAGAAAATAATCAACAAATAATAAAAATGAAATATTATTAAATTCTAATTAGACTCTGTTGCTTGCCAAAGGGATTTTGAGATTTTCATTCCCTTTATGAAAACAGATTTGAAATTTTAAACAGAATAATTATCACCAAGCTGAGGCTTTGTGCTTGCCATAATAAAAAAAATACTGAAAGATAATTGTAAATAGAATAATTTCCTTGCCATAACACACTGCAATTTTCTGCTGTCCTTCTCTCCCACCTCAAACCATACATTGTAAAGCCTGCACTGTCTTTAGATAGTGGACATAGTAACCTCACTAACTCCGAACCTTGTGGGTATCTCATGCTCCTCCTTATTACCTCCATTTTCTCCACCAAAAGAAAAAATTATTAAAGCATTTACAAATCTAGTCACAGGCAGTCTATTTATGAATGCACTTCAAGGAACAGATTAATACATAAATATGATTGACATATCTTATGCATTTAGGAGGTATGTACATCATCACCAATCCTTAAATGTAAGACATTGCCTTGACAGTGGCTCATTGCCAATATATCCTTATTCATATTTTCTAAATTGTGATTTTGTATGCATAAAATATTCTAATATTTACTGACATGTCAATTGACCAGCTTATTTGAACATATTCAATCATCCCTAATACTGGAAAATTTCTATTTGCTATAAGGGTTTTTAGCCATTTTGCTAGTAACCTAATTTCAATAAGGATCCAATTCTGGAAAAAAAAATGTTTATAAGGCAAGATAATAATGAACTTTCTTCTATTTTTTTCTTGATCATATTTCATAAAAAAAAAAGAATCACAGTCACAGATTATATAATAAACACTTGAGAGGTTTTTTGTTTTTTGTTTTTTTTTTTAACTTTGTGAGTTTTTAAACCTTCAAGAAGCTGATTTACCAAGCAATGAAATTGGACAATCTTCAACAATTACTTTTCTGTATTTTCAGGCAAACACAAAAATGCATGTATACTCCCACAGAAAAAGACTTAGAACAACATTTGTTTGCCTTACTCAGGTAAAATTATCAGGTTCCATAATCTTGCCTGAGGGAAAAACATTATTTTACTTCTTTAACAACCTTTATAAGTAAGATAACATATACAGTGGTAAGGTTGATGTACTTTTTGAGGTGGGAAATCAGTCACATCAAAATGCAAATCTGTGTAAAGAACATTTCTCTTACTGCAAAAGGGTCACTTTGGAAAATATGAATTCCACACACTTCGGCAGAGTGACACTGTAGGGAGACGTCTAACTCACCAAGGGGTTATAGAATCAAAATGCCCAACTCTGGAGTCAGACCCTTTTACACCGTAAAGTGTCAGGAATGGCCAGCCTAATTTCTGCCATGCTTTAGCAATGTAAGATTGTTTTTTTAATTTAGCAGGTAATTTTTTTTTGTTTTTTACCTGTCTTCTAGCCTTCAGAATCTATGAAAATATTTTCTTTTTTCAAATTGTGGACAAAAAAACAGAATAAAGGGGAAAAAAGTAGTTTTTGTTAAACTCACCATTCTCTCTTTTTACCCTTTTACTTCTTTTATTTAGTTTTTTTCTTTAATTATGAAATACTATGTAAGTACAGAAAGTGCATAGAAGTTAAAAAGTGCAGGTCAGTGAATTTCCAGCAATGGAATCCCAGTATAGCTGCCACCTAGGAAAAGATAGAACAGTACCTGTAACACAACCCCGATTTCCCCATCTCCACAATTAGTCTACAGTTTACCACTCATGAGCCTATCAGCACTACCATTCATGATGCCTAGTTTTGAACAATTATCATACAGTTAGCATTCTTTTACTCAATATTTAGTTTGTGAAATCCATTCATGGTGTTATAAATGAAATCTATGCATTTTCATTTCTATATAGTATTATTTCATTGTTCTCTGTATGTGTGTGTGAGAGAGAAAAATTTAAATCTTTATAATACCGAGTCTTTGATCAATAAACACAATGTATCTGTCCATTTATTTAACTTTCTTTTATTACACTCAAGAAAGTTTTACAGATTTTCATGTAGAGATCTTCCACATCTTTATTTCTAGATATTTTATATTTTTAGTATTATTGCAAATAGTGCATATTTTTAAATTTCGTGTCTTAAGTGTTACTGGTATATGCATGTCTGATTATTCTTGAACGTTGACTCTGTACCATAGTAAACTGATAGCTGACATTAATTTTAGTAAGTCATTTCATATTCTCTTAGATTTTCTATATACATATTCACATCATCTCTAACCCTTAACTTTTATTTCATTCTCTCTAATTCTTTAGTATTTTTTCTTTCTTTATTTTCTTGGCATATTGTACTGTGCTGTTTAGTGCCTACAATTAAATGTTGAATAGAAGTGGTAACAACTCACAGCCTTTAAGATAGGCTTTAAAAATGCTTTCTTTGTTAGTAAGTATGACATTTTCTGTCGGCTTCCTGAAAATACTCTGTGAAACTAAGAAAGGTTTTTTTTATTTCCAGTTTGCTGGAGTATTTCTAGGTTTTCAGGATTTTTATGATTAGATGTTAGATTTTATCGGTGCTTTTTATACTTCTACCAAGATGATTATAGGGTTTTTCTCCTTTATACTGCTAATGTAGTGAATTTTAATGATTTACTTTTAGATGCCAAACAACCTTTGCTTTCATTTAATAAACTCATCATGCCTATTTATTTTTGCAATTTTCAGTTTACTAATTTATGTAAGTCTTTTTTACCTACAATTATATGAAAGATTAGCCTGTCATTCTCTTTACTTGGAATAAGCTTTTCAGATTTTGTTTACCAAAGTTGTGTCTTCTTTATAAAATATATGGACTAGTGTCTTGCTTTTTTTCTAATCTTAGAAAGAGTTTATGTAAAATTAGACTTAATTATTGCTAAAACATTTGGTAGATTTTTTTCCAGAAAGTCTGAAAACAATCTACTAGTCTTGAGTATTTTGATGAGTAGGTTTTAACTGTGGATTCAAAGTCTTTAATACTTATAAGATCATTGAAATATTCTATTTCTTTTGGTAGCAGTTTTTATACAAATTTGTCCGTGTCATCTCAATTTTCATATTAATTGGCATTGAACTGTGCATATGATCCTCCTCTTTTATCCTTCTAATATCTGCAACAGTTGTAACAATATTCCCTTTTAACTCCTATTTTTGTGCCTTTGCTTATTTTCTTGATCAATCTTAAGAGCTTTTTTTTTTTTTTTATTTTTAATATTTATTTATTTTTATTGAAGGATAATTTCTTTACAACACTATATTGGTTTCTGCCATACATCTACAGCTTTTTATAAATATTTCCAAAGGACCAAACTTCTGTTGGATCGTCCCTCTCTATTGTGTTTATCTAGTTTTATCTAGTTTACTAATTTCTGCTCCTATATTTATTATGTCCCTCCTTCTGTGTTCTTTAGGTTTAACTTGCTTTTCTTTTAACTTCTTGAAATTGATGAGTAGCTCATTGATTTTCAGACTTCTTTTCTTATAGAAGTTGTGAATTTCCCTTCAAAGACAAATCTAGCTGCATCCTGTCAGGTATCAAAATGTGGAGTTTTGGTTTGGAGTATTTTTATTATCACCAACTTCAAAATATTTTTTTACTTCTCTTGTGATTTTTCTCCAACCCATGGCATAATAGAATTGTAATTGTTGATTTCCAAGCATATAAGGGTTTTCTCTTTTTCTTAGTTCCACCCCTATTTGGCATGCCCTGGGCCTTAATTTTTATAGCCACCTGATTTTGAAGGCTTTCAAAAGCATTGCTCAGCATCTCAGTTTCTTATCTTCTTGTTAAATTGGCATTTATCCCTTAGTAGAAAACAGGCCTAAATACCAGGTCACATTTCTGAACTTCTTCTTCAGAATCTTCATTTTCTAATTTTTTATTGCTTCTTTAGCTCTCAAATGCAGTATTTGTTCTTTTTTTTGTTTGTTTGTTTGTTTTAGTTGCTATCGGTAGGAGGATTGTTTTGAATTTCTTCCTAATTACAAATGTTAGGAGTCAAGATTACCATTACTTTTAGTATTTGATTTCTAAGTACAGGTATCAAATAAAATGTGATTTTATGTGGACTTCCCAAGAAATTTGAATTTCCAAATTTCAGACTTTATGCCACAGATGAGGAAAGCTCAACAAGTATTCTTTCTTATGTGTGATAAAAACTCAAATCAAGGGTGAAGTCTTCATGGACACAAACTTTCAATTAGCCTTTTCAGTCATGAATTTTGGAGAAGGCAGTGGCACCCTACTCCAGTACTCTTGCCTGGAAAATCCCATGGATGGAGGAGCCTGGTAGGCTGCAGACCATGGGGTCGAGAAGAGTCGGACATGACTGAGTGACTTCACTTTCACTTTTCCCTTTCATGCATTGGAGAAGGAAATGGCAACCCACTCCAGTGTTCTTGCCTGGAGAATCCCAGGGACGGGGGAGCCTGGTGGGCCGCTGTCTATGGGGTCACACAGAGTCGGACACAACTGAAGCGACTTAGCAGCAGCAGCAGCAGTCATGAATTTATTGTTCTACTTTTGTTACATTTATTAACATCTTCCAGTCTTTAGTAATCATCTTGCTCATGTTTTATTATTATTTTTTCAATTAGTCATTTTCCTAGGAAGTCCCCATTTGGTTTAAAAATGAGCATTTTATTTTTCTTTCATCTTTTAAAAGCCAAGTGAATATTTTTGTTGCTTTGGAGAAGAAAGTATCCAAAATGCATCATAACTGCTTTTGAAAAAATGTGTTCCAGATATCATAAGTTAGCCTATTCTGAGTATATTACATCAGGAAAATAGCTCAAGTCATACCCACAGGGTAAGTTTGTACTACACTGAAAATTTAAAGGTATTAATATTACACAGTGAGAATTAGTGGTTGGCATAAAAATCTGCCTCATATGATAATTAATTAAATCTTGTTAAGCAATTCGCATATTGATGTACCTAGGCAAATGTAGTATTATATCTCTTTATTTTTACACTTAGCAGAAAACTAATTTATTTTAGAAAGATTATTAACTTCATATAAAACATGTATTCATTTAGCAAATATTTACCCACCTAATATGAGGCAGAAACTGTTATGTTAGAAACTGTATAATGAGGAAGAGGAGAAAATAAAAATATATAAAATATATGAAAATTTTTGATTTAAAAAAATAGGGTGGCTGAAAGAATGGGGTTGTGGGAATTATTTTAGAGAGAATGACAAGTGTTTGTGAAGAAGTATCATCTAAGCAGAAAGTTAAATAAATTAAAAGGAGAGTAATTTTTAAGTTAAAGAACAGAGAATTCCAGGCATACAAATTGCAAGTACAAAGGCCCTAGGACAGAAGTCACTGTGGCCCCTTATAAGAAACTAGATGAAGGACACTCAGAGAGTGGGAAAAGGTAAGTCAGAAAGTGGATCTGAGATTAGTTCATGTAGGGCCTGGTAAAGTTGGATAGAGATTTCAGATTTTCTTTTCTTTTTTTTTTTTTTTTTTTAGAGAGTGACAGGAATCCACTGGAAATTTGGACCAGGAGAATATAATGATTTTGTTTTCACTTTTAAAAAGCATCATGATGATAGACTTAAGTGTGGTAGCTCCTGGAATGTAAACAAGTAAAGTGGCTAAGTGGTTCAGTAGCAGCACTGATATATATACAGTACTGTGTGAAAAATAGATAGCTGGTGGGAATCTGCTGTATGTCGCAAGGAGCTCAGCTTGGTGCTCTGTGATGACCTAGAAGGGCAGGACGGAAGTGAGAAATGGGAGGGAGGTTCAGGAGGGAGGAGATATATGTATACATATAGCTAATTCACTTCATTGTACAGCAGAAACCAATACAGCATTGTAAAGCAATTATCTTCCAATTGAAAAATAAATAAGCAGCTATAAAAATTGGGGGGGAAAAGCACAACTAGCTATGCTTTTTCTGCATCCTTGAGATTCTTTGTTTACAAGAATTATTTGATCATTAAAAATTACCAAAAAAAAAAAGTGGTGAACATAAGCAAAATACAGAGATCTACACTGATGTTATGTAGAAAGATTCTCATTACTTAAAAGTTAACTTATATTGACTGTGTATGACTTCAGAGTCTCAATAAATACTTGTTGATGTTCTTTTATTCTCTGCTTCCTTCCACAGGTGGAGAAGTCCCATACACAACTCTGGCCACCCGAATGATGATGGGGGCTTGGTGGCTGTTTGCTTTGATTGTCATCTCATCTTACACTGCAAATCTTGCAGCTTTCCTCACCATCACCCGCATTGAAAGCTCCATCCAGTAAGTAGACAAAAATTCCACTTGATGCAAAATATGGGAAGTGGCAGAAGAGGCCAGATCTATTTAAATAAGTATGTGGTGTCTGATAATAAATTTACAACTTCCTTTTGGGTAAAGGCTTAATTTTCTGATGTGCGGACATCATAAATAGTCAAATTCCTGAAAGTACAGTTTTGGTGGAGCACTTTTTTATAAAATAAAATTCTGGGTATAATTTGAACGTTGCTTACAACATTTTCTTGGAAGAATAAGACATGTTCAGATTTTTAACCTCCGTAAAATATGACTATGTCTCAGCAGTATTATAAAAAAGAAGGAAAAAGGAGTCATACTAAAATATGTATGTTTATGTGTTGTGTGTGTGTATATATAATATATATAGATGAAGGTTGACACTCATAGTCTCTGCCTTGAATCTATCCCATTATGCATTGTCTGAGTAGATAGGTAGACACTAGGAAATTGAGAGATAAAAGACAGGTAGGGAGGGAGGGAAAGAGAGAGAGTGCTAACCAAGAAGTAAAACCACATTCTGTCTCTTCATTGCATTAGAGCTAACACGAATATTATTGCTGCTATTTTTCCAGCTGCAATGGTGGTACATTGTCATTAACTATGGTGTACTTTTGAATCCTGAAAGCTACCTGAGTCAATGCTGCATTTCACAAATGGCGTTCCTTGAGCCCTGAGAATCCAAAGGCCTTTGGTTTACTGTGGCCAGTTTCACTCTGTGTGATTTCATGCCATAAAGTCTGGTCAGTGCCACAGTTCAACTTGTGCCTCATAATGCTCTATATCTGGTTTTCAGAAAATGTTTTCTGAAAATGTTTTATTAATCCAAAAACAAAGTAGTTTGAACTTTTCTACAGTTAAAAAACATTTATTTCCCAGCAAAACTGACAGTTTGAAGATTAGAATAATTAGCTTTGTCAAGGAATTCATTGGAGATTTAATCTGTCCTTAAGAGTCAATGTGAGTTCTTCTTGCCTTCAAAAAATATGTAAATGAATTCCATTAGTAGGTACAAAATTATTATAGCACAATACTAAATATAAAATCAAGAATTAATGATCTAAAAAGAAATAGGGTATTTTTTTCAATTGCTTATGGTATATAAATTGAAAACCCCCAAATTAAATTCATGAGTCAGTTATTTAATCCATTTATGAAAATGATGTTTCCAACTTCTCTCATCAAATCTTAGTCTTCAAGTCGTTTTCCTAGTTATTTCTTTGGTGCAGAACCTCCATATCCTTTCAACTGACTACCTTTGTATCGTAGCCAGTTCTGTGTGTGACATATATTATGTGATGCAGAGCGAAGCTCACGGAAAATTTAAACTGGTGACCCCATCATATTCCTATTTTAAGCAATAATGAAAATGATTATAATGTTCCAGCCTAAGAAATCAATGAATTGGTAAGATTATGCAAGTAAAAAACATTTATTGAGCACTCACAAGATGACAAACTTTTTTCTAGATGTTTGACATGCGTTGGCTCATTTAATGCTTTAATGGTTAGAAGCATTAAATACGTACTACTTATTAATAGCCCATTTTGCAACTGAAGTTGAAAAGATAAATAACTTCCCTCAAATTGTAAATGTAATAAGTGATTGATTAAAGGTCAGACCTTAACTCTGCCTCATTCCTGAGTCTGTGTTCCAACTGTACCACACTAGTCCCCATCCCATAATCCTTGTGCATTTGTATGACCAGTTGTTTCTAGGGAACATTATAAAGGATGTGTCATAGCCTTGTTCATTGTTAAGTATAGTAATGTAAATAATGACATTCTTCAAATGCTCGCTTTGTTTGAGGAAATAAAATATCAAAAGTTAGGAGATCTTTGTGTTGAGTCAGTTCTGTAGGTGAATATCCCAACATGAGCTAATTACATCTATAACTGATACCTGCCTTTCAGAGTAAGATTGCTTGGCACAATCAGTCAATAGAAATTGCACTGAAAGAAACAGTTTTTAAAAATCAAAATGGGGTATTTTATCTCACTAATATACTTCTCGTCAACTTTAACATGCTGTATTTTAAGAGTACTTAAAGCCGAAAATTTGTGTATCTCAGATTTAACTTTGAAACATTTTAAAATAAGTAAACAAAGAAAAATTTAGATAACTCATTTGATACAGTGTACAACAATAATCATAAATAATAAAAATTATGGACAATATTCACTGAGAATTTATTATGAATTTATTAAGCATATTATATATACCCCCTTCAGTGTTCAAAATTACCCTAATAATACAATTACTACTATTATTCCTACTTTGTAGATGAAAAAACAGCAATTTGGAAGTTAAATGCTCACTATCACATTGTGAATAATGTCAGAGCCGAAACCCCACCCCATGTTAGTCCAATACCAACTCATGACTTTACCTACTGAAGTTTTTCTTTATTTTACAGTTTGTCTCTGATGATTATTATAATTTGTTTGCTTGATCCACTGTTTCACTGGGTTTGTAGGCCTCATGGTGTGTTTGTATCTGAGCTATTTGGTCATTACCGACTTTGCGAGCATTTATTTGTATCTAGACTTTCATGTAATAGCAGTGGGAGCAAAAGTCTCTATCAAATTTTTACACCCATAGGTTTCTCTAAAGTAAAATTTAACAGAAACAGATCGTAATTGCACATGATGTTTCCCTCAAGTGTAGTTCCACAATCCAAAATAACTGAACGTTCATTTTTTTAACAAATTATTTCTTTCAAATGCCAACTCACATTATTAAAAGCCAACCGTGAGTATAATAAACCTCCCCTTCCTTCTAATCTTATCACTAGACTAATTATGAAAGGGGAAAACTGGAGCCAAATAAGTTAAAAGAAGCCTGAGTCTCTCTCCAAACTTAAAGATATCTTCTAATTTCATGCTTCAGCTGTGTTGGTAAACATAATTGCAATGTTTCTTGGAAATACTCAAAGTTGCATTTATAATTGATGTCAAACTTTCTTGGAAAATTCTAATTTTTCTTAGAAAAGATAGAAACTTTTTTCAGAAAACCATCCAGTGTCATGCTTCTTAATCGTTTTATATTCATGAGATTTGCTCATCATTAAATGAAGCAATCCTCATCAGAGTACCTGTTCCCAGCCCAATTGCTGTGCTATTAGCAAACATCTACTATCCACGACTTTATTCCCAAAATGATAAACAAATATCATATATTAATGAATATATATGGTATCTAGAAAAACGGTACTGATGAACCTATTTGCAAGGCAGGAATAGGCATGGATGTACAGAACAGACTTGTGGACACAGCGCGCAAGGAAAGGGTGAAACAAACTGAGAGAGTAGCACTGAGGTTTATACACTACCACGTGTAAGATAGATGGTTAGCAGGAAGCAGCTATATACACAGGGAGCTCAGCTCTGTGTTCTGTGATGACCTAGAAGGGTGGGATAAGGGTGGGGAGGGAGGCTCAAGAGGGAGGTGATGCAAATGGCTGATTCGCCTTGTTGTACAACAAAAGCAAGCACAACATTATACACCAAAACAAACAAACAAAAAATCAAAGTCACTTCTTGACACCAGGAGAGGTAAAGGTGGTTAGAGGACTGTCAGTGAGAGAAACAAAAGCTGCTACTTTTAAACAGGTGGTTGACAGAAACCCTGATATTTTGGTAGGAAAAATCCAATAGATTTATTCTTAGGAAACTGAATACATTTTATAAAATGTACCTGTTTTTCAAAATTAGATATTTATTGTCATCTAACCTTCCAGTTGGCACTTGCCTTTAATAAAAATATTGAAAGAGAATTTTCTCTGGAGAAGAAAACTGACAAGTTAATTTCATATCCCTTCAGTGATGGGACAGCCCAACATAGCTATGTTCTGATATGATGTAATATGACAGATTGTGACACAGTTGATGTATACAGTTCAGTTGCTAAAGAGAAAATTATATGCAATTTCTGCAAGACTCTAATGACATCTAGGCCTTTTCTTGTCACTGAACAGTAATAACAAATAACTAAATTATTTGCAAATACTTAAAAATTGAAATATACATTTTTCTGTTGGGCTAAAAAGTTAAGTTGGATTTGACTCTTTTTGTGATCCCATGAACTGGGTCCCACCAGGCTCCTCTGTCCATGGGATTTTCCAAGCAAGAATACTGGAATGGATTACCACGCCCTCCTCCAGGGGATCTTTCCAACCCATGGATCAAATCTGAGTCTCTTGAGTCTCCTGCATTGGCAGACAGAGACTTTACCACTGAGCCACCAGGGAAGCCCTGGGCTAAAAGTGAAATGATAAGATGGAGCATGTGAAGCTTTGAAGGTATTTTCAGAGTAAACATTGGGTAATAATATCATCAACATTAACTATATTAGTCTTTGCATGCATGCTAAGTCGCTTCAGTTGTATCTGACTCTTTCTGACCCTGTGGACCATAGCTTGCCAGGCTCCTCTTGTCCATGGGATTCTCTGGGCAAGAATATAGGTGTGGGTTGCCATTTCCTCCTCCAGGGTATCTTCCTGACGAAGGGATTGAACCCATGTCGCTTAAAGTGTCCTGCATGGCAGGCAGGTTCTTTAACACTAGTGCCACCTGGGAAGTCCATATTAATATTTACTGTGATGCAATTTTCAAAAACCAACTTATTTCACTTGTAAAAATGAAAATAGCTATAGGGGAATCATAGTTGTATGGTGCTAGTCATCAGTAACTTTAGAACCAGATAGGTCTGTGGTGATAAAACTTGAGGACTTTCATTTCCTGGAGCTATACGTAAGCTTGAGTCTCTTCAAATGAACCCCAATATCCCACCATATTTTTATGTTTAATGCACTCACTTTTCATAGTGGTTGAGGTTGGACTAAACAAAATATTGAGTTAATGCAGCCACTGAATCAAACTAATTTGAGATAAATTTCTTTCTAAGCATGTGCAAAAAGAAATTCATAGGTATTCTATTCACTAGAAGAGACCACTTTTTTGCTACCATACCAATAACTGGAGATTTACATTTGTTTTTGTCTACATTTGGAAAGGGAAAAATTTATTGAGCAGCTGTTTCTCTAAGTGCCATACAGTGAGTATCACTGGGCTTAGAAATCTAAGCCTGTTCCCAAGTCTAGGGAAACAGAGAATGGTGCAAACTGCTGCTGCTGCTGCTGCTAAGTCGCTTCAGTCGTGTCCGACTCTGTGTGACCCCATAGACGGCAGCCCACCAGGCTCCCCTCCCCGTCCTTGGGATTCTCCAGGAAAGAACACTGGAGTGGGTTGCCATTTCCTTCTCCAGCAACTGCTAGGTACTCTCTAATGAAATGATTTATTCTTTTCCTTTGCTCCCATGGAGCTATGTAACTATCTTTGATAAGGCAAAAGGCAAAGCACTCGCTCAGTCATGTCCGACTCTGTGACCCCATGGACTGTAGCCTACCAGGCTCCTCCATCCATGGGATTCTCCAGACAAGAGTACTGGAGTGGGGTGCCATTGCCTTCTCCAGGAGATCTTCCCAACCCAGGGATCGAACCTGGGTCTCCCACATTGCAGGCAGACGCTTTACCATCTGAGCCACCAGGGAAGCTCTAGTTACTGTTAATAATGGCCATTACAAGCATACTTTTAGAAAGGTCGTTACAAGCATTCCTAACTATAACAAATTCCTAAATAGATACATTAGTTTCTTTTAATTAATTCAACTAATTATGTATCTGGGTTTCCGAGGTGGCTCAGCAGTAAAGAATTCACCTACCAGTGCAGGAGATGTGAGTTCAATCCCTGGGTCGGGAAAATCCCCTAGAGAAGGAAATGGTAACCCACTCCAGTATTCTTGCCTGGGAATTGCCCAGACAGAGGAGCCTGGGGGCTACAGTCCACGGGGTTGCAAAAGAGTCAGACACAATTTAGTGACTAAGGCACCACCACCATCAACCCCTTATCAGATATGAAAATGAAAGTCTCTCAGTTATGTCCGATTCTTGTGACGCCATGGACTATACAGTCCATGGAATTCTCCAGGCCAGAATACTGAAATGAGTAGCTATTCCCTTCTCCAGGGGATCTTCCCAACCCAGGGATCAAACCCAGGTCTCCCACATTGCAGGCAGATTCTTTACCAGCTGAACCATAAGGGAAGCCCCTTATCAGATATATTATTTGCAAATATCTTCCCCATTTAGTAGGCAGCCCTTTCTTTATGTTGATGGTTTCCTCACTGTGCAAAAGCTTTCTAGTTTGATGTAGTACCATTAGCTTATTTTTTCTAATCCATGTATAAGCATGGATCTCCCAAAGCTTAACTAATAACTGCCTACTGTTGACTTGAAGCTTTACTAAATTGTGGATTAACACATGCTTTTGTGTTGGTCTTTAAAGATATTTAGGTATTATCATTGAGTCACAATCTATTTGAAGCGATAACAATGTAGAATTAAATGACATAGGGCTAAGATAAATTTATTTATAAAATATTGTAAAGCATAGGGAAGGATTTAAGTCAACTTGGAGAGAAGAGGAAGAGAAAGGGTAAAAACTATTAGGCATCACAGAGGTTCTCTGATGTATCATCAGAAAGTTTGGTCTTAAAGAATAAATTTCAGTAGACTGAAGGAGTGGCATATTGCAGAGGTATGAAACTCCTAGGAGAATATCTAGCAAAGGGTAGATGATCAAAATACACTCATTTCCTCCTGGTTTCAAATAGGTGATGTGAGAGTGGCAGAAAGTGAAATAGAAATGGAGGGTAGAACCACATCTTACAGGACATGATAAACCTTGTTAAGGAATTTAGACTTTTTTTTCCTGGAGATAATGAAGACTGACATCATCTAAGAAAGACAGCTTTAACTGTGGAGAGAAGGATAAGCAGGAGAGAAGAGATGGAGGAGCCTATGGAATATCATTGGAGGTGTCTAACACACATATATCTATGGCATTTAATAGTATGTCTTTACTCGATATAAACCTGATCCACATATCTTCTTGTTTCAAGTGGTCTTTGTAAATATATAAGGATTAAACATAATTTAAGAGAAATTTGGCTTGAAAAAATGTATATCTCTAGGCTAACATTCATATTCCTTGTGAATGCAGGAACATTGCTTCAGATTATTTTCTTTTAAGATATTTTAAAATAGGTGTGGTTGACTACCTTCTAGTTACACAGATAGAGAAGAAGAGAGTTACTAATGTGAGGAAATTTTAGGAATTACTTTGACGAGGCTAATTTTCAGATGCAACTTTGCCAAAATTTGCATCTCAAAGTTTGCTATTCCTAGACCACATTCTGCTTATTAATTAATTTTAGCCTTGAGCCATCAAAAAGGAAATCAGACTTATTTTTATTCCATTTTAATACACTTTCTTCTTATGAAAGTAACACAAGGCTATTTTGAGAAATTAGAAAGTAAAATCTTGAAGGACGAAGCATTAATAATCCATAATCTGTCATAGAGTAGTGTGTCCTAAATTGCTTCAGTCACGTCCAACTCTTTGTGACCCCATGGACTGTAGTCCCCCAGGCTCCTCTGTCCATTGGATTATCCAGGCAAAAATATAGGAGTGGGTTGCCGTGCCCTCCTCCAGGGGATCTTCCCAACTCAGGTCTCTTCCCAAACCCAAGTCTCTTGTGTCTCCTGCATTGGCAGTCGGGTCTTTTACCACTAGGGTCACCTGGGAAGCCCATCGTAGAGCAGTGTTTTGTCAATATTTAAGCAAACTTTGTTTATTTTGAAGTAATTATATATATATATACACACACACACACACACAAACACGGGAAATTGCTAAATCAGTAGTGTTACAACACAGAGATGACAGAGATGTCCAATATGCCCTTCACCAAGTTCCCCACAATGTTCTTGCTTAGTCTGACAGTTTGTGACCTCATGAACTGTATCCCACAGGCTCCTCTGTCTCTGGGATTCTCCAGGCAAGAATACTGGAGTAGGTAGCCTATCTCTTCTCCAAGGGAACTTTCTGACCCAGGAATCGAACCAGGGTCTCCTGAATTGCAGGTGGATTCTTTACCAGCTGAGCTACCAGGAAGGCCCCCCACCCATGCATGATGGTTACATCTTAGTAATTACAGTATAGTATCAGAATCAGGAAACTGACATGGGTACTATGTACACATATAGTACTTAGCCATTTTATCACCGGTATAGAATCATTAACTACCACTGCAATACAGATACAAAACCATTAATCATTACAAAATCTCCCTCATTTCACACCTATATGCTCACCCTTACCCATTCTTCCACATCATCCCCAGCTCTTGGCAACCACAGTTATTCTCCACTCATTCTAACAATGTTATTAGGTTGAATTGTTTTGAAATTGGCTTTTATGTCATTCAGCAAAATGCCCTTGAGGTCCATTCAAGTTGTTGCATGCATCCATGGTTCATAGTTTGTTTGTTTGTTTTTTTAATTGTTAAGTAGTATGAAGCAAAAGGCAAAGGAGAAAAGGAAAGATATATGCATCTGAATGCAGAGTTCCAAAAAATAGCAAGGAGAGATAAGAAAGGCTTCTTAAGTGAAGAATGCAAAGAATAGAGGGAAACCAAAGGATGAGAAAGACTAGAGATCTCTTCAAGAAAATCAGCAATACGAAGAGAACATTTCATGCAAATATGGGCACAATAAAGGACAGAAATGGTTTAGACCTAAAAGAAGCAGAAGATACTAAGAAGAGGTGGCAAGAATACACAGAAGAACTGTACAAAAAAGGTCTTAATGACCCGGATAACCATGATGGTGTGATCACTCACCTTGAGCCAAGTTCCTGGAGTGTGAAGTCAAGCAGGCCTTAGGAAACATTACTATGAACAAAGCTAGTGGAGGTGATGGAATTCCAGCTGAGCTATTTCAAATACTAGAAGATGAAGCTGTTAAAGTGTTGCACTCAATATGCCAACAAATTTGGAAAACTCGGCAGTGGCCACAGGACTAGAAAGGTCAGTTTTCATTCCCATCCCAAAGAAGGACAATGCCAAAGATTGTTCAAACTATCACACAGTTGCCCTCATTTCACACGCTGGCAAGGTAATGCTCAAAATCCTTCAAGCTAGACTTCAACAGTATGTGAACTGAGAACTTTCGGATATACAAGCTGGATTTAGAAAAGGCAGAGGAACTAGAGATCAAATTGCCAACGTCTGTTGGATCATAGAAAAAGCAAGCGAATTCCAGAAAAACGTCTATTTCTACTTCACTGACTAGGTTAAAGCCTTTGACTGTGTGGATCACAAGAAACTGGAAAACTCATGAAGAGATAAAATTACCAGACCACCTTACCTGCCTCCTGAGTAACCTGTATGCAAGTCAAAAAGCAACAGTTAGAACCAGACATGGAACAAAGGACTGCTTCAAAATTCAGAAAGGAATACGTCAAGGCTGTATATTGTCATCCTGCTTATTTAACTTATGTGCAGAGTACATCATGCGAAATGCTGGGCTGGATGAAGCACAAGCTGGAATCAAGAATGCCAGGAGAAATATTAGTAACCTCAGATATGCAGATGACACCACCCTAATGGCAGAAAGCAAAGAGAAACTAAAGAGCCTCTTGATGAAAGTGAAAGAGGAGAGTGAAAAAGCTGGCTTAAAATTCAACATTCAAAAAATGAAGATCATGGCATCCATTTTCCATCACTTCATGGCAAATAGATGAGTAAAAATGGAAACAATGACAAACTTTATTTTGGGGAGCTCCAAAATCACTGCAGATGGTGGATGCAGCAATGAAATTGAAAGGCCCTTGCAAAGGTCCGTATAGTCAAAGCTATGATTTTTCCAGTAGTCATAAATGGATGTGAGAGTTGAACCATGAGTAATCTGAGCACCAAAGTATTGATGCTTTCAAACTGTGATGCTGAAAAAGACTCTTGAAAGTCCCTTGGGCTGCAAGGAGATCAAACCAGTCAGTCCTAAAGGAAATCAGCCCGTGAATACTGACTGGAAAGACTGATTCTGAAACTGAAACTCCAGTACACAGGCCACCTGATGCAAAGAGCCAACTCACTGGAAAAGACTATGATGCTGGGAAAGACTGAAGGTTGGAGGAGAAGGGGCAGACAGAGGATAAGATGATTGCATGGGATCACCTACTCAATGGACATGAGTTTGCGCAAACTCTGGGAGATAGTGAAGGACAAGGAAGCCTGGCATGCTGCAATCCACAGGGTCACAGAGAGTAGGACATGACTGAGCTACTGAGCAACAACAGTGAATTCACGAACTTGTTTAAAACTTACTTATTTGATGACATCTATGTTGTTTCCAGTTTTTAGCTATTTTAAATAAGGCTGCTCAGAACATTTATGTGCAGGGTTGTTTTTTTTTTTTTTTTTTTCGCGTGTATGTTTTCATTTCTCTGGCATGAAGGTCCATGAGTGTGATTGCTAGGTAGTCTGGTAAGTGTATGATTAGTTTTTAAGAAACTGCCAAATTGTTTTACAGAGTAGTTGCACTGTTTTACATCTCTACCAACAATTAATGAGGTATCCAGTTTGTTTGCATTTTTGCCACCTTTGGGTGCTGTCACTATTTTTTTTTTTTTTAATTTTATCCATTCTGATAGAAATGTAGTAATACCTTACTGTGATCTTAATTTGCATTTCCCTAGTGATTAGTGACATTGAACATCTTCTCATGTACTTTTTGCCATCATTATATCCTCTTAAGTGAAAGGTTCCTTTGTGCCTTTTGTCCATTTCCTAATATGATTTTTTTTTTTAAACCATTGAGAGTTATTTAGGGTTTTCCAGGTGGGGTTTCTGATAAAGAAGCAGCCTACCAATTCAGGAGACTAAGAGACACAGGTTTGATCCCTGGGTCCAGAAGACCTCTTGGAGGAGGACATGGCAACCCATTCCAGTACTCTTAACTGAAGAATCCTATAAACAGAGAGCATAGCGGGCGATAGTCCATAGGGTTGCAAAGAGTCAGACACAGCTGAAGTGACTCAGCATGCATGCAGGCACATGAAAGGTTCTTTTATGTCTTTGTCCATTTTCTAATTGGATTCTTTGCTTTTTTACCACTGAGAGTTCTTTACATATTCTAGATACCACTTCTTTGTCTGATATGTGGTTGGCAAATGTTTTTTCCTAGTCTATTGTTTTTTCATCTTCTTTACAGGGTCTCACATAGAACAAAAGTTTTTAATTTCGCTAAAGTCAAGTTTACCACTTATTTTTTGTGCGTTAACCTTTCATGTCATGTCAAGACTCTTTGAGCAAGTTCTAGGTCTCTAAAATACTCAACTGTTTTATGCTAAAAGTTTTATAGTTTTATATTTCCCATTTAAATCTATAATCCATTTTGAGTTTAGTTTTGCACTAGGTGTAAAGTTTACGCTGAGGTTCAGTTTTTGCCTATGGATATTCATATGTCCAGGAGCTTTTGCTGGGGAAAAAAAAAACAAACTCTTTCCTTTGTTGAAGTGCTTGTGCACCTTTGTAAAGAATAATCAGTTGGCCTTCTGTGTGAATCTCTTTCTGGGTTTCCTATCCTGTCCCATTGATCTATGTATCTGTCCCTCTGCAAATAACATAGATTTGATTACTGTGGCTTGAAATTAAGAATAGGGATTCCTCTCACTTACTCTTGTTTCTTTTTTTGGGGGGGGGGTAATTATTTTACCTATTCTACTTCCTTTGCCTTTCTGTATGGATTTTAGAATAATTTTGTCTACATTAGCAGAAAAAGTAATGCTAGAATTTTAATAGGAATTGTAGTAAGTCTGTATATCAGTTTGGGAACATATTCACATCTTTACTATGTTGAGTCTTCCAATTTATTAATAAAGTATATCTTTCTGCTTACTTAAATGTTTTATTTCTTCTATCAGTATTTTGCAGTTTGTAGTACATCAGTCTTATATATGATAAAGTTAAATCTAAGTATGTCTTTTTATCCCAGCAATTATAAATGGTATTGGATTTTTAATTTCAGTTTTCACATATTTATTGCTAGTATAAAAATACAATTTTTACGTGCTGATTTTATCTTGTGATCTTGCTGTTATTTCCAGCGGTTCTTGGAGTTTTGGTAGAGTCTTTGAGATTTTCTATGCAATCCTTTATGTCATTTATAAAACTGAACAGTTATGTCTTTTCTTTCTCATCTGTATGCCTTTTATTTCCTCTTGTTGCCTTTTCTGTGCTGATTACAACTTTGGGTACCAGGTCAAATAATAGTGATGACAGTGGACATCTCTAGATTGTTCTCCATCTTGTGAAAAGCGTTGTCTTTCTTTCACTAATAGGTATAAGGTTACCTGGAGGGTTTTTGTAGCTACTCTTTATTGAGGTGAAGATATTCTTTTCTATCCCTAGTTTTCTATGTATTTTTATCATGTTTGAGTGTTAGATTTTGTCAAATGCTTTGTTTCCCATCAACTGATGGACTCAGATGATTTTTTCTTCTGTAGCCTGTTTGGCAGATTATATCATTTGATTAGCAATCTATTTTCAAAATGAGGTAGAGGCCAACTCTGTTTCCCCCTATTTCTTCTCCACCTTTTTTTCCCTTAATCTTGCTTTTTTCCCTAATTTTCTTCCCTCTATCAATAATGAGGCAGTAAAAGATTCTGACTTTCCCTGCCTGCAGCTTCACATCTTACTCTCTTTTCTTCTACCTCAGCTATTGCTTCCCTCTATCCATTATCTTCTCATTCAAGTTTACCCTCCAGAGTGAAACATCCAGAAAGTGACCTTCTTCAATCCTTAAAATTGGCTCTAAGCCCCCTTTGTTACCTCATGCTATCAAAATAAGGTTCAATTCCATCGGCAGAGCTTATTAAATTCTTCAAAAGCTGATAAGTTTCTTTCTTGTTCACGGGCACCAATTGGGCTTCCCTGGTGGCTCAGATGGTAAAGAATCCACCTGCAATGTGGGAGACCTGGGTTCAATCCCAGGAAGATCCCCGGAAAAGGGCATGGCAACGCACTCCAGTATTATTGCCTGGAGAATCCCCAAGGACAGAGGAACCTGGTGGGCTACAGTCCATGGGGTCGCAAAGAGTCAGACATAACTGAGTGACTAAGCACGCACAGCACATCAATTAATCATTCCTCACACTTGTTCATGCCCCATTCAAGCCATAGCCTTGGAAGACATGTCATGCTTCTCTGGAGCTTCTGCGCTGTTCCAACCTCCTGAAATGACCCAGAATTCTGTTCTCGTCTGGCATCTTTTGTTTGCTCAGGCAAAATTAGACATGTGTCTTCTCTTTGAAAGTGTACTTTCTTCAAATGCAAGGACTATGTTATATTCCTATTTATGCCCTTAATGCCTCATAGAGTCCCTGGCACAGAGTATTAATAAGAGTAGCTAACACTGATTGAGTGATTTCTATGTGACACACTTTCCTAATGCTTCATGTAGATTTTCTCATTTAATCCTCATAACAGTGGCATGAGAGATATATTCTTTTAATCTCCTTCTTGAAGATGACCAAGCTAAAACCTGGGGTAGCAAACCCAGGCAATTGGCACTAGAACCTGTGTCTTCACCAATGGGTCATATCCTCTGCAATTAGCAAATGCACTAAATTTTTACTGAATGAAATAAATAAATAATATATTCATGAATACTTGAATGAATGAAAATCATCAGGATCATTCTAAGTTTCTTTGACAAAGAGTTTTTCAGAAAAGAATTAATGGCTGAATTATATTTAGCCAAGTTAATTCCAGATATTTCTGAGTTACATGGTATCCTAGAAACAGGCACCAGAGACATCGATTTAAGTAAATTTGCATTTAAAATCTCTCCCACTTAGTAGCTGAATGATCTTGTCATTTTCCATAATAATTTTAAGCCTTATTTTCCCTAAGGGTAAGGAGAGAATGGGTTCAACTTTGTTAACTTCAGTATAAAGAATAAATGGGGGTAAAAAAAGATATGAATAACAGCACGATTCTCAGACACACATCTAGGATTTGCTTCCATTTTTCTACTTGTTCCCCAGAACTTCATGCAGATTCTTTGGACTGTTCTTCCCTCCACTCCCATTTTTGGGGGTGCTAATAACTATTCTTTTTACCATTCTGTCCCCAGTTTCATACCCTGAATTATTTCTTTTACCTGGTTCAACTAAACCTCAAGGTTTCCCTATTGCTACTGTTATTGCTCTGACACAGCTACCAACAACCTACTTTATGAGTGTTGTCTTCCTGCCCTGCCCGCTAGTCCTCCAAGCCACCAGAGGTAATAATAAATGAAACAAACAAACAAACAAAAAAAACCACTATAAACAAGCCTCATCTGATCTTAAGCATAAATAAATACTTAGCCAAATGATTAGCTCTATTGTCTGATTAACAGTCACTTTAGCCTGATTAAGAATGAAGATTAAGCTGCTAATGATAGTGACTAACACTAAACCTGGGTCAGGATATCTACTTATCAAGCAAGTTTTCTTTTTTCAATCAGTTCAGTTCATTTGCTATGGCATGTCCAACTCTTGGCAACCCCATGGACTTTTTTCTTTTTTAACTCATCTTTAATGACCCCCTCTTGTAACCTGTAGCTTGTATACCACTTCCTCTATGTAGATTTCCACAGAGTTTTCATAACTAAATTTAGTGGCTCCCCTTTTTGAATGCCTTTACACTCTGAACAATATCTAGTCTTGTACTGGAGTATTATTCGATTTGTTTTACCTTCCTTATTATGATATATGTTCTCAAGGATGGTTTTATCACCTGTGTACTAATACAGTGCTTTATATAGTACCTTACTGAGTACACAGTTGGCTATAAGTAAACATTCATTGAATGAATGAACCAGAAAGGAATTTCTCAGACTCTGGCCTGAGACTATGGAACTCCATGACTTGTTTATATACCTCATAAAAAGTCAGAAAGAAATATGAAAGTCATTTTTTGTCTTGTTATTCCAGGATAAAACAGGGGGCCTAGAATGTGTGTTCCCTCAGTTTCCATTGTCTCTCACCCACTTCAGTCCTACTGTAGGAGGCTATTTCTTAGCTCTCAGCAGGGAATTGCACACTTTATTAGGAACAACCAAATTCAAGGTGGCTGGAGTGAGCTGGACCTGATTCATACTGCTTTTTATGTTTTGGTTTAGTACAGAATTGTATAGGCTTAGCTCTAAAGTGCACAGGCACTGCAGACAGAGGAAGACATTCATCTCCTGACTCTATATTGTTCAATGTCGAAATGGCTTACTTGTCAAAGAACTTAAGTACTACAGTGATGGATGTGTTATAAACACATAGCCATCTAGATGTTATAGACAGTTTTGTCTTTCTTTTGGAAAACAAAAACAGAAACTTTCAGAAGTATACTATTCTTCTAAAGCCACTGAAAGTACGCATTTAATTAAAAGTTGTCTCCCAATTTAATATTTGTGACTCTCAGGAACAGGGCTCTTTTAGCATTGTATAGACTCTGTTTACACTGAGCTCACTAAGATGAGAACTTTGCCTCACTAATAAGCTCCCATAACCTCTAAAGATGATCCCCTTCTTCTGGACAAGCTGAATCATCTAAACAAGTCAAATCCTTCTCTTGTTCTCTCTCTCCAACCTTAGTCACCTAAAAACCACTAAGTACTGAAGCATATAAATGCCTAGGCTCTCCTCTATTTCTTGTTATTTTCCTTCATTATATGAAGTCAACCTAATAAATAAGTTATGTTTATCACAAGTATGAGAATATGTTAAAACATTTATACTTGAGAGCAATGCGTTTAGTCATTTTAGAGAAGCCAGTGTGCATGGGGCGGGCTTTTTTGAAGTTAGTGTAGAAAAGTTAGCGATGGACAAAAGTGGCGGCAGACCATGCAGGCAGAGTTGTTCGTTCAGCAGAACCACTGCTGAAGAGGACTGGAGACCTACCTTTGAGTGTTCAAGTCTCTTTCCTGCTGCTAGGTAGGAAGGTTTTTAAACCACTTTGTATCTTAGTTTTCCATCTTTGAACATGTGATCCATTCTTTCTCTCACTCCCCAAATATATGTCCTACAGTTTGAATTGTTATTTGCAGTGTCCTTTAAACTGTAAATTTCTGTATCAACTATAAAATTGAGCTATACTATTAAAGAAGGTCTGAGGAAAATGATTTTAAAATGTGTTTGCATACATTACTAAAAAGAAATAAAGAAGTCCTAGATTTATTTATTTCTTCTTTCTTTATTTTTTTAATAAAAAGAAATCCTAGATTGAAAGGCAGAACTGAAAGGAAACTTTTTTTTTTAAACCATTTTTCTCATCCTGTTTTTCTTGACCCACCTTTCTTTGCCATCATGCCAGCAATCCTGGTGTGCTGACCTCCACCCTCCACTAAATATCTGTTTGACCCCATTAGTTCTCTGATCCTCTTAGCTCCTCCACAAGCTCTTGTCATCTAAAGATAGTCAATTTATTTTTAATGGCTTTCTCCTCCACCCCTACACACACACATGCACACACTCACTACACACACCCCTACTATAGGCCCTATTTCTCCAACCCTGATCTTTTAGCCTAAGGACAAGGTTGGAAATCACCAGATGCTCCAGATCATGGCAAGTTTCCAAGAAGGCAAAGAATAAGATCTACAGCCAGCTGGCTTGGCTGTTTTTTTGGGTGTTGCTATTGTTGTTGTTGTTTTTTAATGACAATTGTCATTTTCTGAGAGGGATGCAGAACTCTCAACATTTGCTAATGAAAGAGCAAATGGATGGAGAGAAAATTTTTTAAATAGTTTGGATATTTGTAATCTGCTGCTGCTAAGTCACTTCAGTCATGTCCGACTCTGTGTGACCCCATAGACGACAGCCCACCAGGCTCCCCCTTCCCTGGGATTCTCCAGGCAAAAACACTGGAGTGTAATCTGAGTGACTGTAGATAAGACCTGACTCTGAGCATTAGGACATGCATTTTATATATGCTTTTAGTTGACATTTTTCAAAAAGGATATATACCTAATTGGGAATAGAGGATAGTTTCTCTGGACAATTACCCAAAAAATCTTTTTTGGAGAAATCCACAGACCTACTGTACTAAAAAAGAAGGAAAACATCTTTGATATTTAGGAAATTTTAAGTTATCAATAGAAACTTGGTTCCCTGCTCTGTATTATGAAGAGCCAGGATTTTTGTTTGAGTAAGATTCATTAGATGCTTTACTGAAACAGTGACCTTTTACCTTATTTTGACAATAGCATATCACTGGGTCTTTAAATAGGCTATTAAAGTAACCCTACTGTTATTTCTGATAAATTCTTCCTCTCTAGTTATTTCTTTCACTATGAATAATTTGATACTTGATTAATGTTTTGAGCTCCTTAAAAAACCTTATAGGGAAAAAATAGCAAGTTACTATTGATTCCTCATTTGAATCCATACTATATTTTATTTGGGTCATTGTTCTGTGTAGTAATATTGTATATTATTGTATCATAGCTTGTTAGTAGCCCAATTGTGAGGTACTGATCAATGGTTCAATGTCATCCTTGGAGGGTATATTGAATAAAGTTTTTTCCATAACTCAGTGCTGGCCCTGATTCTAATTAACATCTTTAGTGTTGATTTGAAGTATGGAATAGGGAGTAAACTTATTAAATATGCAGATTACTTTATATTGAGTAGGGGTGATTATTGCCTAGAACCACACTATAGGAATTCATAAGGACCTTGACAAATTAAACAAAGTGATTAGAAGTGAGGTGAAGTTTAATAGGGACAAATATATGATAATTCACACAGAGATGGAAAGAAAAAACAGTGTATGTGTATGTGTGTATCTATAATAGTTCGAAATTGTGGGATATAGGCAGTTTAAGATTAAATCATCTATCAATTATAAATTTGAAATGTAGCATTGATGTTTATAAGGAAAATGACCAAGGTCACCTAGCAGTGTTAAAGTTGTTCAGGACTTTTAAACTACCATAATCTATTTATAAGATCCATAGATTATGCAAAAATTGCAATAGAGTAGAAAAAGATGGCTCAGTTAATTACAAAGCAAAAAAAAAAAAAAAAAAAAAAAAGCAAGGGGGAGTAGTAGATCCTGGGAATAAAACAAAAGGAATTTAGTATTTAATTCAGCAAGGAGAAGGCTGGGGATGAAAATGAAAAGGCAATGTTTTATTAAATAAAGAAATAGAGGTGTCCTAGAGATGATAAGTAACTATTGCCCATGGGACTGAGAACAAAATGAGAGGTTTATTTGAATAGGAGGGATTTAGGTTAGGCATGAGTAAGGACTGCCTGGTGTTAAATTTTCGAAGTCATAAAAATGCCTTAGGAAGAAAAATAAAGTCAGTTTTGGAGACTGGCTTATGTGCCTTAAAGAACGTAATCGAATTATGTGATACCTCCAGGAATTCTCTCAACTCTCTGATGTTACGATTTTATGAGGATTCTTTCTTAACATCATTTAGAAATTTGTTGATCCTCAGGGAAATTCTTGGGAATTAGTCAAGTCCTTCCTGTATTCTCAATGATAGAGGAACATAAAAATCTACTGTTCTAATACTGAAGTGTATTGGTTTATTTAAGGATATTGTCCTAATGAATTTTATAATTAGCTGACCATCAGTAGCAAATATAATGAAATGCTGACTGTACAAATTTAGGATAATTCCATATTTGTTCATATTGTCCTATGTAAACAAATATTGCATCTTTTTCAATAATGTATAAGAAAGTACACAGGAAAATTGCAGAGTAATTGAATTCACAGGATATTGAGCCTTTTGCAACAGAGTTTTGCTTAATTAGTGTGTATATATGCATAGATGTGTGTGTGTATAATAAAAGACTACTTTAACTAATAGGCCATTTAAAATAGAGAACAGGGTCATAAACGATCATTCTGTCAACATGTGGAAAAATATAATGTCTGCCACATATCAAGATTCATGACATGACAAAATTAGTTCCTAGCTTATAATATGGGACAACAAGTTAGGCAAGACAATCAGATTTTCAGATGACTGTCTTTTCACATTTATATAGCATTGTCATTTTGGAGAGAGTTTCACCATCATCATCATTAATTATTGCTTAACAGCAGCCAGAAGGACAGAGTGTTTCCTCCTCCCTCTGGGTTCTCTAAAATGACCTATCGTATCCAAGTCCAAATCAACCTCAAAAGTGTACAGGAAAATGCATCTCTCTAGTGCAGGAAGATGTTCCATACCTAGTCAGTGACATCCCTCTACCTCAACTGCATCTATGTTACCTGAATTTCTAGTATTACCTATGACCATCCTGTGTATACCATGTGGCAGATGGGGTGCTCCTGACTGCTCTTGGAGGGAAACATTCCTAAATCTCTCAGGAAAGACTTGAAAGGCATCTCCTGGGATATAGCCCTCCATGCCTAGTAATCCACCTGGAGGCACAGTGTTTGGAAGGGAGCAGTGTGCTCCACGCGACTACCTCTACTTTTTCTAGACCAAGGACATTTGGAATTCTGATGGATGTTTAAATAGTTTTTTTAAAAATAAAGATCAAATAAGTATTCTAAAGAAGTTCAGAGCACAAAAATCTGAAGCTGTCTTTTATGTCATATGCTCTGCTGTACCACAGAAAGCTGGGTGTGTGGGCATGTGAAGGGTATAGGACAGGAGTGGGGAAGAGGCCAGAACAGAGGGGCTGGGGAAGGAAGCACCACCCCAGCCTTATTTGAGCATCCACCACAGGGAGCCATTCTCATCTGCTGACCCTCCTCTCTACATCCTCAGTCCATTTTGGTCCTGTTAGGGCTCCTCTTATAAAGCACCCTCTCCATCCAGGGGACATCCCCTGGGTCCACCCTGCAGGGATCCTTCAAACTTGTTGGCCTCAGACTTTAGTCTTCTGCTTCTGTCTTGAGAAGGGAGAAGTGTTGGCACCATGAGAGGAAGAAAGGCACAAACACATTCTCTCCACTAGAGACAACCATGGCTGGGTTCCTCCTAAATTAACTGGTCCCATAAATTATACTTTCTTAGGCTATATAGTCTTACCTTCTATGAGAGAATTGTATTTCCGCCACTACTATGACTTTAACCTTAATCTTTTAAAATAAACCTAGCATCATTGATGGAGAAGGCAATGGCGACACACTCCAGTACTCTTGCCTGGAAAATCCCATGGATGGAGGAGCCTGGTAGGCTGCAGTCCATGGGGTCGCTAAGAATTGGACACGACTGAGCGACTTCACTTTCCCTTTTCACTTTCATGCATTGGAGAAGGAAATAGCAACCCACAGTGTTCTTGCCTGGAGAATCCCAGGGACAGGGGAGCCTGGTGGGCTGCCATCTATGGGGTCGCACAGAGTCAAACACGACTGAAGTGACTTAGCAGCAGCAGTAGCATCACTGGGCTAAAGAACATTCAACTCTTTCCTGAGCTTGCTTTCATTAAATAGCAGTTGCCTTCATTCACTTAAAATAGCTCATCAATATGGATTGGCACCCCACCCACTCCAGTACTCTTGCCTGGAAAATCCCATGGACGGAGGAGCCTGGTAGGCTGCAGTCCATGGGGTCGCAAAGAGTTGGACACGACTGAGCAACTTCACTTTCACTTTTCTCTTTCATGCATTGGAGAAGGAAATGGCAACCCACTCCAGTGTTATTGCCTGGAGAATCCCAGGGATGGCGGGGCCTGGTGGGCTGCCGTCTCTGGGGTCGCACAGAGTCGGACACGACTGAAGCGACATAGCATAGCATAGCATAGCATCTGCAAACCAAATTTTCTGACATCAGGGAGTGTTAGAGTCCTGCTTACCTCACCATTTACCCTTGATACCCTTATGTTTCATCAGACTTCCTTTCCAAACTTGTATCTGAGGAGTTGGGAGAAATTCACTGAGAAGGAGCTACTAAGATACAGAATGTGGTTTCTCAAGTGACAATTGGCTACACTGGCAGATAGGACACTGGAAAGCCTTTTTCTGCTTTTCTGCTCTCCTATAAGTAGAGCATTCCTCTTCTTGAGACTACTTCCTCTTTATGTAAATACTTAACCTTTGAAAGAAAGAAAAAATAAAACTCCAGTATTACCAAAGGGTTTCCCAGGTGGTTGTAGTGGTAAAGAACCTGCCTGCCAATGCAGGAGACATAAGAGAAGCAGGTTCCATCCCTGGGTCCGGAAGATACCCTGGAGTAGGAAATGGCAACCCACTTCAGTACTCTTGCCTGGAGAATCCCATGGACAGAGGAGCCTGGAGGGCTGCAATCCACAGGGTCGCAAAGAGTCAGACATGACTGAGTGGCTGAGCACGAGCACACATTTCCAAAGGTGACTGTTCTTTGTTCTGGTTTGTATCTCTGCAATGGCACCCCACTCCAGTACTCTTGCCTGGAAAATCCATGGACAGAGGAGCCTGGTAGGCTGCAGTCCATGGGGTTGCGAAGAGTCAGACACGACTGAGCGACTTCACTTTCACGTTTCTCTTTCATGCATTGGAGAAGGAAATGGCAACCCACTCCAGTATTCTTGCCTGGAGAATCCCAGGGACAGCAGAGCCTGGTGGGCTGCCACCTATGGGGTCGCACAGAGTTGGACACGACTGAAGCAACTTAGCAGCAGCAGCAGCAGCTCCTAAAACCATAGATTCTTTTATATATATATATATTTTTAAGTATTTCCTTTAGCAGAGTTAGTTGAGCAATTTTCTTCATCATTTCAGTTTCTTTCTGATATTTTAATCAGAAATAATTCATCACATCTACCACTAAATTGTCAGATCTGTTTCCACACTGCTTAAATAAGTATCTGTCTCAGGAATAGACATCCCAGCTTGTACTGGACCCCGTGTCTACCAGAATCTCGGACTATACCTGAGCTTTTTCCGATATTTTGTTTCAGTACTATTTGTTTAAATTTTCTTTTTATTTGTCTTGCCTCTGAATTCATTTATGGCAAAACATCTTGTCACACAACTCACTGGTGGTCCAAGAAAGCTTTTGCAGCTGATTGTAATACAGAAAGGCTTTCTAAAGTTCTCTTTTTATAAAGTTTTGTTGTCTAAAAAAAGTTTCTTTTTTTTAACTACACAATACTTCTGGCCACTATTAATCACCCACAAAATGGCTAGTAATATATAGTAAAAATTCCATTTTTATGCGACACTGGTTTAATGGGAATGCTGGCTTTCCAAGATGAAAGCATTTTCCTAGTAAAGAAGTGCAGCCAAAACAAATGAACCTCATTAACTGCTGTTTTCCAGACCCTGGCTAGGTTCTGAGTTTCAAGATAAATAAAAAACAAATAAATAACATTAAAAAAAAATCTCATGAGAATCAGTAACATGTATTCTAATGAGGTAAACAAAGAAGTAAAATTTCAAAACACAATGCTAAGATGTGAACATATATTTTAAGTATTAGAAGAGCACAGAAAAGACATCAGAATTTGATCTTGAAAGGAAGAAATTCACCAAGAAGATAAGCAAACATGCTGGGAGAACACCTACCAAGCAAGGAATGATGAAATAGTCTGTTTGCCCTGTAATGTGAATATGAATGAGGCAAAAGGTTATTTCTGAAAATGGGGAAAAAAATTTTTAGGGCAAATTTTTGAAGGATCTTGAATGCTATGGAGTTTGAACCATTTTCTAAGGGCAGTGGGTTATACAGGAAGTATTTAAATAAGGCAGAGGTAGGATCGGATTTGCATATCAGAAAGAACACTGTTGGCTGTGAAGGTTGGATTAGAGGTAGGTGGGAGTAGAGATAGGGGAAAAGCTTAGAAATAA
This sequence comes from Bos mutus, assembly GCF_027580195.1. NCBI lineage: Eukaryota > Metazoa > Chordata > Mammalia > Artiodactyla > Bovidae > Bos > Bos mutus. The sequence goes on along the minus strand of NC_091622.1, from coordinate 31,052,190 downwards.
TTTTCAAGGTAGAAATGATGAGGGTACTAGCAATGGGAAGGCAAAGGTAGTGATAGATTTGCAAGATTTAGGAGGTAAAATTTACAAAACTTGATGAGAAGTTAGAGTGAGGTGTTAGAAAGAAAGGCCACCGGTGAGGAAGAGCCTTAGCTGAGAATGAGTCTATTGGTGGGAAAAATAAAAACATGGCGATCCTTGAAATCATAATAGAGGACAAAGTAACAGTAATAATAATAATAATAATTGCAAGGATCAGTAACTGAGCGCTTAAAGAGTACCTTTTAAGGGAAGTGTCTTCTATCAAAATCTACTACAAACCTCCAGATATTTTATTATAAAATTATTATTTCTCCTATTTAACAGGGAAAGGAACTGCAATTTGGAAAATTTTTATTTGCTCAAGGATTGACACTTCAATCTTTATATCTTCAAAACCTGTGTTTTTAGAAGATGAGAGGTTGCCCAGTGCAGAGGTTGGCAGTACCTCACCATGGTAGGCCTGCCTTCTCTGACCACCTCAGTCTAGTTTCCAACTCTTTTTTCTGTTTCTTATGTCTCAACATCGCTAATGTTCACTCTGCTGGCCCTCTATTATGGCGTGTAGTTGTTCATTAAGTTGTTAAATTTTGGAGCACTTTTCCTGCCTGGAAAACCTGCCTCTGTACCCTGCCAACGACAGTGCTCAGCCACTGCAGTATAGCTCCGTGCGGTTGCTATACTGGGCCCTTGGAGCTACAAGAAAATTTGTCCTTTGGCAGATGCTGAAATTACCATCCAGAGGAGGAAACTGGGGAGAGTGTGGGAGGAAAAGCCTGAACTGAGTTGGAGGGCACTTTTCATGCACCCCTGCTTGTTTGTCTCTCTTCCACCATCAGCCCCTTTGCCTGCAGCATCCAGCGCCTATCCCATCAACCACGTTCCATTTTTCTCTCCCTGAAGAAAAATCCTTCTGATGGGATAACTTGAGTCAAGTGTTCCATTCTATTAAAAATGGGATTAGACTTAAAATTCCCCAGAACTAGAGCTGGCAGCTCACTCTTGTCATTTGTTGGTGAGCATTCCACACAACAAGGCTCAAATGTGAAACAAAAAAGAGAGAGAAAGAGAGGGAGGGAGGAAGAAAGAAGGAAAGAGAGAGAGAAAGGGAGAGGAGATGTAAAAGAAAGGCCTATGAGAGTTATTTTAAGTTTATATGGATAAGATCTATTCGCCTATTGAAAGAAAATAGGTAAAAATATGAGTGAAAGTTCACGGCAGTGGGGATGGACATTAGATTTTTAACTGACAGCTTAAAAAAATCTAAGCAGCAACACATTCATTATAATTACACTAATAAAGTCATGTAAATGTCATAAAGAATTTGCTATGAAGAAAATTACGACCATTTAGTATCCTAAGTTGATACATTCTTGTACTTGGAAAGGTGATAAGGCTTTAACTCAACTCCAATTCACAAATCTCCTTGTTAGTAGTATAAGGGGTCCTCCTGCCACACACACCAAAAAAAAAAAAATAGTCCATTACAAATCATTAAATACTGCATTATAAGGTGAAGAACTATTATAATAATAATCTTCGTATGAAAAGAATAGATAGCTTGATCAAATACTGATGTGACATGTCCTAAAATCATCACTTTTTGAGGACACTGTTACTCTCCCCATTTATAGATGAGGAAAGTAAAGTTAACAGGGGTACCTAACATCACACGGCTTACAAATAAGAAAGCTGCTTGACTTTAAAATCTAACCTACCCAATATCAAAGCTATTGTTATCAGATATAGCTAATATCAGACAATCACATGTATCAAAATTAATTTTCAATGCTTGAAGGGTTTTAAGTATTTTTCTTCTCATGGAAAGAGTTTGTAATCAGCCTAGATCCACCTTAAAATTTAATTTCACAGACATGCCCTAAATTACAATTTCTTAATATTTGTAATGTTCATGTAACTAAATACCACTTATCTATCAGACAGTACTGTTTAGTATAGAACACAGGTATAATAAATAAAAGAAGAATTTCAGTAAGATGTAAGATGTTGAGAAAATAAGGCTGATTAGACTGGGAAAACATTGGCTTTCTTTTATACGTATAGCTATGGACAGTCATTTTTACTGTGTGTATGAGTTGGGGTGTGGGTTGGGAGAGGAGGGCTCAGGGCTCACGGATTCTCAGAGTGATTGTTTGCCGAGTTTTGTGTGTGTTCAGGCTTCCCAGATGGCTCAGCAGTAAAGAACCTGCCTGCAATGCAGGAGACCTGGGCTGGATTCCTGGGTTGGAAAGATCCTCTGGAGGAGGAAATGGCAACCCATTCCAGTATTCTTGCCTGGAGAATCCCATGGAGGGAGGAGTCTCGCGGTCCACAGTCCATGGGGACACGACCGAGCACCCACAGCACAGAGTGTGCATGTTTTGTGTGGTTAGGTGGAAAGACAGAATATATCAGTATGAGTATATTCACAGCTAACACTTCTCTAAAACACTCTAGATGTCCTGGGTAAACGTTGCCAATTGTTAGAAAAGAAATATCAATATTTGCCAAGGTAAATTTATGTATTAGGTGCTTGTGGACTATTTTATAATTGTGTAACATTTTAAAACAATGATTTGGCATGTCTAAATAATATCTACTCAGATGTTGACTTTAAGATATAATGGTTTTGAGGATTACCACTTGTGAAATAACCTACTTGATTTGTTTGCTGCTCCTGCTGCTAAGTCACCTCAGCGGTGTCCGACTCTGTGCGACCCCAGAGACGGCAGCCCACCAGGCTCCCCCGTCCCTGGGACTCTCCAGGCAAGAACACTGGAGTGGGTTGCCATTTCCTTCTCCAATGCATGAAAGTGACTCCTAGCGACCCCATGGACTACAGCCTACCAGGCTCCACTGTCCATGGGATTTTCCAGGCAAGAGTACTGGAGTGGGTTGCCATTGCCTTCTCCACTTGATTTGTTTAGGGCCTTATAATATAGACCATAGCATTGCTTAGCAGAAAATCTTATAAGCATGAAAATAACAAAATTAGTACTTATAATAGGTCCTTTCTTTCTCTGTTGGGCTCCTAAAACAGCTTTCTTTTTCTGTAGTAATTAGCTATTTGTGTTCACTTCACTTTGCTTCATTTTATTTTTGTCACCTTTCATGTGCTATCTTGGTGTACTATGATGGAATGATACTGAATCAGACAAGCTGTAGTTTTTATTGCAAGCATATCTCACAGCACATTTATAAGCTGAACTTGATATCAGAAGTGAAGCTAGAGGGAACATGCCTTTGTTCTAAGTTATAAAATGTTCTGCTATTCTAAATTTGAAATATGTTGAAAATAAACTGCCTCTTTGTGACATCAAGAACCTCCCATAGGAAACCTATCAAGATGTTGCTTTAAAATTTCTGTGTGTATAAAACAGTTTTGCCAGCTAAAAACCTGTGTTATAATTCTATATTCACATTTAAAGCTAATATTCAAGGTGATACCATGGCACAAAATTTTGATTGAATTAAAGATCCAAGCAGTTGATTTCAATTTTCTTTTCATGGAAAGCTAAGAAGGAGCATTAATTTATTTAGCAGTATTTTACTAGTATGACTATTTGAACAAAGCAGTTACATATTTCAGTTCAATTCAGTTCAGTCGCTCAGTCGTGTCCGACTCTTTGCGACCCCATGAATCGCAGCACGCCAGGCCTCCCTGTCCATCACCAAGTCCTGGAGTTCACTCAGACTCACGTCCATCGAGTCAGTGATGCCATCCAGCCGTCTCATCCTCTGCCGTCCCCTTCTCCTCCTGCCCCAGATCCCTCCCAGCATCAGAGTATTTTCCAATGAGTCAACTCTTCGCATGAGGTGGCCAAAGTACTGGAGTTTCAGCTTTAGCATCATTCCTTCCAAAGAAATCCCAGGGCTGATCTCCTTCAGAATGGACTGGTTGGATCTCCTTGCAGTCCAAGAGACTCTCAAGAGTCTTCTCCAACACCACAGTTCAAAAGCATCAATTCTTCAGCGCTCAGCCTTCTTCACAGTCCAACTCTCACATCCATACATGACCACAGGAAAAACCATAGCCTTGATTAGATGGACCTTTGTTGGCAAAGTAATGTCTCTGCTTTTGAAAATGCTATCTAGGTTGGTCATAACTTTCCTTCCAAGGAGTAAGCATCTTTTAATTTCATGGCTGCAATCACCATCTGCAGTGATTTTGGAGCCCCTAAAAATAAAGTCTGACAGTTTCCACTGTTTCCCCATCTATTTCCCATGAAGTGATGGGACCAGATGCCATGATCTTCGTTTTCTGAATGTTGAGCTTTAAGCCAACTTTTTCACTCTCCACTTTCATCAAGAGGCTTTTTAGTTCCTCTTTACTTTCTGCCATATTTAGATATATGCATACACATTTTTTTTCACCAATACACTATCATCTTGCCAAGTGGAAACCTTCGGAAAGTTATAATCGAGATTGATTGCCAGAAACTACTGAGCAGAAAGTGGCCAGTCATATCCAGGGAGGGTTTCTGATGAATCCTAACGTGGCTTTCTCCAGCCCTAACATCACCTTCAGGTTCTAGAAAGCGCAGGCTGGGTATGACTACCTAACCTTGCTCTTGCATTTGAAGATATTGAGTGAATGAGATCTGCTATCATAATCTATATTGACAAGTTTCATTTCTTCCCCCTGTGTAACCAGTTTAAAGCATCACTAAACATTGGGAAATATGTTAGAATGTTAGTTTTGAATATAGTTTTACTTCTGCTACTAGAAACAGTAATAAATAAGAAATAAACTGTTCTTTGGAAACAAAATTCTTATTGCTGTACTAGTACCAAGATAATTTATGGCACATTCCAGGAGCAGATGCCCTGTCACTCTGGTACTAGGCTGCACTCTAACTATGGCTAACACACTCATATTCTTGCTTCCTCCTCAATTATTTATCTATACTGTCACATTTTCTTTTAAAAATGGCAGAATTATCTCAATAATTGTAGGATATTCCAGAAAATTCTCCCCTTCAAATAGTCATTTTTACTTTCTTTATTTTACCTCCTTCAAGGAATGAGCAAGCAAAGGAATCTGTTGTTTGTTCTTGTTTCCCCTTGCTGCAGCAGGGGCCCCAATAAAGCTTTGCTTGCAAAAAGAAAAAAAAATGGTAATTTTTAAATTCATCATTTCATGAAGCAGAAGTGTAGAGCAAAAAGGAATTACCATGGTATCACTCATTTCCATAGAGTAGATGATACACATCAACAATGTGAAACTCAATAAAATGCAGATTAAATTTTGCTGAAAGTTATCATTAAAAACTGGCACAAATATTTAACAAACATGGCCCATATGTATTGTTTGCAACACAATTTTGCACATGATGGAAACTGGTGACCTGCAAGTGTATTCCCAATACCCTTACCCAATGTTAGTGTTGCTTGTAAAGACCCCCAGGAAATCATTAGCAAACTCCAGCTAGAAACGAACCAAAAGGTCAGAGGTATACATAACATGACATTCATGGCCCGTGGTTTTGGAGGGCTGTGGGTATTTGTTCTTGTTCAAAATATGGTATAGTGCTTCAAAGCATCTGCTCCCATTCTCAGAGGTTAGTGAGTTTGAAGCATGCCAGCATCTAATTTAAACAGCATGCCAAAGACACATATTTGTTCTTAAATGTCAGTCATTAGAGTTGGGTGCCTACACAAATTCAGTGAGTTCCAGTGAAGTGGTAATTGGTTCTCCAAGTTAGAAAGTATGAGTGTCTTATCAGAAACTCAAATATAAGGAAATTGACCATCAATTTAGAGACGAATAACCTGGGACAAGTAGATACCGTTTGTAACTTACAGATTGATTTGAAAAGCCTGGAACATTATTCTGTAAAAGAGAAAGCTGAAAACATATTCAGCTTTGCAGAAGCATGAAATTTACTTTATTTTAATACAAATAGAAATCTCTCTCTGTCTCTCTCTCTCACACACACACACACTTAAAGCAAATCTAACAAAAAATAAATAAATATAGAGATAAAAGTCAGCATCTTGCAGTAGAAATATGGTTTTCGGTGTTGGTCAAATCTGCATTTGAATTCTGTCTTTATCCTTCAATGACCATGCCACACTAAGCTAATCCTTTATTCCCTGTACCTAAGTTTTCTTATCTATAAAATAGGTGAAATAGTTCTGAACATGAGGCATTGCTGTAAGGATAGTGTATGCCAACTGCATGGTATGTATGGAGTAGCGACTCAATAAGTAATGACTATTACAAATACTAGTTTTTAAGTATACACCTACCCAAACATGTTATTTATACAAAATGTAATTATTTTATAAAAATGTTGAAGCTTGTCACCTAAAAGAACATAAGCTTAAAGCTTGCAACATACTGAAATTTTAAAAAACTATATGATTATATAGCAATATAATTTCATTTTTCTTTGCTTTGATAGCAATTGCTTGATTTTTTTTCTGACAGCAGGGGGAAAAAAAATAGCCTTGCTCTATCACTCGAAACTTTCGCCTTTCCTTTAGTAATGATTTTTGTCTTCTTGTGATCCATGTAGGTTCTACACACCCTTACAGCAATTCTCTTTCTATATTGTATCTTAATGTTAAGAAATAGCAAAAGAAAAAAAGCAATTTGACATTTGTATTTACGTATATTACTTTTTGCTTCCTTTATTTCCACTTGAAAGTATTCAGTACTCTGTCCTGTGTCTCTCTGCTCTCCCAATAATCAAGGTCTCTCCAGGACCTCTCCAAGCAAACAGATATCCCTTATGGCACGGTCCTGGACTCTGCAGTGTATGAGCATGTGCGCATGAAGGGAATGAATCCTTTTGAGAGGGACAGCATGTATTCCCAAATGTGGCGGATGATCAACCGAAGCAACGGATCAGAGAATAACGTTCTGGAGTCCCAAGCAGGCATTCAAAAGGTACTGGCCACAGTTCTGCCATCGTAGTCTCCCATTCTGTCCCTAATATTGGAATTGCTAAACTGAGGTTGATACTTCCTTTTTGTAAGTTTAACTTTGACATAGAATTTTCAATTAAGGCTTTCCAGGTGGCTCAGTGGTAAAGAGTCCACCTGCCAGGAGATATGGGTTTGATCCCTGGGTCGGGAAGATCCCCTGGAGAAGAAAAGGAAGGAGTTTTCAGTTAAATTATGCCTTTTATTGATTTAAGAAGATTTTGAGGTGACTCACCACACCAGTAGAGGGAATTCATAGATTTCTGTGGTATGGCTAAGGATCCTTTTACAACAGAATTTCAAAACTAGAGTATATGAGCTGGTATTTTGTTCAGAACAAGGGCAGGGAGTTATACACATGAAGACTGGAAAAGGCTTTTACAAATCCCATTACAAATATCATTCAGGTTATCCAAGTTTTTCAAACAACTCTGGTTGTTTTCTATACTACATTTGTTTTTAGATGAAAACTTTATCTTATATGATTATGAGAAGTTCTCTGTGAGTAAAAGTTAATCTTGTCCACAAATATGATTTCTATGAATGTCTATTTCTATTTCCAAAAATGAAAATCTTTATTAATAGCTTATTTTTATAAAATCATCATTTAGAAGTTATTTTTAAAAAAATACAGAGAGCCATCCTTTGTATGAAAAACATGAAATTAGTTTTTATTCTGGGCTGTGGCTTATAAACATGTACATAGAAGTAATTCTTTCTTCCTCAGGCCCCATCAACCTCCATGAGAGAACTGAATGATTTTTGCTTAAAATTATCCCAGTGGCTTTCCCAGTGAAAATCACAAGGGCTGACTTTCAATAAGTAATTGTGGGATGAATGAATGAATAAATATCCAATAACAGCATCAGTGGTGGTATATACTTTTTTCTGTCACCTTTCACGCATGATAATTTGAACTCCAAGTCTGAGTTCCTTGTTTAGAAGGCAAACGTAAAACTACCTTGTTGGAAAATGTTTTGTTGACTGTTAATATTATTCTGCCGTGTGGGTGTATCAGTCATGTCCAACTCTTTGCACCCCTATGGACTGTAGCCTGTCTGGCTCCTCTGTTCATGGGATTCTCCCAACAAGAATACTGAAGTGGGTTGCCATGCCCTCTTCCAGGGGATCTTCCCGACCCAGGGATCAAATCCACGTCTCTTATGTCTCCTACATTGGCCGGCAGATTCTTTACCACTAGCACCAGCCGGGAAGCCCACATTCTGTTACAGGTTCTAGGATTATTCTATACCCTTTCATATGTTGTCCTTTACTACTGCTCTTGCTATGGTTCCCTAGTGTCACACTCATAATTTTTTCAGTCACTACACTGATACTATTATTTAAAAACTACTGATGCTGACATAAAGGTCTTTCTGAGTATAAATGATGCCTTTAAATAGTGTCCTTGAAATGATGTCCTTGAAATGGTAGTAATGGCTTCTAACTCCTTCACCTTCATTATTGAATCCCAGTTTCCCATGGCTCAGGTACCGATCATGAAAAATGTGTTTCTTTTTGTCCAGAGGCCTGTTGGTTCTTAGAATTTCAACATAGTACCCTCCACTTACTGGGGACATGGGGGAGGCAGGTGAGATTTGGTGGGTGAATGAACTTAGATGTTGTACTGGGGAGAAAGGAGGATAGATTTTAGGATTTACTAGGTACTCACTGGATGTGGATGAATTTAAGCCTCACAATAGTTTTTGAAAGAGTTCTTTTCCTTCATATTGTCTATTGTAAAGAAAGAATTTTGCTTTCTTGAGTATAAATTGAAGTTCAAAATTTATATTTTCATCAATTTTAGATCTAAAGCTCTTCATACTTTCCAAACTCTTTCTATACCATATGCTCCAGAGAAAATTCAATTTCTGATCTCCACAGATACAAATTCCCAATAAAAATATTTTTCAAACATACATATTCACTCCATTCATTCATTCATCCAGTACTTGCTAATTAACAATTATGAATCAGGCGCTGAGGTGGGAACTGGAGGTAAACTCGACCTCAGGGGAATGCCTGGATTCATGAAATATACAGTCTGATGAGACCGATTGAAAAGGAAACTAAAATACATGATCAAACAAAATGATTTAAATTATTATAAATGCTATCGGAAAAACAAATAGGATGCCACTGTAGAAATTTGCTTGAGAAGCGGTGATCAGGTAAGTTTCCTAAGGATATAAGATATTAACTATAATCTGTCTGATCAAGAAATGGTCATGTGGAAGAGAGGATGACAAAGTGTTCAGGCAATGCTTAGCATAGGCTAAGGCCCAGAGATCCATTCAGAAACCAGTTTTAAAACCTACATGAAGTGGACACTGTTGAATGAGAAAAAGTGGAGAATGAGGCTAGTAGGCAGGGGACAGATCATACAGGACCTTGCCCGTGGTTAAGAACTTGGATTTTATTTGAATTAAAAAAAAAAAAAAGATGCTGCTGAAATAACAGAATGTAATGGTTGATTTTTATTTGTCAAGAAGATCATTATAACTTCCATGTGGGAATTGGGTAAGAATAAAAATAGTGAGACCATAAGAAACTTGTAGCTATCTAAGGTAGCTAGCTAAATTAACACCTTGTTTCTTATATATATATATATATATATATATGAACATGGGAATATTATATATGTTTATATATATATATATACACACACACACACATACACACAAACATACACACAATTACCCGTCATTCTTTGTATTATTATAAACTGGTTACACTTCTGACATCCCAGTATTTCCAAAATAATATAGAAATCTAGAGATAGCATCAGTTGCTACATAGATGCTTTATGGTAATCACTCAGTCATGTCTGACTCTTTGCAACCCCGTGGACTGTAGCCTGCCAGGCTCCACTGTCCATGGAACTTTCCAGGCAAGAATACTGGAGTGGGTTGCCATTCCCTTCTCCAAGGGAACTTCCCAACCCAGAGATTGAACCTGTGTCTCCTGCATTGCAGGCAGATTCTTTATTGTCTGAGTCACCACGGAAGCTTTAGGATATATTTATATATCATCTAAAGTCTTCAGTGTTCTTTAAGAAAACCTCTTCTTTTTTAAGTATGTACATAGAATTTCCTGCATTTTTGAAAAAATTTATGCTGCTTAACTATGTGTATATGTAAAAATAAACTGTAAATATTCACACTCAGAAAATTCCTATTCAAGAGTCTATGAAATAGAAGTGTTTTAGACTCAGCTATTGACTGTTTTGTAGTATGTGCTATGAAATTTAGTTAATTATTTTTAGGCTTTCATATTTATTTTTCTTTTAATACATAACCTTCCATTGCTTTTCAACTTGGGCTTGTGTTTTTTATACTGTTGTTAAATGTAATAATTTTTTTTTTTTTTTTTGAAGAGTGGAAAGAACTCTGGTCTTAGAAAAAAGCTCTCTGGTTTTCATTCTTGTTTCTTCCAATTCTCAGCTCTATACTTTGGGCAAATTACTTGGTTTCTCTAAGATCTACTCTTCTCATCTTTAAAATTATCACAGTGTGAGAATTAAAAGCCTGAATACAAATTAAAAGCAGGCATACAAATAGGTTTGAATCCAGTTCATTTTTTTAAGTAAAATGTGTAAATGTGACTAGCTACTTAACATTTCTGGGACTCAGAATTGTTATCATGATATTAGAACTTCTGCCTCTTATGGTTTTGATCATTATTATTTTATATATATATATATATATATATATATGTAGAAGCATCAATAGATAGCATGATTAGAATAATAAACTCTTAAGATGATTCTAAAGTTTACATGAAAGAATGTATATGTGAGTGATTTCTTATTACAAAGCATTATTATTTGGTATTTCCTAAGGTTAACCTACGGAGAAGGCAATGGCACCCCACTCCAGTACTCTTGCCTGGACAATCCCATGGACGGAGGAGCCTGGTGGGCTGCAGTCCATGGGGTCGCTAGAGTCGGACACAACTGAGCGACTTCACTTTCACTTTCATGCATTGGAGAAGGAAATGGCAACCCACTCCAGTGTTCTTGCCTGGAGAATCCCGGGGACGGGGGAGCCTGGTGGGCTGCCGTCTATGGGGTCGCACAGAGTTGGACACGACTGAAGCAACTTAGCAGCAGCAGCAGCAGCAAGGTTAACCTAAAATTATGGCATAATGAAAAAAGGTAATGCAATAAAAGAGGTAGAGAAAAATTTCTATTTCTATTCCCTGATAGTCTGCTGATAAAGACGCTTACAAGTTTAAAACTGCCAATCAAGTCCCCAAGTGTTTATTACACCCCATATATTCAGTTTTCCGATTTAGTAGAGGAGTAGTGAAAAATGTTATTAATTTATAATGGGAAATATCAAAGTGAAATTTGCTTATTGTCTACATTTCTTTCAACCAGTATCAGAGACAGCTGAAAACTGATTAGACAGAGGCTAAGTAGTTATAGTAAAATGTATTTTGGTTCAGTTTTCAAGGTCTTAGCCAGTTTTTATTAAAACACAAAATCAACCAACCAACAAACGATAACCTCTTCACCTGCTATAGCTCGCTGGGAGTTCATAAGTTTGAGAACTGTAACACATGAAATGTTTCTGGTGGATTCTTCCTGCAGTAACCAGTCTTGCACATCTCACACAGAAACTCCCTGTTCTCTGCCATTGATTTCTAATTTGTACAGGCAGAAAAGACCCCCAAGGTCTTACAAGTCAATATTCCACAACAGGCCAAACTTCCTCTGTAGTATATTTGACAGGAATTCATATATATAGTAACTCCCTACCAGAAAAGCCTGCATCACTGTGAGAACAATCCTCCCAGTCTAATTGCAATTTTAAATGGATCCCATTAATGCCTTAGGTTGTGCTTGTTCCTAACTGTACCTCTAGTCTCGTTGTTTTTCTTACTTGAAGGTAAATTCTGATCCCTTCTAACAGCTTTGGTCTGCTTATACCAAAGATACCTGTAAAAATGAGGGTTAGGTAAACAAGTTCTAATCTGCTGTTCTTCAGAGGCGTTCACCTGTACCACACTAGCCTAATTAAACTCGAACAAATGTGTTTCTGCCTTCCTCTTCTTAGGACTTTTTGCATAAGCAGGAAAAAATGTGATTTGAAAAATATAACTGAGTTTTTTTTTAATGAATTCATCCAATAGTTATTTATTGAGCATATTCTATGAATCAGTCAGTGTTTGGGTCATTGAAATGAACATAAATGAAAAAAAAATACCTTCATGAAGTATACATTCTAGAGGAGAAGGCAAACAATAAACCAGATAACTAAAATATGTTGTATTTCAGGAGTAATAACAGACACTGGAATAAGTATTAATACATAAAGTAAGTGAGGGGTGGAGGTAGAAGAGAAATATACATGTGGATAAAGTTTTTCCAGGCACAGGGTCAGCCAGTGCAAAGGCCCTGAGGTGGGAGTATGCCTGGATGTTCTAAGATTGTGACGGAGGCCAGCATAGCTCCAGAAATGCAGTGCAATATTATTAACTATGGTCACCATGCTGTATATTACATCCCCATGACTTGCTTATTTTATAAGTGGAAGTTTGCACCTTTTTATAATAAAAGAGTATAGCAGAGTCAGGGAATGATCAGCTAGTGAGGCAGGAGAAAAACCAAGAGCGGTTGTTTAGAAGCCAAATGAAAAAAGTGTCTCATGGAAGCTCAAATGAACGACTGTCAAATGATGCTCATGGATCAAATATGACGAAGACTAAGAATTAATGATTTATTTGGTTACCAGTAGTCACTGGTAGCCTTGACAGGAACAGATATGGTAGAGTGAAAGGAGCAGGAATTACATACAATTCAATTGGAGAGAAAAAAAAAGAAGAGAGACAGTGGTGGTTATGAGAATAGGCACTTTTTAAAAGTGCTTTCCTAGAAGGAAATAGTGAATAATAGGACGGATTCCTGGAGTGAGATGTGAAGTTCAGGAAATTTTTTTTATGAGAGAAGATATACAGTCTCTGTATATTTATGGGACAATATAATAAAGGGCTTCCCTGATGGCTCAGAGGGTAAAGCGTCTGCCTGCAATGCAGGAGACCCAGGTTCAATCCCTGGGTCGGGAAGATCCCCTGGAGAAGAAAATGGCAACCCACTCCAGTACTCTTGCCTGGAAAATCCCATGGACGGAGAAGCCTGGTGGGCTACAGTCTTTGGGGTCGCAAAGAGTCGGACACAACTGAGCAACTTCACTCACTCACTCATAATAAAGAAGGCAATACTCATGATGCAGGAGAGAGACAGGAGAACTGCCAGGATCCAGTGTACAAGTGGAGAGTCGGATTTAGGAGCACAATTCAGCCACAGTAAGAGGAGGGAGGCTAGAGCATACAGGGATACCTTCAGATAGGTTGGAAGATGTGGTGATGGGAGCACATGAAAGTTCATTTTTGACTGCTTATATTTACTCAAAAAAAAAAAAAAAAAACAGGGACCAGGGTCATCACCAAAGCAGGATAGAGATTCTGGAGATTTAAAGAAAGAAAAAGTAGGGATGGTTGTTCTGGAGAATGGGAGGAACCATTAGACTGCTGCTGCTGCTGCTAAGTCGCTTCAGTCGTGTCCGAGTCTGTGCGACCCCAGAGACGGCAGCCCACCACGCTCCCCCGTCCCTGGGATTCTCTAGGCAAGAACACTGGAGTGGGTTGCCATTTCCTTCTCCAATTCATGTCAGTGAAAAGTGAAAGTGAAGTTGCTCAGTCATGTCCGACTCCTAGTGACCCCATGGACTGCAGCCTTCCAGGCTCCTCCGTCCACGGGATTTTCCAGGCAAGAGTACTGGAGTGGGGTGCCATTGCCTTCTCCGAACCATTAGACTAATGAAATGTAATAGATTCCTAAACAAGACTAAAGACCCCTTTGCAGTAGTGGTCATGACTGTAAATTGGGACTAATCTGCATGATTGTGGGGTTTTCTCTGGCCTCTCTATCTTCAGCTGCCAGTTTCACCAGAATGGTGTTTGCCAGATAAGTACGACAGAAGACAGTGAGGTGAGGAAGTTGAGAGTACATGTAAAGAAATGCTCTCTATTACAAATCATGGAATCTGAGCTGTATAGGAAGGAAGTCAAAGCACAAGGAAATTGAGGCTAACAAAAGGATGGCATGAACAGTGGACTATAGGTCTAGATGGGATTGGAGAATTGTTGGAGTTAGTGAACCAGAAAGATAGGATTGGAAATAATATGAAGTTTGGTTCTAAGATGACACATCTGAAATCGAGATGATGAAGACAGTGCTGGCATCAGAAATGATATGACATGAGAGCGGGTGGCTGAAGTGGGAGAAAAGACACGATCTTTGGAGAAGTAGAAGCCAAGAGACTGATAAGCCAAGTACTGGGAAAGGATGTCTATGTGAATAATCGAATCACCAAGAATAACCACAGAAGTGGAATTTGAGGGTGACAGAGAGGCGTCTGGAGTTTGGAGGAGTGACAGAATTAGCAGATGTCTGCAGTAAGAATGAGTAGCATGTAGTAGTCTGATAGCATGAGTTTCAAAGCTGAAGGACTTCAGAGACAAAGGTCTAAAACTGGTTCAAAGGGCAAGGAGAACACCTAGCCCTGATCCAGTAACAGTGGTATGAATATTGTAGAAAAGAAAAATAGTCATCACTTGAGAAGACCAAAGGCACTGCGGTATCTCTTGAGGAGAAGCAGGTTCTACTTAGCAAAAGAAAGGAAAAGGATATTGTGGTGGTGGTGTTCAGTCGCTAAGCCATGTCCAGCTCTTTTTGACCACATGGACTGCAGCATGCCAGGCCTCCCAATCTCTCACCATCCCCTGGAGTTTGCCCAAGTTCATGTCCATTGAATCAGTGATGCTATCCAACCATCTCATCCTTTGCTGCCCTCTTCTCCTTTTGCCTTCAGTCTTTCCCAGCATCAGTGTCTTTTCCAATGAGTTAGCTCTTCAGATAAGGTAGCCAAAGTATTGGAGGACGAAAATTTAAAAAAACCAAAAAAGGAAATTTAAAAACCAAAAAAAAAAAAAAAAAACAGCTTGAGGGTATAGGGAGAATAACTGTATGTCTTGGTTTGGAACAGCATTAATTTTGCCAGATGTTCCATTCCACTCTCAAGAGTATTCACATTAAAACAATAAATTGTATGATCTCCCTAGATATATGCGTCATGGTGATGATAGGGTTCCGTAGACCAGAATGGAAGAGTCTAGACAGTTGGAAAGGGATGGGAAAATTGGTCAAAGCCAGGCAGCACACAGATTCAAATCAAGAAGTGCTGAGGAGTGACCTAGAAGTCAGATTTTTTATGATGCTGGGCCCTCAGAGATTTAGAAACAATATGGACTTTAGGCTCTAGATCAATTAGCTAAGTTGGTGAATATGAGGTGACAGGGTGGGTGAGCATGCTGCCAAGATCGTGGTGACATTGGCAGAGAGGAGTCCTGACAAAGAGCAGTCCTACCAAGAGCCGAGAGATTTGAGGGCATCGCTTCCTACAACTGAGGGACCAATGCGAAAGGTAGCAGCTGACAAGTGGGAACCAAGTTACATAAAAGTAAAAAAAAACGTTGTAAGTAGAAAACAAACTTCAACTGTTATTTAGTTTTACCTATAATAACTTTTGGTCTTAGGGACTTCAAACCTATGAACCACACTGGCCATATTCTCTGCTGGTTGTTCCATTCCCCGTCCTCTTAGAGCACTATCCCTTCATTTGCCATTGAGTAAAAGTGCCAGAGTAGATGACAGTTCAGGAGCCAGCAGCAGAGAAAGGGTAAGAGCTAGCTTGAGCTTCAGTAAGTGTCATGGTCATATACTGACTAGGGACATGACCTAACATCGGGGTCAGGCCCCTATTACAGAAATGAATAATCAGACTGGATACAACTTGGAGAGAAAAGCAAGGCAAAATACTAAACAGCTCGGGTCTATGAAAATGCCGAGCATCCTGGGCTGTCATGCCGCAGGGTTTAGAGGTAGCAGTCTATTTGCTACATGTGCCCTTTTGCCAAATGATTCAAACAAATATATGATTCACTCAAGCACTTTGCCCTGCAGCTGGGAGCTCAGATCCCACTGGCCTATTTTCTGCTCTCCAGAAACCAGAGTTTTTAGGTATGTGCCAGTTATCACACAATAAAAGAACAGAACCAGTGAAAGAATGAAAAAACATATAGAGATAATTTCCAGCAACCCTGCTAATGCATTTCTGATGCTTGAGATTGGGTGCTGTTGTTGTTGTTTTTAAACTAGTATTATTTTTTAAAGAAAAAGACTTATTTTTGAAAATAAGAAAAGACTTTTAAAACTTATTTTTGTTTCTAATAATCTTCATGGATGTTGAAATCAATTAGCCTTGATTAGATATTTTCTCAAAGAGGAAAGGAGAAATCTAAAATCATGTACTTCTTAGGCAGTCCTGAGCATTTTACGTTGAGTTAGACTATGTCAGGTCTTATAGAACAAAAAGAAAACTACAAATAAAGATTTTTTTCTAGATGCCCAGAAAAAAAATATGCATAATTCTCTAAAGTAAAAGGAAAATAATAGTGATGTCTTATGTGTGTAAAGATGACACTACTCAACCACCATACACAGAGCATGTACTTTTAAAATTGCTATTTTTATATAGTGATTTACTCTACGATGAGAACTACACCTACTCCAATTCTTTTAATTAGTTACATCTGATTCCAAGGCATGTATATATTCACTCAATCCTATAACATACATATATTTAGTCTAATTTGGAAAACTAGTCTAACTTAGTCTAGAAATTTAGAAATTAGACTCAATTTAATTAATTAGACTAAATTTAGAAATTTAGTCTAATTTAGTCAAATTTGGAAAACTCAGCAGTGGCCACAGGACTGCAAAATGTCAGTTTTCATTCCAATCCCAAAGAAAGGCAATGCCAAAGAATGCTCAAACTACCGCACAATTTCATTCATCTCTCACTAGCCTAATATATTTAGTCTAATAGGTATAAGAAACTATTATTTTAGGTACACAGGATGAAGAGATGGATTAGTTTAGTGAAGGTGGCCAGTAAAATAAAGAATAGCAGCTACCCCACAGAGAGATATACGAGGTATTAAGAGGACACAGAGAAAGGGGACCTATTGTAGCCTGGAGGATGAGGCTGGTACACATCACAAAGGCTTCCTATAGGAATAATATCAAACTTAGAATAAGCAGGATTTAATTAAGTTAAAGACAGAGAGAATTAAGTAGCAGAGGGAAGAGGTAGCCTGAACAAAAATGTTGAGGTAAACAGAACAATGTATGTGCAGAAACAAAGAGCAATTACAATTAGATATAAACTATTTGTGTTAGTTTATTTCTAATATAGATATATATATAATAGAGAAAAACAATGGAATGGGAAAGACTAGAGATCTCTTCAAGAAAATTAGAGATACCAAGGGAACATTTCATGCAAAGATGGGCTCAATAAAGGACAGAAATGGAATGGACCTAACAGAAGCAGAAGATATTAAGAAGAGGTGGCAACAATACACAGAAAAACTGTACAAAAAAGATCTTCATAACCCAGATAACCACAAAGGTGTGATCACTCACCTAAAGCCAGACATCCTGGAGTACGAAGTCAAGTGGGCCTTAGGAAGCATCACTATGAACAAACTAGTGGAGGTGATGGAATTCCAGTGGAGCTATTTCAAATCCTGAAAGATGATGCTGTGAAAGTGCTGTACTCAATTTGCCAGCCAATTTGGAAAACTCAGCAGTGGCCACAGGACTGGAAAAGGTCAGTTTTCATTCCAATCCCAAAGAAAGGCAATGCCAAAGAATGCTCAAACTACCGCACAATTGCACTCATCTCTCACACTAGCAAAGTAATGCTCAAAATTCTCCAAGCCAGGCTTCAACAGTACGTGAACCAAGAACTTCCAGATGTTCAAGCTGAATTTAGAAAAGCCACAAGAACCAGAGATCAAATTGCCAACATGCATTGGATCATCAAAAAAGCAAGAGAGTTCCAGAAAAACATCTAATTCTGCTTTATTGACTATACCAAAGTCTTTGACTATGTGGGTCACAACAAACTGTGGAAAATTCTTCAAGAGATGGGAATACCAGACCACCTGACCTGCCTCCTGAGAAATCTGTATGCAGGTCAAGAATCAACAGTTAGAACTGGACAAGGTAAAACAGACTGGTTCCAAATTGAGAAAGGAGTATGTCAAAGCTGTATATTGTCACCCTGCTTATTTAACTTATATGCAGAATATGTCATGCAAAAAGCCAGGCTAGATGAAGCACAAGCTGAAAACAAGATTGCCAGGAGAAATATCAATAACCTGAGATATGCAGATGACACCACCCTTATGGCAGAAAGCAAAGAAGAACTAAGGAGTCTCTTGATGAAAGTGAAGGAAGAGAGAGAAAAAGTTGGCTTAAAACTCAATATTCAGAAAATTAAGATCATGGCATCCGGTACTATCACTTCACAGCAAATAGATAGGGAAACAATGGAAACAGTGACAGACTCTATCTTCTTGGGCTCCAAAATCACTGCAGATGGTGACTACAGTCATGAAATTCAAAAACACTTGCTCCTTGGAAGAAAAGCTGTGAACAACCTAGACAACATATTAAAAAGCAGAGACATTACTTGCTAAGAAATGTCTGTATAGTCAATGCTATGATTTTTTCCATTAGTCATGTATGGACTTGAGAATTGGACCATAAAGAAAGCTGAGGGGTGAAGAATTGATACTTTTAAACTGTGTTGTTGGAGAAGACTCTTGAGAGTCCCCTGGACTACAGGGATATCCAACCAGTCCATCCTAAAGGAAATCAGTCCCGAATATTTATTGGAAGAACTGATGCTGAAGCTTAAACTGTAATACTTTGGCCACCTGATGCTGGGAAAGATTGAAGGCGGAAGGAAAAGGGGACGACAGCGGATGAAATGGTTGGATGGCATCACCGACTCAATGGACATGAGTTTGAGTAAGCTCTGGGAGTTGGTGATGGTCAGGGAAGTCTGGCATCCTGTAGTCCACGGGGTTGCAGAGTCGGACATGACTGAGTGACTGAACTGACGTGTGTTAGAGTCTTCTAGATAAATAGGACTGATAAGATACAGTAGATATAGACATATCCTAAATTAGTTATCTCACTATATATAAATAATCCTATACATCTATACATATTTTATATATAGTGATAAATATCTATAGCCTATATATATTTTATATACATATATACATACATATATGTGTATATATGTGTATGTGTATATATACATACACACACACAGAGAATGAGATTTATTTTAAGAAACTGGGGCCTCATGAGATTACAGTGGCTGACAAGTCCCAGAATCTACTGTCTAAAGCTGGAGACCTAGGAAAACCAACAATGTAATATCCAGTCCACGTGCAAAGGCCTGAGAACTAGGAATGCTGATGGTATAATCCCAGCCCAAGGGAGGCAACAGACTAGGGTCTTGGTTCATGGAGTCAGAGCCAAAGAGAATTCAACTTTCCTCTACCTTTGTGTTCTGTTCTGGTCCTGCACAGGTGAGATGGTGCCCACCCACATCAGGGAGGGCAGTCTGCTTTACTTAGTCCACCAATTCACAGACACACTCAGAAATAGTGTTTCACAAGATATCTGGTTTTTCTGTGGTCCAGTCAATTTGATGCCTAAAATTAACCAACACGGAACTATAGTAAAGTGGAGGGGATAGGAGGTGCCGTTTGTGCCATGGATCAAAGATGCATCCTGGACCATGTATCATCTGAACCCGCCAATCAGATGTTAATTGTATAGTTTTAGCTAAATGAACAAACAGATGTGAAAAGAATAACCAAAAATATTTGAAATTTCTGGATTGAAAAGAAGATAGAGTCACTTTGGGCCTCAAAATTGTGGAAAGGGAATAGATGAGTTCTGAGATTTCTTCTAGAGCTAATTTCAATGAGTCTTTGGACCCTGATTTCAAAGTGTTTAGAAGCCACATGAGAGGAGTGTGCCTCCCAGGAAATGGCAGACACCCCTAGTGGGAGTCTCAGATGTCAGTTTTGATTTAACACATCCTCATTCTCATGCCAAAATATTCTACAAAAGAATTCCAAGTTTGTAGTTCCCCAGGATGAAAACAAATGGATAGGCGCATATTTGTTTCTTGGTGGTTCCATTATGTTCCAAAACTTCTTTATCCAGTAAACAGTTTAAATTACACCTTGCCTTGGCTTAGTTCTTACCCTAAAGTTCCTTCCCAAATTGGAATGTGCATATACATTTTTTTAATTTCTATTGGAAAAATTCAAAAAATTAAAAATTATAATTCCACTGTAATTTTTAAATTAGCCCATTCCACCCATCCAATTTTGCTTTCAGTTTACTTCTGTTTAATAGCAGGGTGATAATCTTCATGACTGTCTTCTGTGTTTAATAGGCACAAACATGCATGCTTTTATTCAGTTTCCATTTTGACATTTTATAAAATGAAATGTTTTCTTGCTTTTGTCTTTTTCAATTTCTGTCATCAACATCTTTCAGGTTAGCATACATATATATATGTATATTATAATATATAAATTTAAGACCTTCAAAATATTCCATGAATTATTGTTGTTCAGTCACTCAGTTGTGTCCAACTCTTTACAACCCCATGGACTGCAGCATGCCAGGCTTCCCTGTCCTTCATCATTTCCCGGAGTTTGCTCAAACTCATGTCCATTGAGTTGCTGATGCCAGCCAACCATCTCATCCTCTATTATCCCCTTCTCTTACCTTCAGTCTTTCCCAACATCAGGGTCTTTTCCAATGAATCAGCTCTTTGCATTAGGTGGCCAGAGTATTGAAGCTTCAGCTTTAGCATCAGTCCTCCCAGTGAATACTCAGGACTGATTTCCTTTAGAATTGACTGGTTGGATCTCCTTGCTGTCCAAGGGACTCTCAAGGGACTCTCCAGCAACACAGATGGAAGTCATCAGTTCTTTGGCGCTCAGCCTTTTTTATTGTCCAGCTCCCACATCCATACATGACTACTGGAAAAACCATAGCTTTGACTAGATAGACTTTTGTAGGCAACGTAATGACTCTGCTTTTTAACGTGTTGTCTAATTATAGCTTAGTTAGTTATAAGTTAGTTACAGTTATAGCTATAGGTTTGTTATAGCTTTTCTTCCAAGGAGCAAGTGTCTTTGAATTTCCTGGCTATAGTCACCATCTGCAGTGATTTTGGAGCCCAAGGAAATAAAATCTGTCACTATTTCCATTGTTTCTCCATCTATTTGCCATGAAGTGATTGGGACCAGATGCCATGATCTTCATTTTTCATTTGTAGAATTTTAGGCCAGGTTTTTCACTCTCCTCTTTCACCTTCATCAAGAGGCTCTTTAATTCCTCTTCACTTTCTGCCATTAGAGTGATGTCATCTGCATATCTGAGGTTATTAATATTTCTCCTGGCAATCTTGATTCCAGCTTGTGCTTCATCCAGCCCAACATTTCTCATGATATACTCTGCATATGTTAAGTAAGTAGGGTGACAATATACAGCCTTGACATAATCTATTTCCAGTTTTGAACCAGTCTGCTATTCATGTCCTTTTCTAATTGTTGCTTCTTTACCTGCATACAGGTTTCTCAGGAGACAGGTGAGGTGGTGTTTCCATCTCTTTATGAATTTTCCACTGTTTGTTGTGATCCACACAGTCAGAGGCTTTTGCATAGTCAGTGAAACAGAAGTAGATGTTTTTATGGAATTCCCTTGCTTTTTCTATGATCCAACAGATGTTAGCAATTTGATCTCTGGTTCCTCTGCCTTTTCTAAATCCAGCTTGTACATCTGGAAGTTCTCAGTCCATATACTACTAAAGCCTAACTTGAAGGACTTTGAGCATTACTTTGCTAGCATGTGAAATAAGTACAATTCAGTGATATCAAACCATTGCCACTGATAAACACTTTTAATGCTTCATACATTTTCTCCCAAAAGCAACCATGATGAAAATTTATTTTTATATATTTGTGGGTTTTTTAAATAAATACAGTAACAAAAGTGGGATTCTAGGTTAGAGTATGTACATTTTTGAATTTAATTACCACTCCCAAAGTAGTCTCTAAAAATGTACCAATTTCTACAGAAAAGAGAGCTGTGTTCTCCCACTTTCTTGCCTGAGTTGCTAGAGTTAAATTACCTTACTCTTTTATTGTTCATTTTTCCCAAACTGATGAATGGAAAGTATGTTATTTTTATTTTCACTTTTCAGATTCATTAGGTTGAACATTTTTTTAAATGTGTATTAGCTTTTGCACATCATCTATATATTGCTAAATTTTATTTCTTTTGCTTTTCTATTGACTTAATTATAATTATCAGTTTCATGCTACTTTAAAAGCTATTGGTGATTGTACTTTGTCTTTTTCATTACCCCACCTTTAACCCATCAGGCTTTTCTATTTCAATCCATGCTCGCATCTGCATTTACACTGTTGGTTAAGCAGATGTACTGGCAAGCAAACATGATTTAGTCAGGTCCTAATATAAATCCACATGCCCAAGTGTACACTTCATAAGAGAACATTTCTTTTGCCAGACAGTACTTTCAAAGAGCAGCATTTACTTTTCAAAAAATGGGAAAAGCTAAATGGTTTTGTAAATATGACTCTAAGCTGTCCACTGTTTGCTGATTTTCTCTTTACCCCAACATTATTAATACAAATAAGAGTTTTATAAAGCTAAGTTTCCTGGTGAAAGATATATACTGAGAGGAGTCTAAGTTTTTGAAATGTTTTTCTATGGACATTTTTAGTTAAGATATTGGACTTTCATGCCGATATATTTGTTTCCATTAAATTAAGCTATAGACCTTAACACATAGTTTGAATTTTTAGTTTGTTATGAAACGTACCTTTCCTCCGTAGGAGTTGTAGGAGCTTTGTAGGCTATGTATGGAGGCTACTTATGTAGGCTTTGTTTGCCATCTCGTGGCTCCCAGCCTCTGAGTGTCCTTCATATCTTCATTGGATCCTCTCCTCTCATCTTACTTATGTGTTCCGTGTTCCACTATGATTTTCTTCTCTTCAACAGCTGAATTCACTTCTCCTATTAAAGCAGAAATGCCATGATTCTTACCATATCCTTCTGCTTCTATGTTTCTTAGATTAATTGTAATTTGGGGTACTAAAGCTTATGATTACAAATTCCTCCTTTCTTGTTAAATACTCATAACTCTATTATTTCCCCTATTTAAATCAATAATGTTTTGCAAAATCCTTTAGGGCTGTGCCATCTGGTACCAACTCAGCCTGGGAAATAAAATTTCAATGCCTTGATAGTATTTTGAGCCAATAAACACATTACAATATCAAACCAAACTTGTGTTTGGTAAAAAATAATCTTCTTTCAATCTTCCTTTTATTTCTTTTGTTATTCATAATATGAAATACTAGAATCTAAAAGTGAAAAATAGTTTTAGAAAACTCCATAACTAAGGGTTAAGCTTCTCTTTTTACGTCATAAGGAATCGATTTGTGATATACTCTAGACACATTATATTAATAGTTTCCATGTTTAACACTGAACATATACATCCTGGAGAAGAGAATGGCAACCCACTCCAGTATTCCTGCCTGGAGGATCCCATGGACGGAGGAGCCTGGTGGGCTGCAGTCCATGGGGTCGCAAAGAGTCAGACCCAACTGAGTGACTAACACATATATACATTTTATTGAAATTTAAATTTGTATTTACTTATTTTAAATTGTGGTAAAATGCATGTAACATAAAATTTATCATCTTAATCATTTTAGATGTACAGTTAAGTAAACTGTCTTGACTATACATGCCTCACCATCATCCATCCCAAAAACTCTTTTCATTTTGCAAAACTAAAATTCAGTAACCATTCAACAGTAACTCCTCATTCCCTTCTTCCCCAAACTCTTGGAAAGTACCATTCTGCTTTCTGCCTTTATGAATTTGACTACTTTAGAAACCTGATATAAGTAGAATCATACAGAATTCGTCCTTTGTGACTGGCTTATTTCACTTCATATATAATGTCCTGAAGGTTCATCCATGTTGTGGCACATGTCGGAATGTTTATCCTTTTTAAGACTAATATTATATTGTATGTGTATCTTTGGGCTATTGTGAAGAACACTGCTATGAACATGATGGTACAAATATATTTGAGTCCCTTCTTTCAATTAAGTATATCCACAGAAGTGGAATTGCTGAATCATATGGTAACTTTATTTTTACTATTTTGAGGAACCACATACTGTTTTTCATAGTGGCTGTACATTCCTACCAATAGTGCACAAAGTTTCCAGTTTCTCCACGTCTTCCACCATCACTATTCTGATATTTTTTTTAGAGGGTAGCCTTCCTAATGAGTGTGAGAGGGAACATATAAATTCAAGTTCTATTTTAATATTCATTTTTTAAGAGATACTATTTTGGCTAAGAAACTTGAATCACTATAATCTCTATCATTTACTCCAGTAGAAATTAGACTGTGCTGGCTAATCATATAAAGCCCAGCATTCATGAGAAGTAGAACTCAATCCAGCACACAAAAATAGCTCACCCAATAGTGATTCTCAAAGACAGAAGAGATCAATAACCTAACAACTACCTCCATCTAGTGAGGCAACTCAAAGGCATGTATAGTACAACAAAACAAAAGCAAACTATGTCTTATCTTATTCTTACACAGCCAGTTGAGAAATGCTGCTGCTGCTGCTGCTAAATCGCTTCAGTCGTGTCCGACTCTGTGCGACCCCATAGACAGCAGCCCATGAGGCTCCCCTGTCCCTGGGATTCTCCAGGCAAGAACACTGGAGTGGGTTGCCATTTCCTTCTCCAGTGCATGAAAGTGAAAAGTGAAAGTGAATTCGCTCAGTCGTATCCAACTCTTAGCGACCCCATGGACTGCAGCCCACCAGGCTCCTCCGTCCATGGGCTTTTCCAGGCCAGAGTACTAGCGTGGGTTGCCATATGAGAAATGCTCGTTTTCCTAAACTCTCTGGGAATTACCTATTACTGCTTGTTATCCCCAGGATTCATCAGATCTGTCAGTTTAATCATTTTTCTTTGTAGATGAGAAAACTGTACCTAAAAAGCTAATTTTACCTAAGATTTACCTAAGGCCACACAGCAAATTAACGTCAAGATTTATGACTACAGTTCATATCTCTTAACTCCTGGTCATTTGTCCTTTCTTCCACAATAATAGAACTTTAGTCTCTAATGTCCTTCAAAGCTAATTAAAATTCACATTATAATTTGAGTGGTTCTCAAAGTTTAAAAGGTACTTGAAATTACCTGGACAGGTTGCATGAAAGGCTTATTTCCTAACTCTAAATGCAGATATTAAAATTCACTGGGTCTGGGATGAGACCAAAATAATTAAATTTTTAACAAGCAATCCAGGTGTTTTTGATTGTTCACAGATTATCTTCTGATAATCACTTTTTGGACATTATTTAAAAGCCCTTGTCCTCCAGCCACTGATCCTCAAAGTGTAGGCCTAGATCAGCAGCATCAACGCCATGTGGAAACCTGTGTGAGAACTATAAATTCTTAGACAACTCCGCAATTACTTAATCAGAGACTCCTGGGATCGGGCTGGGAATGTCTACTAACAAGCTTCTCAGATGATTCTGAAGCAACTAGAGAACCATGGCCTATGCTCTAGTTTAGCCCAAGCAAGCCACTCACTTTATTCTCACTTTATTTTTTGCATTCCAAACAGAGGATTTAAATATCCAGAGCTTCAGGTACATGTAGGTAATCTGAAATCTTTTATCACCTTAATTGATACAACTTGGCTTTTCTAAGTGTATACATGATTTTTGTGAGTGTTTCAGCACTAAGAAACAAAACCTTTGCTATCTTTGCTCCTTCCTGCAATTAATCAGAAAGTAGAGGTTAAGTGAGGGGCACATCAAGGGGCAAGTGTTGCTTCTCCCCTTGTGACAGCATTCATTTTTTTGGAACAAGACAACATTTATCTGCTTGCTGCACATCTCTACCCGGATGCCCTGCCAGTGCCCCTGCCAGCCGTATGTCTAACTCTGAACTAATTATCTTTCTTTGTAAGTTGATGCTTATCTTTCTGTGTTTCTTAGTTCTGTTAAAAGCACCAATACCCTCCCTGTCATCTACCCTGGAAATTGAGGAGTCATTATTATTGCTTTCATCTTTCTTCTCAGAGCCAATTAATTACTTTAACTATCAATTCTGCCTCTACAGCATTTCTCCCATTCGTCCCTCCTTTCACTTTTCTACTTCCAGTTTAGTAATTCCTGTCATTATTGCTACCCTCCTGGACTATACAAATAGCTAACTGATTGGCCCCCTCCCACCAGTTAATCTTCTCTCAGCATAATTCTGATAGTGATCCATCTTTGCTCAAAAGGCTGTAAGTGTTCCATTCTATCTCGAGTGCAATTTGTTTATCCTAGCATTCAAAGGTCTCGACAATTTGGCATTATCCTGCCTTTCAGTCTTAACTTATTCATTATTTTCATTTAAAAAATATTCACTGAACACCTGTTCTGTACTAAGCATTGATCTAGGTATGGTCTTTTCCCTATCATATGCCTATGTTCTTATTAAACTAAGGTACTGGGTTTCTTTTATATGTCTCAATATTCTTATATATCAAGTGTTGTGCACTTCTTTCCTCTCATCAGGAACCCATGCCTTCCACTGACTTCTTTTTCTCTTCTTTGCTATTGATTTCCCAGGTCTTTCTCAGCTGTTACTAAAGATCTTTCTTCTTAGTATTATAATGTTCTCTGTCTATCCTTCTAGCTGTATACTGTTTTGACTCAGGGTTAATACTTGATTAATCTGTTTATCCCTATGTCTCTTAGAGATAATTCATATATAAATGTTCTGTAAATCTTAAATGAATTAAATAGTGCAGTTTCAAGCTAGATTTTGAACCTTTTTCTCCAACTTGAATGACTGAAATCGTCTTTTATAGTACCTGATCTCATATTGCTCATGAATTCAGACTGTAAATTTCTAAGTTTGGGGCCTGATAGAGAGTTCCTAAAGGGGCTTAGATATTTTTGTTTTTCTATTATATTCTGGATGGTACAGCTTATTCATTATCTTTAAAAGCTCTCAGTAAAATCAGATCAGATCAGTCGCTCAGTCGTGTCTGACTCTTTGCAACCCCATGAATCACAGCACACCAGGCCTCCCTGTCTGTCACCAACGCCCAGAGTTCACTCAGACTCACGTCCATCGAGTCAGTGATGCCATCCAGCCATCTCATCCTCTGTCGTCCCCTTCTCTTCTTGCCCCCAATCCCTCCCAGCATCAAAGTCTTTTCCAATGAGTCAACTCCTCGCATGAGGAGGCCAAAGTACTGGAGTTTCAGCTTTAGCATCATTCCTTCCAAAGAAATCCCAGGGCTGATCTCCTTCAGAATGGACTGCTTGGATCTCCTTGCAGTTCAAGGGACTCTCAAGAGTCTTCTCCAACACCGCAGTTCAAAAGCATCAATTCTTCGGGGCTCAGTGTTCTTCACAGTCCAACTCTCACATCCATATAAGACCACAGGAAAAACCATAGCCTTGACTAGACGAACCTTTGTTGACAAAGTAATGTCTCTTCTTTTCAATATGCTATCTAGGTTGGTCATAACTTTCCTTCCAAGGAGTAAGTGTCTTCTAATTTCATGGCTGCAGTCACCATCTGTAGTGATTTTGGAGCCCAGAAAAATAAAGTCTGACACTGTTTCTACTGTTTCCCCATCTATTTCCCATGAAGTGATGGGACCAGATGCCACGATCTTTGTTTTCTGAATGTTGAGCTTTAAGCCAACTTTTTCACTCCCACTTTCACTTTCATCAAGAGGCTTTTTAGTTCCTCTTCACTTTCTGCCATAAGGGTGGTGTCATCTGCATATCTGAGGTTATTGATATTCTCCTGGCAATCTTGATTCCAGCTTGTGTTTCTTCCAGCCCAGCGTTTCTCATGATGTACTCTGCATATAAGTTAAATAAGCAGAGTGACAGTATACAGCCTTGACGTACTCCTTTTCCTATTTGGAACCAGTCTGTTGTTCCATGTCCAGTTCTAACTGTTGCTTCCTGACTTGCATACAGATTTCTCAAGAGGCAGGTCGGGTGGTCTGGTATTCCCATCTATTTCAGAATTTTCCACAGTTGATTGTGATCCATACAGTCAAAGGCTCTGGCATAGTCAATCAAGCAGAAATAGATGTTTTTCTGGAACTCTCTTGCTTTTTTGATGATCCAGTGGATGTCGGCAATTTGATCTCTGGTTCCTCTGCCTTTTCTAAAACCAGCTTGAACATCTGGAAGTTCACGGTTCACATACTGCTGAAGCCTGGCTTGGAGAATTTTGAGCATTACTTTACTAGCCTGTGAGATGAGTGCAATTGTGCATTAGTTTGAGCATTCTTTGGCATTGCCTTTCTTTGGGATTGGACTGAAAACTGACCTTTTCCAGTCCTGTGGCCACTGCTGAGTTTTCCAAATTTGCTGGCATGTTGAGTGCAGCACTTTCACAGCATCATCTTTCAGGATTTGAAATAGCTCCACTGAAATTCCATCACCTCCACTAGCTTTGTTCGTAGTGATGCTTTCTAAGGCCCACTTGACTTCACATTCCAGGATGTCTGGCTCTAGGTCAGTGATCACACCATCGTGATTTTCTGGGTTGTGAAGATCTTTTTTGTACAGTTCTTCTGTGTATTCTTGCCACCTCTTCTTAATATCTTTTGCTTCTGTTAGGTCCATACCATTTCCATCCTTTATCGAGCCCATCTTTGCATCAAATGTTCCTTTGGTATCTCTGATTTTCTTGAAGAGATCTCTAGTCTTTCCCATTCTGTTGTTTTCCTCTATTTCTTTGCGTTGATTGCCGAAGAAGGCTTTCTTATCTCTTCTTGCTATTCTTTGGAACTCTGCATTCAGATGCTTATATCTTTCCCTTTCTCCTTTCTTTTCTCTTCTCTTCTATTCACAGCTATTTGTAAGGCCTCCCCAGACAGCCATTTTGCTTTTTTGCATTTCTTTTCTATAAATTTGCCCTATAAATAGAATAGGTCTCAACTTTTCAACCTAATTTAAATGATCTGTCTCATTGTGTGTATTTATGTAACTGAGATCTGTTACATTGGTCAGAGAAGTTTGAATGTGGAATTCTGTGTGTTTAGGTTGGTAAAATGATCAGTTGTATGTATTTGTTTTATACTTTTGTCTGGAAGGCTGGGAAGCAAAGCAGGAAGGACAGCACAGTGCCAGGCTAGGGTCAACCAAGTTTGACATAATTTAAGGGGTGGGGTGCCAGAAAAACCCTCGGTAAACGGGATATATATCCATGGATCCACATGACACTGCCTGGTAGAGAGTAGATTATCACTAATTACCACTTCCCTTTCCTTGACAATAAAGCCCACAATGTGCCTTTGTTTGCTGATTCTCATTTTGTACGTTAAACTTGAGTGCCCCATCTGCTGAGCAATATGTAAATATGATAGAAAGTTTCTGCCTCAAATTATATTACTGTCAGAAATATATTGCATTTAATACTTTTGTGTACTCAACTGTGCATATAAAATATTCAGCCTACTACAGAAAAGTTATAAATTATAATCAAGTGAAATATTGCACTTGAGTGTGAAGCATAGGAAGCTTTTAACAATTTTTCAACTCAAATATCAATATTCTTCTTCACCGTGTTAACACATAAAGGACACACACCTCTATATGATTACAGCAACAGAGATAGTCTTACTTATCATTTCTTCATTTGGGATTTTGGACTAAATAATTACATGCAAATGTAGACAAATTCCTTTTCTGTGTTAGGAGAATCTAATTGTTTGCCAATCTAGCTGCTTTTAGAATTAATTTGCATATTAAACACAAAACTATGTGACCCAAATCCCTTTTTCCAACCATGCATTCCTTAGAACTGTCCACACTATTTCGTATATGTTTTGGTAATATTCTGTTTGAAAATCGGGAGTTAAGTATCAGGTCTTAGAATTGTGTCTTTGTCCTGTTTCTGTGTTTGTCTGTAGTATGAGTACATTGTTTTAGTGATATATGCTGTGAGAGCCACTGAATGATCTAATTGGCAAAAAATATTTATCCATTTGAGCTTCCCAGGTGACTCAGTGGTAAAGAATCTGCCTGCCAATGTAGGGAACAGGTTGGATCCCTGGATCACAAAGATCCCCTGGAGGAGGAAATGGCAGCCCACTCTGGTGTTCTTGCCTGGAAAATCCCAGAGACAGAGGAGCCTGGTGGGCTACAGTACAGGGTGTCTCAAAAAGTCAGCCATGACTTAATAACTAAGCGAGCACACAGTTATCTATTTGATATTCTCTACTCATGATTCAGCTGCTGAATATATATTTTTTCAAACTAGTTATAACCAACACTCAGTAGTTTCTCCTCCTTTCAAATTTTCTTTCTTCAGCTCAGTTCAGTTGCTCTGTCGTGTCCAACTCTTTGCGACCCCATGGACTGCAGCACACCAGGCCTCCCTGTCTATCACCAACTCCCGGAGTTTACTCATACTCATGTCCATTGAGTCAGTGATGCCATCCAACCATCTTGTCCTCTGTCGTCCCCTTCTCCTCCCACCTTCAACCTTTCCCAGAATCAGAGTCTTTTCAAATGAGTCAACTCTTCGCATCAGGTGGCCAAAGTATTGGAGTTTCAGCTTCAACATCAGTCCTTCCAATGGATATTTAGGACTGATTTCTTTTAGGATGGACTAGTAGGATCTCCTTGTAGTCCAAGGGACTCTCAAGAGTCCTCTCTGACACCACAGTTCAAAAGCATCAATTCTTTGGCACTCAGCTTTCTTTATAGTCCAACTCTTACATCCATACCTGACTACTGGAAAAAAAAGTAGCTTTGACTAGATGGACCTTTGTTGGCAAAGTAATGTCTCTGCTTTCTAATATGCTGTCTAGGTTGGTCATAACTTTTCTTCCAAGGAGCAAGCATCTTTTAATTTCATGGCTGCAGTCAACATTTGCAGTGATTTTAGAGCCCCCAAAATTTAAGTCTGTCACTTTTTCCATTGTTTCCTCATCTATTTGCCATGAAGTGATGGACAAGATTTCTTCCTTAGTTGGTAGCAAATACATTTTTCTAACTAATATGTCAGCAAATTTGGAAAACTCAGCAGTGGCCACAGGACTGCAAAAGGTCAGTTTTCATTCTAATCCCAAAGAAAGGCAATGCCAAAGAATGCTCAAACTACCACACAGTTGCACTCATCTCACACGCTAGTAAAGTAATGCTCAAAATTCTCCAAGCCAGGCTTCAGCAATACATGAACCATGAACTTCCAGATGTTCAAGCTGGTTTTAGAAAAGGCAGAGGAACCAGAGATCAAATTGCCAACATCCACCGGATCATCGAAAAAGCAAGAGAGTTCCAGAAAAACATCTATTTCTGCTTGATTGACTATGCCGAAGCCTTTGACTGTGTGGATCACAATAAACTGTGGAAAATTCTGAAAGAGATGGGAATACCAGAGCACCTGACCTGCCTCTTGAGAAATCTGTATGCAAGTCAGGAAGCAACAGTTAGAACTGGACATGGAACAACAGACTGGTTCCAAATAGGAAAAGGAGTACATCAAGGCTGTATATTGTCACTCTGCTTACTTAACTTATATGCAGAGTACATCATAAGAAATGCTGGGCTGGAAGAAGCACAAGCTGGAATCAAGTTTGCCAGGAGAAAAATCAATAACCTCAGATATGCAGATGACACCATCCTTATGGCAGAAATTGAAGAAGAACTAAAGAACCTCTTGATGAAAGTGAAAGAGGAGAGTGAAAAAGTTGGCTTAAAGCTCAACATTCAGAAAACTAAGATCATGGCATCCAGTTCCATCACTTCATGGCAAATAGGTGGGGAAACATTGGAAACAGTGGCTGACTTTATTTTTTGGGGCTCCAACATCATGGCAGATGGTGATTGCAGCCATGAAATTAAAAGACGCTTAGTCCTTAGCAGGAAAGTTATGACCAACCTCGACAGCATGTTTTTTTGTTTTTTTTTTTTTATGCTTGGGAGCTATTTTATTTATTTATTTATTTTTTTTTTTTTATTTTATTTTATTTTTAAACTTTACATAATTGTATTAGTTTTGCCAAATATCAAAATGAATCTGCCACAGGTATACATGTGTTCCCCATCCTGAACCCTCCTCCTCCTCCCTCCCCATACCATCCCTCTGGGTCGTCCCAGTGCACTAGCCCCAAGCATCCAGTATCATGCATCGAACCTGGGCTGGCAACTAGTTTCTTACATGATATTTTACATGTTTCAATGTCATTCTCCCAAATCTTCCCACTCTCTCCCTCTCCCACAGAGTCCATAAGACTGTTCTATACATCAGTGTCTCTTTTGCTGTCTCATTACACGGGTTATTGTTACCATCTTTCTAAATTCCATATATATGCGTTAGTATACTGTCTTTATGTTTTTCCTTCTGGCTTACTTCACTCTGTATAATAGGCTCCAGTTTCATCCACCTCATTAGAACTGATTCAAATGTATTCTTTTTAATGGCTGAGTAATACTCCATTGTGTATATGTACCACTGCTTTCTTATCCATTCATCTGCTGATGGACATCTAGGTTGCTTCCATGTCCTGGCTATTATAAACAGTGCTGTGATGAACATTGGGGTACACGTGTCTCTTTCCCTTCTGGTTTCCTCAGTGTGTATGCCCAGCAGTGGGATTGCTGGATCATAAGGCAGTTCTATTTCCAGTTTTTTAAGGAATCTCCACACTGTTCTCCATAGTGGCTGTACTAGTTTGCATTCCCACCAACAGTGTAAGAGGGTTCCCTTTTCTCCACACCCTCTCCAGCATTTATTATTTGTAGACTTTTGGATCGCAGCCATTCTGACTGGTGTGAAATGGTACCTCATAGTGGTTTTGATTTGCATTTCTCTGATAATGAGTGATGTTGAGCATCTTTTCATGTAAATACAAAAAACCTCAAATAGCCAAAGCAATCTTGAGAAAGAAGAATGGAACTGGAGGAATCAACCTACCTGACTTCAGGCTCTACTACAAAGCCACAGTTATCAAGACAGTATGGTACTGGCACAAAGACAGAAATATAGATCAATGGAATAAAATAGAAAGCCCAGAGATAAATCCACGCACATATGGACACCTTATCTTTGACAAAGGAGGCAAGAATATACAATGGATTAAAGACAATCTCTAACAAGTGGTGCTGGGAAAACTGATCAACCACTTGTAAAAGAATGAAACTAGAACACTTTCTAACACCATACACAAAAATAAACTCAAAATGGATTAAAGATCTAAACGTAAGACCAGAAACTATAAAACTCCTAGAGGAGAACATAGGCAAAATACTCTCTGACATACATCACAGCAG
The DNA here is from genome assembly GCF_027580195.1 of Bos mutus. Lineage (NCBI taxonomy): Eukaryota > Metazoa > Chordata > Mammalia > Artiodactyla > Bovidae > Bos > Bos mutus. Next base: position 31,018,827 of record NC_091622.1, on the reverse strand, counting down.
GATCCTCTATGACCCACCTCCCAGAATATTGGAAATAAAATCAAAAATAAACAAATGGGACCTAATTAACCTTAAAAGCTTCTGCACATCAAAGGAAACTATTAGCAAGGTGAAAAGACAGCCTTCAGAATGGGAGAAAATAATAGCAAATGAAGCAACTGACAAACAACTAATCTCAAAAATATACAAGCAACTCCTACAGCTCAACTCCAGAAAAATAAACGACCCAATCAAAAAATGGGCCAAAGAACTAAATAGACATTTCTCCAAAGAAGACATACAGATGACAGCATGTTTTATAAAAAGCAGAGACATTACTTTGTCAACAAAGGTCCATCTAGTCAAGGCTATTGTTTTTCCGATGATCGTGTATGGATGTGAGAGCTGGACTGTGAAGAAAGCTGAGCACCAAAGAATTGATGCTTTTGAACTGTGGTGTTGGAGAAGACTCTTGAGAGTCCCTTGGACTGCAAGGAGATCCAACCAGTCCATCCTAAAGGAGATCAGTCCTGGGTGTTCCTTGGAAGGACTGATGTTGAAGCTGAAACTCCAATACTTAGGCCACCTGATGCGAAAAACTGACTCATTGGAAAAGACTCTGATGCTGGGAGGGATTGGGGGCAAGAGGAGAAGGGGACGACAGAGGATGAGATGTCTGGATTGCATCACCGACTCAATGGGTATGGGTATGGGAAGACTCCGGGAGTTGGTGACAGACAGGGAGGCCTGGCATGCTGCAGTTCATGGGGTCGCAAAGAGTCGGACACGACTGAGCGACTGAACTGAACTGAACTGAATTTCTTAGTCCCAAAGCCTTGAAGTCATTTGACCTCTCTTTATCTCATATCCTGTGTCTGTTCTTTAGCAAATTTTATTGGTTCTTTATTTAAGAACACATGCAATTTCTCACCACCTCCACTGCTATTATTCTTATCTATGTCACTGTTCTCCCTGTCCTGGATGGCTGTAGTAACCCTCTGCCTGGTCTTCCTACTTCCATTTTATTCTGCCATGGTCTGTGTTCAGGCTTCCCGTATGACTTGGCAGTAAAGAATTTGCCTGCACTCCAGGTGATGCAAGAGATGTGGGTTCAATCCCTGGGTCAGGAAGATCCCCTGGAGAAGGAAATGGAAACCCACTCCAGTATTCCTGCCTGGAGAATCCCATGGACAGAAGAGCCTGGAGGGCTACAGTCCACAGTCGCAAAGATTCAGATATGCCTGACTGGGCATGCACGCAGTCTGTGTTCAGTGTAACAACCTAAACATACTTGTTATTCTGTTCAGTACTGTCCCATAGCGCCCCAGCACATTCAAGGCAAGAGCCAACATCCTTCAGTGGCCAGCAGCATGGGACATGATCTGTGTCTTCCCATCGTATCTTTCTGGTAAATGATTCATCTAACTTCTTTGCTGTTTCCTGAACATATCAAGCACACTCTACCCCACAAAACCTTCTCACTAGCTGTTTCGTTTACCTAAATTATTTTTCCCCATGAGGCTCCCTGGCTTGTTTCTTCACCATCTTTGAGTCTTGACTCACTGTCACTGTCTCCCTGGGACCTTTCCTTGTCCGCCCTATTTTTCCATGCAATATCACTCATACTTTAGCATTTCATATACTCCTTCCTTGATTGATTTTTTTCACCATAGCCTGTGTATCTTTCTAACACATAATTTACTTACATAGCTTATGTATTAGCCATTTTCCTACAGTAACTATAAACTTTATGAGGGCAAGAATTCTTGTCCTTTTTGTTCACTAATGTATCCAACAAACCTAGGATTGTACCTGAAACATAGAGCATTTTCAATACTTGTTAGTAAATAAAATTTTTGACCAAAAAACCCCCAAAAAACTGTTACTTTGATCATTGAAAAATGATCAAAGAAAGTTGAATTGGTCAAAAGGAAATTGCCTCTATGATTCCCTTCTTATACAATAAGAAATTAGTTAAGCAAAATATTTTAAGTATATCAAATTATCAATTATTAGAATTTATAATTAAAAATATACAATCCTGGGAAAGTGATATTTGTAATATTAATTATTTCTCCAGCCCATTTCATTACTCAGTAATAATTGTTATCATACTTAAGAAACTATTACTTGGGACATTTGCTAGGGAATGCTAATTTTGTATAAAATTGTCATTTCTTAATCTATCTTTTTCTTTATTTGACTAATATATTTTATAATTAAATATCTCCATATATATAGCTATAACATAGCTATATATGTTCAGTGAGAACTTTGCTAGGCAGCTCTGTGCCTCAAGAATGTTATAGGATAATTTAGCAGGTTAGCTAGTTTACTTCCACGCATCTGAATCAATGAGATATGATTTCACTCTAAAATCAGCTCAGTAATAACTCTCAGATGGTTGTGTGAAACAAAAAGTCTTGACTGAGAAAGCTAGGACAAAGGCATATGTGCATGGGGCAAAGCATCCAGGAATAAATGCTGGAAGACATTGTGGTGAATGAAAATGGGATTATGGAGACCACTTTCAGTGAGAAATCTTGAGTACAGCAGAGTTCTCTTGAACGTTTGCTTCTATGATTAGGCCTGACTTTCATTTAGGATTTATAGAAAGGTACCTATAAAATGTGATTTAGGAAGCTTTTTAAGATGATTTATTGACTAAATGGCAAATCAAAGAACATTAAAACTAAGAAAGATCTCAGGAGTGTGACTATAACCTCCCAGGGTAAGTGGAAACCTCTTTTCCAAGTCTCACAAGCCCACTCATTTCACTTCTGAAAAAGCTGATTTTTAAAAGGAGCTTCCCAGGTAGTGCTAGTAGTGAAGAACCTGACTGCCAGTGCATGAGACACAGGAGATGCAGGTTAGATCCCTTAGTTGAGAAGAGGAAGAAGGAAATGGCAACCCACTCCAGTATTCTTGCTGGAGTAACCCCATGGACAGAGGAGGCTGGAGGGCTACAGTCCATGGAGTCACAAAGAGTTGAACACAACTCAGCAACTGAGTACAGTTATTAAAAACCTTTCTCACGTTATGTCAAATATCTATCTCCCTATATCATCCATCCACAGCTTTTGTTTTCCTTCTAATCAAGCATAAACCCTTCACATATTTAACATAAATTTTAAATTGTTAGTTTCTGAATCAAGTATCTCTTTATTGTTTCTCAGATAGATGCCATATTTTTATGAAAATTTAATTTCTTCTGAATTAACTGTTTTATCAATGTCTTTCCAAAATTATTGTTCCCAAAGCTGAACACAGCACTTTTAATACATTGGTTTGACGGACTCAGTCTTGTTCTGCTACACGTTGAAAACCACATAACAAAGGTGACACATATTGGGGTTGTGTATCAAATGCTTGGATCTTCTTTTGTAGGAATGCTTGTCCAGCCAGTTCCTCCTAAGCAAAAAGTATATAGATTTATATCCCTAAAATTGCTTCTTGGTTTTTCTGTTGTCTCTAGCTTAAAGTCATATGCAAATTTGTGAAGTATATCTACCAAGTATTCTTTGAAGCTATTAATAGAAACTTGAATTTGAGAATAGGGTTAAATAAAGAGACCTATAAAAAACAAAGCTTGACATACATGCATGAAATAATATGTTTTGCATGCAGTGCTTAATTTACTTTAAAAGCTATTCCATCTTATTATCCAACATATGTTATTCCCTTATTGATAAAAATAATTTAAAGCACTATGTTAAATTAATACAAATTTATATTATATCCTACTGTTTACACATAAATACTACCACTTTCTCCTTAACTTCTGGTCTGGTAACCATATCACTAAGAAAATGATATTAATGTGTCATCATTTGTTCTTTATGGACCCAAGATGCACTAATAAACACTATTATCTTTTCTAAGACTCCAGACATGAAATATTTGGTCACCACCAGGCCCTAGAATATTGTTCATGAGTCATAGTGTGACCCTTTATGGGGAAAAAACAGAACACTTGCCCAATTATCAGAAAACATTATTCTTGGAAGTTTTCACTTCTATCATATCCTGACTTCTCACAGTTTGCCAACAGTGCTTTCTGGATCACATCTGCAATTTATTCAATGTGTAGGAGGTCTCCAGATTTTACTGATTTCACATTGTTAGAAATAAAAGTTATTGAGTATATTTTCCCAAGGTATTTATCTTCCCTCATAATTGTTTACATAATCTGAAAGGTATAACAAGCAATATTTTTTTAAAAAATTCTGAATTTTACCATATTCATTGTAAAATTTTTCTCACTAAAAATTGTGTCTTAAAACTTTTAATTAACTCAACATTTCACTATTTTTGAAATGTTGACTTAACTTTTTGATATATGGATATGGGATTATGTTTACATATTCTCTTGGTTTTTAATTTGCTCTCTTGAGTGCTAAAATATTTACATGATTCAGCCTAATATCTTTTCATATTTATTAAGAATTTGCCAATAGCAACATTTCATTCTCCAAGGTTCCCATGATTTCTGTCTCACCAAGTAGTAATTGCTTGATTTATTAATTATACCTTTATTTAGAGTTTATTTAGTTCAATAATGTGCTTTGTATTGGCCGAGTTTTGAAAAAGTATATTAAGGTGAATAACACATAGATTGCACTATCAAAGAATTTTGCCTGCTGATAAGACAAGTCATGTAAACAAATGTCTGTGGTACCTGGTGAAAAGTGCTAATTATCATCAAAAAAGGACAGATTAAGTTGTATGTGAATTGGCAAAAGAAAATATAATTCATTTTTATTTTAATATTTCCAGAGTTAAATCTAGCATCAGAGTTTCCTCATTATTTGCTTGGTTCCTGTGAGATAAAACTGGCTAAAAGGCAAATCAAGATTGCACTCACAAGTTATATTTGATTGAATAAAAATTGCAAAAAGAAATCTGGAAAGTTAATGCCTTCTATCATTATTAAATCTTATTTCTGCATTAGTTTTATAGTCTATATTAGAAAAATTTAATCCTTATTCTTTGTTGACCAAACAATAGAGAATAAGCCCATTAAAAATAATATTTTAATACTAAATATTTACCTCCTTGTTCCAACCATTGGTTAATATCAGAATATATTTATTTTCTCCTGTTATTAATGTTTTAATTTCATTTTAATCTCTGTAATAGTTATTAAATAAAATTTCACATATCACTAATTTCCAGATGGGGTTACATGAAGGCTTTCTGTCTTAAAATATTTCTACAACATGAAACTGTATAAATATTTTTTCTTAAGTAAGAAATTTCAAGTTTACTTTAATGCCTATATGATCTCTTTTGTAAATAATAAAATTTTTTATTTTTAAAATTACACCCCTAGATCCTGGTTTCCAAATATAGTTCTCCAGTAAAAGGAACCAGCGTTCCTAGAGAAATGGTTGATTTTAAGGCTAAGGTAGGAAAAATAGAAGGTGAATTGGGAACATTTTGTCATCCAGAAAGAAAAGAAGTGTTCAAAAAACAGAAGGAGCAGGGTATGTCACACAAGTCAATCTGAAACAACTTCCAGATGCCAAAACTGGAACAATTCAGAAACAAAAAGGAACAATGCAGTATTAGATTTATAATCCAAACTATAAAATAAATACATGAGTCATAATGATGTAACTGAGTAAATACAGAAATAAGTAAGGGAGAAGAAACAACCTTCCTAAAAGAGAATTCTAAATAATCCTTGTATGTGCTACCTTCCAAAAGTTTTATCCTCCCCTACTCCCCATTAGGTGTGTGCTGGACTTAAGTGACTGGTTTCCAAAGAAGAGAGCATAGAACAAGAGAAAAGAGGAGAAATCTGACAGATACAACCATAATCAGTGATCAGTGAGGCTCTGTGGATACCATGTGATCCCATCATAGTCCACCACCATGATATTCTTTCCAAAAATCCATAATCCCAGTCTAATAAGGAGAAAAACATCAATTAAATAAAAATTGATATACATACTCTAAAGTACCTAATTCAGTTCAGTCACTCAGTCATGTCCAACTCTTTGCGACCCCACGCCCCAGACCAGGGGCGGCCACCAGGAGGACCAACCCCACGTCCAAGGAGCAGTGGGTGCGCGGGCGCAGGAGGGCCTAGAGGAGCTTTCCCATGTTGAAGGTCAGGAAGGGTGGTGGTGAGGAGATACCACTCATCCAAGGTAAGGAGCAAGGGCTGCACTTTGCTGGAGCAGCCGTGAAGAGATACCCCACGCCCAAGGTAAGAGAAACCCAAGTAAGATGGTAGATGTTGCAAGAGGGCATCAGAGGGCAGACACACTGAAACCATACTCACAGAAAACTAGTCAATCTAATCACACTAGGACCACAGCCTTGTCTAACTCAATGAAACTAAGCCATGCCCGTGCGGCAACCCAAGACGGGCGGGTCATGGGGGAGAGATCTGACAGAACGTGGTCCCCTGGAGAAGGGAATGGCAAACCACTTCAGTATTCTTGCCTTGAGAACCCCATGAACAGTATGAAAAGGCAAAACAATAGGATACTGAAAGAGGAACTCCCCAGGTCAGTAGGTGCCCAATATGCTACTGGAGATCAGTGGAGAAATAACTCCAGAAAGAACGAACGGATGGAGCCAAAGCAAAAACAATACCCATTTGTGGATGTGACTGGTGATAGAAGCAAGGTCCGATGCTGTAAAGAGCAATATTGCATAGGAACCTGGAATGTCAGGTCCATGAATCAAGTACCTGATTAGCACGCCTCAAAACTCTCAAGGTCATGGAAAAAAAACAGGAAGGATAAAGAATCTGTTACAGTCCAGAGGAAACAAACAATCCATGACAGCTGAATACTCTGGATAGGGTCTTGGAACAGAAATTTTAAAAGGCATGAGTGGAAGGACTGATAAAATATGAATAAAATGTGGGGTTTGGTTACTAGGAATGTTCTTCCTTTTGCCCAGTGTACTCTAGTATACACGGTATTAACATTAGGGGAAACCTGGTAAGAGGCACAGCAGAATGCTGCAGGGCTACCTGTGCACCTTTTTTGTAAATCTGAAATTGCTCCAAAATAAATAGTTTATGTAAAATTCATAAATGAATTTAGAGATTTCCTTTTAGGCATTAACTATGATTTCTGACTATGGAAGACCAAGAGTTTAATTTCTTTCTGTCTCTTGCCTCTGCTATACATAAACAACCTTCCCTATTATAATTTTATTTATATTAATATATTATATAGTTGAATTCACAGCCGACCCATTTAACAAAACTGTAATTACTTTCCTTTTCTTGTACAACATCTTGTTTCCCTGAACTTAATAATTATCTTAATTTTTCAGCTGTTTAATTTCTATGTACTTAACATTTATTCAGCCTCAAAATTTTCTCCATTGTTTGTCTCCTTTCAAGATGCTCAAATGTATCCAGTGTTCTGTTTATTTCTACCAATATGGTAAAAGATGTCTTCATAGATTACAGACTTTTTCAAAATTATTCTGTTTGACCTCAGCCTGTCTTAGGTCCCTTCATCCTTTATTTTATATTTTTCCTTGGTTTACTCCATGCCGTGCCAAGAAGCCATGCCATCCTACCAAGGGATCTTCCTGATCCAGGAGTTAAACCTGCATCTCTTAAGTCTCCTGCATTGGCAGTCAGGTTCTTGACCGCTAGTTTAGTTCAGTTCAGTTTAGTCACTCAGTTGTGACCTACTCCTTTGGACCCCATGGACTGCAGCACACCAGGCCTCCCTGTTCATTGCCAATTCCCGGAGTTTACTCTAACTCATGTCCTTTGAGTCAGTGCCATCCAACCATATCATCCTCTGTCATCCCCTTCTCCTGCCTTCAATCTTTCCTGCATCATGGTCTTTTCAAATGGGTCAGTTCTTCACATCAGGTGGCCAAAGTATTGGAGCTTCAGCTTCAGCATCAATCCGTCCAATGAATATTCAGGACTGATTTCCTTTAGTATGGACTGCTTAGATCTCCTTGCAGTCCAAGGGACTCTCAAGAGTCTCCTCCAACACCACAATTCAAAAGCATCAATTCTTTGGCACTCAGCTTTCTTTATAGTCCAACACTTACATCCATACATGGCTACTGGAAAAAGCCATAGCTTTGACTAGACAGAATTTTGTTGGCAAAGTAATGTCTCTGCTTTTTAATATGCTGTATAGGTTGGTCATAACTTTTCTTCCAAGGTGCAAGCATCTTTTAATTTCATGGCTGCAGTCACCATCTGCAACGATTTTGGAGCTGCAAAAAATAAAGTCTGTCACTGTTTCCACTGTTTCCCCATCTATTTGCTCTGCAGTGATGGAACCAGATGCCATGATCTTAGTTTTCTGAATGCTGAGTTTTAAGCCAACTTTTTTGCTCTCCTCTATCACTTTCATCAAGAGGCTCTTTAGTTCCTCTTCACTTTCTCCATGAGGGTGATGTCATCTGCATATCTGAGGTTATTGATATTTCTCCCGGCAATCTTGATGCCAGCTTGTGCTTCCTCCAGCCCAGCGTTTCTCCTGATGTACTCTGCATATAAGTTAAATAAGCAGGGTGACAATATACAGCCTTGACGCACTACTTTCCTAATTAGGAACCAGTCTCTTGTTCCATGTCCAGTTCTAACTGTCATTTCCTGACCTGCATACAGATTTCTCAAGAGGCGGGTCAGGTGGTCCGGTATTCCCATCTCTTGAAGAATTTTCCAGAAGTAGTTGTGGTCCACATAGTCAAAGGCTTTGGCATAGTCAAAGCAGAAGTAGATGTTTTTCTGGAAATCTCTTGCTTTTTGTTTGATCCATCAGATATTGGCAATTTGATCTCTTGTTCCTGTGCCTTGTCTAAATCCAGTTTGAACATCTGGATGTTCATGGTTCACATACTGTTGAAGCCTGGCTTGGAGAATTTTGAGCATTACTTTCCTAGCATATGAGATGAGTGCAATTATGCGGTAGTCTGAGCATTTTGGGGCATTGCCTTTCTTTGGGATTGGAATGAAAACTGACCTTTTCCAGTCCTGTGGCCACTGCTGAGTTTTCCAAATTTGCTGGCATGTTGAGTGCAGCACTTTCACAGAATCGTCTTTCAGAATTTGAAATAGCTCAACTGGAATTCCATCACCTCCACTGTCTTCATTCATAGTGATGCTTCCTAAGGCCCACTTGACTTTGCATTCTAGGATGTCTGGCTCTAGGTTGGTGATCACACCATCGTGATTATCTGGGTCATGAAGATCTTTTTGGTATAGTTCTTCTATGTATTCTTGCCACCTCTTCTTAATATCTTCTGCTTCTGTTAGGTCCATACCGTTTCTGTCCTTCATTGTGCCCATCTTTGCATAAAATGTTCCCTTGGTATCTCTAATGTTCTTTAAGGGATCTCTAGTCTTTCTCATTCTGTTGTTTTCCTCTATTTCTTTGCATTGATCGCTAAGGAAGACTTTCTTATCTCTCCTTGCTGTTCTTTGGAACTCTGCCTTCAAATGGGTAGATCTTTCCTTTTCTCCTTTGCTTTTCACTTCTCTTCTATTCACAGCTCTTTGTAAGACCTCTTCAGACAGCCATTTTGCCTTTTTACATTTCTTTTCCTTGGTTATGGTCTTGATCCCTGCCTCCTGTACAATGTCACGAACCTCCATCCATAGTTCTTCAGGTACTGTCTATCAGATCTAATCCCTTGAATGTATTTGTCACTTCCACTGTATAATCATAAGGGATTTGATTTAGGTCATACCTGAATAGTCTAGTTGTTTTCCCTACTTCTTCAATTTCAGTCTGAATTTGGCAATAAGGAGTTCGTGATTTGAGCCACAATCAGCTCCCAGTCTTGTTTTCGCTGACTGTATAGAGCTTCTCCATCTTTGGCTGCAAAGAATATAATCAATCTTACTTCAGTATTGACCATCTGGTGATGTCCATGTGTAGAGTCTTCTCATGTGTTGTTGGAAGAGGGTGTTTGCTATGACCAGTGCGTTCTCTTGGCAAAACTCTGTTAGCCTTTGCCCTGCTTTATTCTGTACTAGTGCACCTGGATGAAACACTGCATCCAATTATTTTCTTAGGAAAATTGGAAATAAAATGTGAGAACTACAGGTCTGGAAATGTCTTTACCACATTTACAATTGATGTACATGTTGGTTGAAGAATTCTTGTCCTTTAGATTTTTTTTCAGTGTTACCTTATATTTTTTACTTTAGAACATGGTTGATTAACAGTGTTGCTGGTTTCAGGCATACAACAATGTGACTCAGTTATGCATACACATGTATCTATTCTTCTTCAAATTCTTTTTCCATTTAGGTTGTTAGAAAATATTGAATAGAGTTTACTGTGCTATATAGCAGGTAGAAAATATTGAATAGAGTTTACTGTGCTATATAGCAGGTCCTTATTCATTATCTATTTTAAATGTAGTGCGTACATGTCAATCTCAAACTCCCAATTTATCCCTCTCTACCTTTCCCATTGGTGCCATAAGTTTGTTTTCTAACTCTGTTTAGTAAATAAATTCTGTTTAGTATTTGTTTCTGTTTAGTAAATAAATTCATTTGTATAAATTTTTTTTAGATTCCACATATGAAGTGACAGCATGATATTTGTCTCCCTCTACTGGACTTATTTCATCTAGTATGATAGTCTCCAGGTCCCTCCGTGTTACTACAGATAACATTATCTCCTTCCCTCTAACGGCGGAGTAATATTCCATTGGGTCTGTGTGTCAGTGGACATTTCGGTTGCTTCCAAGTCTTGACTGTTGTAAACAGTGCTTCAGTTAACATTTAGAACCGTGCCCAGGAGTGAGGTTGCTACATCATACGGTAGCTCTATTTTGAGTTAGTTTTTTTTTTTAAGGAATTTCCATACCGTACTCTACAGTGGCTGTTCCAGTATAGATTTACATGCACAGGTTGGTTGAAGAATCCTTTTCTTTTAAAAATTTTAACACACTGTTCTATGGCATCAAGTATTGCTGTTGAGAAATCTGAAACACATCTGACTCTTGATCTTTTATGTTTGGCCTCTTTTTTTGTTCTAGAAGTTTGTGATATCTCTTCTTGATCCCTTGTGTTCTGAAATTTTACTGTAGTGTGTCCATTTCCACCTTTTGTCCCTGGCACCTGTTAAGCTCCTTTCATCTGTAAACATATATATTCTTTAGTTCTGAGACTTTTCTTGCATTACTTTTCTGATGGATTCCTTCCTTTCATTTTCTTTGCTTGTATCTCCTTTCTAGAATTGCTAGTATTCATATTTGGGGCCTTCTGAATTAATTCTTATTTATATATTTACTTACTTAACAATTTTGTATGCTTTTATTCTTGGAGATCTTCTATACTTCCAAAGGCCCTGTTTTTCATTTCTACTATCATATTTTTTAACTTCCATAGTTCTCTTTGTTCTCTAAGTTCTGAATTTTCTATAGAATCCAATATTTTATTACTTCAATGTCTTTTAACCCTTTAAAAGTATAAGGATATTTCTTTGTTGTCATTTTTTAATTTGCCTTGAACATTTTCCTCTCCTTGCATATTTTGTTTCTCTCAAATAGCTTTTTCTTTTGATCATTTTAGTTGCTTTTGCATTAGAAAATTTTCTTTTTGATATCTGATAAAGTTTGAATGCTGACTCATACTTAAAAGTTAGAAACTGAGAAACTACCTAGATGCTGTGAGAAATAGTCAGATGCAAGAAAGGAAAGGGCTTCTGTGGTGGCTCAGTGGTAAAGAATCTGCCTGCAATGCAGGAAACTCAGGAGACGTGGGTTCAATCCCTGGGTCAGGAAGATCCCTGAAGAAGGAAATGACAACCCACTCCAGTCTTCTTGTCTGGAGAATTCTATGGACAGAGGAGTGCAGGGGGCTACAGTCCATGGGGTCGCAAAGAGTCGGACACAACTGACTATGCACACACAGAAGACAGGAAAAGGAGCATTCCAGACAGAAAGAAAAATAGGTGTGAAAGACCTAAAGCAATACTGAACGTGGCCCACTGGAAAATCAGGTTTAAAAATGGGACATAGGAGCTAAAAAATGTTGCGGAAGGGAAAAGAGATGAGGGATTAATTTTACCTTCCAGAAAGAAAGCCTTAGGCTTAAACTGGAAGCTCAGGGTTTAGGCCAGAGGGCTTCATAATTTATACCTGGAAAATGCAAGGCGTCCAGGCAGATGTCCGGTTGCAGCTGTCTCCTGTAAACCCTAAGAAAGCACCAACAGCCACTCTGTGCCTTCAGCTCCTTTTATGAATGCTATTTTTATAAGTCACTTATACCTTTGTCTCTCACTGCACGAAGAATTTTCAGTTCATTAAATAGCAACTTCTGCATTTTGTTGGTGAAGAAAAGGAGGCCCTGAGCCATAAATGTATTAGCATTTTTGTCACTAAAATTCTCTACTGGTACTTACAGTTTCATCGAGAATATAAACATGCTGTTCTTAACATCATTTAGAGTTCCCCAAACCTGAGTGAAAATGAACACGATGGCTCAGCAGAGGAAAGGGATTGAGTTTACCTAACTGGAGGAAATGTCATTGAGAGACACCATGGAGGAAACCTAACCTAACTCTGTGAAACTTAAGTCTATTTGATTTTAACAGACAGAAGGAAGTCAATGTTTCCTCAAAAGGCAGTTAGTACATGAAGACAATAAATCCCAAGGTGTCAGTCTGCCTTTTGTTCAAAGAATTGAGATATTTTCTTGAGAGCTGTAGAATTATATAAGTTAACAACATGATGGTAATGATTCCCAGCAATACACCCCATAAGGTGACCCTTAAATTGTAAGTACTCAGTGCTTTTAGGATATAAGTATATTCCACTGCAGAATAAAGGGATGAGAGGTAACTGACTCTGGGGTTTTTAATCTGTTCACATGCAAGCTGTAGCTCCCATTTCTCAGAGAAAGAATAAAAAAAAAAAAAACCCTCAAGTGGGAGAATAAAAATTCTCTCTCTGTTCTGGTTACACTTTATTTAAAAAAAAAGAAAAAAAAAAAAAAAAAACAAATCTTGCCAAAAAATATTGATGTTTTCTCAAACACTCTGTAGTCATTTACAGCCCTTCATGGCATTTATACCCAGTCTTACTAGGGCAACCTTATGAGCTGCATCTCTCATTTTTCTGAAGCCACTGTTGGGAAAGTTTCCATATAATGCTGTTTGTGGAAATCACTATTCGCAAAATGACACTTGGTTTTAAAAACCAAATGACAAGACTTTTAAACTTAACTTAAAAAAATTAACTGGTTGTGCATTTTCGTTGTTGCTCAGTCATTCAGTCGTGTCTGACTCTTTGCAGCCCCATAGACTACAGCACACCAGGCTCTCTGTCCTTCACTGTCTCCTGGAGTTTGCTCAAACTCATCTGTTGAGTCAGTGATAGCATCCAACCATCTCATCCTCTGTCATCCCCTTCTTCTCCTGCCTTCAATCTTTCCCAGCATCAGGGTCTTTTCCAATGACTCGGCTCTTCACATCACATGGCCTAAGGACTGGAGCTTCAACTTCAGCATCAGCTCTTCCAATGAGTATTCAGGGTTGACTTCCTTTAGGATTGACTGGTTTGATCTCCTTGCTGTTCAAGGGACTGTTAAGAGTCTTCTCTGCACCACAATTCAAAAGCATCAATTCTTCAGCACTTAGCCTTCTTTATGGTCCAGCTCTCACATCTGTAAACGACTACTGGAAAAACCACAGCTTTGACTATACATACACCTTTGTTGGCAAGGTTTGTCATAGCTTTACTTCCAAGCAGCAAGCAGCTTTTAATTTCACCATCCACAGTGATTTTGGAGCCCAGGAAAATAAAATCTGTCATTGTTTGCACTTTTTCTTCATTTCAGTTCAGTTCAGTTCAGTTAATCAGTCGTGTCCAACTCTTTGAGACCCCATCAATTGCAGCACACCAGGCCTCCCTGTCCATCACCAACTCCCGGAGTTTACTCAAACTCACATCCATCGAGTTGGTGATGCCATCCAACCATCTCTTCCTCTGTCGTCCCCTTCTCCTCCTACTCCCAATCCCTACCAGGATCAGAGTCTTTTCCAATGAGTCAACTCTTCGCATAAGGTGGCCCAAGTACTGGAGTTTCAGCTTTAACATCATTCCTTCCAAAGAAATCCCAGGGCTGATCTCCTTCAGGATGGACTGGTTGGATCTCCTTGCAGTCCAAGGGACTCTCAAGAGTCTTCTCCAACACCACAGTTCAAAAGCATCAATTCTTCAGCACTCAGCTTTCTTCACAGTCCAACTCTCACATCCATACATGACCACTGGAAAAACTATAGCCTTAACTAGACAGACCTTTGTTGGAAAAACAATGTCTCTACTTTTCAGTATGCTATCTAGGTTGGTTGTAACTTTCCTTCCAAGGAGTAAGCATCTTTTAATTTCATGGCTGCAGTCACTATCTGCAGTGATTTTGGAGCCCCAAAAAATAAAGTCTGTCACTGTTTCCACTGTTTCCTCATCTATTTCCCATGAAGTGATGGGACCAGATACCATGATCTTCAGTTTTTGAATATTGAGTTTTAAGCCAGCTTTTCACTCTCTTCTTTCATTCTCGTCAAGAGGCTCTTTAGTTCCTCTTCACTTTCTTCCATTAGAGTGATATCATCTGCATATTTTTTCAGTTCAGTTCAGTTCAGTTGCTCAGTCGTGTCCGACTCTTTGTGACCCCATGGACTGCAGCACGCCAGGCTTCCCTGTCCATCACCAACTCCCAGAGCTTACTCAGACTCATGTCCATCGAGTTGGTGATACCATCCAACCATCTCATCTGTCATCCCCTTCTCCTCCTGCCTTCAATCTTTCCCAGCATCAGGGTCTTTTCCAATGAGTCAGTTCTTCGCATCAGTATTGGAGCTTCCAATACTATTGCATCCAAAGTATTGGAGCTTCTGCTTCAGCATCAGTCCTTCCAATGAATATTCAGGACTGATTTCCTTTAGGATGGACTGGTTGGATCTCCTTACAGTCCAAGGACCTCTCAAGAGTTTTCTCCACACCACAGTTTAAAAGCATCAGTTCTTTGGTGCTCAGCTTTCTTTATGGTTCAACTTTCACATCTGTACGTGACTACTGGAAAAACCATAGCTTTGACTAGATGGGCCTTTGTTACCAAAATAATGTCTCTGCTTTTTAGTATGTTGTCTAGGTTGGTCATAGCTTTTCTTCCAAGGAGCAAGCATCTTTTAAAATTCATGGCTTCAATCACCATCTGCAGTGATTTTGGAGACCAAAAAATAAAGTTTGTCACCGTTTCCATTGTTTCACCATCTGCTTGTCGTGAAGTGTTGGGACCGGATGCCATGACCTTAGTTTTTTGAATGTTGAGTTTTAAGTCACCTTTTCACTCTCCTTTCACTTTCATCAAGAGGCTCTTTAGTTCTTCTTCACTGGTTGATATTTCTCCCAACATTTTAAGACACTAGTAATACTGAATCATAAAATAGCATAAATCAAAATTGTACTTAACTTGGGACTACCCACCATCCTGATTTCTCACTGTAAAGACATTATGTGCAATAGTTATGGGAGAGTTTAACAGACATCGTATCATATGAACATCCTGGGAATATCACATTTTCCTAAACTGAGCCACAAGAGTACTTCTTATATTACTCTAGGTTACTGTTCAGGCTCAAATATCTTCTCCATTCTGCCCAACCTGAGTCACTACCTCTCATCTAACCCTCTTTAATTTCCTTCAGTTCATTTACCACTATGAAAGTTAACTTATTTTCATGATAATTCAGATTATATCTCCTCTCATTAGCCTGGAGCAGGGGTTTCAGAGCCCTTATCCGTCTCCTCTATTGTATTCATTGCTGTGTTTCCAGCACCTGTAATAGTGCCTAGCAGCACTCAATAAATATTGAGTGAAATATTATATCATCCTGGATTTAAACTTTGATGGCTCATCAGAACTGAGCCATAGCTTGAGAACTTTTTCTCCTTTTTTAAAGTAATTCTTCGGTTGAAACCTGCTGAAAGACAAAGCAAATGTGAAAGAAATTACTGAAGCTAGCAATAGTGTGTTAGTGTTAGTCATTCAGTCATGTCTGACTCTTTGTGACTCCATGGACTATAGCCCACCAGGCTCCTCTGTGGAATTTTCCAGGCAAGTATTTTCCTGCTCCGGTATTGAGTTGCCATTCTCTTCTCCAGGGAATCTTCCTGACTCAAGGACCAAACCCAGTCTCCTGCAGGCAGATTCTTTATCATCTGAGCCACCAGTGAAGCTAACAATAGCTCCAACAAATAGTCACCATTCTGATGATGATGATAAAATATATAAGCTTAGTGTTTGGCATTAGCAATGTGCCCATATAATAGAATAAGAAAGTTCACTCCCACTGTTTCTATCTTTTCCCACCAGATATAAAAAGAGAGAATGGGTAGGATAAGAAAGTCAATGAGATAGGGGTAGTGACAATTTCTTTGGCTTCATTTTCACCAAAGGAAGATGCTGAAACAAGTGTGAGGGTTGGCCTCACTGCCCACCAGGAAGAGGTGGATGGGGTTGGAATGCTTAGAATGCAGGAGGGGCTCAGGGCATGCTAAGCCTCTGCCTTCTTATACAAAGCAGTGGGAAAGCAGAAAGACCTTATGTTCTTCATCCAGTGTCCTGTCCCAACCAGTCTCCTGGCATAAATGAAATCCTCTTCCCAGCCTCTATTCCTTTCCTAGGACCAGTGGTCTTAGCCATCTTGCTTTCTGATACCACACTTACATAGTTGCAGAAACCTAGAGGTTCTCAATGCCATCACTCAGATGACAAGCCAACCATCTGGAGGTGCTGCACACTCATTTCTGCAGTTTACTTCATCTTGATATTGGGCATTTGCCAAAACTCAAGCAGTCCCCTCATAATGGGTCCCAAATTCTCATGGCATCCCTTCCCAAGAGTCCCTTCTGGAAACTAAAAAGAAGGAGTATATCTTAATGAAGTGAAAAACACATTTTTGCTATCAGTGTTTCCTAGAGGTCACACTGTATTTGGATATTATTCTTCTGTGATTATAGGGCTTCCCTGGTGAGTCAGTGGTAAAGAATCCACCTGCAATGCTGGAACCGCAGGAGATACAGGTTCAATCCCTGGGTAGGGAAGATTCCCTGGAGGAGGGCATGCAACCCATTCCAGTATTCTTGCCTGGAGAATCCCATGGACAGAGGAGCCTGGCAGGCTACGGCCGATAGGGTTGCAAAGAATTGGACACAACAGAAGCAACTTAGCACGCACACATCTGTGATTATAAGATGCTAAACTCTCAGATAGTTGGGGAGCAAAGTAATATCTATAGCCTTTGGTGTAAGGGGAAAGGAAGGAGGAAAGAAAATAAAATAAACCTTTTATATTTCCAATATAAAAAAGAACAGTTTTAAAAACTGACTTATTTTTTGAGATACTAACAGACAAAAAGCCTTAGATGGTTGGTAAACATTTGGTGTATTTTTCAGTTATCTCACTGATTGTTATGCATTAACACATTATACACAGCCCTGAAGAAACCAGAGGAAAAATGTATCCAAGTTATGGGTGTAAACTAGGTTTGTCAGCATGAGTGAGTGAAAATAAAATTGCTGAAAATATTTGTTTATTCAGTTACAGCCAGTTGACAATAAAATGGAATGTATTAATGTCTCAGTAGACAGTAACTTCAGCTTGTGAGAATATCAAGTGGACTGCAAATAAGAGAGAGAGAGAACTAGAGCAAGACAGCATCAGGAAGAGAGAAAGGGAAGAGAGGCGGTCCCTGTATCGTGGGGAGCCTGGAAACAGAATAGTGCAACATCCTGAAGTCTCAGCATCTAAACTGACATGACTATGGGGTGAACTTGAAACAGTGTTTTATTACCAGGAAGACAAGTTATGTAGATGCTATGCCGCCGCCGCTGCTGCTGCTAAGTCGCTTCAGTCATGTCCGACTCTGTGTGACCCCAGAGACGGCAGCCCACCAGGCTTCCCCGTCCCTGGGATTCTCCAGGCAAGAACACTGGAGTGGGTTGCCATTTCCTTCTCCAGTGCATGAAAGTGAAATGTGAAAGTGAAGTCGCTCAGTCGTTCCCGACTGTTAGCGACCCCATGGACTGCAGCCTACCTGGCTCCTCTGTCCATGGATTTTCCAGGCAAGAGTACTGGAGTGGGGTGCCATTGCCTTCTCCGTAGATGCTATAACAAGAGCCAAATCACAGAAACACAATCAATAAAAGAACTATAAGCTTGCCTTATAAATTCTTCAGCAATTATCATTAATACTCTCATCTTCTGACATCTACATATATAGGCCCTTGTTTATTATTTTTACAACCCTCTCTGTTACACCAAGTGCTATTATGATGTTTTTATGCTTAACGCATTTCAGGGGAAAGCACACCAAATTAGATATAGATTGCCTGATTTCTAAGACCAGCTCTCCCAGTGATTTGTTTTGTAACCACTGGGGACATAGTATTTCTGTTTTCATTTCCTCATCAGTAAAATCAATATTTATTCTCAGATATTAAGGGATGTATGAAAGAGATGATAAACTATTCTGTCTTCTTTCAGAAATACTTTGTAAAAACCTAAGGTAGTATTAGCATTTAAAATGAACAAATATGAAGCCAAATATAAGTGATTTTATATAATATATAATTTCATATAACTTTTATATAATTTATAGACTAATTTTGCCTATTCAGCATTTTAGAGGGTTTTGCTGTTATTTAGAATAAGTAGAATTCCTACAATAGATTAGGGACTTTAAAGAAGAGGTGGCAAGAATACACAGAAGAACTGTACAAAAAAAATCTTCACAGTCTAGATAATCACGATGATGTGATCACTCACCTAGAGCCAAACATCCTGGAATATGAAGTCAAGTGGGCCTTAGAAAGCATCACTACGAACAAAGCTAGTGGAGGTGATGGAATTCCAGTTGAGCTATTTCAAATCCTGGAAGATGATGCTGTGAAAGTGCTGCACTCAGTATGCCAGCAAATTTGGAAAACTCAGCAGTAGCCACAGGACTGGAAAAGGTCAGTTTTCATTCCAATCCCAAAGAAAGGCAATGCCAAAGAATGCTCAAACTACTGCACAATTGCACTCATCTCACATGGTAGGAAAGTAATGCTCAAAATTCTCCAAGCCAGGCTTCAGCAATACGTGAACTGTGAACTTCCAGACGTTCAAGCTGGTTTTAGAAAAAGCAGAGGAACCAGAGATCAAATTGCCAACATCCGCTGGATCATCAAAAAAGCAAGAGAGTTCCAGAAAAACATCTATTTCTGCTTGATTGACTATGCCAAAGCCTTTGACTGTGTGGATCACAATAAACTGTGGAAAATTCTGAGAGAGATGGGAATACTAGACCACCTGACCTGCCTCTTGAGAAACCTATAGGCAGGTCAGAAAGCAGCAGTTAAAACTGGACATGCAACAAGAGACTAGTTCCAAATAGGAAAAGGAGTACGTCAAGGCTGTATATTGTCATCCTGCTTATTTAACTTACATGCAGAGTACATCAGGAGAAACACTGGGCTGGAGGAAGCACAAGCTGGAATCAAGATTGCCGGGAGAAATATCAATCACCTCAGATATACAGATGACACCACCCTTATGGCAGAAAGTGAAGAAGAATTAAAGAGCTTCTTGATGAAAGTGAAAGAGGAGAGTGAAAACGTTGGCTTAAAGCTTGACATTCAGAAAACGAAGATCATGGCATCTGGTCCCATCACTCCATGGCAAATAGATGGGGAAACAGTGGAAACAGTGGCTGACTTTATTTTTCTGGGCTCCAAAATCACTGCAGATGGTGATTGCAGCGATGAATTTAAAAGATGCTTATCCTTGGAAGGAAAGTTATGACCAACCTAGACAGCATATTAAAAAGCAGAGACATTACTTTGCCAACAAAGGTCCATCTAGTGAAAGCTATGGTTTTTCCCGTGGTCATGTATGGATGTGAGAGTTGGACTATAAAGAAAGCTGAGCACCAAAGAATTGATGCTTTTAAACTGTGGTGTTGGAGAAGATTCCTGAGTCCCTTGGACTGCGAGGAGATCCAACTAGTCCATCCTAAAGGAGATCAGTCCTGGGTGTTCCTTGGAAGGACTGATGTTGAAGCTGAAACGCCAATACTTTGGCCACCTGATGCAAAGAACTGACTCATTTGAAAAGACCCTGATGCTGGGAAAGATTGAGGTCAGGAGGAGAAGAGGACGACAGAGGATGAGTTGGTTGGATGGCATCACCCACTCGATGGGCATGGGTTTGGGCGGACTCCAGGAGTTGGTGATGTACAGGGAGGCCTGGCGTGCTGCAGTTCATGGGGTCACAGAGTCGGACATGACTGAGCAACTGAACTGAACTGAATACTAATGTACCAGTATTATACGTATTTTGGGGAGGACAGTAATCTACCTGCTTTTATCTAAAATCCTAAAGTCTTACGTTTCTAAAGGTCTTAATATTCCCCATTTATATACCCAAAAATGGTTTTTAACTTGGCACTACATTTATGTCGTAAATTTTGACCAATTTTCAAATATTAATCAGATTTCTTAAGTGACTTTATTTCACCAAGTGGTCAAAAGTTGTGGAATTCATAGAATGGCTATTCCTCTGAAATGTACACTCTTACCGAGATGTGCCTCAGTAAACATGACAAAGTCCTAACTCATCTTCTTTTGTTTTGACCTCATTTTAGGCCACATATAAATGGTACCTATATATTCCTCTTCATAATTTTCACAAAACTTTTATGAATTTACCACCTCTGTCATCCAATTATAAAACTGAGGTTTGAAAATAATCATGTGACTTGCTCAGAATCATATAGCCAACAAGTCACAAAAGATTCAAAGCCATAAATCCCAGTGCTACATTTCCTGACCCCTATGTTGGCCTCCTGGCTTCTGAAAGCTTGTCTTTCAGAGAGCCATAGTAAAACTGTTTGCAATACCGTAATTGGACCATTAACTAGCTTGGTTATATCCTTTCTAAATGCAAAGAGATAGTAATTTATTTTTGAGGAAAGAAGAAGCACTCTTCATTTTGAAAATTGATGACAATTTCAAGACTGGAAAATACTACTGTAGCAGAAACATTTTAAATAAAAGAATGAATAGTCCAAGGAATGAACTGACACTCAATAAGTACATATTAGGAAATGTTTTAAAACTGGAAGCACTTGACTGGAAATAGCACTCAACAGGGAAGCATATCATGTGAAGTTGATTCCAGTTCTAACAGTAAATTTCCATCTTGACCTTGAACAAGGTTTTTTACATTTTTAAAATCTCAGTTTCTTATATATAAAATAAAATCAGAGATAGCAGTTTTTGTGCCAAGGGCATATTTGTTATGAAAGAGATGTTATCTGTTTCAGTATTTTGAGCTTCTAGAGAACAGTCCTCAATAAAGGTAAGAGAGTAATAGTATGTAAAATAAAGCCATAATCAGGAAAATTCTATGCCCTTATATACCATGGTTCTCAATAAGATTGACTGTCCTTGTCACAGCCATTTTCAGAAGAAGCAAAACTATCCAATTCTAATAATGCATTGAATCCCATTTCTAAGTATGTCCATTTTGTGGTATATATTAGCCTCATTGCTAATATTTCTTTAAACAGGTATAAAAGAACTAATGTATTGAAACATGGGTTTCATTTATTTCCGATTAATTTTTGTTATACTCAACAGCAAATCACATGACTAAAATACCAGATCTGGATTATGACCTTGTTTTCTTGACTTAGAAAAGTAAAAAGAACAAAATTTAATTTTTTTCATAAAGTCTAGGTAGAAGAAACAAATTATTACAGATATGGTATGCCAAGTCCCTTGAAATTCATATGAACTTTTAAAATATTTTTCTTATCAAATAGAAGATCAACCAAAAATCAATCTATTGCACAATGAAAAACTAAAAACCTGTTTTTCTTTCTTTAACAGATAAAATTGGTCACTTCAGGGAATAACTCAGCTTTCATCTCACTGAAACATGTCACATCAGCACCACAATATTTTTTTTAGGGGAAAAAAAAGGAACTGAACCAACAGGGAGGAGCAGTTGTGTTTGCTTTTACTTACACCAAAGGGCATGATGAAGGGAATATAGTTTGACGAAAATTAACACAGTAGCTCTAAGCAGAAAACATCCTTAAGTAAAGGAGAAAGAATTTACAAATATAAAACTTGTTGTAAGAATGTACAAACTGAATTGACTTTATCTTTAGCATCATTAACTAAAACACATTTTCACACAAGCCTTAATATTTCAAATACCTGTTGGGGTTTTCTGTTTGTGTTTTTTAATTGGAGTATAATTGTTTTACTGTGTTCTGTTAGTTTCTGCTGTAGAACAAATTGAATCAGCTGAATATATACATATATCCCTTCCCCCTTGAGGGATTTTGTGTTTGAAGAATATTCATTGTTTCATATGTCATATGTCAAATACTATAGTAATGAGGAAAATATTCAAAAATCAAATTCAAGCTACCAAACTTTTGAAAAAATTGTTTAGTGCCTGCTGATCAGATGTACTCATTGGGGAGAAATTTGACTGAGGATAAATATATCCATAAGGTGGGGTTTTTGTGTGTGCTCCACAGAGTTTTATTCATCCAAAGGAGTATTTTATCACACTGAATTTTTGAAGTTCTTATTCATGTAGAGAGAGAGGTTTTCTGCCAAGCTAATTAATATAATTAGAGAAACCAAAATGTGTCAACCTACTGCACTAAAGACTATGAGTAATTCTATTTTGTTATTCCTTCCAGAAAAAAAAATAATTCTATGTGGTAGATGAGCACATATTTTCAATCAGTCTGACTTGTAGTCAAACTACTTATTTGCTTTTATTTGCTCTGCAACCCACGTGAATAAATTATTCTATTCCTCTGGACCTTATACATGAAATTGGAATAACACCTACCTCGTAGACTGATGTGAGGACACAGTGAAAGAATGTCTAACCTGTTGCTTCCCTTTCTTCACTCACTTTTTATTTCTCTGACTCTTTCAGAGGCTTATATATATATAAGGATTTCTGCACATTTTATAAAGAAAAGATACAAAAACACCTCTGATGACAGAGTACTCTCATAATCTGGTAAATCTAAGGCAAGGGCTATGAAAGTAGATGTTCTTACAGTGGAATTTCAGGTAGCTTCCTCTAATACTAAGCTTATCCATAAGGATTTTATGGAGGAGATCACTATTTTAAAAGACTGCCCAGGACACTTTGATCTTCAATATTTATGAGAAAATTCATCTTTGTAAGGTACTAAAAAATATACCTTCTTATAACTTGTGTTCAGATGTCTTTTTTCTACCCTCCGGGGGCATTCAGAAATTTTAAGACAACTAGATGCTTACATTAAGCCTTCATCAGCTTGAAATTCCCAAGCTCTACAAACCTTTTATGAAATGACATAATTTCTAGAACTTTCATCATTTTGAGCATTCCTTAAAGGATGTGCTCCAATATGTCAAATGATTCTTAAATATAACTGAAGATTACATCCCCAAAGTGTTCTTACCAGTGCAGAATAATAATAATAAATATGTTGTTATAAACTTTTATTCATACTTACTCTATGCATGCACAGAGCTAGATATTTGAGATGCATACTTTTTAATGTATGATTGTATTCCATTTTTATACTTAGTTACCTGTCAAAATCTTAGCTAGAACCTACATTGAGGCTCTACAGACTAGTTGTTAAAGGTTTGGTCTCCAAAGTCGGAGTTCCTAGATCTGAATGCAGATTCCACTATTGACTTGTTCTGTGACATGGGGAAAAATAACTCGGCCTCTCAATGGCTCAGTTTCTTCCATTGCAAATTGGATTTTAAGATTTGTCTTAAATAATTTTAAACTAAGTATGTGAAACACTTTAAGTTGTGCCTCATGTACAGTAACTGTCATAGGAGTGTTCATAGGTACCATTGTACTCTAGATGCCTGGTACCCTTGTGGAGGACAAGGGCAATGAACACAAATTAATATAACTTAACATTGAGATAAATGCTGTTAAAAATGAAGTGTATGAGGTGCTAAAAATGAATGCTGAGGTGGAAGGTTGAGAGGATGGAGTTTTGATTTGCAGGTCAACAAGTCTCCTTTAGGGAGGTGACATTTGAGTAAACCTGAATGAAGTAAAAGAATGAGCCAAGTGAGGCCTGGAGGGACAGTGAGCCAGGAAGAGAAAATGGGCCACAAAAAAGGCCTGCGGTGAGATGAGCTTGGAAGAGTTATGGAGAGCAAACTATCCAGTGTACCTGAAGACAACTTTGCAAATTTGGCCGCTGAATCAGAGTTAGACAGGGGCCAGAGGACCTAGAGCGTTGTAGGCTGGGGCAAGAGGCACATAGAGGTAAAGCCTCTTGCCTAAGGTGACAGAGCTAATACCAAATTTCTCTGAATATAAGCCTTGTAGGTCTTAATCACTTAGACTCTTTTTATGAACAAATATATTTTGCTCATATTAAAGTTCCATCCAATTTTTTAGAAGTCACACATACTGATGGCTTATATTGAGCTTCCTGTCAACTGAAATGTTGGCATGTGTTTTATTTTTTTGTATGGGAATGCTTATTAATTTGATTCTAAACCCTTCTTTTTTTATAACTGATTTTTGAAGAGGTTTTCATTTCATCTTATTCTTTTTGTTAGAAGAAAATTCAGAGAGCTTTATTTGATATGAGCAATTGAGTGAGAAGCAATCTGTTCACAAACAGATTTCATACTCAAAACTGATATTAAGCTCAGAAGCATAACATTGCAAAATGGCTTATAACGTGAAAGTGAAGAAGTTGTCTAATCACTACAATGATTGTTACAACAAGGATTACCACAGCAGATTACTTAAAAGTGACTATCTCGGGACTTCTCCGGTGGTCCAGTGTTTGACTTCACCTTCCAATGCAGGGGTGCAGGTTTGATCCCTGGCCGGGGAGCTGATATTCTGCATGCCTCCTGGCCAAAAAAACTAAAACATGGAACAGAGAAAATATTGTAACAAACTCAGTAAAAACTTTAAAAAGTGATTATCTCATATCATTTGAAGAAAATGATTTAAATTTAATATATAATTATCAAAAGTATTTATAAGAATTAACCTAAGTTGTACTTCCACTCAAGAAATAAGGTAGACTAAGTTTTGCTTAGGTGGCTTAATTGGTTTCGTCCACTCAGGGGATTTTCAGAGTGGTCTCCATTTTATTTTATTTTAGCATATTTCATTTACCTTGCTCTTTTCAGTCTTATTTACTGATTCTTCCTGTCAGCTTTATGTGTTCTAATAAACTTTCTTTCTAAATCTTCATGCAAGATTCTAATAAAAATGATGGACAAAAAATAGGACAAAATCGTTTGTCTGACTAATACAAATTCCCACAAGATGTCAGAAGTCTATTAAATTATCTTTAAAGCAGACTAGCCCAAATTACAAAATGCTTTCATTCTTAAAAACCTCTTCTATGAGTTTATTAAGGAAGATTTATCTAAGGACCCATAACATTTTCATGAATTCCTAGCTTAGTCTTCTATTTTTTTTTTAAGGGAAATTAGTTTGGTATGACATGTTTATCAAACAAAAGAAAACTACAAGTACTTACCATACGTATTTCTATGATGTTACAACTGTCCTAAAATTTTGTTATAAATGAATAGCATGCTTATTCAAGTGTAGGTTGTAGTTGTTATCTGTTTGAAAAGTGAGCCAGCATTTATCTATCTCACATCCCATGGAACCAATACTAATCCCTATAAATTCTTGAAATGTTAATGATGACAGTTTTATGACTTTATCTGTAGGATATGAGATGTCCGAATCTAAGATACGCACTCTGTTACCGTAGTAAGGTTTAGTCTTACAGTCTCTCAACAATCTTGAGCTAAAAAATTCCCTTGTACCTATTTGTTTCTGCCATTTCTTTGTTGAATTACTACTATTAATGAAGAATGTAGAAGCCAAAAAAAAAAAAAGGAACTGGAAATCCACTCAATTGCTTTTACTTGTTCGTCATGACATCCGTCTGCCAGAGGCAGAGCCTTGTCGCTCTTTGTTCTCTTTGATGCAAACCTGATTATAAAAGTCTTTTTTGTCTCCTTTAGCTTTTATCTCAGTTCCCATTACATTTGGATTTTAACCCACTTGACACCATTCTCATAAGTTCAAATCTTTCTTTTCTCTCTGACTTTAATTAAATTTTTTTTTATTTCTTTCTTCTATGTGTATCTTTAAAAGATAGACTTACTCTGGACTATGCTATACCATTAAATTGTTTTCTTTAGATATCCTTCCCATTCTCTTCTCTAATTACAGAGTGTTGTTGTTGTTGTTGTTGTTTTGTATTATAAGAACAAATGTTTTTAGAAGGTTGTTCCTCTTGAGTGATCTTTATATGGTGATTGGCCTTAGAGTTATGCTTATGTTTTCTCTGAGCATTTAAGAATATGCTTTTTACTGTTTGCAATGTTTGGGATTCCTCAAAATATTCTCTGAAGGAGGGAGGGGACTCATGGTAGAACAAATAAAATAAGATTGGCCAGCTTTGATAACTGTTGAAGGTGAGTGATGAGTACATGGTGATTTTAGTACCCTATTTTCTCTACTTTGAAATTTTCCATAATAAAAAATTTTAAACAAAAGAGATTGTAAATTAGCACCAGCTTTCTAAAGAGCAGTAGCAGAAACCCTACTAATGCACACATCTAAACCACCAATTTCATGTCTAGAAATCATGAACATGAGTCAAACTTTTCCTTGTATGGTGTTTCTCATATTATTTTTATAATTATAAAAAATGCAAATAATGTAAATGTTCAACTATAAGATACTAATTAAAGTTGGTACCTATGATGGAATATATTGAATCATTAAAAAGAAACTGATAGATTTATGTAAGTATATGTAAATTTAAAATCTTTATTAAACATATATATATTTATTGATATTTTATGTGTGTGTCTATATAGACTTAGACTCATCCGTTTCTTGGCTTTCTAAACGATGTGTATCTTGTTGACATCTGACACGGGTCCTCTTGTCGTAAATCTGTTTCTTTCTTTTGAATGTATTGTACAGTGTCCTCATTTTGGGCTTGAGTTGTGACTGATCCCTTTCTTTAAAGTTAACATTCAGCCATAAAAGCAAAGTAAACAAGCTTATCATTTCTGAACATACCATATAGATCTATACTAGAAATAAATCTAGCACGACAGTTCTAATGTTGAAAATATTTATCAGATTACTTTATTTTTTATGAACTGTGTTTGAGTTCCAAGAAAAAACCTACAACATGCTTTGAACTGAATGAGACGTATCAATAGTAATTTTTTTTAAATCTCATTTTCACAAAACAGATCCACATCTAGAGGGAAATGTAGTCATGAAGTTCTTTGTAGGCTTGTTTTACCTTAGTTTTTCAGTGTCTTGGTGCACAGGTTAGTTAAAACATTTGAAGGAATATGTGCCATGAGGAAAAGCTTTGATTATGTTGGATTGTACGAATTTATTTCTATCTATCAGGTTCAGTTTGATCAAGTTTACCATTTTTGTAAGTTTCTTATAGTATTAGAAATTGTGTGTAAAAAATGTTACATTTTAACATTGTGACACTGATTTCAAATCTATGAAATAAATTTGTTTTAAAACAAAATCTTACAGTACTAAATGAATATAGGGAAACCTAGCCTACTCAGCTACTATTCTCTCAGGAATTAATATAAAAAATAGAAAATGTTATTATGACAAATTCTGGAGAAAGAGTTTTTTGAAATTCTGTATAAATTTAAAACTGTCCCATAAAAAAATTGTCAAAGGCTAAACTTCCCTGACTTTACTCTGCATGATTGACATTCTTTAAGGGAAAAACCAACACTCTGATGTAATCTGCCTAATGGATGTCTTTTTATTTGTTTCCATT
Organism: Bos mutus; assembly: GCF_027580195.1. Lineage (NCBI taxonomy): Eukaryota > Metazoa > Chordata > Mammalia > Artiodactyla > Bovidae > Bos > Bos mutus. Next base: position 30,990,967 of record NC_091622.1, on the reverse strand, counting down.
GTTTCATTTTTCTGTCCTATTTTTCAAACACTTCCAACTTGAAAGGTCTATTCTATTCTATAGGTTGGGTGGTCTTCAGACAACAAAAAACTTGGAAAAGAAATAAAGTTAGGGTTGCACTGTGTGAACTTTCCAGCAGTCAGCTTAGATATTTGTCAAAAGAAGTGTGACATTTGCCAAGGCAATCGACAGTAACATTGACTTGATTGTCTTAACGTGTCAACAGCACACAAAAGCTCGAAATCTGCTTTTTAATAAGTGGATGGTACCCCCAGGCTAAAGAATAATGAGTGTACTCTCTTTAGGTATCTTTTTCTTTATTTAACCTGCCATTCTGTACTGTATGTATTAGAAGTAGACACCACAGTTGTCTGGTTTGAAAATATAGCTCTTATAAATCAGTGTCTCTCTGCATAACACAGGTGAGGTAGTTTTTGCGCAAAGAAAATGGGAGGGTGAATAAGAGTATAAGAAAAACTGGAAATCTATTAATAAATTGGTTGATTTCATCAATAGCAATATCCTAATTGTGAATATTGTAGTATAGTTTTGCAGAATGTGACTATTGGTTTGGGTAAACGATACAAAGTGTACAAGGAAATAATCTGTATTGCATATAAATCTACAATTATCTGTAAAAAGTTTAATTAAAAAGAAAAAAAATCCACATTTTTAATGAGTATGCATTTAAATTTTCAGGTAACAAAATATGGATTTTTGTAATTGAAATCTAGTTGGTATACAAAATTGTTAGTTTCAGTATGCTATAGTGATTTGAAATTTGCATATATTGTGAAATGATCCTGATGAGTTTAATAACCATCTGTCAGGAAAAACTAGAGTTTTCTTTAAGAAAATTAGAGATACCAAGGGAACATTTCATGCAAAGATGGGCACAATAAAAGAGAGAAATGGTATGGACCTAACAGAAGAAGAAGATATTAAGAAGAGGTGGCAAGAATACACAGAAGAACTATACAGAAAAGATCCTCATGACCCAGATAACCAGAAGAGTATGATCACTCACCTAGAGCCAGACATCCTGGAATGCAGGTCCAGTGGACCTTAGGAAGCATCACTGCGAACAAAGACAGTGGAGGTGATGGAATTCCAGTTTTGCTATTTCAAATCCTAAAATATGATGCTGTGAAAGTGCTGCACTCAATACATCAGCAAATTTGGAAAACTCAGCAGTGGCCACAGGACTGCAAAAGGTCAGTTTTCATTCCAATCCCTAAGAAAGGCAATACCAAAGAATGCTTAAACTACCACACATTGCACCCGTCTCTCACACTAGCAAAGTAATGCTCAAAATTCTCCAAGCCAGGCTTCAACAGTACATGAACTGTGAGCTTCCAGATGTTCAAGCTGGTTTTAGAAAAGGCAGAGGAACCAGAGATCAAATTGCCAACATCCATTGGATCATTGAATAAGCAAGAGAGTTCCAGAAAGACATCTGCTCTATTGACTACTCCAAAGCCTTTGACTGTGTGGATCACAACAAACTGGAAAATTCTTCAAGAGATGGAAAGTCCAGACCACGTTACCTGCCTCTTGAGAAATCTGTATGCAGGTCAAGAAGCAACAGTTAGAAACAGACATGGAACAACATACTGGTTCCAGATTGGGAAAGGAGTGTGTCAAAGCTGTATATTTTGTCACCCTGCTTATTTAACTTATATGCAGAATACCTCATGCGAAATGCCAGGCTGGATGAAGCACAAGCTGGAATCAAGATTGCCAGGGGAAATATCAATAACCTCAGATACGCAGATGACACCACCCTTATGGCAGAAAGTGAAGAAGAACTAAAGAGTCTCTTGATAAAAGTGAAAAAAGAGAGATAAAAAGTTGGCTTAAATCTCAACATTCAGAAAACTAAGTTCATGGTATCTGGTCCCATCACTTCATGACAAATAGAAGGGGAAACAATGACAGACTATCTTTGGGGGCTCCAAAATCACTGCAGATGGTGACTGCAACCATGAAATTCAAAAATGCTTGCTCCTTGGAAGAAAAGCTATGACCAACTTAGACAGCATATTAAAAAGCAGAGATAATACTTTGGCAACAAAGGTCCATCTAGTCAAAGCTATGGTTTTTCCTAAAAGAAAAAGAGAACTGAGTGCTGAAGAATTGATGCTTTTGAACTGTGGTGTTGGAGAAGACTCTTGAGAGCCCCTTGGACTGCAAAGAGATCCAACTAGTCCATCTAAAGGAAATCAGTCCTGAATATTCATTGGAAGGACTGATGCTGAAGCTGAAACTCCAATACTTTGGCCACCTGATGTGAAGAACTGACTCACTAGAAAAGACCCTAATACTGGGAAAAATTGAAGGTGGAAGGAGAAGGGGACAACAGAGGATGAGATGGTTGGGTGGCATCACCGACTCAATGGACATGAGTTTGCGCAAGCTCTGTGTGTTGGTGATGGACAGGGAGGCCTGGGTGCTGCGTCCATGGGGTTTGCAAAGAGGTGCACACAACTGAGCGGCTGAGCTGAACTGTTCCCATTCAAAGTTATAACAGTATCATTGACCAGATTCCTGTACAGTACATTACATCCACTTGGCTTATTTATTTTATAACTGGAGGTTTGTACCTTTAACTCCTATTACATATATCTCCCCACCCCCATCCCCTAACCTTTGGCAACCAGCAATTGTTCTGAGTCTCTTTTCATTTTGTTTCATTTATTTTGTTTACTAGATTCCATATATAAGTGTAATCATATGGTGTTTGTTTTTCTCTGTCTTAATTCACTTAGGATAATACCCTTTAGATTTATCCATGTTGTCACAAATGGCATGATTTAATTTTTTGTGGCTGAGTAATATTCCATTATATGTATATATGTGTGTGTGTGTTTATATGTATATTTATATATTTTTTCCATCTTATTTATACATTCATCTGTCAATGCATACTTAGGTAGTTTGTATATCTTGGCTACTGTAAAATAATGCTGCAGTGAATACTGTTGTGTGCATATCATTTTGAATTAGACTTTAGTTTTCTTCACATAAGTACTTAGAAGTGAACTTGCTGGATCATTGTTGTTCAGTCACTCAGTTGTGTCCGACTCTTTGCAACCCCATGTACTACAGCATGTCAGGCTTTTCAGATCATAAAACAGTTCTATTTTTCTTTTATTTTTTTTTTGAGGACGCTCCATACTGTTGTTCGTAACAACTGTACCAATTTATAGTCCGCCTACAGTGCACATGGGTTCCTTTATTCTACAGCCTCACCAGCATTTGTTGTTCACTGTCTTTGTGATGATAGCAATTTTGACAGGGTGAGGCAGTGTCTCATTCTGGCTTTGATCTTCATTTCCCTGTTGGTTAGCAAAGTTAAGTATCTTTTCACGTGTCTGTTGGCCATCTGGATGTCTTCTTTGGGAAAATATTTATTTAGATCTTCTGCCCATTTTTAATGGAGTTGTTTGGATTGTTTGATGTGGAATTGTATGAGTTCTTTGTATACAGTTGTCCCTTGAACAACACAGATTTGAACTGTGTAGATCCACTTACACCAAAATTTTTTCAGTATTAAATACTACGGTACTCTGTGATCATGGTTGAAGTTGCAGTTGGTTAAATCTATAGATGCAAAACTATGGATACAGATGAGTTGTGTATATAGGGGGCTGAATATAAGTTATATTCAGATTTTAGACTGTGTGAAAGGTTATTGTCCCTAAACAACACATTGTTCAAGTCAACTGTATTCTGGATATTAACCCCTTATCAAATATATTGTTTGCAAATATTGTCTCTCATTCAGTTAAGCTTTTTAATTTAATATAGTCCTATATGTTTATTTTTGCTTTTGTTTCCCTTGCCTAAGGAGACAGATCCAAAAAAATATTGGTAAGACTAATGTCAAAAAGCATACTGCCATTAAACTTCTACGAGCTTCATGATTTCAGGTCTTATACTTAAGTCTTTAATCCATTTTGAGATATTTTTGCATGTGGTGTGAGAAAGTAGTCCAGTTTGATTCTCTTGCATAGAGTTGCCCAGTTTCCCCATCACCATTTACTGAAGAGGTTCTTGCCTCCTCGGTGTAGACTGATTGACCGTCTAAATGTGGATTCACTTCTGGGCTTCTCTGCTCTATCCCAGAAAATTTCTTTCTCACTCATCTCAGAGGCCGATATAGTAGTAAGGGACATATTTCCACACAGTCATTCAGGAATGAAGGCTTTTTCTTTCAGTTGATTTATCTGTCTTCTAAAGCATCAGTGTTCTCTACCATACTACCAAACTTGGCTGGTCCTGAGGGTGGTGGGGGGGGGGGATTGGCGGGGATGGGGGAGAAGGGGGAACATTGGGGAATGGTGGAAAAGGAGGTAGTCAGGAAGACTTGGGAGGTCCAGTGAGATTAGGAAACGTGGAGATAGCTGCTCCTGACCACATTAAGGTAGCAAGAACTCAGTAACACAGATACACACCAAGGGAAATGAAACAATATACTTTAACAGTACCTCAGAGGAAGAGGAACCAGATTGGGGTGGGGAGAAAGTGGAGACAGGGAGAAGCAAATAGCAGGTCTATCTGCATTTCCTACTGGTTAAGCATGTGTTCTTTATTGGTTCATAATTGAATTATGCATCTCCTCAAGTTAAACAATTGATTTAGAAATTCAGATAGAAGATTTTGATTCAGAGACATTTGTTGCTAAAGTGACACTTCTTTATGGTATAAGTAAGTCATAGCAACTTGTACTAGCTTTGATGATTCTGTGACTTATTACAAGAGCTTTCTCACATTTGTATCAGCATGTGTTCAGTCACTAAGCCAGGTCTGACTCTTTGCAACCCCATGAATGGTAGGCCACGAGGCTCCTCTGTCCATGGGACTTCCCAGGCAGGAATACTGCAGTGGGTTGCCATTTCCTTCTTCAAGGAAATCTTTCCAACACAGGAATCAAACCCACATCTCTGCATCTCCATTGACAGATGGATTCTTTACCACTGAGCCACCTGGGAAGCCCTTTCTGTCATTTAAGCTGTCTTTTTTTATATTTCCTGATGTGATGGTCAATGACATGTGATGGTCAATTTTCTACTCATGTAACGAAACAAACAATCCTTTTTCATGTGCCGTAAGAGCAGTTAAAAGAAAAAAAAAGACATTTATCTCTGTAGATACCTGTCACTAAGTTCAATAACTTGTAAATTTCTCTATTTCTCAAAATGGTGTAATATGCACTCTTCACAGCATATTTAAAATTAAATGAGCTCATTTACTAGGTGTGTATTCTAAAGGACATGATGGTAACAGCATTCATTGCCCAGGGTTTCCATTGCCCCAACCCTGTCCTCAGACCTAGCAATTCTCATTGATCCAGGCATGTTGCCTCTCAAGAGGGGTAGGGCTAGCAACAGATGTAATATTGATGAATCCTGAAGGACAACAGTTCATTTGACTTGTTCCTTACTGTTCCTGATAGGAAGTGTTAAAAAAAATAAATGAACTTAGGACTCAGCAATGCAATGGATTTAAAGTTACCTGACACAGCCTTGCTGTATGACCAGATCACAGAATACTTACAGAACCTCTCTTAATTTCTGATTTTCAGAGCAGAGCCAGATTTTTTACAGTACATTTCTTCCAGTATTTGAATATAAGACATACAGGTGGCTGGTTTAGTGCAATTATTCTAGAGCCAGACTACCTGGATTCAAATATTTCCTGTGCCACTTATTAGCTATATCACTTGGGCAAGTTTTGTGTCTATATGCCTCCATTTCTTCATATGAAATATGGAACTATATTAATACCTAGTTCATAAAATCATTATGATGTTTAAATAAGTTACTATGTGTGTGCTTATTAAACAACTAGGACCTATTTTTTTCATTGGTTTACTTTATCTTCAAACCTAAGCCAAAAACCAAGGATGTAATTGACATTCACTCACTACTGAAGCAACGTAGCAGTAGCTGCAGTAGCAACATCTTATCCTATTTTGGGAGACTATCCTTCTGGTTGGGCCCTGCTGAGCAGTACAGAGTCTTCTTGCAATTCATGATGCATTTGAAATAGTACATATTCACTGCCTAATTCTGGGTGTTTTTGTAATGGAATAAAAACATTTTTAAAGATTTCTATTTAAAATTTAATATCACACAGAGAGCTGTATAAAGATAAGCATAACAGTTCTAATCACAACAGCCCATACTGGAAACAACCCAAACACTCATCATTTAGATAATAGAAAAGTAAATAAATGACAGACTACTGCTTAACTATGAAAAGAAACAATTTATACATGCAACATGCAATTTCATGAATGAATCTCAAAGCATTAAACTAAGCCCGGACTCATAGGTTACATCCATTGTATTTCCATTTGTAGTATATTCTAGAAAAAGTATAACCAGGGTGACAATTCAGTAGTGGCCAAGGACTAGAGGTGGGAGAAGGGAATTGAGTGTAAGGGAGGGAGGGAAGTTTTGAAGATGATGACATTTTTCCATATCATGATTGTGGTCATGATTATGTAGCTGTATACATTTTCAAAACTCATCAAAGTGTACAATTAAAAAGGGTGAATATAATATAAATGAAAGATTAGTAACTGAAATTTTTAGTACTTTCTTTACACTTTCTATCTCAGCTTTTAAGATTAGATAATCAGAAGCATACTTAAGAAGTATATGCAAAAATATCTCCCTTCCTCAGCACTGGAAGGTCTGGTCTACAGAGCAGCATCACTGAAGCTTTTCAGAAACACCGTCTCATGCCCCATCCTCTCCCTCCCCCTGTAGACCTCTAAGCCAGAATATCTAGGAGTGGCACCTAGAAATCCGAGTTCTTACAAGTTCTTTAGTTCATGTCAACGTTTTAAAAGCACTGATAGCTTATAAGAAAATGACGTATGGTCATTATTCCAGCAATAAATATACACTTATGGTATATTTAAGTCCCATATCTTTATTTCCCCAAATTCTAATATAAACAATAACTTTTTGGTTGATACACAGTTGCATTATAATGACATTTTACTGTTGCTATTGTTTAGTTGCTAAGTCGTGTCCGACTCTTTGTCCATGGACTGCAACACGCCAGGCTTCTCTGTCCTTTACTATCTCCATGACTTTGTTCAAACTCATGTCCACTGAGTTAGTGATGCAATCCAACCATCTCATCCTCTGTTGCCCCCTTCTCTTGCCCTCAATCTTTCCCAGCATCAGGGTCTTTAAATAACTTAAGCTTAAAATCTAGCCTTCATTGTGTTAGCATGCATTTAATAACACTGCTACAAGGCAATAACAGCTAAATTTCCAACTTCTCTGCCAAATGAGTAGGGAAAGTTGTCTTCCTCTGACCTCAGAGGAAAGCTGCAACCACATTTTACAAACACTAAAACGTTAAAAATAAAAATTTAATTGCTTTTAGAAGTGTATATCGCTCATAAAATCCCCTTATCTAGGATAAGAGGAAATAATTATTAACTGAAGAAAAGGTTAAAGTGAGACAAGAGAGTAATGAAAAGTGTGCATGCACTATGTTGGGAAATAAAAGGCACAAACCTAACAGATACTCTTTCACTTTTTTGGAGCTAGCCTTCCTTGGAACATTGATGTAACTTTGCCTGTGGCTATCTGAGTGCTCCACTTGTCTCCTAGGATGGAGAATAGCACATCAACCTTCTGGCCAGGGTCACTGCCACCTTCCCAGCATTGTTGGTGGAGTTTGGAGGAAGTCCACACTAACTCTATGAACAGTTAAAATGTGTTTGGAATTTAAATGTATAGGCTGTCTATGATCTGTCTTCCAGAAGTTAGACTTTACTGTACTTCATTACACCAACTGACAATAGACTGGCATTCACAGAAATGAACTCATTCGATTTTTTAATTCTTTCTTCATTCAGATATCTTGACAGATTACAAAGGTATTAGCCAGGGAACCACACTGAAATAAGATTTAATCTCTGACTTGGGACAATGTACGTAACCTCCTCCAGATTCAGTTTCCTCACCTATAGAGAAGAGACTATAATGACCTTGCAACTATGGTCATTATGAAAAATCAACTGAGATAATGGGATATCTGAGATGGTTTGGTTATTTTTATTATTATTTAATAAAAGAGTCGTGTCTGTGTTGAGCAGTGTATTCCCCAAGAAGAGAAGGGCATGCAATTAAATTAAAACATGATCTTCCCCATGAAGAGTTCCATGGTTCTCAAGTGGGGGGTATTATTGCCTCTTTAGGAATTTTTTTTAAACCATGGTGAGTATTAATAGCTACTAAAATGACAGGGTGCTGCTGACACTGCATGCCTAGGGATTCTGAAGCTTCTAAATGCAAAGGACTCCCGTCTATCACCAAAAATATTATCTCACCCAAAATGCAAATGCCACCACTATAAAGAGTCTAGCAGAGGAGACTGACAAATGAAATAGCTAATATAGTAACAGGAAAGTAAATGCTGTAATAGATGCAGTAAGAGCATCATCGTCATCAGTATCATCACCATCATTATAATCCAGTGACAGCTATGCACAACGTGTCTTACAACATCATTTCATTTAATTCTTAAACCATAAAGGAGAGAATTATATATCAGTACTCCAACTTTATTGTGTATAAGGATCAAATGGGGATCTTGTTAAAATGAAAATTCTGATGCAGTCCGTTTGGAGTGGAGCATTTAGAACAAGTCATCAGCTGACCATACTGAATAGCATGAATACAGTAGCGTATTGAATGCATACAATTGTACCTACCCTGATGGTGCTCTGCCCACAGCCCCTGAGACACTTGTTAGCACTGTGGTGCTTCCCTGCTCTCCCACCCCCCACCCCACCTCTAACCCTACCCAGGATTGACTCTGAACCCTTGTACCTGCCCTTTCCTTAGAAAGATGATTTAAGGCTCCTTAGAAATGCTTTGCCCAAACCCATTTCAAGCTGAAAGTGCCTGAAAGTTTAGATCTCCCTGGAATAAACTTCAGTGAAGAACTGATTAGTATAAGAGCGTAAAACCCATTTTCTTTGCCAAGTCAAGAAAGACTGTGAGGCATCACTTCATAAATTGAGTCCCCTTATAGGACTGAGCTAAAGTTCCTCCCTTCTGGACTTTGCCTAAAATCACACCCTCACTTGCCTTTTCCCCACCCCACTTCTGTTCCTGCCTCTGAAGTTTTTCATGTAAACACTTCCTTAATAAATCCCTTGCACATGGAGCTTCCCCTCAGTTTCTGCCTCTGGAGAACCCAATCCTGACATGTCCTCAGCTCCTCTCTTTTCCTCTATTCATACATCCTTTTGGCTCCTCCTTCAAATTGCATCCCCAATTTACCTTCGTTGGAGTAGCCCAGTTTCCATGAAACTGACCTTGGACATAGGTTTCGGAAATTGTGTCGAAAGCGTTGAACTCCTACCTGAAATTGTAAAGCCTTAAAATGAAAAATTCGCTGGGCTTTTAGGATAGTCATTCAGAGGAGCAAAGCTTAGGCACATCACAACATCTGTAATAAAATTTTGATTATAAAGTTATTAGGGAAGAAAAGTTTAAGTCCAGTTGAAAATATGCTTCTTTTAAAAGCTAGTTTTTATTTTATGGGAGAGACAATAATACATCATAATGCATACCTCGATGTGCAGAGGCATAGAATGAAGAGTTAGAAAAGTTTAACAAGACACATGAAGAATGGCACACTGTGTTACAGAAAACATACAGATGAATTTGTGACAATAAGGAGGCTACAAGCAAATTCTAGGGAACATAGGTGAAGAATCAGACTCTAAACACCTGTTAGCCTTCTAGGTCACTGGTGAAAGGACAAAGGAAAGTGGGTGATAGGTCAGTCTTGATGGCAGACAAGATTTTATGCTATTTGGATACATTAAGATTATTCAAGGTAATTTTAAATGACTTAAATATCAGAGAGCAAATGAGAAACATAATTACAGGTTGACCTTCCTCTCTGGATAAAGGTCAAGTTATATTGCTTGAAAGATCATCTGACTTGAACTATGAAATGGTATGTTTTCATTTTATTCAGAACTTATTCATGTGTCAAATTTTAGAAAATGATATAAAGATGTTGGGAAAAAAATCTTGATATATATGTTTCATATTTAAAAATGTAAAAACAGTGAAATGCACATTCTCAAAGAGTTGTAAACATTTATAAGGTAAGATATGAAGCGTTTCATCTAACCTATCAAGACGATCTGAGACAACGTTAGTTTAGATGTATGACTATTTCCTCTAACATTTTCATGGTATACTCTGAGTTCCATTGTGGGCATTTGGGGTATAAATTCATTTTTTATTCATTTTCTTCACTTTTTTAGACATATAATTTAATACAATTTCAGAGACCTCATTATGTTATCATTTTGTCCTCTCTGCTCCACTTTTTAAGTGTTACATCTTTCCTCTTTGAATACAGATGAACCAAATAATAACGAGCTTGTCAGTCTTCTGATTGACATATATCTAATGTCTTATTTTAACTAGATCTGAATCAGTGAAACAATTCTAATAAAGCATGTATGGTAACTATGATAAATAGGCTCATTTTAGTAGAGGAAACTTGGAAATGGAGTTCATTTACTCATCACCTGGTTTCCTTGTGCTACGTCTCAGGCACATCACCACACCCACGGCAGTAACTTAGCTCATATCTCTGCATCTTTTATCACTAAAAGATAAAAGGCCCCTATTGCACAATTCTTTTAAAGTACTTTGAGTAAAAATGAAATATTTAGATGCCTTTTCTTATCCCCTTCTATTTGAAACAAAAGAAAGAAAACTTGTGCTGACCGAGCGTCTGTTATGTGCCATGCACAGTGTTAAATGTATTAAACAATGATCGTATTAAACAAGGCAGACTGGAGTTGGTCTAATGTGACCGGACTCTGTCCTCCCTTTATCTTCATAACAAAGCTGTCAGCAGCTGGGACAGCTGCAAACAAGATTGCTACAGGGTAGCCATGAATCTATTTAAGAATCAAGACTAACTTGATAGATGAAAGGGATTCTTTCTGCCAGATCCTGCTTAGAAAAGCAGAGACTATCCTTTAATATTACTGATGCTGGACTTCTTTATTCTACAAAAGGATATCCAGTTCCCCTTTATGTGATTGCTAAGAATAGGGTGTGCTAACTTTTTAGTATAGCTCTAGTATGCTAAATCAGAAATAACTCTCCTTCTGAACAGAACTTTGGGAGCTTTGCAACACTGATGGAGCCCTGTACCACTGCAGAAGGTTAGAGTTCCACGTGTAGAGAAGGTATGATGGAAACAATTCAGGGGTTAGAGCCAAACACATATAAAAATGAATTCCAGTTCTACAATTTGCTAGCTAAACTTAGCCAGGCCTTAGTATATTTATGAAGTAGTGAATTTTTTTACAGGACTATTTTAAGAATTAGAGAAATCATGGGCAGTTCCTTGGAATAGAAGTGAAGAAGTGAAGTCGCTCAGTCGTGTCCGACTCTTTGCGATCCCATGGACTGTAGCCTACCAGGCTCCTTTGTCCGTGGGATTTTCCAGGCAATAGTACTGGAGTGGATTGCCATTTCCTTGGAATAGAGTACATATTTAATGTACTCTAATGTACTGTAATGATTGGAAGAGGATAAAGGTAGGAAATCGTAATTGTGTATCTTTGGCTGTGCATTGCCCACCTGACCATGTGCACAAGATAAGGAAATTTGGACAGTGCCTTCAACTCACAGTTCCTATTTAATGCCTACCTTTTCTTCAAGGAGGAGCTTCTCAGGTGGCACATTGGTAAGGAGTCATCTGCTTCCTGCCAATGCAGGAGGCTCAGGAGACATAGCTTTGATCCTTGGGTCAGGAAGATCCCCTGGAGTAATAAATAGCAACCCACTCCAGTATTCTTGCCTGGGAAATCCCAAGGACAGAAGAGTCTGGCGGGCTACAGTCCAAGAGTTGCAAAGAGTCAGACATGACTGAGCCCAGACGTTTCCTTCAAGGCTCTGGCTTTGCCACCCCACACTGATCTCTTGCAACATCAGTTGGCTTTCCTGTAGTATAAATTGCATGCAACAACATGTCAGGAAGCCTGTGTTAAATATAGATTTTGCTGTTTACCATGTGACCTTGGTCGTCACCATATGACCTTGGCCAAGTCAGTTCAAGTTCCTGAGTGTCAAGTTCCTTTTTATTAAAAATTATTGTGAACTTGTATTGAGGATTAAAAACAATAAAAATGAAAGGTGTGACAGACCTTAAAATGCTTAATAGATTGTCTCAGTTATTCATGGCAGTGTAACAAATCACCACAAAAAAGTCATGAGTTAAAACAATAATGATTTATTATTTCTTGCAGTTCCAAAGTATAGGCTGAGACCAACTGTGGAGTTCTTCAGCTCAAAGTGATGTCTGGGGCTGGCTCCTTCCTTCACTCACCAGTCTGATGCCTTAGCTGATGTAGAGGAGCAAAATTTGCCACCCAAAGTGTGTCTCTTTGGGATGAGAATTAATTTAGGCTGATTTTTTTTTAAGAAACAGAAGACTGGGGAAGTCTTTTTTTCTTTCAACCTCCCTCTCAGCTGCTTTAAGAATTTAGATGAAGGCTTCCTTGGTGGCTCAGACAGTAAAGAATCTGCCTGCAATGCAGGAGACCCGGGTTTGATCCTGGGTCGGGAAGATCCCCCTGAAGAAGGGAATGGCAACCCACTCCAGTATTCTTGCCTGGAGAATTCCATGGATAGAGGAGCCTCGTGGGCTACAGTGCATGGTCTCGCAAAGAGTCAAACACAAATGAACGACTAACACATACACACCTGTTCTGGAACAGAGCTGTCCCAAAGATACCTACAAAGAATAAGGGCTAGTTGTGGTGGAGGAGAGACCAGAGTCCACTCTCTCATTGTTACTGCATGGCCCAATAAACATTTGTTTACCAAACAGTTTTATTTTCTATCTCCATATGAATTGCCTTTGCCCCCTTTGAAATCCCTAAACTTCTACTCCCAAGATTCTCTTCGTCTTTAGCTGAAGATGATGTTTAAAACGAGGATTCTGGCCATTTGGGTGAGTTACCCAGTTTCTCTGGGTCTCTCTCATGTGTAAATGTTATTAAACTTATGTTTATTTGTCTCCTATTAATCTGTCTCATGTCAATTTAATACTTAGGCCAGCCAGAAGAACCTAGAAGGGTAGAGGAAAAATTTCTTCCTCCCTGACACTGGCATGGCTGAAATAGGCAGGGCCTAACTGGAAGGGGGATATATTTATTACCATGAGTCTTCTCTAGTAGGATAGCCAGGCCATTTCACATGGTGGCTCAGGGGTCCTAAAGAGGCTCTTCCAAGAGAACAAGCTTCAAGCCTCTGCTTGCATCAAGCTTGATGAAGTTCTATCAGTCACAGGGCTGGTCTCACAGCCCCCGTGTGAGGTGACTGCACAAGAACATGGCCACTGGGAAGTGTGGGCCATCGGGGACCCCCAGAGTGACACACCAGCGTAAGTCTACCACAGCGTTGTAGACAGCCACTGATATTCTCACCCCACTTCTACAGCACTGCTTTGCTTTTCTTTGTGGTGGAGGGAGGGGAACGTGTGTTGTATATATTCTGCCATCTTATTGTTCCAAGGAGATTACAGATTGCTTGGTGGCAGTCACTATGCTCTTGGATTATTTCGTGTTCTCACAAAGACAATATTGTAGTATGTTGACTTTGGAGCCTCTGCACACTAGGTCCAACTCCTTCCTGAATCTGCCACTTATCAATTATGCTGTCTTAGGCAGGTTACATAACCTCTCTAAGCCTCAGTTTCCTCATGTGCAAAATGGAGTAATAATAATTTCTTCCCTCACATCATCATATGAGAATTAAATGAGCTACTACGAGGGGACAAAAGAACAGCTTCCAATCCAGAATAAACTTTTGTTGTCGTTCTTGTTCAGTCTCCAAGACGTGTATGATTCTGCAACCCTATGGACCACAGCACGCCAGGCTTCCCTGTCCTTCACCATCTCCCAGAGTTTACCCAAGTTCATGTCCATTCATTAGCTTTTCAATTATAATACTTTTGCATAACTATTTTAATACATATTTAACTGTTAAATAAACTTTAAATGTTAATGTTATGATATTTTATCAATCTAAAGATAGCCTGGTGAACTGGTTTAATTTGTGTCTGATTTCTCATCCCTGAACCCTACCCTAACACCTCATGAAAGGATGAATTTCTTGAGTAATTAACATGGAAATATTTTACAGCCTCAAAAATTGTGAGAAGAGTTTACAAATAAAATTAAATAAATTCTGTATTTTGACATTACATTCTGACAATTAAGTTAAGGCTTTAATATTTTTATTCACCACTTTTCTCAATTAAAAAAGGAGGAAACTACACTCTGATTTCTCCTCAGATTGTGTGAATCTTTCACCATTTTTTAAAAAAGGAGGAAACTGTTTTGGTTATATCCTAATCTTTAGAATTTGAGTAGTCATATTCGATAACGTTCAGTTAAATATGTGTTAAAATAATTATACAAAAGTGTTATAATTGAGAAGCTAATGATATTTATTGAAACTTTTTTGTAGACTTTACTTGCCTGTAATGCTCCATGATACAAAGTTAACAAAAATATTTTGACTTTGTTTACATGTAAAATTTTTAGTGTGTATGTTGAGACCTAAAGGTACTTTCTGAATTATATTCAGGTTATTCCTGCCAGTATGCTGCCCTCTCTAGAATTTAACAGAATTACTTTTGAACAAGGGATATAGCTGGCAGCATGGAACAATCGATTTTCTACTCACATTCTCTCTTTTCCACCCAATGAATTTTACTGCCTATGGGCAGCAACAGTTGTACCCTCTAATTCACTCCACTATTCTCTTCACACCCACAAACAAAAGTCTACTGACAAAGAAAATAGCTTCTTTTAGGAGAAAGATAGGTGAGGTTAGGACACAAAGGATCACGACAATTAAGAAACTTAAATATTAGATAAATTTATTTAGCAAACTAGCTTAAATAACTTTTGGTATGCCATATGTATTTGAAAACCTTTAAAGTATTAATTTTCTGTTTTGCATTAAGAACTATTAAATTCTCCATAGATTTTTCAAGTTCATGTAAGGTACAAATTAGTTAGCAAACATGTTTGCCCTCCTTGACTTTTTAATGAACCTGTATTGCCAGTCATTTGCTGTAAGCACACTTCCTTTTATTTTTTTCTCTTGATCCAAGCATTTTCTTTAAGACGTATGCTTTCTACAGGAAAAATAACATACATCCATTTTAGTGTTCAATGTATATTCAAATGATTCATGTATTGCTGGAGGGGGCAGAAGATCAGATGGAAAGTGTTAAGAAAAGAGGAAAGATACAATTTTTTCTGGTAAAGGAAGCATGAAAGAGAAGGAAAATGATGAAACAGATTGTTTCTATTTTTCTCATTGATCTAGGGAAAATGGAAGTGTGTTCAAATAGCCTAGACCTATGTTTTAAAATAGGAAAAATGGTACAAATCAGAAAATTGCTTGTCTTCCTCCAAAAAATGCATTTTTTAACCATTATTGATTTAGTATATATAATTAGATGATGCTATTTTTTCTTTTATCAAGCATTTATTCGGTATGTCCTATATGCTTGACGTACAACCCTTCAAATATCTTAAAACCTGGTGTGACAGAGAAATGTAAATGAATGAGTGTAAAAGCAGTTACAAATTTTGTGATAAGTGTCTGTGCTTTGTGATGGGGAAATGGACATCAGAGAATTGTCATAAAAACATTTATAAAGGAAAAAGTACTTTTAAATTCAAAGGTAGCCACTAAAAACCCACAATGATTAAGGAATTCTTTTAGCTTAAAATATTAAGCAAAAGAAATTCGAGTTAACCAAAGATAAAGCAAATGATAATTTTCCTCCAAATGAAGTCAAGCTTTATCATATTAAGGATGATAATTGAAAATATTTTTCATGCATTTGTCAAAGACTGTTTGAAATGTTATCAGGAAATGTTTTCTAATTTTGTAGAGAAAAAACAGTAACAGAACCCCCAACTTGGCACCTATGGGCTTCCTTGGTGGCTCAGATGGTAAAGAATCTGCCTGCCATGCAGGAGACCTGCGTTCGATCCCTGAGTGGGGAAGATCCCCTGGAGAAGGGAATGGCAATCCAGTCCAGTATTCTTGCTTGGAGAATTCTCTGGACAGAGAAGCCTGGCAAGCTGCAGTCCATGGGGTCGTAAAGAGTTGGACATGACTGAGTGACTAACACTTCCACTTTCAATTTAGTGCTTGTTTATTCATTAAACAAATACTCATGTGACTTCTGCTGTGTATCACCTACCACATGAATTATTGGGAATAAAATGTTAAGAAAGAAACTAGAGTCCCTGACCTCATGGAACTTAACCGTGAACGTGAACCAAATGTTAACCTCAAGTCTTCTGTGGTCCCTTTATGAAATCAAATAATACGGGCCAAGAAAACTCCTGTGCTTTATAAAGTGTGCAAGCCGTTTTATCAGCTTTCTGGAGAAGTCCTAATATTGTCAGGGAGCACATTTGCATTTAATATCTACTTAACTCAGGTCATATTGTTTTCTGTTTTGACTTTAAGAAGAAAATGTGATCGGTAATAACAATAAAATGGGCACAGTTATTTAGCAGGGAATGTTTATGCCAAGAAAATTACAGAGGCAGATTAAGATTTGCAAAGAGATGGCATTTTTCCAGTAATTGCTCTCTGGATGTCTGTGCAGCAGGTTTGATTCAGGGCCGGCTGCTGTTTGAGAGCTTCTTTCCCTTGCAAAGAGAGGTCTGCTGCATCACCTAATGATGTTTTATCTGCTCTTCTGTGGTTTCACTTAACTACCATAGCAACACTAACAGTGCCAGCCCACACCGCCATCAACATTCCGGGGAAGGCTTGTCTTGCCTTCACAAGACCGCTGCCACATCTGCTGTGGAGCTTTTCCAATTCATCAGATGTGTATTTTTAAAAAATGCTCTCCCAGGGAAGAAAAATAAGTATCTGGGAGAGGGTTATGGTATTTTTCAGCCTACTGTGCAAGTCTTGATTGCTTTATCACAGGGGCATTTCCAGGTTTTGTGGGGCCTAAAACAAATTACAGGAAGGAACACTCTTTTTAAAAAAATTCCAAATTATATATTCAGAATTAGATACAAAAGTGAATATTAGAATTTAAAAGATCACATCACGTTACATACATCTCTCATACAAGAGAGCTGATACACACCCGAGGTATCACAGAATCCAGGAAGGTAAGCTTGCATTGTTTTAATTGACTGTCAGACACATTTCTGTAATAGCTTTCCCCTCTAATTTCCTATGTATATACTCATTGATTTCCTCTTTATGAAGGACTTTATAAGATAATTTTCTGTAGCAAAATTAGAAAGATAACTCAGTCTTTCCACTACCATGGTGATGAAAATCAATTTTTTTTTTTTTTACTATTGACAGTCTAAAATAGCTTCTAGCTTCACAGCTCATTATTGGTTATGACATGCAATTTTTAGAACTTTTGCAAAATTTTGGAAATCCTCAATCAAGTTCACTTCACATATGAGCTGTCAGATTTAGAAGAACATTTCACAGACTGATTGCGGGTCTGAATATTTTGAATTTTCTCCTCAACTGCTCACATTGTTCTTGCCTGGGAAATTCCTTGGACAGAGGAGCCTGGAGGGCTATAGTATATGGGGTCCCAAAGCACTTGGACATGACTTAACAAGTAAACAACAGCAACAACTCACATTGTTACAGTGTCAAGCACCAGAGGATACCGTCTTATCACAGTACAGCTTCTGACCCTGCACCATTTAGTCAGGAGCTTAATAGTTCACTCTGATGGGAGGTCAGAGTATTCCAGGCCTGAAAGCTATAACTTAACCATCTATGGAAATGACTGAAAATTACCTTTAAAATGTTCCTTCTAAATTTACTTAAAATATTTCCAAGTCAACTGCCCCATGCTGCTGCTGCTGCTAAGTCGCTTCAGTTGTGTCCAACTCTGTGCGGCCCCATAGACGGCAGCCCACCAGGCTCCCCTGTCCCTGGGATTCTCCAGGCAAGGACACTGGAGTGGGTTGCCATTTCCTTCTCTGCAACTGCCCCATAGCCTGATGCAAAAAAATACCTAGGCTACTGACCAAAGGAAAATATAATAGAGGGATAAGTCAATATAGAAGGCAATAATGGTCTTAACTGACAGGAATTAAAATATTTTCATTTTGCCGGCCCACTGAGGGATCCTGACCCCTGAGCTCTGTTAGTTTCCCAGTGAATCTGCTTCTGCTTGTGATGCATACACTAGACCTCTGCACACCCTCCCTTAGACTCTGTCTGGTCCAAAAGAAAGTCACCATCTCACAAGGTTTAGTTAACATTCCTCTCAGGCATCCTCACTCCATCCTGCCTTCATTTCCTTTAGCCCAGTCACTTCTTTATCAGACCAAAGACTGATTGATCATAAGACAAATAAGACTTAGAGGCTGAAAAGATGTGCATGCATCATTTGGACCCTCGCCAATGCTCTGATCTATGTTCTTGAGTATTAAGGCTTTCCAAAAATTATCTTGCAGAATAGGCTGAGCTTATATCTCTGAGATTTCAGATGTATTTCTTCCTTTACATTTTATATTTGTAGAAGACACATACAGAACTGAGATGTACAGTGAATATGAAAGAGAATGAGTGCCAGTGACTTCAGTGGATATTGATCAAAACATTTTTTATTTTTGCTGTGTGTGGTGGTAAGATTCCTCAGTGAAGTGCTGCCAACATTTGCTCAGCACAGTCTCTAAAACATTAAATGAAACATAATACTGCCTTATCACTGAGTGAATTGAACATGCAGAAGATGGTGGGAAGCGTTCATTAAACTGTACAAATGGACTGTTAGTTTATTCTCTCCTCTAGTTTTCTACCATCAAAAGCTGAGGGAGAAAGATACTAATATGATGATGCCATAGCATCCACTGACAGCACAGCAATTGTTCCATTCTGAGCATTTTGAAAAAGAGCCCCTGTTTTTCAGGCTTGTACTTCAGCCACATATCTTTAATTGTCTGAAGTGTGGAGTAAGACTTACAAGACAGATGTGAAACAGTATACTATTTTTTGTGCCTGGCATGAATGCTTTAGGTGGTTTTTATGTTCACATGTAATACTGTCCTATTTTAAAGGAATGTCACCACTTTCCTTGGTGCCTTTTACAATCACTCTAAAAAGCATTGAATGCTTAATTATTAGAAAGCCAACAATGAGGAAAGTGGAAAGTGAGTTATGTGAATCAGGGAGGAAGAAATTTTTCTCTGCCCTTCTGGGTTCTTTTAGCTGGTCTGAAAATTAAATTGACATAAGTTAGATTAATAGGAAAAAAATTACATCCAAGTTTAACAACACATACACATGGGAGAATAATATAAATACATGGGAGGGCCTCAGAAAATAGGATCTCACCAAGATGGCTGAAACCCTCACCTTAAATACCATCTTAAGTTAAAGTCAAAGAGGATTTAGAGTAATGGTTTGGGACTTCAAAGGGGAAGAAGACAATGTACATGGAGATGGAAAACCAGATACTTTGGTGAACAAATATTTGCTGGCCTTGCAGAGACAATAATACACAGAGAGGAATTTTGAAAGTCTTTGCCGGTTTCCCCACTAACTACATACCTAGTTCCTGCTGTAGTTATCCGTGGTAATACTGTCTTCCTAGGGCAGGTCTTCTGTCTATGTTCTTTTAAGCAATTAAGGGAGAGGTCCAAGATTCTCCCCAAGTCTTTGCATTATTGATTGTTCTTAGTGGGAATAATCTGCATGACAAAGAGACATTTTGAAGTAGTGAATTTTGTTCCGCTACAGGGATATCATAAACCAGAACTCAGTGTGTATCCCAGGGCCTCTGTGTTGTAGTTGACCAATCAATCCCTAAACTATACAGCTTTTATATCCATAAATATGTCTTAGTAAGTCTGGAAATATAAAGTATTTTAATTGGCACTGTTATGAAAAGCAAGTGTTACAGAGTAATAGAACTAACTCTAAACTCTATTTTTGTTTGTTGTACAATTGTTTAAACTGGAAAAGATTTAATGTCCGACCTACTTATATATAGATGAAAAAACTGAAATCTAAGGAAGTTAAGAGACTTGTCCTAAACCTGCTACTGATAGTCAGGTCTGCTTCTCAGACCAAGGTTTTTTCCCCTGAAATATATTTTTCTATCAAATCTATATTGATGACTAATTTTATGTGATGTGACAGTCAGCTTATAAATCACACCAGGCAGTGTTTATGATTTTCTTAGACATTCCTGTTTTAAGATGGTACCTTATTCTCTTTTGCTTATAATAGATGAATATAGAAATTCCAGCTCTTAAAAAAAATAAGATTATGTGGTTGAAATGTTTCATAAATGCCTGTATAAATTCCCTGCTTATTTTTGTGCTGCAAGTATTGGTTTGCTGTTGCTATAATAAATCATCACAAAAAGTGATTTAAAACAAGACACATTTATTAGTTACAGTTCTGTGGATCAAAACCGTGAATGGGTCTTACAAGCTAAAATTAATATGGTGCCAGAGCTGTGTTCTTCCCGAAAGTCTTGAGTGGAATTCATTACTCATCTTTCCCAGTTTTTGCAAGCCACCACATTCAATGGCTCGTGGTCTCTTTCTCCATCAACATAACATCTTCCAGTCTCTCTTTGTCCCCAACTCTTCTCACAACCTCTCTAAAAAGGCCCTTGTGGCTGCATTAGACCCAGATGGATAATCTCACACCCCATCTCAAAATCCTCAATTTAATCACATCTACAAAGTTTCTTCTGTGTATTCTTGCCACCTCTTCTTAATATGTTCTTCTTCTGTTAGGTCCATACCATTTCTTTCCTTATTGTGCTCATCTTAGCATGAAATGTTCCCTTGGTATCTCTAATTTTCTTGAAGAGATCTCTAGTCTTTCCCATTCTATTATTTTCCTCTATTTCTTTGCACTGATCACTTAAGAAGGCTTTCTTATCTCTCCTTCCTATTTTTTGGAACTTTGCGTTCAAATGGGTGTATCTTTCCTTTTCTCCTTTGTCTTTAGCTTCTCTTCTTTTCTCAGCTATATGTAAGGCCTCCTCAGACAGCCATTTTGCTTTTTTGCTTTTCTTTTCCATGGGGATGGTCTCCATCACTGCCTTCTATAAAATGTCATGAACCTCCGTCCATAGTTCTTCAGGCACTGTCTAGCAGATCTAATCCCTTGAATCTATCTGTCACTTCCACTGTATAATCATAAGGGATTTGATTTAGGTCATACCTGAATGGTCTAGTGGTTTTCCTACTTTTTTCAAGTCTGAATTTGGCAATAAGGAGTTCATGATCTGAGCCTCAGTCAGCTCCCGGTCTTTTTTTTTTTTTTTTTTTTTGCTGACTGTATAGAGCTTCATCTTTGCCTGCAAAGAATATAATCAATCTGACTTCAATGTTGACCATCTGGTGATGTCCATATGTAGAGTCTTCTCTTGTGTCGTTGGAAGAGGGTGTTTGCTATGACCAGTGCATTCTCTTGGCAAAACTCTATTTGCCTTTGACCTGCTTCATTTTGTACCCCAAGGCCAAATTTGCCTGTTACTCCAGGTATCTCTTGACTTCCGACTTTTGCATTCCATACCCCTGTAATGAAAAGGACATCTTTTTGGGTGTTAGTTCTAGAAGGTCTTGTAGGTCTTCATAGAAATGTTCCACTTCAGCTTTATCAGCATTACTGGTCGGGGAATAGACTTGGATTACTGTGATATTGAATGGTTTGCCTTGGAAACGTACAGTTGATTCCTCCAGCTTTGTTATTCTTTCTCAGTATTGCTTTGGCTATTCAGGGTCTTTTGTGTTTCCATACAAATTGTGAAAAAAATTTCTAGTTAAGTGAAAAATGCCATTGGTAGTTTGATAAGGATTGCATTAAATCTGTAGATTGCTTTGGGTCATATAGTCATTTTCACAATATTGTCTTCCAGTCCAAGAATATAATATCTATGTGTCATCTTTGATTTCTTTTGTCAGTATCTTATAGTTCTACATATAAAAGAAAGGTCTTTTGTCTCTTAAGGTAGGTTTATTCCTAGATATTTTATTCTTTTTTTTTTGCAACGGTGAATGGGATTGTTTCCTTCATTTCTCTTTTTGATTGTTCATTGTTAGTGTATAGGAATACAAGGGATTTCTGTCTATCAACTTTATATCCTGCTACTTTACTAAATTGATCAATTAGTTCTAGTGATTTTCTAGTGGTGTCTTTGGGGTTTTCTATGTGTAGTATCATGTCATTTGCAAGCACTGAGAGTTTTGCTTCTTCATTTTCCTGTCATTATTAATATTGCCCCAGTTCTTAGAAATTCTCTCAATGCTAAGAGGAAAAAAGATAATAATGATTCTCATTGGATGTGTTTTCCTCTTTGCTTGACAGACATAGTCCTTGATACTTTACAAACCTTGAACCCCACAACAATCAGATGGTTTTATTATGCATATCTTACACATGAAAAAACGAGGTTCAAAAAACCTCAATAATTTGAGCAAAATTACCTGCATAGGAAGTGGCAGAGGTCAGAATCAGACAATATCCCCTTTTCTTCCAGTTTTCTGAAGTCTTCATCACAAGGTCCATTCTGTCCTAACCTGTTTTCCAAACACAGCTCTTCAGTTTTCAGTTCTGGATTCACCTTTAGGCTTTTGCACTAGCAATTAACAGTTAATTCATTTCATTCAAGCTTTTTGTATGCAAACTTCAGAAATAACAACAATAGCAACAACAATTAGAACTTCAAAAGTTTGACAAGTAGTGATAAAAAGAGAAAACAAACCAACCAACAAACAAGACATCTGTAAACAGTGCTATTGGATTTAGGAACCACAGGAAGCAGATGGAAAATGCTGAAACATTTCTAGAGACAGTGCAAAAAAATCCTCTATTAAATAGAAGGTTTTAGGATTCTGGTCTTAGATCACAAATGAAACAAAAACAATTATAGGAAAACATAAATGTTTGTGAGTAAAAATATGTCCAGAAATTCCTTGACTTATTAAATGGCATTTCCTTGGGAAGTACATATTTTTGTTAAGTATTTTGAATAGAAGGTGCTAGCCCTCTAAAGTCTCTTGACCTTATAAGGTAACTATGCAAGTAATCAAAAAAAAAAAAAGTAAAATAGAATATTGTTGCCATGTTTACTGATAAACAAAACTAGGAAAAAATAAAATGAACATTTGAATAATGGCCTTTAATACAGGAGAGCTTCTAAAAATGTTTTCCTCTCTTCTTATTCTTTTATATTTTCTTCTGCTGATTTAAAATTTTGCTCTTTTATTAATTTCCATTCTTTTATTAATTGAGCTATTTTCTAGTGTTGAACTTTTTCCTTTTAATTACTTTGTAAGAGAAAACAAAATTATTGCAAGGATATACATGGACTATGCATCTTTAGTAAGAACTGATAGAAGATTCTCTGAAATTTTTGCATGTGCTAGGACTCTCAGCCTTCTAATCTTATTTTCATGCTTTCCCTTGGTGATTTTATATTAAACAGTGAGTTCACTAACATCTGTTAAAATAGTGATAGCCAAACCTACAACTCCAGAGATCCTGCTCCTGAGCATTTTTCTAATCACCTATTGTACTTGCCCACTTGGACCACTTGAGTTTCCCTAGTCACCTTAATTTCCACACGTCCCAAACTAAAACCATCACTCTTCATCACAAATCTGGCCCTCCTATAGATAGTGGCCAATCTCCCATTCTACCAACAGAAATTCCAGGGTCATCCCAGATGGTTCCTTCATTCTCAGAATTTAACTGGTTGCCAAATCTTAAACATTTCTCATACCCTTCTCCTTGTCTCTGTTTCTTCTGTTCATTTATATCATCTCTATGTCCAGACTCTGAATTCCTTTCAAATCATTATCCCTCCATCATTAAGTAGTTTTCTTAAAACTAATGGATGCTTGGGGCTAGCGCACTGGGATGACCCAGAGGGATGGTATGGGGAAGGAGGAGGGAGGAGGGTTCAGGATGGGGAACACAGGTATACCTGTGGTGGATTCATTTTGATATTTGGCAAAACTAATACAATTATGTAAAGTTTAAAAATAAAAAAAAATTTAAAAAAAAAAAAAAACTAATGTCCTTCCATGGCTTGCCCTAGCTTTCAACATAAGCTTAATAATAATGATGGTTGCCATTTTATGTCTATTACATGTTGTATGCATGTCTAGAATACTAGACAGTTGATGTATTAGTACATATCTTTGCATTACTTCTCATCTTTCATGAATCTTGTAAGACTGATATTACTCTAATTTTACATACGGAGAAGCTGAGGTTAGGAAAGCTTAACTAACTTGCCCATAGCTAGTGAGCCCAGTTCGTGGTTAGCTAGGGCTCAGTTGTAGGATGGCTTGGCAGCAAAGCCTTCTGTTCTACTGGTGTGGTGTTTAGTCATTCAGTCATGTCCAACTCTTTGTGACCCCATAAAGTA
This sequence comes from Bos mutus, assembly GCF_027580195.1. Taxonomy (NCBI): domain Eukaryota; kingdom Metazoa; phylum Chordata; class Mammalia; order Artiodactyla; family Bovidae; genus Bos; species Bos mutus. The sequence continues at coordinate 30,966,451 of NC_091622.1, read as the reverse complement.
TATAGCCCACTAGGCTCCTCTGCCCATAGGATTCTCCAGGCAAGAATACTGGAGTGGGTTGCCATTTCTTTCTCCATATTCCACTGGACCTGTTGCTAAATTAAAATTCACAAAATCAGCACCTGGGCTTTTCATAATCTGTAACAATCAATTGCTGAGCCTCCCTAGCTTGGGTAGTTGCTTCAGCAAGACCAAGATGTTTGATATGCCTTTTTGTTTCTTTCTTCTCTATTTTTAAATTTCATACATATGCACCTTTTTAAAAATTACTCAAGAATACATTCAAGTTATTTTAAAAATTCAAATAAAGAAGAAGTAATTAGACTAAATGATCCCTCCTCTACACAGTCTCAGTCTTCCCCCAAGAGACCTAATCATTCTCACACTTCAGTCTTGACTGTGAATTCATTTAGTCTAAAGACTTGGATCTTGTCTGCTCTGGGAAGTTTCCTTCTAGTATTTCTCTTTATTGATTTTGCTCTTTACCTCTGGAACCCCTGTAGAGCAATCTCTGTGCCACAGATTACTCTGGCATCTGGTAAAGCTTCTGGAACTACACTTAAAAATGTATAGTTATAGGATTATAAAGAAAACCAATTATATTAAAATTCAGTTATCAAAATACTAAAAAGCATAATATAGTAATATAATTCTCTGTGAAGGCATCAGTAAAATGATCTAGCGACACATTTAATAAGTATCTAAATTCTGAAGTAGTGATAGGCATAAATTACACTTTGAGATTACCTGCTATCATGTAAAAATATCCATATTTTCTGTTGATGATAAATTCACATGTACTCCCAATACTACTGTGATTTTTGCCTACATTCATCATTGAAGAAGGAATTATTAAATTCAGTTAGAGTATATTGAAAAAGGTAATTCCTTTTCCTATCCAACGACTCCTTGAAATCTATCCACATCCTTATGTTAGTATCAACTGGGATTTAGAATCTCTTTCTTACATTTCCTCTGTACTTCTCCATTCTCTGTCTTTTTATACTATGTTCTAGGATTAGCTTTCTTTTTAGATACTTTATTCCATTGATAAAGAGAACTTATAACTATTTTTGTTGTAACCACGCGTTCCGGGAAACAAACTCACTCAGGACAATGCAGATAGTGGAGTGCAGTTTATTACACCAGCGGGCCCAAGGGAGAGTCTCCTCTTAGCCAAGGACCCCGACCAGTCTTTGTGAAAACCTTATATACCCTAAGTGTATAAGGTTCCCTGAAACTAGTCTGAACAAAGGAAAAAGAAAGATACAATCAAAGTTAACCCATGATTCATATGCCTTAAGCCTAGGTAGGTAACAGTGGACATTTATCAATAGCTTGTGGTCATACCCCAAAGAGCATAATAGAATGTATGATTCTATTCGGTTACACAGATAATTAGGGTATTCTTTTAGGCGATGGAGAGCCCTGGGGGTCTTCCTTCCGGGGGCCTGGTTTGCCAGTTGGTATGTCATTTCCATAGATACTGGGCATATAGCTCAAAGTCCAGTCCGGCCCAAGATGGAATCCTGCTTTCAAGATAGAGCCTGTTCTGTTTCCTTCTTCATTTTTTCTACCAATTATGCTAAAATTTAATGTTTAAAATAATGAGGAAGTTACAGATAGAAGCATTCAATCATTCAAAGTGAAGTTTCCAAAGGAAAGAGAAATTGCATTGAGGTAGATATAGATTTTTTGAGAAAAGTGATGTCAGGAACATTTTGCATATCACTAAAAGGAGTTATTAAATTCTTGTGTGTAAGACTAGACAAATCTGGAGAAGATCCAAAAATCCAGAGATGGTAATCCTAATTTAGCCTTTGCTATTACTTTATGTTTAGTCTAGAAAACAATTCAGTAGTCATTCAGTTTGGAAATGAAAATATTCATGAAGCTACCTTCATGAAAATACTGAATAAATAATGATCAAGAACTCTATAATAGAGTTATATTGATGTTATATAATGAATGATAAGGGGTGATTTGTCCAAATAGAATTACTGCATAATGAAGAGAAGAAGAAGATGAAGCAAGAAAGAGGTTAGGGAGAGAGAGACATGGTTTTTAAATGAATAAAGCAAGAACATTTGCAAAATAAAGCAAAACCCACAGGGACAAATTGAAATTTCCTTTGCCATTGGAATGGCAAACATGTTCTTTATACATGTTCAATATGTTCTAAACATTTGCCTCATCTTTCGTTTCCACTGATATCATCAGTTCCGATCAGTTCAGTTGCTCAATCCTGTCCAACTCGATATCATACCAAACTACAAAAGATCAGACTGCAAAGCTGAGGATAACCTGTCAGCCTAAAGCTGACAGACAAGGCTGATCACCAGTGTCTCTCTCCCAATGACAGCGCCTATTCTTCACATCCTGTGCTTCACAATAGCTATTCAAGGAAGAAGGCAAACAGGAAATTCATCAAACCCCAGAGTCATTATCCATTTTTTCCCTCCTGGCCATCAGCTAATGCTCTCCTTCTGATCCATACTCACCCATCAGCGCCACTGAAATCAGTGAGCGACTTTAAAGGCTGCAGTTACACTCACAACTGCCTTCCTCCTTATTCTCCCAGTGCTGTTGCCAGGAAGCCCAAGGCCTGAGCAGAGGTTTAAAATATTTACAGTCTTTGACAGTAAAGAAAAACAAAGATAGTCTCCCTCAAAGGCATAGATTTGGGGCTTCTCTGAATAAATCAGGAAATCCAAACTACTTTATAGCTCGACAACGCTCTGCCTTATCCAGGCTTTGCCTGAGTTTGATGCGGGATGAACTCTCCAGCAGTTTCATCTTACACATTATATATGAAATGGAGTCCCAGTTTTTCAGCCAAGACTTCAACGATGTTCTTAATTGTGTCATGTTTTGCTTTGTCAGAGGTGCTGTCCATTCTTCTCCCACGATGGTGATGTCATGTCATATCCTTTGGGATCTAACTCGACTTTCATGTTTTAGGAAGCCTTACAGGAGCACCCAGCCTACAGTGCCCCCCACAAACCCTTCACTGTCAGTGGTGGGAGATGCTGAGCAGTTAGTTATGGTCCTTCTTAGGATACTCTGTTGTGCTTATCTTGACATCTAATGAAATATTTAACTTTTCCCGGGTACAAATAATTTTTTGCCTTCTTTTCACTCATCACATAACTTTTCCACAACTGAAACAAGTTCCAGTGTCTGTTACTTAGGAACAAAGCCCAGGAGCACTGCTGTTTACTTGCTGCGTTGAATTTGGGCAAAATATTGATCCCCTCTAATCTTCACTCAGTTCTAATATTTGTAAAATGAGGATAAGAATAATACTTCCTCTAGAGGTATTGTAAAAATTAATGAGACGATGAGTGGTAAGCATTTTGCACAGAGTCCTACTGCCTGGGATACAGAAAGAACTCAATAAAAATGTGTGTGTGGTTATTATTACTCTACCATTGTCATTCTCTTGAGAGCTCTAAAAGTGACTTACTCCTGATTTCTTTATACTTGTAAGCCTTTCACTGCCCTAGAAGTTTGCACAGCTAACTTCCCTCAATTCTTCCTAGTGATTAATATCACCATAAAATATTCTTCTAATATTCTGCAATTCCCCTGCTATGGTAATAGAGGAAGGAATTTTCCTCTATGCTTCTAGGTTCTTCTACCTGGTCTAAAAATTAAATTGGTATGAGACTAACAGAAGGAAATTAAATAAAAATTTAATAACATATATACATGGGAAAGACCTAGGAAAACTGAGTAACTCACCAAAATCATTGAAGCCCTCACCTGAAATACCATCTTCAGCTAGAAAACAAAAGAGAATCTTGGGACGAGTGGTTTGGGACTTCAAAGAGGAGGAGAGCAATTCACATGGAGTTAGCAAAGCAGATGTTTGGTAGACAAACATTTGTTGGACCGTGCAGTGATGATGGGAGTCAGAGAGGAATTTTAAGAGCCTTTGCTAGATTTCCCACTATCTACATACCCAGTTTCCCGCTGTCTACATACCTAGTTATATCTGATGATAATTCTCTTCTCGAAACAAGTCATTTATCTACATTTTTAGGCAGTTACTGGGAAAGTCAAAGTTTCTTCCCGAGTCTTTTGGGTCTTGATTGTTTTCAGCTTGCAATAATCTGCACACTGAAGAGACATTTTGGGGTGGCAAGTTTTGCTCCCCTCCATTCTTATGCCACTTACATTTCCATGATAAGATTATATAGAATACAAGTAAATTGTGCAGATAATTGTTTGCTAACCAGATAGTGATGTTAATAGGGAATACATCTATCTCTTTATTGATCATCTGTTATGTGGCAAGTCTTGTGCTACATATTTGTTTTCCTTGCTTTATCTCTAATGTTTGAAACTCTACAGGATGTATGTTATGACATTAATTTTACAAATGAGAATACTTAAATCCCTGGTAGTTAAATAAACTATTTATTTTCATTGAAGATCTATGCGGCAGAAAGGAGTTTGTAATGAGATCTGTATCCAAAACCTATGCCCTGCTCTCTAATTACCTCTTACCTGGTATACATCCTCTACTCCAGTATTGAGCCATTCAGAGGAAAATGGACTCTAGTAAATCTTTATACTATACTTTTTAGAAATATAGTAATAGAATATGTTTAATGCATAATAAATTATTCTTAGAATGCCACTAGTACTACTCCTGTGATTCTAGTTTGGATCTCCTAAAAAATAAAATTTACTTAAGAAGGCCCCAAACTACCATTTTAAGGTATTTTTCCAGATACAAACAAAAATCACAATGCAGTGTTTTGTTTTGTTTCACAGTATTAAGTGGTACTCAGTGTTTTATTTAGGAAGTATCCAATTTAATGTAATCAGTTAGGTGTTACTGGTGAAAAAGTGATCTGTCTCATTCTTGGATGTTAGTTTCAATTAGATCAGATTTAATATATCACATGGATGTTTATGAAGATTTCTACATACAATATAATTGAATATTGATCTAATTTATAGCTTATAAATTTAATTTTTAAATATATATCAGTATTTAATGTGCTTGGTTTGATAATTGCCATTTTGGTTCAATTTTTAGGGTAGAATTTGATTAAAAAAATAAATCGCTCATAGGCATGAAGAAAATTACAAAAGAAAACTATCAGTAGGCAGTGAACAGATGTATCATGATACAGAAATAATCACATTTTTTACAACAACAATCTAAAATGAAAATATGTTTCGAAGAGATATGTTTTGTTTAGGTAAACATGGGATTCTCAGCTTCATTTAATTAAACAAACAATAACAAAGAACAGGCATATAAGGCTTCACAAACTCAAAGATTTTTAAAAATGGAATATTAGTCTACTGAACCTTTGCTTTTGTCATAGAAACTAATTTATGTGTTTTTGGATCAGCTGTTACTTATATTCCTATTTATGATTTTTATGTTTCCATCTTGAAAGTCTGTAGCTCCAAAATAGGAGAAGGCAATGGCACCCCACTCCAGTACTCTTGCCTGGAAAATCCCATGGGCGGAGGAGCCTGGTGGGCTGCAGTCCATGGGGTTGCAAAGAATCGGACACAACTGAGCGGCTTCACTTTCACTTTTCACTTTCCTGCATTGGAGAAGGAAATGGCAACCCACTCCAGTGTTCTTGCCTGGAGAATCCCAGGAATGGGGAGCCTGGTGGGCTGCCGTCTATGGGGTCGCACAGAGTCAGACACGACTGAAGCAACTTTGCAGCAGTAGCAGCAGCAGCTCCAAAACATCATGATGAATGTTTTCTGATTTTCTTGTTGATAGGGAAGCAGAATGCAAGAGACTCACTAGTTTCTCCAAGGATGTATTAGGAGTTGATATATTTTAAGCTTATACAGAAGATTATTTTTGCGTGACTCATCCATAGAATGAATTTGAATACTCACTTGCTCCCTTGCAATTTCTCTTTTCTAGGAGGAAGCTTCCTGTAATTCCCTCACCACCATCTCCATTGTTCATCATCCTTATCAGGGCAGTTACTCCTGCAAATCTCCCTATCACACAACCCAGAAATCCCAAGACATTCTTCACTGCCTATCTTCCTTTGCCTCCTGAATGTGTTAGCTCATAGGTTCAGCTGCTTCTTTCTGTTTCTTTTGAATTCAGATATGTCTCTGCCTCAGTGGAAATCTTTGCCTAGGTACTTATTTTGGAGCCAAATTTTAGTCACTTAGTTCTTGTTATATTCTGTGCTTTGAACCTGAATTTCCACCTACTGCATTTCAATATATATATATATATTTTTTTTACTTTCCCTACCATGAGAGACAACTCTCTGGAGTCATGCAAACTGCTACATTGAAAGCTTTCTATTAGTTAGCCCTAACTTAATGGACCGAAGCCTTATTTCCTGATTATACCAATAAGAAAGACTAAAGAACATTGACAGTTTACTGTGAAAAGACAATGGCTTATTAGATGCTATATGCATTCCCTTGTATAACCTACATGACAACTGCCTCAATTAGGGGTTATCATCCAACTCCCTAGAAAATGAAACTCATCAAAGTTATCAGTCTAAGGAGATGAATGTCAGGATTCACATTTCATACCTCAACAGCCTGACTCCAGACTCCATGTTCTTAGATACCAAACAATATTATTTTCGATTATAACTTCCATGCCACATAAGTTAATCTGCAACTTTTACGAAATTATTCAGTCCCTACCAGCAGCCACCTCTCTCCCCATAACTCTTTCTCTCAATTCTCTCTCTTTTTCCCTCACATACTCACTCTTTTTCAGCATTCCTCCCTAACTCATTCTCTTTAGTGTTTCTTTTGCTCTGCTAAGCACAGAAGGATATTTTTCTTAAATCATAGTGTCTATGAAGTTTATAATTGGTCTCTTGCTGACAAAACAATAAGTAATAACCTTTCCCTCTTTCTTATAATTACTTTTTTTTTTTTTGCTTCTTTTCCAACCAAATTTCTCCTGAATAGTCTTGCTTATTCTCAAAGATCTAACCTAATCCTAAACAGTTTTTCCCTTAGAGTGTAATTATAATTGTTATTTATATTTGCATTTTAATATGTGCTTTATATATTTTTGCTGCTTCTACAAAAATGCATTCTCCTCGAAGGCAGGGTAATATTATGGACCTCTAAATGCAAACTAAGTCTATCTTATGTCTTATTCAGACAAAATAATGCAGATTACTGTGTGTACATGTGCCTGTTTAGAGAAGAGATACAGCAAAAAATTGGATAAGATGTAGCTTCAGAATGAGTATATATTTTGTGTTTTATTTAAATTACTTCAAGGCATAGAACAAAACTCATTCTAATAAATCACTGAATAACTCCAACTCTTTCTGATAATTTTCATTTCTCGATGACTAGGTATACAACCTGACTATAAAAATCATATGCGGGGATAAATATTGCTACAAAATTTTATCCCTAATTCAATTCCAGGATTTTCATGATGCTGTTTCCTTTCACTTCTAGTCTAACATCCTGTAGCATGCTGGTACACAGTCCATATCCAACATGTGTTATTGGATTGGGTTGAATGTAAACCACCCACAGTTCTCTGTTTAATGGTTCAACATCTTTTCTGCAGCTTTGGAAAAGATAAAATTTTTAAAGCACTGTCATTAATGGGCACTTATAAGCATAAGGAGGGTTAAAAGTGTTTCACCTAAAATATAGAGTTAGACCAGCCACTTCAGGTGCACTTCAGGTAAATAGATTACTAGTAAATTGCAGCCATTTCTTTAAGTGAAAAAGCTTTTAGATGATTACATAAGCCTTATGAAACTAATTTTATCATCACTGAAGCTCCATATAATTTTCTCCAAAGTATATTTTACTTCCAAATATATCACTTAAATCTGTGGTGAAATAATCCCAAAACTATGGCTTCCATTTGTTTCCATCAATCTTCTGGAAAACATTGTGATTATGTACATACAAAAAAAAAAAAAAGTTATGCTCCATTTCCAGTACTGACTGAATATCTTGCATCAGAATGATCCTGTCACAAAGGCAGGCAGAGACTGGAGGGGATGTGATCCTTGAAAGAAGGAAACTTGACAAGAAGAGTCACATTTATATGGCTTTCCCCCTATGCATACTTCCAAGTTCATGCACAGCTCAAGACTCCTAGGACTCAAGAAAGTTGCAGTTTTATTGGCTTACACTGTCACAGATAGGAGTTTCTGGGTTGCCAAAACACCTAAAAATTAAGAGGGTGTCTTAGAAACAAGGGGGCTTCCCTGATGACTCAGCGGGTAAAGAATCCACCTACAATGCAGGAGACACAGGAGACACAGGTTTGGTCGCTGGGTCAGGAAGATCCCCTGAAGTAGGAAATGGCATCCTACTTCAGTTTGCCTGCCTGGAAAATTCCATGGACAGGAGTCTGGCAGGCTATAGTCCAGCAAAGAGTTAGACACGACTGAGTGACTAAGCATGCACGCACGCTTAAAAAGAAGAAAATCACAGAAGACAGAACCACAAAATCTTCATACAAACTGCCCTCAGATTCTTGGTTGACCCTGAACTGTGTATGCAGGGGGAAGAACCAAGAAAACAGTAGACAGTAACAGCTAGAAGGAAAAAAAAAGCTCACCATAACTTAACTATCATACATCACAGAATAAATAAAGTTTGGAATTTGAGTCCTGCCAAATTAGAAGGGCTAGGTAAACACATTGGGTATTTCATCAAAGTTCCAGGAAGACACGTTTCAGGACAAATGCAGCTTCCTTAAACAAGGAATAAAATTTATATGTTGGATGTTATCAAAATAAAAAAGTATTTCTACTTATCAAAGACACTGTTAAGAAAATTTTAAAAGGCAAGCCACCCAACAAAATATTTGTTTTACATACATATATTTGACCATATATCTCAATATATGAAGAACTACTAAAATCAATAATAAAAAACACAACACAATAAAAATTAGCAAAAGACTTGAATGGTTACTTCACAAAAGATGATACACAGATTTCCAATAAACACATAACAATATGCTAAATTAGCATCATTAGTCATCAAAAAATGCAAATGAAAAACACAATAATTTACATTTCATATCCACTAGAATAACTAAGAGTACCAAATATTGGCAAGAATGCAGAGCAACTAGAACTTGCAGATCCTGATAGTGTAAAACATGTAGAAACTACTTTGGAAATCTGTTTGACAGTTCCTTGCTGAAATAAACACATACATAGTCCGTGACCCAGCAGTTCCAACCCTAGGTATTTGCTAGAATAGATGAAAACATTCATCTGTAATAGACATACAGTCATGTTTACAGCAGCTTTATTTGTAATAGCTCCAAGCTGAAAGCAACCCAACTGTCCAACAGCAGAGAAATAGAAAAACAAATTATGGTCTATTCAAACCACAATATTACATGAAATTATAAAGAAAAACTACTGATACTCAAACCAATGTGGATATATTTTAAAAGCATTGTGTTGTTCAAAAGAAGCCAGAGACAGAAGAGTACAAATGTTTGGTTTCATTTATATGAAACTCAAAAATTGGCAAAAAGTATTCTATTATGATGATAGAAATCAGAACAGTTGTGTCCAGGGGGTGAAGTTTGACTGGAAGAGTGCAAGAAGGATTTCCAGGGTGATGGAAATACTCTGTGTCTTAGTTAGGGTGGTGGATTCACAAGTGTATTTTTTAACCAAAATGCATTGAATTAGACATTTAAGATTTGTGCTCTTCATAGTACAAGTGGTTGTACTGTGCTGTTTGGATTGGATTTGGATTAAATATAGTGTGATGATGGTTTGTGTTGGACTGAGTGATTTGAATTAAATATAGCATAGCCAGATGTTAAGCATTAAAAAGAGTCCATCCTGATTCAAAGAAGTACCTGACTCACTCCTCTATGTACCTCATACTCTATTTACCATAAGTACATTAGTATCCTGGAACCATATTTATCATTCCTATTCCCTCGGCTTATTTTCTTTCCTCTTTCCTTGCTCTTTTCATTTACTGGTAACTGCTCCAATAATTGAGGGCTATTTTTAGCTAAGGCATTCCTATAACACCAACCCCAAGTGCTGAGGTATTTTGCATGCTGGTAGGTTCCAAAACTTCATCTATAAGAAAATCTCTTAATTGAATCTATACAAGATGAAACCAACCAAGATATGAGTTTTAGCTTTGTTTTTCAGCCTTCAGTGAAACTTCAAAAGCATTCCTTGTAAACTGCTTATTGGAATTTTTCTGTTTCATTTGTTACCAAAATTTGAACTCTTCCTTTGTTCACCCGTCTGTAAATCTTGATGGAGATACAATATTTTTTTTTTATCAAGCCACTTTATAGAATTTCATCCCAATCGAGGCAAAAGCTGATTCTCCAGATTCTCTCAAAAAACATCTACTCTTTTCTGGGTAACCATATCATTACAAACAGGCTGTGATATTATATCCTTATTTTCTTACTGCTGGGCCAAGAAGTTGGTGTGATAGTAAAATGTGACAACTGATCACCATATAAATTCCTTTTTAATGCTCTTCTGTAATGTGTAATAGACTGTGAACTACCATCATCCTGAAATGTCTTCATGTTTCTACAACATGACAAAGTAATAATGTGAAAATTCTGAATTTAGTAATTTAAAATCTGCCATGAGCCATGAGTGATATCACCCACACCAAGTTCTAATCTAAGAGTTAGTTTACTCATTTTCCACTTCATTTTATAAGGAAATCTTCCCATTTAATTTTTCAAGGAGAATTGTGGCATTCCACTGGCACTTCTTCTTAATATTAAGAAATAGTAAAATACTGAATTTTCCCCTTAACTCTTATATAAATGCTCCTTCTTAAAGCAATTAATTCAGTTTTGTCTATACAGTGATTCTGGGAAGATACCTTGGAGAAAAGAATGGCAAACCACTTCAGTATTCTTGCCTGGAGAATTCCATGGACAGAGGAGCCTGGCAGGCTACAGTCCATGGGGTTGCAAAGAGTCAGACATAGCTGAGCGACTAACACACACACACACACAGTGAGTGTGCCCTCAAGGTGCTTTTGATATACTCAGTAATCACAGTGCATATGAAAGAGCTAATTAGAAACTGAAGGCCATCTATTGTTATATGCCAAAAATGACTGTTCTTCAGACTCCAGAAGGGATAAAATCATACTCTCCCATAGACAGAAGTATCTTTTAATTCCTGACATCCAGTATTGTACCCTCTAGCCCCATGTAAGTTTAAGTGAATTAAAAATTAAATGGAATTTAAAATTCAGTTTCTTAGTCACATTAGCTGCATTACTCAGTAGCCATATGTGGCTAGTTGCTACCATATTGGACAGTACAGATAGAGAACACTGTCAATATTTCAGAGCTTTCTATTGGATAGTGCTGATGAGTCTACAGCTATGCAGCTTCACAAAATATGGTTTAACTTAACAAACTTTTCCTTATACTCTTTTATCCTGACAGAGCACTATGATCCATTTGTATATGGTAGAAATTTTGAGCTGTCACAACTTTCTGGTATTACTTGATCCTTCCTATCAATGTTGGAGAACTGGAGAATACTGACTGTTGAATAAATGGGATGTTCAATGCATGGCAATTGGACTTCCCTGGTGGCTCAGACGGTAAAAGCGTCTGCCTACAATGCAGGAGATCCAGGTTTGATCCCTGGGTCGGGAAGATCCCCTGGAGAAGGAAGTGGCAACCCTTCCTTCTAGTACTCTTGCCTGGAAAATCCTATGGACGGAGGAGCCTGGTGGGCTGCAGTCCATGGAGTCGCAAAGAGTCGGACATGACTGAGCGACTTCACTTTCTTTTTCTTTCTTTCTTTCAATGTATGGTGGTCCTAGTGACCCGAAGAAAGGAAATGAATCATTGCTGCATAAATGAGAAATATCTATTAGGTGCCTACTCCTGATAATATTGGACCCTAAGTTAGGCTGAGGGGAGGCAATGATACTAGGATGAAAGGAATGTAGTCCTAGCCACCAAGGGTTTAAAATTACAAAGGGTGAAACAACATGAAAAGACCCAAGGATACTACATAGTGCTAAAGTGCTGTTATGAGAGTACACACAAGCCTGGCGGTCAAGGAGAACATCCAGGAATAAATGACATGTAAATTGATCACTGACGCAATTGACATAAACTTGAGCAAACTCTGGAGATAGTGGAGGACAGGGAAGCCTGGCGTGCTGCAATCCATGGGGTCACAAAGAGTTGGACATGACTTAGCAACAGAACAACAGCAAACTGATCTCAGCTCTGAAAGGATTAAGCGGAAGGTAAAGAGGATAGAGGAGAGTAGGGCAGAGAATGGTGGATAGGAAAACATTCCTTGCCACCACCAATTCCCCCCGCTCCTGCCGCACCAAAAAATAAGTAACTAAGAACTAAGGGCAAGAAAGAGCATAAACCATTTAAGAAACTCTATGAAAAATAAAATCAAATTCTGTTAACATAAAAAGTAAACCCAATTGAAGATAAAATTAACTTCTTTACTAAGTAGAGTGAAAAGTGATAATCACTCAGGTGACCCCATGGACTGCAGACTGCCAGGCTCCACTGTCCATGGAATTCTCCAGGCAGGTGGGTAGTCATTCTCTTCTCCAGAGGATCTTCCCGACCTAGGGATCAAAATGGTCTCCTGCATTGCAGGCAGATCCTTTATTGTCTGAGCCACCAAGGAAGCCCATGTGATGTTAAACTTATTTTAGGATTTAGTTTATTTTGCAATATCATTTCAAAAAGTAAACTTTCTACTTAACATTCTGTCAGAATTACACACACATAAGCGGAGAAGGCAATGGTACCCCACTCCAGTACTCTTGCCTGGAAAATTCATGGATGGAGGAGCCTGGTAGGCTGCAGTCCATGGGGTCACTAAGAGTCTGACATGACTGAGCGACTTCACTTTCACTTTTTACTTTCATGCGTTGGAGAAGGAAATGGCAACCTACTCCAGTGTTCTTGCCTGGAGAATCCCAGGGACGGGGAAAGCCTGGTGGGCTGCCATCTATGGGATCGCACAGAGTCGGACAAAGACTGAAGCGACTTAGCAGCAGCAGCAGCAGCAGCAACAGTAGAAAGAATGGTTGGGGAAGGGAAGTGTAGATGGATAAATGGTTGTTGCTGTTCAGTTGCTAAGTCGTGTTCACCTCTTTGCAACCCCATGGTCTGTAGCACACCAGGATCCATGGGGTTCTCCAGGCAAGAATACTAGAATGGGTTACCATTTCCTTCTCCAGGAGATCTTCACGGACCAGGGATCAAACCCACATTCCTTGCCTTGGCAAATGGAATCTTTACCACTGAGCCACCAGTGAAACCCAGATAGATGGCAAGACTTAGCAATTTTAGCATAAATTTTATGTGTGAGAGGTTTAGATGTTTGTCAATGGCTCTTCCAGCCTGAGTAGAATTAAATCCGTTATTACAGCAAAGCAACTATGAGTATGTAATTATGAATACCCAAGTACTTATAAATTTATAAATCAACATAATACTCGAAAACTATTATTTTACTATGTATGTTAACAATGCCATTTAAAAATTCAAAGCATAAAACAAAAATACTTAAGTTTTTTATTTAAGATTTTCTTTAATGTATATGTAAAAATGATGAACTTAACTTCACATTAATAGGATCTCAATAAATCTGACCTTTTAAAAAAATCTTATTTTATTACATATTTAAATTACATATTACTTACTTAATTAATTACATATGTAATTTTCATAAAGGCAGGTAGCTAGGCATGCCATTTTTAGAGTATTTCATGATGCTCAGTTATATCCAACTCTTTGCAACCCCATGAACTGTAGCCCGCCACACTCCCCTATCCATAAGACTTCCCAGGCAAGAATACTGGAGTGGGTTGCCATTTCCTTCGCCAGGGGATCTTCCCAATCAAGGGATCGAACCCTCGTCTCCTGCATTTGCAGGCAGATTCTTTACCAATGAGCCACCTGGGAAGCCCCTTTTATAGCATTAGTTTTACTTTTACTTTTCAATTTGTCTTTCTGCCCTTCTCCTCCCCTTTACCTCCACTTACATTTTTTATTCTCAAAAAGTAACCAATGGTAAACATTGTGTTCTTCCATACTTTCCCTAAGCATTTCCAATAATAAAATAACACACATGCACACATATCCACATATTTATATAATTAAAAGTAGGATTACATAATAAATTATTTCTTCACCTTGCTTTTTCTCATTCTGCAAATTCGTCAAAAAAAGAGCACCTTGTATTGCTCTAATAGATTCTTTTTAATGTTTCCATAATGTTTTATGACAAGAATACATCATTTTTCCATGGCTGATAAGCATTACAACTGTTTCCAATTTGCTGCCACAATAAACGATGATGCACTGAATATACCTATATGTTAATCTGAAATTTTTATTTCTCTTGGATACCTTCTTGGGAATGGAACTGATGGACCAATAGTCATCTGTATTATCTTCCTTTTTTTTCTTTTAACCATCTTTCTTTTAACCCACTCCCCCCAGCCCTATCCCCAAATACCTGATGACTGAAGATCATTAAAAGTCTACAATCTATATTTTCCTTAATTTGAATAGATGTTACTTTTGACAAAGGCTATAACATTTTCCATTTCCACTAGTGATGTGTGAAAATGTAGTTTTCAGTGCATCTCCACCAGCAATATACATCTGTAAAATGTTGCCAAATCAATTGATATAAAGTACTAGCCTTTATTATCTTATTTTCTTTTGCACTTGCTTATCTACTTACAAAGTTGTGTCTTTTTTATATGCTTGTTGGACATTTATATCTGTTCCATTTTGAACTGCCTCTTCAGATGCTTTATCTATTTTTCTCTTGCTTTTCCTGTTCTTCACTAGAATAAAGGATGCTTATTTAGAGAAGCACCTGTATATTCATAAGTATTAACTTTGTCCCCTGTGTTCTACTTTTTTTTTGCAAATCTATTTTCAATCTGTGTATATGTGTCTTTGGACATACAACAGTGTTTACAAATGTTTTGTGTTAAAAAGTATGCCTAACTTATATATTTCTTGGATTTCATATCACATGGTTAAAAAGTCCTTCCTCACTTATGTTGTTTTATTCTCCTCTGGTTTTTTTTTTGCAGGGGTTTTGTTATTTTATTTTGAACTATTTAGTACAAATGGAAAATATTTTTATTTAAAGTTAAAAAAAAGTTATGATTTGATTCTCTTCCAAACAGATATTTTATTATGCCAATAACATTCATTAATATGTTGACCAACATGTGAGAAAGACAACCCAGAATTCAGCTACACCAGACAAAAAAGTCTTTGTAATTTAATGTGTGATAAATTATTATATGTGTTATTACTTTAACATAAAAAATTAAACAGGAATTTATCGATATTGTATATATTTAAATTATGTGTTAGTCTATATGATTCATCTCATCGCAGAATGCTATTAGTGAAACAAGGCAATAATAGGGTTAGTTAACTGTCAGAATAGTAACTGATAATAGTACAAATAATAAAAGTGCCAAATGTATAGCAAAATTTTAGTAAGGTGTCTTTTTGTCCTCTGATAAAGTTAATTTTACTGTTTTTAAACTCTGTGTTAGATATTTAAATTTTATAGGCTATATTGAAGACATATAAATATAAAACTTTTTCAAAAAGGAATATGAATAAAATAGGACTAATTTAACAGATATTAACTGTATTTAATAATAAATAATAGAGACATGTTTCTTTCTGTCCCATAATATGGTAGGATAATTTTACTGTTTCCTTTTTCAATAATTCTTCTCTGAAGTGCCTGCAATCTGCAGAACATCCTTCTTGTCTTTTATGCTGAAAATAGTCAAACATCAAATTTACTTTGACTTGAAACTTTGCTCTTATCAAGCCCTTGTAACACGGATTCTAGTATCATTCCTATGGGATGACATCAAGCTCAATATGCTCTTAGAGGAAGTATTTGGGCAAGAAATAGTTAGGAGTTTACTTATTATCAATAGCAGGTATTTCAATGTGTAGGAATTTTTTTCCCACTCTCCAAAAAGATACACATACATTTTTTGTTGTTTTATTGGAGCATAATTGCTTTACAATGTTGTGTTAGTCTCGTCCATACAACAAAGTGAGTCAGCTACACGTGTACGTATATCCCCACCCTCTTGGGCCTCCCTTCTAGCCCAGCCACTGTACTAGCCCTCTACATGGTCACTGAGCGCCAAGCTGAGCTCCCTGTGCTCTACAGCAGGTGCCCACTCACCATGTATTTCACACGTGGTAAGATGGCTGGATGGCATCACTGACCCGATGGACGTGAGTCTGAGTGAACTCCGGGAGTTGGTGATGGACAGGGAGGCCTGGAGTGCTGCGATTCATGGGGTCGTGAAGAGTCGGACACGACTGAGCGACTGAACTGAACTGAACTGAGTGCATGATTGTCAGTGCCACTCTCTCAGTTCGTCCCCCTGTCCCCTTCCCACTCTGTGTCCACATGTCTGTGCCCATACACTTTGATTCTACAAGCTTGTTTTTAAAGATTTGTCTTGTGTCAATCATAGTTCTGCACCTATAAATTCATCATATAGCCTAGTATGTCCAAGATGTCCATCATTTTTAAAGACTTTAAGGCGCATTGCATGTCCTCATAAGTTAATGCTTGCTTTCTTAGGAAAATGGTTTTAAAACAGAGATAATTTGAATTTGAGAAATCAATACTGGAATCTAAAGAAGTTATAGTTTTAGTAAAGAAATTGAGTAAGTCCAGCCTAACTCAGTTTCCTTTTATGGTGACTTTTTTGGGAGAGGGAAGTTAGAGTAGTCTTGGGAGGAAATAGAATAGTCTTATTTCAAAAAAAAGTGTTATTTTTTTGCCATGAGATTTTGTCATAATCTACACATAAAATTGAAAAACTGAGTTGTGTTCAGTTCATCCTTTCCCAGCTATCCCATGGTTTCTTCAAAATCATCAAACAAGTTTGGAAAAACAGCATATAAAGTTCTGTTTATTGTAATCGTTTTCCCCACTGACATCCTCAGTGTGTTTCCAAATTAATGAAAGACATTATTCTTGTCCCACACTTTGAAAATGTGATTTTAAGGTAATCCACATTCTCACCCTTTAATAGCTCTCTTTTAGGCATATGTTTATGGAGGCATGTCCTTCCATTTCTATTAAATAAAAACTATCATTAAGTGTCTCTTCACATTTTGAGGAAGCAAAAAGAACCAAAATGTTTCATTATGAAAGCTTCAATATCACCTGTCAGCAAATCTTGACCATTTTTTATAGTGTTGCTTACAAAGTATATAGAACATTTTGCAGATAAGATCTTCTCACTTTCCTTAATAAGAGGTTTATCCACTGAATAGAATTTGCCAAAATTTTCATTTGATATATTTGCATAATTTGCAGAAAGATGATTAAAGTCTCTGTATTTGGACAAGGTATCAGTAGATTCTAGTTTTGTGCTTTATGTAGCTTAGTAAAATCTTCACAGAAATCAAGAATATGATTTGACACTATCTTTTTAAAATTAAAGTCTCTAAGAACAGGAGGGATCATTTTTCATTGCCATTGGGTGACAGAGTTTTCTTGTAAAAAATGTGATCAGTCAGGTAAAATCTGAAAGAATTAGCTCTACACTGTAAAGAACCAACTCATCCATTATCAACATTTCCTGCTTTTGTTTTCCCATAGTACATTCACGTGAAACCTCAGAATTGGGAAAAATAGCTTTATTGGTTTCATAGAGCTGTCAGGGGAGCAATTCAGTGAAGTGTGCTTGTTCATGCGGTGTGCCCAAACCAATTCAGCAGCTGCTATTTTCAATTGAACATTGGTGTCTTCGGGGAGACACAGAAACTTTTGATCGATTTAGAAATATTGCATGTCTCATCCCCAACTTGTGAAATTCACTCTCCCCGTTGTGTGCCTTCACATTTCCTTTTCCATTGTAATTAATTCCAAGTGCTTTTCTGCATATTACACAGTAGTGTGCTGTTTTGCTTATTTACCTCCCTAATTCAGTTACTTGTGTTCTGCCCTCTGTAATAAGACAGCCTAGTCAGTTAGGCTTCTTTTTCATTGATATTTGGGGTCAGGTGGGATTAGTATTACAATCATTCTCATTTTCATCATCTGAGCTCTTAAAAAAATGATCACAGGATTCACAATGTTAAAAATATTAGCATCATCTTGATAATACCAAGAATAACAGTCAATCCACAGGTGAAGGACTGTTAACACTCATGATTACCATGCACTTAAATTGCACACTTAAGTCTTAGTATTCACATTGATACAAGATTGGTGATTCATTATTATGAATAGCAAGTTGGAAACATCCACAGTTGGGGGGGAAATAGTTACAGCAACTGCAGAAGGCAAATAATGTCTGTCATATTCATCTGCTACAATCATAGTAGTTTGCAACCCCTATCTTTTAAGCTGCTGTATGGATTTTGTACTTTTCCCCAAATCTCCTGTATTCACTACCAAAAGCCTGGACTTTTTGTCTCCCAAGATAGCTTCCCTTGACTTAGAATTTTCGTTGCTACAACTGAAGCATCTCAGGTGATCTGGGACAGTTGTCACCCTAGTTAATCCATTTGAGCTTGCAGGACGTTTATGAGCAGTTTTTCTTTCCATTCATCTGGTCAGTTTTTTGATTGAAAAATTGAGGTTTGTTTGTAGTCACATAAATCTTTTCAGACTCACAGGTTGAATTTTGTCAAGTGCTCTTTTTATTCTTCTTTTAAAATTGGAAACTTTCTGTCACCGCAGTGTTATTTCCCCCAAATATGTTCTTATTCAGCTTCATCTTTCCATATCTGTAGTATTCACTATACAAAGTTATTTTTCTTTGTCAGTTCATGGGAACTCAGGTTAAATTGTTGGATTATCATATTTATTGGCAGTCTTGCTAACTGCAGGTGAAATGTCCTCTCCTCCTCATAGGCCAGCAATAGAGAAGAGAGTGATTCACAAATCCTTCTTCTAAGACACATGGAAAAGGCAGTGGGTTCACCAGTCTCCTGTTCTGTCCCAGGCTCCAAGACTGGGAGGTCTCTGCCAACCCACTTGACTCCTTCCTGACCAGTTTAAAGGCAACAGAACAGATATATTCATGAGGACAAATATTTAAGGAAGAGGACAGGAGAACTCAAGGACCCCAGATCTCTGTGAATCAAGCATTCGCTCACACTTGTTTCTTCATTGCCTTCCCTAGAGGTCCCACTGGTTTTCTCAGGCACTCACCCAGCCTGAAGAGGAGAATTACCAGTTCTTTTGCACACACAATTATCCAGAACCACAAGCCCTACTAGCCTTCTGTCTTCGGACTCTAGCAGTCATTGGTTTCAGGAGGAAGCTGTCACTGACGGGAAGGAAACTGGGTTTAGTTTTCAAATTCCCAGAACACTTCAAAACACCACTGAAAAAAAAAAAAAACAGCATTCTAGTAACCTCAAAAAAGAAAAGCAGAAGAGTGAGATGTAGACTTACTGCTTCTTTTCTAGGTTAAAGAAGATGTTTTATTAATAAGCTGATATTTATTTTAAACATATTCATATTTTTCTTGTGAACATTTGTGCCATGTGATGACTATTTTGGAGCACAAATTCAAATTTCAAAATAATACAAGAGAAAATATAGTAAACCAACAATTAAGGCAGTAAACAAAACCATATATATTTTAGAAGTCAGTGTTAAGTGCTAAAATATGGAGTTGAGCATGATTTATTGTGCTGGATAAATTCAGAAGACCTGATGAATGATGTTAAATTATTAATTTGCCCAAAGTGGGAGAGGCCACCACCTAGAACCATATGTCATAAATATTAAAGCTATCCCATCTAAAGGACTTCTGTGGGCAATGAATTATAAGGACCAGTATAGATCAATGCTGGGTTAATCATAACTCTTTGTGCCTGTAATTCACAATAAGTTTATCCCCCACCAACCATGAGTTTAAATTGTAAAGAAGTTAGCAGCTTAGAGCGCAAACGTAGCATTTATTTCTCCCACATTGTTCTCAGGCCTTTTAATTTTTATTTCATGAGCAAAAATAATACAGTTCCAGCCTTCAGCCTTCATTTTAATTATGAAAAGCCCTGCTTCTGTTTCAATCCTGAAAATCAGAAATGCTTACATAGCAGTAGTCACAAAATCAACAGGCTTAAGGGCTCTGGAATCATAGAAACCAGATTATTTTCATTCATTCCAGCGGTTTTAACAAATACGCAACCTGTTTTTTAAAGCTTGAATCTTGTTCATCTTAATAGTGTGATCACATAGAAGTTGCATGCTTTCCATGGCTCTCTCTGGCTGCACACTGTGTTGAGTTATTTTTATTTATGTAAATACTACTTCTCCAACTAGATAGGCTGTGCCTTGAAGACAAAGGCTGCTATCCCTCGAATGTTTTTGCATTCCTATGGCAAATATCTCCTGGGAATTTATCTTTAATGTAGTGAAAAAGGCAAAGAAGGTGGCCTTGAGCTTCAAGTTCCAAATCTACCGCAAATAATTGCTACAACTCAGAGCAAGTTTCCTTACCACATCTATGAATTAGGTATCATATCAGCTGCCTCACAGTATTGCAAAGAACACATTTATGTGTAAAGGTATTTTTAAGAATGAAAAAAATGCTTTCTAAATGTTAGCAACTGTCTATGGCCATACCACCCTGAACGTGCCCAATATCATCTAAATGTTAGCCATTATCATGAGAAAGAAGTGGAGGAGAGAGGGAAGATATTCCTTCTTCAGTAAAGGGAATTCTTTTCTTCCGCTCTGGTTTAAATGTCATCTTTCCATAATTATTTCCACCGAATGTTTTTTTAATAAAAAGAGATCATCATCACTGTCCCTCTGTAGCTATAGATTTTGAAGTGAACTTTGAAGGAATTTGATAGATTAAAGATTTATGTGAGAAAGGATATAGTGTCCTAATTAAAACCAAGGTAATTGGGGTAAAAAGTAGTGATAAGTGTATTTGCTTGCAGCTTGGACTCCTGCAGTTATTACAGGAGAATGCTGCCTAATAAACTGAAAAGTGCTTTCAGCATTAGGTCATGATGGAGATGTGGGTACAGGGACATTCAGGACAAGGGCATTCTTCAGAGGAACAGAAATATGCCATAATCCACAACACAGTGACAAGCACAGGTATAGGTTTTACTAAAAATAATTTTCCCACTTTTCACTTTACATGGCAAGAAATGCAAATATTTGAGAAAATAACATTAAATGTTTACAGTTCTTCACCTGACAAATGGAAAATTCCAGAAAACTGGAAGGTTAAAAGAGTGTGCATGAATAAGAAATGGTCACCAAAGACTATCTCTGTTCAATCAGTTAAGCATAAAAGATAAGGAACTACAATATTTGGGGTTTTCTTGTAGTTACCATAATATTTGAGCAAATTGTGCTGACTTCCTCAATGACAATTAAGTTCCCCTTGCTTTAAACTACTTTAACACATCAAGCTTCTTCTGTGGAACTTACCACAATATACTTTGTGTTACAGCAATTTAGTGTTTGATTTATCTCCACTACTGAATTGTAAACGGCTTGAGGGCAGAGGCCCAAATGTTATTCATGTTTACATCCCCTACAGATCCCTTTAGGATCTTAAAAGTAATGTATATCCATTCATCTGTCGATGGACATCTAGGTTGCTTCCATGTCCTAGTTATTGTAAAAAGTGCTACAGTGAACACTGGGGTACATACATGCATCTCTTTCAATTATGATTTTCTCAGGGTATATCCCCAGCAGTGGGATTGTTGGGTCATATGGTAGTAGTTCTATTCCAAGTTTTTTTTAAAGAAATCTTCGTACTGTTTTCCATAGTGGCTGTATCAACTCCCAACAACAGTGCAAGAGGGCTCCCTAGATTAATAGATACAAAAGTTGTGGTACATATATATAGTGGAATATTACTCAGCTATAAAAAAAAAATGTATTTTAGTCAGTCTTAACGAGGTGGATGAACGTAGAGCCTATTATACACAGTGAAGTAAGTCAGAAAGAGAAAGACAAATGTTGCATATTAAGGCATGTGTATGAAATCTGGAAAATGGTCCTGGTGAACTTATTTGCAGGGCAGTCATGGAGACACAGACACAGAGAACAGACTTGTGGGCACAGTCGGGGAAGGAGAAAGTGGGATGAACTGAGAGAGCAGCATGGAAACATACACATTACCGAATGTAAAATAGAGAGCCAGTGGGAATTTGCTGTGTGACAGAGGGAGCTCCACCCAGCGCTCTGTGACAACCTACAGGGGGTGGGGTGGGGCAGAAGATGAAAGGGAGGTTCAAAAGGGAGGGGACATACGTGTACCCGTGCTGATTCATGTTGATGTATGGCAGAAACCAGCACAATTTGTAAAGCAATTATCCTCCAATAAAAACATTATTTCAGAGTAATACATAATTATTAGTAAAATGAAATTCAAAGAAAGATTTCTGTAGAAATATTGTAGAAGTGGAACAAAACCTAGCTTCTAGCATGATCTCAGTACTGAGAAATCCATCACAAGCTTTTGGCATCTCAGCCCTATTATGAGGACACAGGTGTTGAGTATCGATAGCTACCATTGTCTGTCAATCACTACAGCATTCTAGGGACCAGGAAATAATACTGGAGGTAGATGCCACTTTGGATTCCTTTCCTTTTTTACAATCAAGGCCTGAAATGTGTTGACATGGATACACTTTTGCCCTCTGGTTTGACCTGTATAAATTACTCTACTGGCATGCAATTCACTGTAAAATAATGACCCATAGTTTAGCTGCTTATCCAAACATGACCTCAACAACAAAGACTAGTTGAAAATTTTTAAATAATATCCATCACCTATTCAGATGACTTGAAAATTCCCATGCCAAACCTTCAATTATTATTCTGTTAAAAAGTGATTTTAGGTTTTGTCGATGAGTATTTTCTAGATAGTTTTAATTTAATGGTTAAAAATCATGTAAAGGACAGTGATTGTATGTTTCAGTAGATGAAAAAGGCCAGGGATATTTTTAAAAGCTAAAATAGTTTGGGTTACTATGCAACATTTCAAGGGCCTTGCTGTAGGCTATAATCATACTGTTTTAATGGTTCTCTTTTTAAAATGCATTCATAATGCTTTGTAACATTAGAATTACTAGAAGCATGTATATAATGGCAATGATAATGTTACTGTACATTTAAATGGAGCTCTACAGTTCACAAAGCAGGAACAGCAATGCTGGAACACTTTTCTAGTAGCAAAGCAGTATGTCTCCAACTGGGGAGGTCCCTGGATGGTTGTAAGGAAGCTGCAAGGGGATCCAGGAGGGGTAGCTGCTTGAAATGGAGGAAAGTAGCAAAATCAAAGTAGGTTGCTAGAGAAGGCTTCAAGGCCACTGCTATCTCTCTTGTAAGTATAGACCCAGAAAGTTAAAATGACCGACACAACAGTTGGTGATGAAGGGAAACAGAATAAGCCACTCCAAAATATACAACACTGACATATTATTTTGAACTGCAAACACTTGAAAAACAGCAAATGCAGGGAGAGGCTTTCTCTGAACTGCTTTTATTTGCCTAAAGATAAATCTTCTGAAAGTAACTTAATCATCATAAATTCTGTCTTCGAGAGTTTCATCATCCAAGGAATATTGACTCATCACAGAAGAGATCGGAAGTCAACACCATACAACTTTGTCACCAACTATCATACTACCCTTCTATTCTTCTGAGGGTCTTTGCTAAAAATCATTTGTGTCTGTGCCTAGTCACTCAGTCGTGTCCGACTCTTTGCAACCCCTTAGACTGTAGCCCGCCAGGCAATAATACTGGAGTGGGTTGCCATGCCCACCTCTAGGGAATCTTCCCAACCCAGGGATTGAACCCAGGTCTCCCACATTATAGACAGATTCCTTTTACCGTCTGAGCCACTGGGAAAGCCCAAGGAGGAGGGGATCTTCCCAACCCAGGAATTGAACTGGAGTCTCCTGTGTCTCCCGCATTGCAGGCGGATTCTTTACTTTCCCCCAAATGACCATAACCCCCTCCCATTCCCTATTTAAATAGTATTGCATCCTGAATTCCAAGCCACTTCTTTGAGTTACTCAATTTTCCCTGGACATCTCCCTTGTATGCACAAGGCACACATGTCGATAAACTTCTGTTTTTCTCTTCTTAATCTGCCTTTCATTATAGAGGTCTCAGTTAAGAACTCCTTCCCTAGTGTAATTAATGCAAAAGATCAGAGATAGCAAGGACTTCGGGCTGACTATGCAGATACAAGTAATCAATACAGAGGGAACTTAACCAAGTACTTCCCCCCTCCCATACTAATATTGCAAGAATCTATCAGTTTTTATAATTATATCAAGCCTCAAGTTCAAAAATTCTTCCTGATTATATTACTTATTTTTTTTTCAAAACAATTTTATTTAAAAATTGTGGTGTTCATAAGATTGTCTACTATCAAGATTTTGTACCCCAGGTCTCAAACACCAAACGTTCCAATGCAGTAAATTTAGGGTTGGGTCTGGAGTTTACATTTTTTAAGACAAGAATACAATGGTAATTCTAATTCTAATAGCATCACATTTTAAGGAGCACTGAACCATAGTACCTGACATATTGCCTAGGGTACAGGAGACACTCCATGAATAGTTGCAATGACTTATTTATCTGTTTTGAGATCCCATGGGTTTGGTTGGGGTAGTTCACTCCCAAAAAAAGTATCCACTGTGCACAGTAAACTGGTCTGAAGTTTTTAGACCATATTTCATGCAAAACTTTTTATCAAGTATCTGATATTAGCCTGACCTAAGCAAATATATATAAAGGCAGTATAGTCGTCCTTCAGTATTTGCAGAGGATTATTTCCAGGAACCCCCAAATCCAGGGTTCTTTGTATCCCCTGTATAAAATGATGTAATATTTGCATATAACTTACACATATCTTGCCATATACTTTAAGTCATTTCTAGATTACTTTTCATACCTGATACAACATAAATACTATGTAAAAAGTTGTAAATACAGTGTAAATACTATGTAAATAGTTGCAAGCATGCAGCAAATTCAACCTCCAACTTAATCTGGGATTAATCTTTTTGGAACTTTCTGGAATTTTATTTTTTGAATGTTTTCTGTCCATAGTTGGGTGAATCCATGGGTGCAAAACCCATGGATATAGACGGCTAACTGAGTTAAGGTGGCTTCCCAGGTGGCTCAATGGCAAAGAATCCGCCTGCCAATGCAGGAGCCAAAAGAGACGCGAGTTCAATCCCTGGGTCTGGAAGGTCTCCTGGAGGAGGAAATGGAAACCAATCCAGTATTCGTTCTTGGAAAATCCCACTGACAGAGGAGCCAGGTGGATTACAGTCCACAGGATCTCAAAGAACAGACACGACTGAGCACACACACACACAACTGAGTTAAATATATTAAATATTTACTTACATTTTCTTCCCCTATATTTATATTTGAATGTCCCATTCTTTTTCCAATATAAGATTTTTCTAGTTTTGTGGATTTTTAAAATTTTGATTCTTTGTTCATTTTAATTAATGTATTGCACTATAGGAATTTATTTTGTATATAATGTGACTGCAGTCATGAAATTAAAAGGCGCTGCTTGGAAGAAAAGCTATGACAAAACTAGACAGCATATTAAAAAGCAGAGACATCACTTTGTCGACAAAAGCATCACATTGTATACAGGACATCACTTTGTATAGTCAAAGCTATGGTTTTTCCAGTAGTCATGTGCAGGTGTGAGAGTTGAACCATAAAGAAAGCTGAGCACCAAAGAATTGATGCTTTCAAATTATGGTGCTGAAGAAGACTCTTGAGAGTCCCTTTGACTGCAAGAAGATCAAACCAGTCAATCCTAAAGGAAATCAACTCTGAATATTCATTGGAAAGACTAATGCTGAAGCTAAAGCTCCAATACTTTGGCCACCTAATGCTAAGAGCTGACTCATTGCAAAAGACCCTGACAGTGGGAAAGATGGAAGGCAGGAGGAGAAGAGGATCACAGAAGATGAGATGTTTGTATGACATCATTGATTAAATGGACATAAGTCTGAGCAAACTCCAGGAGATAGTGAAGGACAGGGAAGCCTGGCATGCTGCAATTCATGGGGTCACAAAGAGTCGGACTTGACTGGGCTACTGAACAACAACTTGTACTCTCCAGGATTTTCTACACATATGGTCACATGATCTGCAAATAGAAATAATTACACTTCTTCCTTTCACATGTATACAAATTTGAGCGTTTTTCTTTGTCTAATTACTCTGGCTAGAACTTCCAGTACTATATTGAATAGAAGTGGTGAAAATGGACATCCTTACCTGTTATCTTCACAGATGCTGGAGCAGAGTCCACAGGGAAATAGGGCTGCTTTTAGGACTGCAGCCAGGACCACAGTGGGCCAGCTGGCCACTGGGGTACATGCCTCCTTCTGAAAGCATCCTATATCAGCCTTAGACTCTGCCTGAGTTTTTCAGCAGAAAACTGGGTCCCAAGCCTCCCACAAAAGCACTTTTGTTTATGGATGGCTACTACATTGATATTTTTCTAAGGATATGAAGGCCCTGGTGGCTCAGATGAAAAGAATCCTACAATGCAGGAGACCCGGGTTCTATCCCTAGGCTGGGAAAATCCCCTCGAGAAGGGAATGGCTACCCACTCCAGTATTCTTACCTGGAAAATTCCATGAACAGAGAAGCCTAGCAGGCTGCAGTCCTTGGGGTTCCAAAGAGTTGGACACAACAGAGCATCTAACACACTTGAAGCGGGGGGAACTTCCTATTCACCCATTTTGTTAACATCATTCCCTCTACCTATACTTATATATTTTTTTCTTTTTCCCTAATCATATTTACCAAAATATTGCTTTCCCCTCAAATAAGTAAATAAGCAAACAAGCAAATAAACACACTGAATATTTGATTTAATTATTAGTTCCATCTATTTTATGAATTTAGTTTTATGTTATATATAATAATTTTCTAAATTAACTTTATTAACATCTGTTTTTATTTTTGTTAAATTTGTAACTTATGAGTGATTACTAATAGAAAAAAGGGATAATCATTGAAAGATATTATAAATAACCCAGAAGAAATCATGTTCCCTATATGGTAATAGAGAAGGTTGTATAATTATTTTTTTTCCCTCATTACAGCACCTACCAAGTTTGACTACAAGATTACCATAGGTCACACTTGACAACAGATTAACTTAGAAGGACATAGGACAAGAAATCTTGCCAGCCAGGCAGTGTTAGCTATTTTTCTTCAATATGAGTTGTACTTACAGAATTCATTTAGAGTACAGGTCACAGACAGGAAGATAATACCCATGTTGGGTGGTACAAAAGCCTACCTGGCTTAGAAGCCTAATAATCCAAAGGAACCAATATCTCTTATAACAACTCCAAAAACAAGCACAATTTCCAGGGTCCTGAAAGACACAAGGCCAGCTGTATAAGGATTACTGCACTCAAAGAAGCTCAGAGACATGGCTTCCTTCCCTGCATTTACTGTTCTCCCAGTTCAGATGACATTTACTACTCAGGAGTCATTTTACTATAAGTGGGGTGCCTGGAAACATAGTTAACATTCCAACTTCATTGCATTTCCAAGAGAACAGAGCTATAAATTAACCAAAAGCCAAATTCTAATTCAGAATAGGTGTTTAGTTTGAAATATAGGCCCTATTATTGTTTACACTGTTAATTGTATGATGTAACATTTTTTTATCCTGTCTATATGACCGAATTCCAACCTTAAACCTTTTTCCTCTCATGTTCTTCATATTTGCACAGGTGAAATATGGAAATTATGCTTTTGTGTGGGATGCAGCTGTATTGGAATATGTGGCGATCAATGACCCAGATTGTTCCTTTTATACCATTGGGAATACCGTTGCTGACCGAGGATATGGAATTGCATTACAGCATGGCAGTCCTTACCGGGATGTTTTTTCACAAAGGTAAGATTTGTGTGCAGTTCAAATAAGAAGAGAGAAAATATAGAAAAAGAAAATTTACTTGGTTACTCCATTTAGTTTATTACATTTTGTTTCTTTATTTGGAAAACCACAATAAACAACAACATAAAAGGGAAGTTATGAATGGTTCTACAATAAAACATTCATTTCCTAAAGCATGTACTAAAGTATTATTTTCCCATTAAAAGGGAAAAGTTATTGCTGCATATAACTAGTTATTCTCAAAAAGATGATATAGAAAATAAAATAAAAATGTAATTGAGTTTAGTCTCTGAATTTTTAGGGACTAAAAATGTCATAAAGTAAGCAAAATTAATTCATTTCTAAAAACTGCAAAGCATAAAATAAACTTCAGGACCAAGTTAAAATTCTGAAGCACATGCTGATAGGGATGTTTCCATCTCAGTTTTGCAAAGGGAAAACGTGGGAATTTTAGTCTTGTCATTTGGTGTCAAAGTACACATGAAACTTTGTCATGGAAATTTAGGAGACAATTTATTAAGAAGTTATATTCATCCTGAAATCAGAATTTTCTGTGTTATTTAAGAAAGAAGATTTTGAAATATATATTTTGGATTAACAGTGCAGATGAGAGTGTTGAGCCTGAAAGGTATTTTAAAAATCACTGCATTTTATTCTATCTACTACCAAACAAGCTTGAACCTAAAAGAGTGTAATATCTTTCAGGTAGAAGTATGTCCCATTTGACACTGATAGTTCGTTTGGTTTATTACTAGATATTCTTTAGGTAAAAGCCAGACAAAAGAGAGCAGTACTGGGTAGTAGTCTAGGTAGTACTAAGGCCCCAAATTTGAGTGATATTCCCCCAAATTTCAAGATAACAAAAATCTAGGTATTTAGTGTTTAACAGAACAAGTCAGTAGTTCAAATATTTGTTGTGATTCTTCTGTTAGCTACTAAAAACCTAGATATCTCTCCTTATCAGCAAATAAGGATGTTAAATCAACTCTAAGGTCCTACATTAGTCACCTTTTCTGTGTAGCAAACAACCCAAAGTACCAATGACTTGAAAAAAGCTATTTCTCATTCATGGAACATAAGGACTGTGATTTGACTGAATTCTGCTGTGAGTTGTGGGTCAACTGCAGGTCCCTGTACAGCTTCTTGTCCCAGGGACCAGGTCAGAGAAGCAGTCCCGTCTGGGATAAGTTGTTTTCATTTCAAAGAGAACTTGTGAAAGAGGCCAGCAGAACCCTGGCGCCTCCTGCGCTTCTTGCATGAGTGTGGCATACATCACCTCTGCTCACAGACCACTAACTAAAAAGAGTTTCATGGCCAAGCTCTGAATCAGTGGGGTATGTAAATATCAGATCAGATCAGATCAGTCGATCAGTCATGTCCACCTCTTTGCGACCCCATGAATCACAGCACACCAGGCCTCCCTGTCCATCACCAACTCCCAGAGTTCACTCAGACTCATATCCATCGAGTCAGTGATGCCATCCAGCCATCTCATCCTCTGTCGTCTCCTTCTCCTCTTGCCCCCAATCCCTCCCAGCATCAGAGTCTTTTCCAATGAGTCAACTCTTCGCATGAGGTGGCCAAAGTACTGGAGTTTCAGCTTTAGCATCATTCCTTCCAAAGAAACCCCAGGGTTGATCTCCTTTAGAATGAACTGGTTGGATCTCCTTGCAGTCCAAGGGACTCTCAAGAGTCTTCTCCAACACCACAGTTCAAAAACATCAATTCTTCAGCACTCAGCCTTCTTCACAGTCCAACTCTCACATCCATACCTGACCACAGGAAAAACCATAGCCTTGACTAGATGAACCTTTGTTGGCAAAGTAATGTCTCTGCTTTTGAATATGCTATCTAGGTTGGTCATAACTTTCTTTCCAAGGAGTAAGCATCTTTTAATTTCATGGCTGCAGTCACCATCTGCAGTGATTTTGGAGCCCATAAAAATAAAGTCTGACACTGTTTCCACTGTTTCCCCATCTATTTCCTATGAAGTGATGGGACCGGATGCCATGATCTTCGTTTTCTGAATGTTGAGCTTTAAACCAACTTTTTCACTCTCCACTTTCACCTTCATCAAGAGGCTTTTTAGTTCCTCTTCACTTTCTGCCATAAGGGTGGTGTCATCTGCATATCTAAGGTTATTGATATTTCTCCCGGCAATCTTGATTCCAGCTTGTGTTGCTTCCAGTCCAGCGTTTCTCATGATGTACTCTGCATAGAAGTTAAATAAACAGGGTGACAATATACAGCCTTGACGTACCCCCTTTCCTATTTGGAACCAGTCTGTTGTTCCATGTCCAGTTCTAACTGTTGCTTCCTGACCTGCATACAAATTTCTCAAGAGGCAGGTCAGGTGGTCTGGTATTCCCATCTCTTTCAGAATTTTCCACAGTTTACTGTGATCCACACAGTCAAAGGCTTTGGCATAGTCAATCAAGCAGAAATAGATGTTTTTCTGGAACTCTCTTGCTTTTTCCATGATCCAGCGGATGTTGTCAATGCGATCTCTGGTTCCTCTGCCTTTCCTAAAACCAGCTTGAACATCAGGAAGTTCACGGTTCACATATTGCTGAAGCCTGGCTTGGAGAATACCCTACATAAAGGGAAGAGGGAAGTAAATAACTCTGAACAATAATATAACTTACTAATGGTCCTTTCTGGGGACAATTTTAAGTGTAAGATAACCAAAATATACATAAATTGGCAAGTAACATATTAAGGTATAAATGAAGTTTATCAATTAAAGTGTATTTATGATGAGTATATACTAAGGGAATCTACTTGAAAATCACTTGTGGCCTCAGTTTAGTTCAGTCGCTCAGTGGTGTCTGACTCTTTGCGACCCCATGGACTGCAAGCATGTCAGGCTGCCCTGTCCATCACCAACTCCCAGAGCTTGCTCAAACTCACGTCCATCAAGTCGGTGATGCCATCCAACTATCTCATCCTCTGTCATCCCCTTCTCCTCCAGCCTTCAATCTTTCCCAGCATCAGGGTCTTTTCCAGTGAGTCCGTTCTTCTCATCAGGTGGCCAAAGTATTAGAGTTTCAGCTTCAGCATCAGTCCTTCCAGTGAATATTCAGGACTCTTTTCCTTTAGGATGGACTGGTTGTATCTCATTGCAGTCTAAAGGACTCTCAAGAGTCTTTTGCAACACCACAGTTCAAAAGGACCAATTCTTCGGCGCTCAGCTTTCTTTATGGTCCAACTCTCACATCCATAGGTGACTACTGGAAAAACCGTAGCTTTGACTAGACAGACCTTTCTTGGCAAAGTGATGTCTCTGCTTTTTAATATGCTGTCTAGGTTTGTCATAACTTCACTTCCAAGGAGCAATCATGTTAATTTCATGGCTGTAATCACCATCTGCAGTGATTTTGGAGCCCAAGAAGATAAAGTCTGTCACTGTTTCCATTGTTTCCCCATCTGTTTGCCATGAAATGATGGGACCGGATGCCATGTTTTTCATTTTCTGGAGATAAAAGATAAAAGACCTTAGCACATGAAACAATGAACAATACAGACATTTCTATAAATATGTACTGATGTTTATCAGTATTTCTTATTTATACTGGGTTAAATTGTGCAGTTGAGATATTGAAAAAATTGAATTCCATACAGAATAAAGAGTTAATCCAAGGAAATATAAATGAAAGGTCTTCAAAGGATGTGAACCTTGGACTTGACCTTGAAAGAATAGTAGAGAATAATTAGGCTGAAGGAAAAAAATGAATTCTTGGAGAAACAATGAAAACAAAAGAAGTGGGAGAGATCAGAATGTACTGGGTAACAATAAAGACATCAAGTTAATCCGAAAGAAAATTTGAAGTTTGAAATTCATATTGTAGGCTACAGGCGGCTACAAGAACCTATTGTTCATTCTGGAGCCCGGGGTAAAATGGTGATGATGATATTTAAGGGAAAGTTAATCTAGTTTTGATGTGAAGGATGGATTTCAGCAAAGACTAAAACAAACCAGGATGCATAAGGTAATGAAGGCTGATCTAGAATGGGGCCAAGGGAAATGAGGAGGAAGGACCAAGTAGAAGAGATGCTTCTGATCAAAAAGGCACACCATTATTTCTAATAAATATAGAAGAGAGAATGGAAAGCAAAACGGAATGAAGGGGATGCCAGGATTTTATGGTGTAAGCCCAGCAGAAAAGTTTAAGGGATGCTAAACATAAACCAGGTTTTCAAGAAAAAGATTGTTTATTCACTAGCTGCAGTTAATTGGCCTTTTCTTCACTACAGATATTTTTTGTTTCTATATTTGATTTCTAGGTCTTTTATGCAAAACAAAAAATGAAGCCAATAAAATCACTACACAAACATAATAGCAATTAAAGAAATGTTTAATCAATCACACCAAGTGTTCCATTTCTTACTATCCCTGTGGCACTTTACCTTATGGAGATTTTAATTCTGAGTCAATATCTTTCAGTGATCTCCTGGAAAACAATATTAAGCATTGAGCATTATTTTTCCTTTGTTTGACTTGCATTATGGATGCTGACAGTTTAAACTGTCCTTTTCTGTGGAGCTCCTTAATAATGACACTCTGCATCCTGGTTACCTGGACATCTGGAAGAAGAGAGAGCCAGGAAAGAAACATAACCTGGCTGCCTCTCTCTGTACACATATGCCATGTTAAGCTGCCACCCAAACTCTCCCCTAGAACCCAGAAAACCTCTGCATTCATTCCCTTTCATTCTAGCCACTAGGGAAAAGAGAACTCTTTTTTATTAACTGATTTAAAAGTTATAAAGACCATCACACTTAGTAATTGTGTTATACTTTACAATTACTATAAATAGTTTTAATACAGCAACTTATCCTGGACCACTGATTACACTGAATCACTGATTGCTCATGTGACTATATTCAATGAAATAATAATATTCACAGTGATTTTTAATAAGTAAATACTAATTAGTTCTCAGGTGACTATGCTCCTGAACCACAGATATAAGATATAAAGTACTTTAATATGTAATAAATATGAATATCTTAAATAAATATTATATAGTGGTTTAGTAACTATATTTATAGTCTGCTATCTGACCAATATCTTATATGCTTATACAACTTCAGACCAATCACATGAATGTTGTGTATTTGTTTATTACATACTTACATATTAGTGCACAGCTGTTAGTCTACAAGTACATACACTGAGTGAATGAGCCTGAAGTTGGCAAGCATCCTCTTAGGCACCAGCGTCATGGGTTGTAGTGACACGCTCACTTGTACAGTTGCATGTGAGTAGACGTGCAGAGGACCAGTAAGTGCTACAATAGATGACTGTAGATTTGGATGGAAGAGTTTGTTTCCTGTTGTTGTTCAGTGGCTAACTCGTGTCTGACTCTTTGCAACCCCATGGACTGCAGCACACCAGGCTTCCCTGTCCTTCACAATCTCCCGGAGTTTACTTAAACTCATGTCCATTGAGTCAGTGATGCTATCCAACCATCTCATCTTTATAGCTCTCTTCTCCTGCCTTCAATCTTTCCCAGCATCAAGGTCTTTTTCGACAAGTTGTCTCTTCACATGAAGTGGCTTCAGCTCCAGTACTTTGGAGTACAAATACTAGGTAACTTGGAAGCAGAGTCCTAGTGTGGCCAGTAATTTTTGTAATGATTTCTCTGAAACTATTTGTGCATCAAATGTTTTGTGTGGCCTTTGTCTTATAATAGTTCTTAGTGTAAGAAAATCATCAAAAGTTGTTACATTAAAGATATTTAAGAATGGAAGAGAACTGAATTTTTCACTGATATCATTATGCCATTACTAAAATTAATTCCAGTGTATCTTAGAACCTTAACTAGTCATAAGGCTAAAAAAATAACAAAAAATATTTACTGAGGATTTAGTACAAGTGCACCTCTGTTTTCAAGCCTTAGGGGGTGTCAAGGAGTCCCTTTTTGCCTATTGGCTACTAATCCTTAACTTTGGGAATAGAACCACGTAGTGGCACAAAAACAAGGACATATTTCAAACTACATCAAGAATGATTGTGTTGAATTCATGGGTAGTGGCAAAGATGCATAAACAATATCTCAACCACATCACAGAGTTTCAGAATTTTTAGAAATAGAATGAGCAGTAGTTCCCTTTTCAGCAGGGTTGTAACTAATCCAAAGGGGTACATGATTTGCTCAGAATCACAAAGAAATCAATAAAACTGGAAATTGTTCGATTTTTTTTACTTCTGTGTTTAGTTTTCTGGTGATTATGCACCCTGTCTTCCCTTATCTTTCTGTTAAAAGCTTACAAAAACAATATAAAATATACTGTATAATGCTTACTGGGTACAAGACCCTGGTTCTTACATGTAGCAGTCTTTGAGGTAAGTACTATTATTATCCTCATTTTATAAACACAGAAACTGAGATCACAAATCTTTTGGGTATTAGAACTGAGATTTAAATCCAGACAGTCTGGCTACCAAAATTGACATACAGTTTTAACAAGCTGTGGTTTTTTGTTTGTTGTTTTCTTCTGTGATCCAGTATCTCTTTATTGAGCACAGATTAGATTTACAGGACAGGTTTTCCATATCACATACTCTAATTTGTCAGACTAAAAGCTATGTTTTAAATAAACACTGAGAGATTGCTCTCTTATTCCTCTCTCCCTCTCTCCCTTAGGGCCACAGAATAGATTAATCATAATCTTTGATTTATAATATATTTTCATTATTTGTCTATAATTGACTATTTTTGTTTCATTTTGAGCTCCTTGGATATAGGCTTTTTCCTAGTGCCTATTTCATGCCTACATAGAGTAAGCATTCATTAAATATTTGAGGAATTAATAAAAGACCTATCTAACTTTATGCTCAAAGATCATCCTATTTACTTGTAATCAAATATATTGAATACCTATCCTTTGTGCTCACTTGATATTTAAAAAGTCTTCTATCCTCTCATCAAAATAATTTTCTTTTTATCTTGATTTCTCCAATTTTTTATATAATGAGTAATAAAAGTTGAAAAGAAAAGAAACAGCACAGCACCACCTTTCTTTCTACTTCCTACTGTAAGAAATTTTATGCGTCCAAGAAATTTTATGCATCCATTCCCAAAAGAAAGGTAGAAAATATTCCTTTAACTAAAAAGCATAGATCTGTAATCCTTTTATTTTCCAACTTTCTAAGCCCTTTGTTCCCTTTCCAGAAAGAGAAAAAAGCAACCTCCATTGATTGCCTATTAGCAGCTCCAGAATCAATCACCAACTGGCTTAAAGCTCTCTACTCAGTTGGCTGGAAGGATATAACCAGAAGCCAAGGAGAAAACTGTTTTCCCTTTTGACATGCAAAATATATACAGTCCTTCTGCTCTGAAAGCAGCAGTGATATTCTCAAGATACTTCTGTTGGTCAGTCATTTAGTCATGTCCGACTCTTGGCGACCCACAGACTGCAGCACACCAGGCTTCCCTGTCATTCACTATCTCCCAGTTTGCTCAAATTCATGTCCATTGAGTCTATGATGCCATTCAACCAGCTCATTCCCTTCTCCTCCTGCTCTCAATCTTTCCCAGAGTCAGGGTCTTTTCCAATGAGTCAGCTCCTCACATCAGGTGGCCAAAGTATTAGAGCTTCAGCATCAGTCCTTCCAATGATTATTCAGGGTTGATCTCCTTGCTTCCAAGGGACTCAAGAGTCTTCTCCAGCACCACAGTTCAAAAACATCAATTCTTCAGCACTCAACCTGCTTTATGGTCCAACTCTCACATTCATACAAGACTACCAGAAAAACCATAGCTTTGATTATATAGACATTTGTTGGCAAAGTGATATCTCTGCTTTTTAATGTGCCGTCTACATTTGTCATAGCTTTTCTTCCAAGGAGCAAGCATCTTTTAAATTCATGGCTGCAGTCACTGTCCACAGTGATTTTAGAACCCAAGAAAATAAAACCTATCGCAATTTTTTCACCATCTATTTGTTATGAAGTGATGGGACCAGATGCCATGACCTTCGTTTTTTGAATGTTGAGTTTTAAGCTAGCTTTTTCACTCTCCTGTTTGATTTTCATCAAGAGGCTTTTTAGTTCCTCTTCACGTTCTGCCATTAGGGTGGTATCATCCATATAACTGAGATAATCGATATTTCTCCCAGCCAACTTGATTCCAGTTTGTGCTTCATCCAGCCCAGATTTTGCATGATGTACTCTGCATATAAGTTAAATAATCAGGATGACAATATACAACCTTGACATACTCCTTTCCTAATTTGGAACCAGTCTATTGTTCCATGTCCAGTTCCAGCTGTTGCTTCTTGACCTGCATGCAGGTTTTTCAGGAGGCAGGTAATGTGGTCTGGTATTCCCATCTCTTTATGAATTTTCCATAGTTTGTTGAGATCCACACAGTCAAAGACCTTAAGGTAGTCAATGAAAGAGAAGTAGATGTTTTTCTAGAATTCCTTTATTTTTTCTATGAGGTATTATTTTTTTAATTATATATACAGTTGACCCTTGAACAACATGAGTTTGAGCTGCACAGGCCCACATATATGTGGATTTTTTTGTTATCTGATAAACACTATAGTATCACACAGCT
Organism: Bos mutus; assembly: GCF_027580195.1. Lineage (NCBI taxonomy): Eukaryota > Metazoa > Chordata > Mammalia > Artiodactyla > Bovidae > Bos > Bos mutus. The sequence continues at coordinate 30,929,924 of NC_091622.1, read as the reverse complement.
CAATGTTGCTTGAATCCAGGGATGCAGAATGGCAGACATGGAGGAACCTCAGATAAGAAGGAACCTAGGATGTATCAAATTTGTATATAAATTTGATACTATGAGGAAGGTCAGTGCTTCTAACCTCTACTGTGTTCAAGGATCAACTGTATACATAAACACTTAAATACACACACAAACACATACACACTGTGAAAACCAGCTGGTTTCATCACATGCACATTTTCTGTTCTAGATCAAGAAAAAGATAGTTTAGATGTGCTATTTATATAAAATAAGAAAAGATGTTTCAGAAGTTGCAAAACCAGGGGGATGTCAAAGGTTCACATTCAAGGGGAGATAGTAGAAGAAAATAATAATATATGTTTATACATACATTTTTGCTTAATATAACATACATTTTAATATTTAAATGAAGGAAACTATTTTCTTTTCTCATATAACATGCATATATTAAACAAAGAATAGCCTCTAGAAACCATTGAAAGGAATGTAAATAGAAATGTAGAAACTACTATTCCTAGCTCAAAGCACCTCCCCCACTTTAAAACATTTGTTTTAAATTTAGAATGCTGAATTTAGGGAACATCAACAAAAGAGAAAAAAATTAGGTAGTTTTTTTGTCATCTTTTCTGTTTTGTGAATCCTGATGGAACTATTTTTATGACTAACATCCTGTGGGCTTTACCAATCACTTTGCTGCTTCTAGTGGAGAACCTGTCATTTACATTTCTTTTAGTATTTGGTCAAAATAAATTTGAGTATAAGTGCAGTTGATATTTCCAGTTTGTGAATGTTTCAAAAACATTTATCATATGTGCACTATATGATTTGCAATCAGTTTTATTAATCTCATAAAGGAGAAGCAAAATTTTAAGAAAATGATAAGACTTTGCACTTAAGAAGTATGTAGTGTTCTCACTGATGAATACAAACCCGGCATCAGACAGTGCAGTCCCATGGAGTAGATTCTGAAGTGTTGCATGATTCTGATTTCCTTGTACTTACATCACACTGCATTTGGGGAACACTTCAGCCAAGGTATAAGAGAGTGCCATTTATAAACAAGCATCTTTATTAGACTTTTCTGAGAAAAGTACTGAGATATAGAGAAGATAAATGACTACTGCAAGGCACAGAGCAGTATTTCAGTTGGATAATGAGCCCACAACATTGGACCAAGCTGCTTTGCAAGAAGCAAGTTGGATTAGCCTTTTTAAAAAATAAGATTTGTGCCATTTTTGAATCTGAGTAAGTATCGCTTCATTCAAAAGGCAGTTGTTTTGCAAAGAGCACAGTTATTATAGTGGTATAAATTTGATGAGAAAGAAGGCTGGGTTTTTAACAAACCATTACAGAACTTAAAACGATAAATGTGTATTGCACTTCAAAGCACACATTCATGCACACACGTGGACACACGTACATACACACACACTCATCCCCTCCAGAGTCAATTATAAGCCTCTCTCAAAAGCACCCTTATCCCATTATACTTACACCACAGTTTTTCTATTCAAACGACCCCATTTTACTCATCAGACTTAGCCTCAAGACATTTTTTACTGTTTTCAAAATTCATTCTCTTTTAAAGGGAAAACTTGATGTCACTGAGGATAATAAAAAATGTGTTCTTTCTTTATAGACCCTTAAAATATTTTAAGCATAGTAACAACATGGGATTAAGCACATGAGCTCTCATGATAACTATGTTGATAAAAGAAACAACCTTAGAATGTAAGACATGAAGAAACTTTGGTGTGCATTTAGATGAACTCCCTAATTTTACATCTGTGAAACCAGGAAGGGAAGCTGGGTGACCCGCCCAGAGTCTAACCTTGGCCAGAACATGCCCTGGGGATGACGAGTCCAGGCAGCCAGTCCAGTGTTCCATCCCCACCCTGCCAGTTCTCTTTGTTACAATTTTTATCTCTAAAATTTACTAGTAAAATAAGTGTTTTAAGAAGCCCATTTATATCTTACATAAAGGAGCCAGGAGTATTACTTAGTAATTATACTTAACAGAGTCGCAAACATGACTAGTACATCTGTTTTTAAATTACCATTTCTTCATAGACATATAGAGAAAGTAGCACAAAAGATGGATAGAACGCTATGGATTGTGTTATCCTTAACTTATAAGCTATACCATAGCCAAAAATAATAGCTAACATTCACTAAAGACTTACTATGAGCCAGCCAAGTGCTACATAAGTGCCCTAACTGTAGTAAGTCATTTAATCCCCACAATAGCCATAAGAGGTAAATACCATCATTAACTTCCTTTTATAGATGAGGAAACTGAGTCACAGGAAAGATTAGCAATTTTCCAAGTTCATAAGGCTAATAAGTGACAGAGCCAGGTTTGCACTCATGCTACTGACACTATACTGCCCTAGTCCTACTCCCAGAGCTCTAATCACATGCTCCTCTGTGAACCAGGGTAACAAGTAACCAAAGTGTCTTCATGCCTGCTCAGGTAGCTGCCTTCTCTCACATTAAGATGCTGAATGGCATTTTAGTTTACCCAAAATTCAGGTGACTTTCAGAATTTTAAGCATCATGCCAACAGGAAGAGTCTCCCAATAAAAGGGGACAGATCCATTTGAAATTGAAGCTACTTTGCATCAGCTGATCAGAAATAAACAATAAAAGTATTGAAAATTGAAAGCTGTGGGAAGACACTGTAATTACTTTCTCTCCCTCTTATCTTCTTTTGCTACAAATAGCTGAAGACTGTACTTGACCAAAACTTTAATCTTTCCTTCATGGAAGTTTTCATTCATCATGACTTTTTAATTGGATAAATCCATAATTGCCTTTTATCTATCTCATTTCATAGTTCTTTGAGCAGCTCAAAAAAACTAACTTTGTAATTGGCCAGACTGACTAATTACATAATGAACACTTACTAACATGAAACTAAGCCTATAGTAATCCCCTGGTATCCACAGGGGATTGGTTCTAGGACCCGCATGAATACCAAAGTCCATGGATGCTCAAGTTCCTTATATAAAGCGACATAGTGTTTTCACATAGCCTACACACATCCTCCCATATACTATCTTTTCTTTTTTTCTGTATACTTTTTCTGTATAATCATCTCAGGAGTATTTATAATACCTAATACAATGTAGATGCTATGTAAATAGTTGTAAATAAAATGTAAATGTTATGGAAATAGTTGCTGGCATATGGTAAATTCAAGTTTTGACTTGGAGAACTATCTGAGAATTTTTTTCAAATTTTTTAATCTTTGATTGGTTGAATCCATGCATGTAGAACCCACGGATACAGAAGGCTGGCTGTACTATTTCTAGAACTAAATTACGGCTAAGATACAAATATAAGATTTCCATATTCAATAACATTTATGAGTCTGTATAGTCTAGAATACTGTCTAACAGAGGCACCAATGATTTTTGTTCTACTGAATATAATTCCTTGCTTTAACACCAACTTCAGAGATATATCTCAAAATGTGCATTCATTTTTTTAAATAATCCACTCTACATCTATTATTTTATGAAGCTATTTATGTTTGAAATAATGTTAGTAAAAAAAAAGAAAGAATGTTAGTGACTATTTTAAATGATTGAAATCCAGCATGTTTTTATTTTACGTATTACTAGTCTCTGAAAATGTACATAAACATTGTGCCTTGATGATATTCTTACCAACATTCCGTGCTGAGTTATGGAGACATGATGGAAGATGTGATGGAATTTCTGATCTGATAAGATTCTCAGTCTTTTTCCAATACAATGTTTTCTGTAGTAATATTTTTATTCTGATCATTTTAGTCAACTTTTCATTTCTTTTCTGTTAATTAACCAAGATCTCTCCAGGGTTAACATGAATCAAAGTGTGGTGGGATTTTTGTTGACAAGGTTCTTGGTCTTTTTCCAATGGAATGCTTTCCATAGTACTATTTTTATTCTGATCATTTTAGTCTACTTTTCACTTCTTTTCTGTTAATTAACCAAGATCTCTGTAGTACTTCCTATAAAAGTCAGCATGACCCTTCTCGGCAGTCTTTCATATTCCTTGAGCTAATCAACACCAGTTTTACTAATATGAACCTCTTCTGTGTTTTTTAGCAGCTGCAGAAATTTGCCAAACAAATTACCTCCCAGCCAAAATATATTCAGTAGAGTGATGTTGAGTACTTCATTAAGACTGATGAGAGAGAACACAGCAGAACCCAGGGGCTCTGAATATCAGCCAAGCCGTGTGGATTATTATGATATGGGGAGTCATTGAAGAATTTAGTGAAGACTAGCCAGAATCAGAAGTACGCTTTTTGATTAGTTGAGAAAGAATGTGTGCAATGAAATAGGAAAGATATTAACTAGAAAAAAGGATACCAGTAGGGAGCCATTACTATATCTATAATATAAATTCCAAGAATCCATGGATTTTTGTCTGCTTTATTCAGAGATTTCTTCCAAGCATCTAGAAAAAAATCCTACCACATGGCAACTATTTGATAAATATTAGTTAAATGAATGTGTAAATGAATCACTAAGGAAAAAGGAAACCATGTTGTTGTTGTTCAGTCGCTCAATTGTGTCCAACTTCTTGTGACCACATGCACTGCAGCATACCAGTTCTCCAGGTTCTTCACTAGCTTCCCAAGTAAAACATGACCTAAAGACAATAGAAATGAAAGGAAACAGAGAGATATTCTAAGAGCAATATCGACCATCAACTAGACACAGAGATGAAGGAATGGGCAACCAAACATGATTTTGAAAACCTTTGCCTTGCTTGAAGACGGGGGAGTATTTCTCAGAAAAGAAGCCAGAAGAGAAAACTGATTTGAGAGTGAAAGTGCTAATTTTGATCTAGATGTCTTGAGTTTGAGACACTGGAAGATGATGCATCCATACAGGGAAATGTAAAGACTAAATGTAAAGCATGCTAAGTCACTTCAGTTGTGTCCAAATCTGCGACCGTATGAACCATAGCCCACCAGGCTCCTCTGTCCATGGGATTCTCCAGGCATGAATACTGGGGTGGGTTGCCATGCCCTCCTCCAGGGGATCTTCCCACCCCAGGGATCAAACCCGCATCTCTTGCACTGTCTCCTGCACTGGCAGGCAGGTTCTTTATCAGTTGTGCCCTGGGAAGCCCAATGTAAAGACTATGACATGCAAATGACAATACAGGGTGTGAATTTGAAGGAGAGGCAGGAAGGATAGATATGGACTTGGGCAAACTCTTCACTAAGGTATTAAAGCTGGAGACATAGCTCATGGAAAGGGTACAGAGACAAAGGAAAAAAGGTTGAGGCCCAAACTTGCTTTCAAATGTCCCCTTTTTGCTTTCCTCTCCTTTCCTTTCCACAGTCACAATCTAATTGAATCGCTTAGTACATTGTGTCATGATTATCCTTGCTCTCCAAACCTATTCAAATTGCTTTAATGATTTCTTTTTTTACTGAAGTATAGTTAATTTACAAGGTTGTTGTATTGGGCTTCCAGTTATTTTCAAGTATACAGCAAAGTAATTCAATATATACATAGACCTATACGAGTATTTATTCTCTTTCAGATTTTTTTCCTTTATAGCTTATTGCAAGATGTTGAGTATGGTTTCCTCTGCTATATAGAGTAGGTCCTTATTTTTTACCTGTCTTATGTACAATACTGTGTATATGTTAATCCCAAACTCCTGAACGGAAGAGCCTGGTAGGCTGCAGTCCATAGGGTCGCTAGAGTCGGACACGACTGAGCGACTTCACTTTCACTTTTCACTTTCATGCATTGGAGAAGGAAATGGCAACCCACTCCAGTGTTCTTGCCTGGAGAATCCCAGGGACGGGAAGCCTGGTGGGCTGCAGTCTATGGGGTCGCACAGAGTCGGACACGACTGAAGCAACTTAGCAGCAGCAGCGGCAGCAACCCCTATACTCCCCGTTAGTAACCATAAGCTTGTTCTCTATGTTTGTGAGTCTTTTTCTGTTTTTTAAATGAGTTCATATTCAAATCTTATGTATTCTTTGTGTTCTAGCTCCTAACCAATCCTCAGCATAAGTTTTCCTTAACAAATTCAGCTCTACTCAAACCCTTCACTGTGTTTCTATAGTTTATCTTCTGTGCACCACATATGTCACTTTTTTGTTTATCATTTCTTGTGTTCATATTTTGGCACTACAAGTATGTTCTAAGTTCTTCACTTGCAAAGAATTGCAAAAGCTATCTTACACCTTTTTAAATTTTCTATAATAAATAGTTATATAGGACATATTCAGCAAGTTCTCAAGTAATGTTTGAGAGTGGGAAGAAGGGTAATCCTCTTCTTGCTTGCAAGTTCTCACAGGCAACTTACTCCAGAATAGGATTCATGTTTATTCATTCAACCAACAAATATTTGTTAAGCAGCTACTTAGTGATTAATACTATTTTGTTTTTCTAGAGATAAAATAATAAATAAGAATAACAAGTTTTTTGCTTTCCTGGAGCTTACATGATACTGTAAAGTTGAAGGAAAACACATAAATAAGAAAGCAAATAAGTGGGACAATTTCATGTTAGGAAACATGCCATGAAGAAAATATAAAAAAGAGAGGTAATAAAGATGAATCTGTGTGAGGAGAGTCACAAAAGACCTTTCTGAGGAAGCAACATCACATTACATCCTTGAATGTAAAATGTGAAGGAAGAGTATTATGTGCATCAGTCCGTTTCAGTTCAGTCGCTCTGTAGTGTCCAACTATTTGCAACCCCATGAACCACAGCACGTCAGGCCTCCCTGTCCATCATCAACTGCAGGAGTCTACCCAAACCCATGTCTATTGAGTCGTGATGCCATCCAACCATCTCATCCTCTGTCGTCCCCTTCTCCTCCTGCACTCAATCTTTCCCAGCGTCAGGGTCTTTTCAAATGAGTCAGCTCTTTGCATGAGGTGGTCAAAGTATTGGAGGTTCAGCTTTAGCATCAGTCCTTCCAACGAACACCTAGGACTGATCTCCTTTAGGAAGGACTGGTTGGATCTCCTTGCAGTCCAAGGAACTCTCAAGAGTCTTCTCTGACACCACAGTTCAAAAGCATCAATTCTTCTGCGCTTAGCTTTCTTTATACTCCAACTTTCACATCCATAAATGACCACTGGAAAAACCATAGCTTTGACTAGATGGACCTTTGTTGCCAAAGTAATGCCTCTACTTTTTAATATGCTATCTAGGTTGTTCATAACTTTCCTTCCAAGGAGTAAGTGTCTTTTAATTTCATGGCTGCAATCACCATCTGCAGTGATATTGGAGCCAAAAACAATAAAGTCAGCCACTGTTTCCACTGTTTCCCCATCTATTTGCCATGAAGTGATGGGACCAGATGCCATGATCTTCGTTTTCTGAATGTTGAGCTTTAAGCCAGCTTTTTCACTCTCCATTTTCACTTTCATCAAGAGGCTCTTTAGTTCCTCTTCACTTTCTGCCATAAGGGTGGTGTCATCTGCATATCTGAGATTATTGACATTTCTCCCTGCAATCTTGATTCCAGCTTGTGCTTCCTCCAGCCCAGCGTTTCTCATGATGTACTCTGCATAGAAGTTAAATAAGCAGGGTGACAATATACAGCCTTGACGTACTCCTTTTCCTATTTGGGACTAGTCTGTTGTTCAATGTCCAGTTCTAACTGTTACTTCCTGATCTGCATACAGGTTTCTCAAGAGGCAGGTCAGGTGGTCTGGTATTCCCATCTCCTTCAGAATTTTCCAGTTTATTGTGATCCACACAGTCGAAGGCTTTGGTATAGTCAGTAAAGTAGAACTAGATGTTTTTCTGGAACTCTCTTGCTTTTTCGATGATCCAGCGGATGTTGGCAATTTGATCTCTGGTTCCTCTGCCTTTTCTAAAACCAGCTAGAACATCTGGAATCACGGTTCACATGTTGCTAAAGCCTGGCTTGGAGAATTTTGAGCATTACTTTACTAGCGTGTGAGATGAGTGCAATTGTGTGGTAGTTTAAGCATTCTTTGGCATTGCCTTTCTTTGGGATTGGTATGAAAACTGACCTTTTCCAGTCCTGTGGCCACTGCTGAGTTTTCCAAATTTGCTGGCCTATTGAGTGCACTTTCACAGCATCATCTTTTAGGATTTGAAATAGCTCCACTGGAATTCCATCACTCCCACTAGTTTGTTCATAGTGATGCTTCCTAAGTCCCCCTTGACTTCACATTCCAGGATGTCTGTCTCTAGGTGAGTGTGAGTGATCACACTATCATGATTATCTGTGTCGTGAAGATCTTTTTTGTACAGTTTTCTGTGTATTCTTGCCACCTCTTCTTAATATCTTCTGCTTCTGTGAGGTCCATACCATTTCTGTCCTTTATTGAGCCCATCTTTGCATGAAATGTTCACTTCGTATCTCTAATGTTCTTGATGAGATCTCTAGTCTTTCCCATTCTATTGTTTTCCTCTATTTCTTTGCATTGATCGCTGAAGAAGGCTTTCTTATCTATCCTTGCTATTCTTTGGAACTCTGCATTCAAATGGGTATATCTTTCCTTTTCTCCTTTGTTTTTCACTTCTTTTCACAGCTATTTGTAAGGCCTCCTCAGATAGCCATTTTGCTTTTTTGCATTTCTTTTTCTTGGGGATGGTCTTAATTCCTGTCTCCTGTACAGTGTCACAAACCTCCATCCATAGTTCTTCAGGCATTCTGTCTATCAGATCTAGTCCCTTAAATCTATTTCTCACTTCCACTGTATAGTCATAAGGGATTTGATTTAGGTCATACCTGAATGGTCTAGGGGTTTTCCCCACTTTCTTCAATTTAAGTCTGAATTTGGCAATAAAGATTTCATGATCTGAGCCACAGTCAGTTCCCGGTCTTGTTTTTGCTGACTGTATAGAGCTTCTCCATCTTTGGCTGCAAAAAATATAGTCAATCTGATTTCGGTATTGACCATCTGGTTATGTCCATGTGCAGAGTCTTCTCTTGTGTTGTTGGAAGAGGGTGTTTGCTATGACCAGTGTGTTCTCTTTATTATGTGCATCAGTTCAATTCAGTCGCTCAGTCATGTCTGACTCTTTGCGACCCCATGAATCGCAGCACGCCAGGCCTCCCTGTCCATCACCAACTCCCGGAGTTTACTCAAACTCACGTCCATCAAGTCGGCGATGCCATCCAACCATCTCATCTTCTGTCATGCCCTTTTCCTCCTGCCTCCAATCCCTCCCAGCATCAGGGTTTTTTCCAGTGAGTCAACTCTTCACATGAGGTGGCCAAAGTATTGGAGGTTCAGCTTTAGCATCGTTCCTTCCAACAAATACCCAGGACTGATCTCATTTAGAATGGACTGGTTGGATCTCCTTGCAGTCCAAGGGACTCTCAAGAGTCTTCTCCAACACCACATTTCAAAAGCATCAATTCTTCGGTGCTCAGCTTTCTTCACAGTCCTACTTTCACATCCATACATGACCACTAGAAAAACAATAGCCTTAACTAGATGGACCTTTGTTGGCAAAGTAATGTCTCTGCTTTTTAATATGCTATCTAGGTTGGTCATAACTTTCCTTATAGATTACAGCAAATATGAAAGCTCTGAAGTGAGTCCAGCTTGGAGTGTTTAAAGAATTACAAAGAGTTTAGGATGGCTCAGAGTGAACAAACTAACAAGTAGTGTGAAAGGAGATTGAAGAGTTAGTTGAGCCCAATTGTATTATGGAACCTTAAAAAAAAACATAGTAAGGACTACAGATATTTCCCTATTAACAAAGATAAGACATTGGAATTTTTAAAAGGTTGGTTTATTGCTTCTATCTATTAAAGAAAAAAAATTTGGTGGGAGGGAAGGCAGCAGAGACAGTGAGCAAAAGTGAATGTAGGAAGTTAGGACCAGTGCAGACAGCTCAGGAGATAAATGACTGTGGATCAGTCTAGGGTAGGTTACCTGAGATTGGGGAAAGTGATAGGTTCCAGTTTGCCATAACTATAAACTCATAAGCCTGGCAAATGGTATGGATGTGATGGGTGAGACAAACAGGAATCAGTATAACTTTCTTTTATGATGATGGTACCATTAACTGAGTTGGTCAAGCATGAACCAAACGTAAGTTAAAAGCCAGGAGAATTAAGACTTTTGCCTTGGATTCAGTAAGCTTGACCTCATTAGACTGAAACTTAGGTATATAAATGTGAAATTTAGGAAAGAAGACAAAATAAGAATTACAGTTAAATAGGTAGAAGGTGCTAGTTATGCAAGACACACACTGGTTGGATTATTTAGGGTTTGATTATTTCAGAGATTACTTCAGTGGTAATTAGAAAAAGATGCTTAAATGAGTTGTGATATCCACTGAAATGGGTGGGAAAAGAATATAAGTAGAAAAAGATAGGCATCTTTTATAAAGATCCTAAAATCTAGTAATAAGAATAGCAAGTGATTTACTTATATAAACTCCAAGTTATAATTTCTCAAGGAAAGAAATTTATCTCACATAGCTGTATCTCACATAGCAAATTTATACCATCTAAGAGTAGATATCTTCAAACATGGTTGATTCACAAGGATAGTGTTTTCCAGGACCAAAGTTCTTTCTACCTCTCCACTCTCCATCCTTGGTAGAGTGAGATGGGACTGTCCTCAGGCTGACCTGCCTTGTGATGAAAAGATGCTTACAATAGCAATAGGCCCAATGTGTTTCCCTGTTTCCACTGAGAAGAGCATGTGTAATCTCTCTTCTCAAGCACGAATACAAATCTGACCCTTCTGCTCAATTAGTTCATCTTAGGTCAGATGTTTACCCCTGAAATGAGCAGATCCCCTGGAGAACATATATTCATAGCTTAAATCTGTCTAACAGGGTGGAAGAGATATTGGAGAGTCAACTATAACATCCCTTACAACAAATCTGAAAGAAGAATTATTAGATACTGGAGAATATAAGGAACAAAGGAGAGTCATAAATATGCATAATAATGCTATCATTTTTTACACATCTGTTTCAAGTTAGTCATTCTTCTGAAAGTTTCCCAGAAACTCCTTTAATCTTCACAAAACCACAAGAGATAGATATTGTTATCATCCTATTTTATAGTCAAGGAAACCGACATGTAAAAACATTAGGTAAACTGCTCAAGATATAGTTAATAAACTCCTGAAGTGGGATTTGAACCCTGGCTCCAGAGGTCATGCCCTTAAACAGAAAGAGCAATGATACCATCCGTGCATGCATGCATGCTAAGCTGTTTCAGTCATGTCTGACTCTTGTGACCCCATGGACTCTGTCCATGGGATTCTCCAGGCAAGAATACTAGAGTGGGTTGCCATTTCCTATTCCAGGGAATCTTCCTGATCCAGGGATCCAACCTGAGTCTTCTGTGTTGGCAGGCGGATTCTTTACAACTGAGCCACCTGGAAAAGTACAGATTACTTACAATCTATGTTATCTCATTTAATTATTGTAAAACTTCATTGAAGGAAGGATTATTGTACCTTTTTTATAGGTTAAGCAATTTAGGCTTAGAGAGCATAAAGGAAAAATACTTTAGTGGTGAATCTATAAACATAAATTGTATAGCAAGCTAACCAGTTAGAGTTATAATGTCCTTTTGCACGTCTTCCTCAATTCCACTTATTTACTTTCTTCCACCTCATCAACCATGAGCTCTTCCTAAACATCCAACAGCACTTTTTCAACTGCTATATTGATCATATCATACTATTTTTCAGATCCCTTTGTGATGGTCACTCCTTTTGTCTCTTTAGAATCTTTGTTATTAATCAATTGTTTTCTCTATAACTTGATCCAGTATTTTGAACAGTGCTTTGCCTGCAGGGACTTAATAAAACAGTATTAACAGGTGTATTAGATAGAAGTCTTCCACATTTTTACCTAATTGGCCAATTTCTCCTAATTAGCCATTATCTTTATCCCAATAAAATATATTTTTCTTTTACTAGCAAAATAGCTCCTTGAAATTAGAAATTCTGTCTCTTATAGTCACTAAATTTTATCCAGTTTTCATGTAGGGTGAAAAAATTTTACTAATAAGATCTTTTGCGCTTGTAGAAGAAAAACAAGTTCTCTACTGTATCTCCAAAGCTATATTCCTAGTGTTTTCCCTCTCCATGACATCATAAAGTACACAGGTCCCTTGTTAACATAAAACCACATAACCATATACTCTTGAAACTAAGAGTTGTAATTTTTTATCTGTTTCACAGCCATCTTTATCAAGGTCATTGTAAGGAAAGAAAATTCCTTAGATGAGAGATAAATGGGACATGGTCAAATAGCTATATTCTGGCAGAGTTTGAATGACATAAAATTCCAGATTTTCCTACTATCACCCTTGTGTACTTTCTTCGGCCCCTAAAATCCTAATCTAACTCCAGAACTTTGAGATTTCTGAAGGCAAAGTAGATATGTAAGCTTTGAGTCGGTCACTATGTAAATGGAAGAGATACAAAGGACCCCATAAAGTTCTTCTTGTCTAGCTTCTCCCAGCCCCTCCCAGCTCATCCTGTACCACCCACCCTCTTCGCCAGCACCTGTAACCCAAGGTACAGGTCTAGTCCTGGTGCCTGCTTCTTCCCCAGGCTTTCATTCTTGCACCCACCTCCTCTCCACTTAACTCCTACTCAACTTCCCACCTCAATTTCAATGGCCTATTCATAAGGTGAAATCTAGTCACTTTTTTCAACTTCCATTACCTTTCCTTCAACAGCTACTAGCTCTGAATAGATGTTTACCAGCCCATCTCAAGGTGAGGGAGTAAGGGGGACAATGTAGACAGATGTTAACTTGAGGAATTAAGTTGAAAGAATTGTCTTTTGTTCTGAGATTATAGCCATCTTATATTTGGAGAATTATATATCCTATCGTTTAGGAAATGAGCGCAGATTTCTTTTAATATCCTCACTTAAAAATGGAGCAACCTTAGTCAAACTCCCTAAATAGTTTTTTCTGAAGTCTGGAAGTGTTGGAATTACATATCCCTTACTCAAAATGACTGTGGAGGAGTGAAGGTGGGGAAGAGAGATTAAAAAAAAAAAATGATTAGTATGTAAGCAACTTGCTATACAAGATCTCCATTCCAGTTTTATTTCCTTTTTTAAAGCAACTCGGTGCTTTAAAAACTCAGTATTATTTCACAGTTCTATGTGAAACAGGAGTTTCTAAGCTGATGCTGCTGACACTGCTTTCAAATTTCTTACCTTTAAAAAAAAGTCTTTGGGGATGTTTTACACAGAATTCTATGTCCTACTTTAAATCTAAGAACTTTTTGACCTTCAGTATATGGAGAAAAATGTAAAAAAAAATAAATGAGAAAAGTGGCTTGTTCAAAGAGAAGCTTTTTAAACATCTTCAAGCAAAGCTTTTTTTCATTATCACTGATTAAAATTAAAGGAATAACAAACAAAGCTTTAAAAGGAGTTGTTCCTTGAAACCTTTCATAAAAGGAATTGTTTCTTGAAACCTTTCATAAACACACTGCAGAAAATATTCCGTCCTGAAACAAAGACATGTTGAGCCAACTTACTGAATACAAAATTATCAGACTGTGTCTTACTCAGATGGAAGGTGAACATTTGAGGTCTCAAGTAGCCATTGTAACCACCATCTGTAAAATCATTTCTCTGAAAACCAGCTACCTCTAGGATACAGATTCTGCATAATCTCACAAAAGATAGTAGAGAAATCCCTTCAGGAAAGATGAAAAAATGAGCCATTGCATACCACCTTCAGAGTTTCTCACATCCTTTGCCAACATTGAAAATTCATCTTAACTCAGTCGGCAACCAATTGATGCACTCCCACAGGTTAGAATATTCCTTTTCTTCTCCACCAAAAATGACCTTGTGTACACCAGTAGTTTTGCAGGGAGCACAAGGGAGTCATTCTTTTGATAATACAGGATTTAAAATTCAGAACTGTGGAATTGCCCAGGAAGATTTCCAAAAGAATTCGGTCACTTGATGGAGCTTATGCTGTACACAACAGAGAGGCTCCACAATGAAACACCTGGTTAAGAGCAGTTTTGAATTCCTAAGCTCTCCTTTCTTCTGTATTTTTACACTTTTGAAATCCATGCAATGGCTGTTAGGCAGAACATGGAATGAAGGGCCTTGCATTACCTCAGTTTCCTGTTTGTAAGCCTGTTTTGATGCAGTCACACCACAGGGCCAATATGAAAGATAAACTTAAAATGCAATAAAAATTAAAATTGAACTAAAAGGGCAATTCATGCCAAAATCAGTGAAATCAGCCATATATGGTATGTGGCCTAATGTGTTTCAGGTTAATGTAAATGGATTTGAAATTAGAAGAAATAAAACAAACTAGCAATGCTACGTCCCATTCGACAAGTATTTTTTAACCACTTGCCATGTGCCAGACAGTACGCAGGGCAGGATCTACAGCTGTGAACTAGACACAGTCCCAGCCTCCAAGCCACTTACTCTCTAGCAGGAAAGATAAACCCGAGAAAGGAGTATTTTCTGTTCTGTGTGATTTGTGTTCTGAGAACACAAGCAATAGATAAAGAACTCTGGTGAAAAGGATCAGGAAGGCTTCCTAGGGAAGCTGATACTGAACAATTTAAAGAGCAGTTGAAGTCAGTTGATATTATGGGCTGAATTGTGTCTTCCTAAAATTCCTGTCTTTTGGTTCTAATCCCCAGTACCTCACAATGTGACTGCATTTGAAGATAAGGTCTTTAAAGAGGTAATTAAGGTTAAGTGAAGCCACCAGGGCAAATGCAATGCAGTCTGATCGATGTCCTCATAAGAGGAGGCGATTAGGACTCAAACACATACAGGAAAAACTACACGAAGAGACAGTAGAGAAGCCATCTACCGAGACTCAGAAGAATCAACTTGCTGACTCCTTGATCCAGGACTTCTAGCATGCAGAACTACAAGAAAAGGAATTTCTGTTCTTTAAGACCCCAGTCTTTGGTACCTTGTTATGGCAGCCCTAGCAGATTAATACAGTTGCTGAAGTAAAGCACATACTATACCACTGAAGGAACAGGAGGAGGAGGTCCCCTGTGGACGGAGTGTGACTGAGAGGATGGCAGCAAATGGACCTAGGGAGGCACATGGGGGTCAGGGGAAGAAACCTCTGCCTCCTTCACCAAGTCCTGGTTCAGACTCCATCCTGAGGGTGACAGGACACCATCAGAGGTCCTTTTACATGAGATTAGATATAAAAAGCTTACATTTTATAAAAGTTACTCTGCTGCAGTGTTGATTATTGATTATCTGGAAGTAGACTCTGGCAGCTGGGAGACCAATCTGAAAGTTCCTGCAGTCATCCAAATGAGAGATGTTACATTGAAAGGGAGAGAAAAGTAATCTTGAGACATGAAAGAACAATGTGGAACAGAGCAAACAAACAAAAAATAGCTATCAGACAAAGCACAAAGACAGAGGTGCTAGGATGATCTCTGAGCCTCCCCCACACCATCGCATTTCCACCCCAGTGGTTAGTCTTCACAAAGTAGCCACATTTCTACCGGCAGAGAAGGCAAATTCCATTTTTATGAATTAATATATTTGGCAACATCTCCTAAGGCACCTGCCAACACCAGTGTATCTCAGGCTTGGACTCTTGAACTCTGAGTTCTGTGAACACTAAATTCATCCACACTTTTGGAAAGGAGCAGGGATTGAGGCAAATTCTATGATACCTATATTTATAACACTGCCTACAAGTGTTTCTATTCTGTATGTGTGAAAATTGCCAATGGGATACTCACGAACCCTCTTGATGTGTACCAATAGCCTTAACATCCCTGAGGAAGAATAAACTATCTTCTAAATATAGTTAGGTAAGAAAAGGAAGTGGAGAGGAAGGGGGCAGAAGATGGGGAAATGGAGGAAAAGAGAGAGACGTTTTGGGTTTGGGGTTTTTCCTCACTATTTGATTGCTTAGTTGAGCTCTCTCCAAACAACTTACCTTTAAGTGCATAAGGATGCAGCTCATCTCTTGGAAGAGAGTCTGGTCCCTGCTGGAGCCTAGATGAAATCGATGTGTCTCATTTTATTAGGAGCTTTGCACAAAGGCAAACAGGAGTTGACAAGAAATAAGGTAAAGTCAGGGAGTCTTACATACGTGAAAACTTTATTTGCCATCTATGTGATGTTCAAATATTAGAAGGATTTATTTTTATTATCCCTTTCTTCCAAGTGCTCCATTTTAAATGTCAGTAAGCTTTTAAAAATAAGGACAGGTTTTAGCAAATTGTCAGTCAAGGCTTATTTTCTTTTATTTCCCCAGTGTTTCTTAATAAGTGGGTTTATTGTAGCCCATGTGTCTGTCTGTCCAGTAGCCAACCTTTCCACGTCCTCTGTTCAGTGTTCACATCCTCTCTCATCGTATTTCCCAACTGCCCCTTAGTGCTTTATCTTCTTCTTCAACACTCTGTGACTTCCCAAACCAGAAGGCTTTCAAGGGAACATCACTTTGTGCTTCCTGCGGAAGCCTAAGCACAAAGAAATGATAAAACTCTGGCCCCTGCTTTATTCATAAAACACTTTGCAAAGTACATTTAGTAATTTGCCATTGTAAACCAATGGCATGCAGAGCTTTCAGGGCCCAGTTCTGACACTGTATTTAGTTCATTTTTGACTGCTCAGCTAAAACTTCCATTTGTATGCATTTATTCTGCTTCACACATTATGTTATCAGTCACTTTCAATATTTCAAAGTCACAGCAGGCTTTTTCTGACACACATTTATCAGAATGAACTGCCTTGATTGCTATTATTACAGACTACCGTGCCTGAGTAAGGGGAAAGGCATATGTCGTACCAGAATATTGAAACTGCCTGATAAAACAATAGATACAAGAGAATAAAAATAGAATAAATGCATATAAATGGATGCTTTAAAAGGCCAGCAAAATGTAGGAGTATAAAATAGGCATATAGAGTTCAAAAACCCGTGAAGAAAAATGTAATAAAAATTTTTTGAAGAAGATGAGGTCCCAATTGAAAATTTCACTGTCCCAGTGTCAGAAAATAAGTGGGTATTACATACTTCTTTTCAGTAATCATGGATTCAAATAAGCTCTACTTATGGATGTTGCCTTTGAAATCCACTACTGAATAACAAAGAACATAATAAAAACACATGCTCCAACCAAAACTAAAGTTAGTGAAAGCTATAAGGAACTAATCGGAACTCCAGACCCATTACTCCTTTATTCTTGATAGGTTACTAAATATATCACCCAGCAGAAGACCTGGGTCCTATTTGCCTGCTCATTACTTCACTTTTCGTCTTTAATCAGACTTCAGAACTGCATACCAAAGAAGAACCATAGAAATCAATTTTAGAGTCAGAGAACACCAATGTCTATGTGTGGGCCTCCTTAGAATTTCTTAATTTTCAAGAAAGTTTGTTTCATGCATAAAGCATGAAATAAAAAATAAGCCACAGTAATTGGTATACCAAATATCTTTCTAAAAGTGAATTAGGGACTTCCCTGGTGATCCAGTGGCTAAGACTTCACCTTCTAATGCAAGGAGTGCAGGTTCCATCCCTGGTCAGGGAGTTAAGGTACCACATGCTGCTGCTGCTGCTGCTGCTATGTCACTTCAGTCGTGTTCGACTCTGTGCGACCCCATAGACAGCAGCCCACCAGGCTCCGGCGTCCCTGGGATTCTCCAGGCAAGAACACTGGAGTGGGTTGCCATTTCCTTCTCCAATGCATGAAAGTGAAAAGTCAAAGTGAAGTCGCTCAGTCGTGTCCGACTCTTGGCGACCCCATGGACTGCAGTCTACCAGGCTCCTCCGTCCATGGGATTCTCCAGGCAAGAGTACTGGAGTGGGGTGCCATTGCCTTCTCCGAAGATACCACATGCCTTGTGGCCAAAATCCCAAAACTGTAAAACAGAAGCAATATTGTAATAAATTCAATAGAGACTTTAAAAATGGCCCACATCAAAAAAATCTTTTTTAAAAAGGTGAATTAATAGAATACAGAAATCTGAAGCATTTTAATTATTGCCAAAGATGAGGAAAACAGAAAAAGCTCTTTTCTTTAGGACATTTATATAGCTTTATGAATTTGCCTCAGTTCATATATTCCTTAACATGCTCTTCCAAAGTAATATTCAAGAAATTATGGTAGATGTAGAAAACTTCCATCTAACAGACCCACAGTTTGGAAACACAAAATTAAAAGAAATTGTAATCCCACTCAAGAAACAACCAAAATATCTAGGTCATAACCTGCTTACTCTATTACAGAAATAATATCTAATCTCTTCTAAAGAAATTGTTTAATTTGAATGTTATTTAAAGCCCTGAAATGAAGACGTGCTCTTTTAATTCTTTTGAATCCTTATAATTAAATGTCAATATCACATTTTAAAAATTTTAGGCAGATTAAATTATTCTGTCATCATCTCACTTATTCATTGTCCTGGCCTTCTTACAAATATTAATAGTTTTTAGGTATGTATTGACTCTTCACAGACCATCTGACCAGTAGCATAACTCTAGATTTATACACAGAAAAGATTATGGTGAAATACATAGTAATTCAGAAAAAAAATTTTAATTTGAAAAATATGTTTATTAGCATAATTTTATTATTCATAAATAGGTATTCTTTTAAAATAATATCTACCAATATAGAAAACAAACATGGTTATCAAATGAGAAAAACAAGAAAGGATAAATTAGGAGTTTGGGATTAAAATATACACACTCACTACTATATATAAAATAGATAACCAACAAGTACCTACTTATAGCACAGGAACTATATTCAGTATTTTGTAATAACCTATAAGAAAAAATCTGAAAAAATATATATATATACTATATATAACTGAATCACTTTGTTGTATACCTAAAACTAACACACTGTAAATCAACTGCCCTTCAGTTTTAAAAAATAATAATAATAATTTGATGCTTTCAAATTGTGGTGCTGGAGAAGACTCTGGAGAGTCCCTTGGACAGCAAGGAGAGCAAACCAGTCAATCCTAAAGGAAATTAACCCTGAATACTTATTGGAAGGACCAATCCTGCAGCTGAATGAAGCTCCAGTACTTTGGCCACCTAGTATAAGAGCCAACACATTGGAAAAGACACTGATGCTGGGAAAGACTGAAGGCAAAAGGAGAAGAGGGTGGCAGAGGAAGAGATGGTTAGATAGCATCACTGACTCAATGGACATGAATTTGAGCAAACTCCGGAAGATAGTGAAGGACAGGGAATCCTGGCATGCTACAGTCCCTGGGGGCACAGAGTCAAATACGACTTAGCCATTGAACAACAACAACAATAGTAACAAAGTGAGAAAAAAGAATACCATGTAGAATATTAAAATGTCTTGAGATTTTAAAATAAAAAAGACATGACTCAAAGTATGCAGAATATATCATATTTTAAATACATATCTTTACTGTATCTAGCAAAGTCAAAGCACTAACAATTTTGTTAAAATATCTTTTTTTTCCTAATAATAAGGATAATCATTTCTAGACAGCAATTATTTCTCTTTGAGGGAAAACAAAAAGGTTTACTGCAGTCAGTAGTCATTTTAGTAAAGTGTTTCTCTTCCTAATTAATGTGTTAGGAGAGATAAATATATTCTGTTTTTGTGTAAAAATTTTGAATCCATTTTCCATTGAATAACTAAATATGTTCAATCTTAGTTTTATTCCACAATCTATGGAGACATTAAAAATAAGTGCCATAAAGTGTAAAGATTGGGAGACTTGGAAAACCTCTAACATATATTAAGCAATTTATTTGTATTAATTAACCCAGTTACTAATTTGGAAAAATCTTTATGTCAGCTTAGAACTGCTACAAGTGATTATATCTGTTAGAAATAAAACTAATTTAGTCTGCTCATCAACATGCAAGGATACCTTTATTGAATAAAGCAAAGTATATGTAGATATTACACAGTGGAAGTTTTAAGGTAGGTCACCAATAAACAGAGAATTTATATTTTTATCAGTTTATCAAATCAAATGAGATTTGCTCATTACAAAATTAAATGCTTCATCTGCATATACACATCACATTTTCCACAAACTCATACATCCTTCTTCACACACACACACTCACTCACACACTGCTCACTACATTCCGCACTCCCAGTCACTCATTTCCTTCCCCATATTTGACTCATAATTAGCATACCAAAAAGGACAGCTGTGAAAAGGTGAGGCAACTAATTCTAGCTGTCATTTCAATAAAACACCCCTTAAAAAGTTCAATTTTTATTAGACCTTTTTATAGTTCTCACTGCTTCAGAAAAGTTCATATGATCAGTTCTTTGTTCGGGTAGTTTTAAAGGTGTCATTTTTCTCATAGATGTTTTACTGCTCTGGGGGAGAAGGGGTTCGGTATCTTGTCACTTAGTGTGCTGTGAGCCTGTGGTGGGTATACAAGTCTGGCTTCTGAGAACCTTCATCTAGGGAGTATACATTGATAACAATTACACCTATTTAAAAATGAGAAATTCTTCTTTAGCTAGCTAGCCCTATCTTCAGGTGAAATTTTATTCATATTCTTACCCTTTTTATTTACAGTTTCCTTATAATTTTGAGCTTCTACTTCTTTCTTATTTGTATCTTAATAAAAGCTCATTTCAATTTATCTTTATAGTAATTATAATACTTTAATTTGTTTAGAATATTGTATATCATATACTTAGGACATTGTATGTATTTACAGATATTTAGTGAATGCTGATGTTAAATGTAGATCAACCAAATGACTTTGAACCACTCTTATGGATGAAGAGTTCCCACCAAACCATAAAAATTTTCTCTACTCTTAGTATTCCACCATAGCAGTGTTTGATTTTGTAGGATAGCAATGCCTTCTAACATAGTGTCTTTCCTAGATGAAAACAAAACAGAAGTAAATATGGCACACTTGTTGGTTCAACCATACATTCAAAAGCTCAAGCACAAATTTAGGGGAAAATATCTTCTAAAATATCATTTAGGGAAAAATGACTTCTCATTTCTAATCAGCTCTGTCCCAACTTCAAAAAACTCATATCCAGAGCACCAGTTCTTATTTGTTTATTTACTGTGATAGAGTTCTTATTCAAAGTATTCTACTTAAGTCTTTCTTAGGAGGACTATCTGGAAGCTACACTGAGGGTGGAAATCTATAGTTGGATTGCCTAAGATACAGATTTCTTATAGAACCTAACACAGCTGCCAATTTACTTTTGAGGGCAATCAGGATGCTCATTAGTAATTGAGTTGAAGCAGAGAGGAACTTCATTTGTACTGAGTCAGTGACCTGGATCGTTTTCAGAATGAGTATTGAGCTGAAATGGCCCATTCATTTCTACTTCCAGTGGGATACTGTACCAAAAGGTTATGGCTCTTACCTTCCTCCAGCAGTGACAGGGATTTTCAGGAGCAGAAAACGTCACTTTATGTTTGCAATTTATAGCTCAGGGTAATTTTTAATATGATTTTTGATTACTCTTACAGCATGAAATAAGCCTGTATTTTCAGCTAACCTATGGGACTGAGTCCAACACCTTCATTTAGTAGGTAATTGAAATATGACAGTTCATGCTGATGAATCAAAGGTTTCAGAAGTGAGGAAGGAGATTAAAATAAAAACAGACAAATCTGGAGCATGATCAACAGAAGTGGGTATAAAGTTATAGGGAACTTCAGTGGTTTATTAAAGTGGTGTTAAATAAATAAATTAAAGTATTGAAATAATACCACTTTAATCATTTAATAGCAGAAGCCTGTATAGGACATATGATAGCCAGGCACTATTCAAATAGCTTTAAATATATTATAATTTTTGTCCTCACAACTCGCCTATTTTACAGATGAAAAAACTAGAGATTACAAAGAGATTAAGTGACTTTCCCAAAATCATACAAGTAGCAAGTGATGGAACTAGTATTCACACCTCAACAGTCTGGCTCCAGAGTCAGTAATCTTAACCACAATACTCTATTACTAAGGCTATCAGTATGCACTGTGATACCCTCTTGTGATGCCAGGCAGCAGCATCAAGCCACAGACCCCAGTCAGCCATACATTCATGACAGTAAAAAATCAATACATTTATAAACATTCTGTAATCATACCACCATTCTATTTTTCATTTTCAGTGTAGTATTCAATAAATTACATGAGATATTCAACACTTTGATATATAATAGGCTTTATGTGAGATGATTTTTCCCATCTATAGGCTAATATAAGTGTTCTGAACACATTTAAGGTACTAGATTAAGTTAGCTGCATTAAATGCATTTTTTACTTAAAATATTTTCAACTTAAGGTGTGTTTACCAGGACAAAGCTCCATCATAAGATGGGTAAGATCTGTATTGCATTCATATTCTAAGTTGCTATTATGATTTATAATTAAGAAATAGTATTTGGTCTTCATCTGGCATAGATTTGCTAAGAATCTTAAAATTTCATAAGTAATGAGAGCAACGAAGGTGACTTTTATAATGTTAATGACGTGTGACTTTTGGACTGTACCTACTGATGGGGAGGGAATGGATGAGGGGGTGCAAGGAGAACAAACCTGTTTGGACGATTGATATCTGAGGAGAGTAGAGAAGCTGGTGGTTGAATGAATTACCAGTGCTCAATGAAATGATCATGCCTACAAAATAAAGCCTACGTAAAAACCCAGAAGTACAAGGCTTCCAAGTTGCTGAACATTTGGGGAGAGTGACATGCAGGAGAGACCAAGGAATCTCATGACCCTCCCCCATACCTTGCCCTAGGGTTCCTCTTCCATTTGGCTGTTTCTGAGTTATATCCTTTTCTAATAAGGTGATCCAGTAAGTAAACCATTTATCTGAGTTCTGCCAGCTACCTTAGCAAATTAATCAGACCCAAGGAGGGGAGGGGGGTTATTGGAACCTCCAATCCAGTTGATCAGAGGCACAGGTGACAACCTGGACTTGCAGTTGGCATCTGAAGGGACATGGGGAAGTCTTGTAAGACTGAACCCTTAACCTGAGGAATCTGATGCTATTTCCAGGTAGATGGTGTCAGAAGTGAGTTGCACTATAGGACACCCAGCTGGTGTTTGAAAATTGCTTATTGGTGTGGGAAACCCCCTACACACACAGACACATATACATCAGAGTTGCTGACCAGAATCATTCGGTTACCTCCAAGTAAAGAATTACTCATCAGGGATGTGGAGTCCCAGCCCAGTAGCAATGCCCTCATTGCTAAGAGGCCAAGAACAATTTTAATATTTCATCATTCTCAACCTCCAGTGAATTTTTTCAAGTAGGAAATCTGAGCAAAGCAACTCAAATAACTATTTTTACCCCAAATTTGTGCAGGAATTCAAGAGCACATGTTAACAAAGGTTTTCAGCCAGTTAACTGAGAATGATACAGTGGATAAGGTGTTCTCCACACTTCTATGGCGACCCTAGGGCACTGGAGCCTTCAGTGAAACAGGGGCACTGACACACATAAGACAAACCCCATCCCGCAGCAGCAGCTAAGCTCATAGCAGAGACAGTCCAGCACAGCAACCTCAGCAGCACTCTGGCAGCAACAGCCAGGTGCAGGAGACACGTTTATCCAACTCTAAGTCCAAAGGCCTTAGGGTCAGGCGAAAAAAAAAGTGCCAAGGATAAGAGAACTGGAGGAAAGGGGCCACATGGCTGCTGAAACTACAGAAGTCCATGTAAAACTTTCACAGGTGAGTCCCAAGATGAATTAAAGAGCCTGGAGGTCCCACAGTCTTGGGTGGGGATGAGCCAGATGGTGGCTACTGCTTGTGTCCAAAATTATCACACCTTCCTCCCTTGTGGGTGTAGGCTGAAAAAAAAAAAAAAAAGATAGATTACGTATGCATCCACAAATCATTAATAATCTTTTCTGTATATTTGGAGGGTAAGGTCATCATATCATATTTAATTTTAAATGTTATACATACTAAAATTCAGTTTGTCAAAAAAATTTCTGAAATGAAAAGAGAAAATATTAATTTGATAGATGTCATAGCTTACAAAAAAAGGGATGATGGATAGGTTATATTCCATTTTTTAACCTTTTAAGATTTTGCATTTTGTCATAAATTTCTTTGCACTAGATGATTGGTAGCCTTGACTAAGACATCAGGAAGAGGAGATATAATGAAGATTCACAGGCAAAGTGCAGACCCAAACATAGCTGAGTCATCAGTGGGAATTTCTATTACTTTCTCAATCTCTTTTAAATTTTATGTTAGACTTAACTGTTAAAAAGGCTCAGTACTGAGGATGCTGACACTAGTTCTCAAATTGAAAACCTTATCAAGATAAGAAATTTGACCCTTTTGTACTATATGATTTTAAAAGAAGACTATCAGTCATGTCTGACTCTTTGTGACTCCATGAACTGCAGCACGCCAGGCTTCCCTGTCCATCACCAACTCCCAGAGCTTGCTCAAACGCATGTCCATCGAGTCGGTGATGCCATCCAACCATCTCATCTTCTGTCACCCTCTTCTCCTGCCTTCAATCTTTCCCAGCATCAGGGTCTTTTCCAATGAGTCAGTTCTTTGCATCAGGTGGCCAAAGTATTGGAGTTTCAGCTTCAGCATCAGTCCTTCCAATTCAGGACTGATTTCCTTTAGGATTGACTGGTTGGATCTCCTTGCAGTCCAAGGAAGGCTATAATGGCCCCTTTTGGTAATAGAATCTCTGATTTACTAAAAAAAAAAAAAATAGCTTTAATATATAACTCATTATTTTACATTTACAATAGCAGCATTATTATGATGATCATGTGAAAAATAGTACCAGTGATTCTTTTTTGATGATCCAGAGTTGGAGGTCTTTGTTAAAAAATAAAAAAAAAAAACAAGGACTCTGAAACAACTAAATTTGAATTTTAGAACATATGCATATGAATTATTTCTAACAAAGGGTATTCTCATGTGACAAGCAGGGGAAGCTTGTATTTCTAACTATGTTTACTTAGTGTTTTAATGTCAGTTAAAATGCTATCTCAGTCAAAATAGCTCCTATATATGTAAAATTATGGTTATTTCCCAAATTATACTATTTTTTTATTCAACTAATACCATGTTTAAATGGTGTTATTTTGACTTGCCAGTAGATACAGGTAGTAACCTAAACAAGTTTTTTATATTGCAAGACATTGCTTACAGTCAGAAAAAAAGAACATTTTCTATAATTTTATATTGAGAGTAGAAAGTAAGACTCTATTTAGTTCTGCATTAGAAATAACTGTGGACTAAATAACTTACTATTTCAGTTGAAACACCCATCACACAATGGGAGAAATATTCTGTTTTGAAAGGGCCAATAGATATGAACCTGCCCCTCGATTTGTAAGCAAATGTTTCTAAAAAATATTTTAAGAATCAAAATTTTAAATTGTGATTATGTCAAGAATTGTGAGAGATCTGAGATTTTATACGACTTGCAAGTGTCAAGTTAGCCCTGTCACAGTTTCAGAAATGCTGACAGAAGACATGAGACTCCTGGATCAGAAATGAAGAACTTTATTCACGGCAGACTGAGCAGCGTGCGCTTCATTTTTTCAAGTTTTCCCTGCCCTCAGGTCTGATGGAGATAATGCAGTGTAAAGCCCAGAGAGATCCTGCTCACATAGTGTGTCTTACACAGGGACTGACCTGCCCAAACTTTGCCCAAGATGGAGACATCATCTTTATTATTCAGTCAGGAAAGAAAATCTGCCTCTATCCCAAGGCTATTTGCTAGACAAATATCCTTGAAACGAGTCCAAGACAAAAAGCATCACAAGACATGTAGAGACAAAGTGGAAAATTGTCCCTCAACAAAATATTTTAGTAGAACCTCATTATTCACAATTCGGTACTTGAGAACTCACTTGAAGAATTTTTGTGCAACCCTAAAATCAATACTTGCCACACTTTCACAGTCATATGCACACATGAGCAGAGTGGGGAAAAGCTGAGTTGCCTGACACTCAGGTTCCCAGCTAAGGCCAAATTTATTTTAGTTCTTGTACAGTAAAGTATCTTTTCTGTAGTCCACTGTCAAGGTTTTTGCATTTTTGTGAAGTTTCCTTTTTGGTGATTTTGTTATTTAAAATGGACCTGAATAGTGCTGAAGTACTGTGTAATGTTCCTAAGTACAAGAAGGTCATGGCATGTCTTAACAGAGAAAATGTTAGAGAAGTTTCATTCACGTACAAGTTATAGTGGCATTGGCAGTGAATTTGAAATTAATGAATCAAAAAAATGTGTGTTTAATAAGATACATGAAAAATGTGTATTTAATATGACTTTTCTTTGAGCAGAAACAGTCATAAAACAAAGTTACGAACTGATCTTTTGATGAAAATGTTGTGACCAGAGGCTCACAGGAACCTAACGTGTATTTGACCTAGGAGCAATGGTTCAGGAGTCACTAATTCAGTGTTTGCTGCCTCTTTATGGCCCATCACTGCTGTGAATAATGAGAATTAACAGTATAGTCAATCACAAATACAGCAACCCCACTTCCACTCTTGCTCCCTTATAGCCTCTCCTCAACAAAACAGCAAGAGGGATCTTGTAAAACAAGCACAATTATAGCTCAACTCTGCAGATGTTCTCCAGTGACTTTCCCCTCTCAGAATCAAAAGTAAACTTACCTCAAAGGTCCTCCAGCATCTGCATTCAGCACCTTGCCTCTGTGGCCTCTGAACTCTCCCCCTTGCTCATTCTGCTTCACCTACTCAGGCTTCCTTGCTGTTTATAAAACAGGCCATTTCCTGCCTCATGACCTCTGCACTTACTTCTCCTCTGTCTAGAAAACTCTTCTTCTTTTTCCAGAGTTCTGTATGACGTAATCCCGCGTCTCTTTCAGATCATTGCTAAAATCCCACCTTCCCATTGAAGCCATCACCAACCAATCTGTTTAAAGTTGGAAGCCTGTCCCTCTCAACCCTGGTACCCACCATCCTCTGTCTGTTTCATTGCTGTCCATGGCACAACCACCATCTGACCTAGGCTAAATATTACATATGCATTTTGTTTATCATGGTCCTTCCCCAAAATATGCAGGAATTATTATTGTCTGTTTTATTTATGGCTGTGTACCCAAAAGACTCTGATGCTGGGAGGGATTGGGGGCAAGAGGAGAAGAGGACTACAGAGGATGAGATGGCTGGATGGCATCACTGACTCGATGGACGTGAGTCTCAGTGAACTCTGGAAGTTGGTGATGGACAGGGAGGCCTGGCGTGCTGTGATTCATGGGGTCGCAAAGACTCAGACACGACTGAGCGACTGATTTGATCTGATCTGATCTGACCCAGAGCCTAGAACAGTGCCTGAATCACCATAGATCTTTAATAGGTATTTATTGAATAAGTGAAATAAAAATCTCCTGAAGTTTTCAGGGACTTTCTTTTTTGCAGTAAGGTATGATTTGATCCTAAAGAAAGCTCCTGCAAATATTTTTTCAAAGCAGATAAATTAATAGTGAGAGAGGCAGAGCTCAAAAGTCTTGCTCAGGCTCAGCAAGAGAAAGCTAATTGGGAAAAGGTAGCAAGAGTGTTTTCAAGCTGTCTTGAGAAGAGAGATATGGGTGAATTCTTCATTTTTCACATGATAACAATGTTTTTAGCAGCGAGAGAATTGATACTAGGTTTAAAAATAACAATAATTTTTTTTAAAAAACCTAACTCACTGGAAAAAATGTTCTTGTCTCCAGTTTCTTTGTCCAATGATATCAAATCAAATGAATCCCTCATGAAGTAAAAAGAAAGAGCTTTTTCTTTAAAAAACAAAACAGTTAGAGTTTAGCTCAGCTGCCCACAAAACATGAACTGTTTCATTTAACTAACCGAGAGCACGGTTTAATTCCTAAATAAGGAAGCAATTTCCATTAATAAAAGGGAAGCTCCTCACAAGCATGTTTCTCTCTGCCCTAAACAGCTGTGGAGAAAACTCATGGCGCTTCTGCATGTTGCCACAGACAACCACAGACAAATGGAACAAATACTAGTAAACTTGAAAACAGACGGTTTGGCACTAAGGCTAATTCTGAGTTTTACCATCAGGTGGTTTTCTGTGCTATTATAATCCAAATTTCTCCAGACCTCACCAATTAGGGAATGGGGAAAAGAACTATAAGAACTTCTGATTCACTCGCTTAATGCTCCATAGAACATAGGACCTCTAGCCTCCCTTAGTGTTCACACAGTTACTTCATGGGATTCTTTAGGTGGGTTATTTTGGGTGTTTGTAAAGAGTAATCTCAAGGTTTTCAATCTGCTAATGGCCCCCAAACTACTTGAGAGTAGCATTTTGGCTGCCCACGCTCAACCATAAGAACACACATCAACACAAAGGGTGGTAACCCTTGAGAAGCAAAGCAGAGCCAATTTTTCCAAAATCCTCACTACCCTGGAGTCATGCTGCAGCCCAAGTAAGAAAGCTGCTCTTCTGAGCTGGGTCACACTGGATGCGATGTAAGAACAGCACTTGTGTCTGTTTCCGCTGGCAAAATGTCTGTGTAAAGGACTCAAACAGGCATGCACTTTGGCAGACTCAGGAACAAGCATACATACATACATACATATGTACATGCATAATATAATATGACGGTGAAGTAGGAGCCATAGGATACAGACAATGCACTACTGGAATGCAAAATAGACTAGAGGACTCTAGAAAGGAAGGCTTCGTGATGGAAGGGGCAAGTATGTAGACCTCAGTCCATAGGTAGTCTATGATCATTCAGTTCAGTTCAGTTCAGTTCAATTCAGTCACTCAGTCATGTCCAACTCTTTGCAACCCCATGAATGCAGCACACCAGGCCTCCCTGTCCATCACCAACTCCCAGAGTTCACTTAGACTCACGTCCATCGAGTCAGTGATGCCATCCAGCCATCTCATCCTCTCTCGTCCCCTTCTCCTCCTGCCCCCAATCCCTCCCAGCATCAGAGTCTTTTCCAATGAGTCAACTCTTCGCATGAGGTGGCCAAAGTACTGGAGTTTCAGCTTTAGCATCATTCCTTCCAAAGAAATCCCAGGGTGATCTCCTTCAGAACGGACTGGTTGGATCTCCTTGCAGTCCAAGGGACTCTCAAGAGTCTTCTCTGACACCACAGTTCAAAAGCATCAATTCTTCGGCTCTCAGCCTTCTTCATAGTCCAACTCTCACATCCATACATGACCACAGGAAAAACTATAGCCTTGACTAGACGGACCTTTGTTGGCAAAGTAATGTCTCTGCTTTTCAATATGCTATCTAGGTTGGTCATAACTTTTCTTCCAAGGAGTAAGCGTCTTTTAATTTCATAGCTGCAGTCACCATCTGCAGTGATTTTGCAGCCCAGAAAAATAAAGTCTGACACTGTTTCCACTGTTTCCCCATCTATTTCCCATAAAGTGATGGGACCAGATGCCATGATCTTCGTTTTCTGAATGTTGAGTTTTAAGCCAACTTTTTCACTCTACTCTTTCACTTTCATCAAGAGGCTTTTGAGTTCCTCTTCACTTTCTGCATCGGTGGTGTCATCTGCATATCTGAGATTATTGATATTTCTCCCGGCAATCTTGATTCCAGCTTGTGTTTCTTCCAGCCCAGCGTTTCTCATGATGTACTCTGCATAGAAGTTAAATAAGCAGGGTGACAATATACAGCCTTGACGCACTCCTTTTCCAATTTGGAACCAGTCTGTTGTTCCACGTCAAGTTCTAACTGTTGCTTCCTGACCTGCATACAGATTTCTCAAGAGGCAGGTCAGGTGGTCTGGTATTCCCATATCTTTCAGAATTTTCCACAGTTTATTGTGGAAAATTGATCCACACAGTCAAAGGCTTTGGCATAGTCAATATGCTTGTTTAATTCCTGGATAGCAAATCTCTTTCCTCAGTTTCCCTGAGCACTGTATTTCAAGAAGACAGAACTCTAATATATAGTGGACTCGAAAAATTTTCGCATGTTTAAAGTAGTTATCTATGGTGTCTCATTGAGAAGATACAAAAAGTTGCTTTGATCTGTGCTCACCTTTATTCATGTATCACCTAGTTTGACAAATATTTCTGACAAAAATTATCCCCACTTTTATGGAGCCTGCATTCCTATGCTATAAAGAATGATAATGCAAGGTAGGGGGGGAAATGAGGGGGGTAAGATATTGGTCCATGGTTAATAATTTATATACATCTGTAAATATATATATCTCACGTTTTGTTTATCCACTCGTCCATTGATGGACACTTGTTTCCGTATCTTGGCTGTTGTAAATAATGCTGTAATGAATGGAGAGTGCAGACATCTTTACCAATTAGTGTTTTTATTTTCTTCTGATAAATACCTAGAAGTGGAATTGCTGGATAGTATGGACTTTGCTTTTACTTTGAGTGAGATGGAAAGACATTAAACAGTTTTGAGCCAAGAAATGCTGCTGTCTGAATCAAGATTTAACAAGATTGTAGTGAATGTTTTGTTGTGACAAACTACAGTGGACAAAGTGAAAGCAGAGAGACTAGTTAGGAGGCCTGTGTTACGTATGAAGTGACTTGGACCATAATGGAGGTAGCAAAGGGTATATGAAGTCATCCGACTGCATAGATAAGACAGAATTTGCTAACAGATTGGATGTGGGGTTTGAAAGAAGAGTCAAGTGCGACTCTCAGGCTCTTGGTCTAAATGACTAGAAGGGTAGAGCTGTCCTTTAATGAAATGGGAAACTTACGGAAGGAATGTGTTGGGACAGGTGAAGACATGAAAATAGAGAAATCAGTTTTGGAAGGTAGGACCTTTGAGGTTTTGGAGTTCACCTGATTTGCATTAGATCTGCCCTTGCACTGGTGGCTCAGATGGTAAAGAATCTGCCTACAATGCAAGAGACCAGGTTCAATCCCTGGGTTGGGAGGATCCGCTAGAAAAGGGAATAGCTACCCTCTCTCCAGTATTCTTGCCTAGAGAGTTCCGTGAACAGAGGAGCCTGTCAGGTTACAGCCCATGGGGTCACAAAGAGTCGGACACAACTGAAATGACTAACTCTGTTCTTGCACTGCATTTTTTAAAATTATACAATCTTTAACTCAGCTCTTCCAGGGCTCAATTTCCTCACCTGTATCATGAGGATAATAGAACCCAACAAGTAGGATAGGTGTCATGAGGATTGAACAGAGAGCAGATGTCAGTGATGTATCTTTTTAAAGCTGGTTTTGATAACTGTTAAGTGTTCTGAGGTTTACATTCATTAAGTTGCTTGAGTGTACCACATCTCTTTTTATCTTCTTGAAGATTTCTCCGCTTAAATGTCCATCTTAATTTACTACCATGACCACACCTGTTTTACCCTTGACCCCACTTTTGGGATACTCCCAGAATTTACATGTCACCATGATTTTTTTTTTTACTTCTTCTTTCACCCATATAAAGTTTGACTCAGTTTCCAAGACTCAGTTCTAATACTGCTTCTTCCTTTAGGTCATTTCATTTTGCATTTACCTGACTGCGCTTATCAGAGTAACTATTCTTACAACAGAGTATGCAACAGAGTACTTGTGTACATGTCCCCAGTTGACCATTAGCCCAGAAAGGGCCGGCACAATAACTGGCTTATGTTGTAGTTTCCAAAATTCCTTGAATGTAGTAGACAATCAATAAATGTCTGTTGAAATAATATGCTTCTTTTCTTAATATGTCTTTTTTATCTGCTTTGTCTTCATTGTCAGCATTGTTCTAGCATAACAGTTTATGTCAGTTTTTTTGCTGCTAAATGCAGCTTCAGTAATTCAACAAAAGTTTGAGCATCTTCCATGTAACTTTTTAATGAATTTGAACTTAGGAATGCAGTGAATTAATGCACAATTAATGCCCTTCCTTAGAGGAGCTTACACTATGGAAGGAAAAGCTGACAAGTGAATAGCTAGTATATTGTGTGACATGTATGTTTTGATGGTAGTG
Organism: Bos mutus; assembly: GCF_027580195.1. Taxonomy (NCBI): domain Eukaryota; kingdom Metazoa; phylum Chordata; class Mammalia; order Artiodactyla; family Bovidae; genus Bos; species Bos mutus. Next base: position 30,898,051 of record NC_091622.1, on the reverse strand, counting down.
ATATTTTTCCAAGTGCTATTTAAATGGCTAAAGAGTTTCAGAGGGTCTCATTGTGTGGGGTTTGAGTGAATTGAAACCTAGTAAATACCTTAAGCACCTGGAGTAGTGCTCTGCATGTGGAAGGCACACAGTAAATGCTGTTTGTTGGATTAATTACGTGACGGCAGCTAGAAGGCAAGTTCAGAAGACAGCAACAGGGCGTGGCTGGTAAGGCACTTTCGGTACACTGTGATGTCGGTAGGATTTTCCTGCCTTATTGTAACCCTCAGCTTTCAGTCACTTACACCCCCAGTTGAAGACTCCCTGGGTCTCATTTAAATAAGACGATGAAAAGAGTAAGACTGAATAGTTTTCCAGATAACTAAGATAGGTAACAGCAATTTCCAGAATCTTGCCCCAGAACATGACTACCTGTAAACATGGGCTCACAGCATTAACGTAAGAAAGAAGGAAAGAAACAAAATTATTATGAAACTGCTTTTAAATATTAGAACACTTCTTCAAAAGATTGTCAAATTTTAGGTTGGTATCAGATGTTCTAATTTTATTTGTAAGTATATAAACTTTGCATTCATCAGTTAGTAATTAACTTAATTGAACAAGCATCTGTTGAAAACCTATTGCATGATGGTTTCTTGCCTAGGATCCAGAGATACAAAGACAAATAAGATGACCCTTGCTTCCAATTAGCTTATTCCAATGGATGAAAAACAAAATGAATGAAACAATGTAGTATATCATGGTAAGAATTGTCAGAGGAGTTCATGGGTTTTTAAATAGAACAGAGAAAATGACCAATCTAAATCAGGCTCAGAAGCATAAGGAAGGCTGTTTTGAAAGAAATGATGTGTTTAAACTGATTTTGAAGGACAAAGACAGGCTAATGCAGCAGAACTACTGGATAAGTAGAACCATTTGACCAAGTACAGCCAGGTTCCCATTATAACTGTTAGCTTTTCTTCTTTTTTTTAAATTCTGTGCTCTTCCTGGCCTTAAGAGATAACCAGGAGGTAGCACCTATGGAGAAGACTTATCCCTACGGCCTTTGACGAAGCGTAATTCTAACATGACATACCTTTTATGGGCTTAAGTGATCAAAAAAGAAACCTGCTGAGATGGGTTTCATAGGGAGCAATGGCTTTAAGAGTCAAGAGTCCAAGGATAAACCATCTGTTTGTCACCAGACAGGTGCTATGAAAATAAATCACTGCTTATTCTTTCCTGAAAATGCACTGTTTTACCAGGTTGTATGTGAATGTGCTGATTAATATTTTAGGCATAAAGCTTACAAGATAACATTCTCATATACATACCATAATAGCTTTTATTCTGTGACAAAGATGGGATTGAGGAACTAAATTTGAGTCACATAACCATTGTTTATTTTGTTTAAATACACCATGTGAAATAAGATTTAACATAATACCATGAAAGACTAACACACTGCTTTGAGATGGACTCCAAATATTTCTCACTGAGTAATTTAAAACCAGTGCTATATTGTATGCCTATTTCTTTTCAGAATGATCAAATATAGCAATGCCTTTCACATTTATTATCTTTAAGACCTCTCCTTAAAGTTTAGATAGGGCTTCCCAAGTGGCTCTAGTAGTTAAGAACCCATCTGCCCATGCAAGAGACATAAGAGACACGGGTTTGATCCCTGAGGGGTCAGGAAGATTGCCTGGAGAAAGAAACAGCAATCCACTCCAGTACTCTTGCCTGGAGAATCCCAGGGGCAGAGGAGCCCGGCAGGCTGCAGTCTACAGGGTTGCAAAGAATCGGACACGACTGAAACAACTTAGCACACACACACAAACTTTAGATGCCTAAAAAATTAACATTCTTCTCTTTATTCTTATATAAACCAGAGACATGATGAAGTGTTATGCATTAACTATGGAAAATAATAGCTTTCTAATGTTTTAGTGCTCTGCCACCATGAGGTAATTTTTATAATTTCATATACCTAAAGCTTTCCTCTCAAATAGGATACACTCCCCTGCCTTTATAAAGACAATATTTTAATCTCAGATGATAATTATGAAAATCTGTTCTTTCACTGTGCTTTGATACTATGATAACATTAGGTATTACCAAGATGTACATAATTATTTTCTCTTACACCCAATGACCTTTAAATTCTATTATCTGATTTTCATATTCTTTCTTTTTTTTTTTTGCTATCAGACTATTTGCCCTCACGTTTTATAATTTCTATTTTCACCTCCCCTTTCAATGCTTCCTGTTGTGCTATTTCAAATGTAATTTATTTCAGAAAATATTAATTGAGGATATACTAGGTATTAGTCACTGCACTAAGTGTTGGGTAGTCAAAGATAAACAAAACATGGCCCCAGTCTTTAAAGAGCAAGAAAAAGTAGAGAGCAAATAAGTAATTAGAATTCTGTGTGAAAATTGTGATGAATAGAATTTTATTCTATGGAAAATGTGATTAGTTTCTCCTGGGCCTTGCCAAAGTAGGATGGCCCAAGTCAGACTGAAGGGCTCAGATGCATGTATTCTAAGTCACTTCAATTGTGTCCAACTCTTTGTGACCCCATGGACTATAACCCACCAGGCTCCTCTGTCCATGGAATTCTTCAGGCAAGAATACTGGAGTGGGTTGCCATTTCCTTCTCCAGGACCAGGGAAAATTTCAAAACAGAGTCATTTGTAGTGAATCTCCCATAGATAAAGATATGTGCTATTTTAAAAAAATAGATAAATTTATAAAAATTTTGTAAAAAATAAGAAATTACTCTTAGATCTCAGACACTATTCTGGTTTATGAACTTTGCGTATTTACTTGTGACATCTGACATTTGATCATTTGGGGTCTTATTTTGCTAGCTTTCTGTTTCTACAGCAGGTACAAAATGATTTGGATGCTCAGTGAGTGAAATCCCAGTGAGAGAAATGTTAATATATTTATTATGATAATTTGTTTTGTATTGTATTTTTGCATATCACATTTTATTATAGTGCATCATATTTTATTGCCCTGACCTTTCCACTATCACATAGCATTTCTAATGAGAAAAAAATTCAAAAACAATATAAGACATGCAGATAGCCTCTGAGTTAATGTGGGGTAATATTTGTAAATAGTTATTCTGTATGAAAAAAAGTGTGTTCATGATAGAATCATATATTTGAAGCTTATAATCATGCGTAGAAAATACGTTTCTAAGCATTAAATAGTCAACCTACCAAAAATTTCTGGTAGCAACCACATTCTTGTCTTTTCATATTTAAAATAGCATTCTTTGCATAATGTATACTGCAGTAAATATTGGCTAGATTATCACTATCATAATCATTAAAAATAATACACTACCAGACATACTTTAGAGCCCTGCAGAAATTCCTATATATTTTGAAAAAATTTTAGTGCCATGTGTGAGATTAACTACACTATCGTTAAAGTAAAAATTAATACTGAAACGGCAATACAGTCACTCTTTGAACTGGCTGAATTTCAATTTAACTCCAAGGTTAGACCTCTGTCTACTTCACCCCACTCCCCTGCATAGCAGTCACGTAATACTCCCACCAGTTACATGTTTTATTTCATGTGATGATTATCAAAAAGATGGGTGCAGAAGGTATACCTCAGTTTCCACAGGTAATGTATATAGTTTGAAGTTATTACTTCTCCAAATTTTTTTATTTCCTCTCCACATTTCTTCCACTGGGGGCCCACCCTCCTTGCACCTCCCCTATTACATGTGCAGATAAGCAAAGTTTTCAGTGCTGTAAAATTTGAAGATGATTTCCGGCTGGAAAATTTTCAAAGCACTACTCACTAATTGGCTATTCTGACTGTTTTCAAATCCCAGTGAAATCTAATTTCTAGCAGTATGACTTTTTGATGAACTCTCCAGGATAAATTAAGGGAACAATGTTACTTTGGTGAATAGAGTCGTGTAGAGATTTTGCATACAAACCAGTAAAGATTGCCCAAAATAGTGATTTTTTACATTTACAGCAGTTATCATAAACCATTCTTCCCTTGGGGCTAGTTATAGTTCTGAAACAATTATTTATTGGAACCAATGATGGTACGGTTTTGTTCTTCTCAGCCTTAATACCTGATTATGTCAGGAGACCATTTCTATGATGGTCTTAGTATTGCCTGAAACCCAAGGTGATGCTAAGCTGAATTTAAGGAAGCTGAGATCCTATAATGAATTCACGTCTGTTAGCAGGATACTGTTTCCTGTCCAATAACAATGACTGAGGAGGGAGAAGCAAAAGGTATAAGATTTCTAACATACTGATCCAAAGAATAGCAACTATCTGAAGTGGTCAAAACATACCACACTCCATTTGCACCTCATAAAAAACCTTGGCCCCATAAGAGCTGGCTTTATGATTTATCAAAAACAAAACTTTGAATTTCCAGAAGCTGACTTACTTGCTTGTTTAATAAATGGGTTACAATGAGTCCTGGGGTGCTTCAGTATCTGCTCCTAGAGTCAGAGGAAAGCTGCTGTATTGATCAGGGTTCTCCAGAGAAGCAGAATTCATTACATACGTTAGACAGATTTTGAGGAATTGGCTCATGCAGTTGTGAAGGCTGAGAAGTCACTGTATCTGCCATCTGCAAACTGGAGACCCAGGAAAGCCAGTAGTGGAATTCAGTCCACATTCAAAGGCCTGAGAACCAGGGGATCTAATGGTGTAAATCCCAGTCCAAGAGCAGAAGAAGATGAGATGAAATGAGATGCCCCAGCTCAAGCATCGAGGCAAGAAGTGAGGCCTTCTTGTTCTCTTTAGACTTTAGTGGACTGGATGGTACCCATTCACATTGGGAGGGCAATCAAATTCACATAATCCACTGACTCAAATGCTGATCTCACCCAGAAACACATTCACAGATACATCCCAAAATAACGTTTTATCTGGGCATCCTGTGGCCACTCAGGTGATACATAAAATTAACCATCTCAGATGTCAATGGTGAATTCCAGGCAATTCATCCACATGTTTCTACTAAAAACCAGTCTGTTTTTATTTATTTTAGATGGACTACCTCGTTTTCAACATAGATATAATTTTTAAAAGAATTCACTTCTAGTATCACTTGAAAGTCTCTGAGTCTATACAATGGGACCACACCATTAGAACAAACTCTTTAAAAAAATTAGCAAGCATCAGAATCTTTTAGACAGTCCAGTCTTTAATGAAGGAAACCCAGTGTGCATTTGCTTTATAACCCAACATTCCAAGAGAGTAAATATAAATATGTGAGTAATGTGATCTAAGATGGAACAGTTAGATAGCAATAAAAGGCAATTATTTTGGTTTTGATTTTGCCACAGAATCTAGGGTAAAAAAAAAAATCAAAGTACCTGAGGCAAATATACCCCAAATTTGAAGCTATTTTTCTGTCTTTTAATAGGGAAGATGCTGAGTCATTGGCAAAAGGGTGTAACAGACCTGGCTTCAGGATGCCTCATTGTGTTTGGCTGTTGCAAAAACTTGTTTAAGTAGAGTGAAATCCTAAAACTCTGTGTATTGACGAGGAGGGTTTATGTCCAAACCTCAGACTAGACAGTTTGGTGTTTGTGGGTGGAAAGATTTTCCTTCAATCATACCAGCCTAAAAGTTAAATGTGTTATCCAAAGGCTTCACCCCACCCCCCGACCCACCATGTAAGTGTTCAAAAGTCTCAGGATATGAGCTCTACACTAATTGCATGGCATAGCAGCCTATTGCAAACTTGATCAGCCTTTGCCAAGATAGCACAATGGAAAGAACCCTAGACTAAGAATACTACTGTTAATACCACTAGAGAGTGCTAAGTCGTGTCCAACTCTGCAACTGCAATGGATTGCAGCCCACGAGGATCCTCTGTCCCTGGGATTTCCCAGGTAAGAATACTGGAGTAGGTTGCCATGCCCTCCTCTAAGGGATCTTCCCAACCCAGGGATCAAATCTACGTCTCTTATGTCTCCTGCGTTATCAGGAGGGTTCTTTACTACTAAAACCACCTGGAAAGCCCAAAGAATACAAAGTGTTAGTTGCTCAGTTGTGTCCAGCTTTTTGCAACCCCATGGACTGTAACTTGCCAGGCTCCTCTGTCCATGGGATTCTCCAGGCAAGAACACTAACATGAGAGCTGAATGTAAACAGAAAAACACTATATATATTAGCTCTTATTAAACCCCTGCCCTGAGCCCTGATCTTTCAAATCCCTCTTCTGACCTTCTTTTTGCCACTTTCCTTCCCACCAATTGAAGAGTTTGCAGAGTCAAGGGAACATGTCCACCAGGAATCCATCCATGCATTCCCTCTAGACCATACTGCAAGTGTCCAGATCCCATAATAACTTTACTCTTAACTCTTCTGATCCCATTTTCTGGACCCATAGACCACTTTGCCCAGTCTGTTCCCTGAGGGGGAGCCAAACCACTGATGTAACTCCCTAGGCCCTAGGGTGGCCAAGGGATAGCTGTCCAGCAGTGTGGATAAAGGGTGGATATGTACCCAGTGGGGCCACATGCATGTCAGCAAGGCCCTCACAGTGCAGAAAAGAGCTGGAAGTGGAAAGAAAAAGGGATCATGAAGCTTCCATTAAAAATATATTTTAAAATTTGGTCTCTTGGCATAACAAAATATTTAGAAATGCAATATGCCAGGCTGTGCTTCTACTTTTGCCTCAAGTTCCATAAATATTAACTATTTCATGGTTGAAGTCATTCTGTGGATTTGCAACTTACTCCCATAAATACTTCTTCCTAATGTTAAGACTAAATATTGTTGTTAAATATTTTACCCTGGAGAGGAAAATATACTACTATGTGCTGAAATCTTTTGAGTTCTTCAGTCTGGGCAAAATCCCAACCATTTCGCCATAATTATGCCACCTGCTGGGCTCTTGCTTACACTGCAGCTGTCTAACCACCTTGTAGGTATGCTGGAGGTCTCATACTGGGCTGGTATTGGCGGAAAAACACAATCCTCTGCTTGCGTCAGCTGAAAAATAATATATATATATATATATATTCTCTTTTTCTTTAGTAGCCAAAGATAACCTCCTTTTTAAAAATGTTGAATATAATGGGATGATAAGGAGACTACATAGTTAAAGCTTTATATCTAAAACTGTCTCTACGTTGAATCTCTGTAATGATTTTGTATAATGATTTTGTGTAGAAGAACCAGTTTAAATTACTTTCAGCCTTGATGAGAAATGTGAAGAGACTGAAGTACTCTGCACATTGGCTTTTGTACAATTGGCAACTTGGCAAATAGCAGCAACATCCCCCTTCCTATATTTATCATATAGATTACTAACCTGAGATATTAAAGAAAGCAGATATGTCAGGTAATCAGTTTTTTTTTCATTAAAATTGATAATATAATTTGTATTCTTCAGTGCTTCCCTACATCCAGAAGTCCTTTGTATACTAGAAGCACCCAAAGAATGTAGAAAATCTACTACAGGTTTTTTATTAGGAAGAAAATTATTTTAGTTGCCCCAGTTTGACTGAAAAGATGATATCAAAATGTTAAATACTTTTCCATATCAATGCAAAAACATCACCTGCATGCTAAGTCACTTGAGTTGTGTCCAACTTTTTGTGACCCTTTGGACTGTAGCCCACCAGGCTCCTCTGCCCATGGGATTCTCCAGGCAAGAATACTGGAGTGGGTTGCCATTTCTTTCTCCAGGCAATCTTCCTGACCCAGGGATCTAACCCATGTCTCTTATGTCTTCTGCATTGGCAGCAGGTTCTTTACCACTAGCGCCACCTGGGAAGCCCCAAACATCACAACTGTTGCCACATCCTGCCTTTGTAAGAACTGTTTCGTTCCAAAATTGTACTTTCATATCTATTTTCTCATTTTTGCATCACCACGGTCCTACATGTTAAGTAACACGTAGCACAAATGTCTCAAAGTCACCTTAATGTTTTCACTAATCCATCATTCCTTAGCAATTGAGCCATTCCACATAATTCTAATGAATACAGACAGATCTTGTCTTGTCCAAATCTTTGAACTGTCTTTTAAAGAAGGCCAACTCATACATGAAACAAGATAAGATATTCAATTAAAACCAGTCCTGGATATTCTAATCCTTCGTTAAGCAATGGTCCACAGGGGTTTCACAGTCAAATACCTTCAAGTTGCAGCAGTTAACAAAACTTAGGAGTACACCATAGAATCCAAGGCTGTTTTTTTATGATCAGACTCCACATTTGCCTAGTTATTATATTGCTTTTAAAATTCTTTGGGTCGTACACATCTCTCAGAATACCCACTAGTGACCCCAGGCCTTCTAGCTGTCCTTGCCCCCACTTTTCCTTGCATCTCCTTTTTCAACACTATATTTTTTTCAAATTCATGGCTTTTGGCTTTATCTTCCATTCTGGACTCCAGAATCGCCCCTTAAATCGTGCAGTATCTGGATTCTACAGTTTTGACATTTTGGCTCTCTCAGACAGAATTTGCAAGTACCCTCTAGCTGCATTCCTATTTTTGCCATTGGGTATTATCCTCTGAGGTACAGAGCCCATCTGTCTTAATTATAGGCATCTGGTGGGTCTGCTCTATGTTCTGACCCCCGGTCCACCACCCATGCTTGTGAGAGAAAGATTAGATCATCCTAACTCTTATTAAAATACATCACTACTTTAAGTATTCATGTTCATTTTCAATTAATTATATTTAAGTGCCAGGCCGTGTTCAAGTGATATATTTTAGCATATAGCAGTCAGGTACAATGGCCTACAGTCTCCATGATCAAACCTTTTTCTTTAAAAGAAAAAAATTAATGGGCAGAAATTTTGCTCTGTTCCAGGCTTCAAATCCTTCTATAATCAATGATCAGTATGAATATACAAGAACTCTTTAACATTTCATTCCCTGTTTTGATTTGAATTTAAACTCTTCCATCATAGATTAGCAGTAGAATGTCTGGTCATATTTGACCTTTCAGGGTATAAAAGTTAATTTTTTCAGATTCCTCTAAATATTATAAAGCATAATAGATCACCTCACTGTTATTTTTTCTAAATAAGAAGTTTAGATCCTTTAAAGAAAAATGTCCAAATGATTTCAATGATCTTTGAAGAAATCAATGAATATATTTTCTTTATTGCCAATAGGGGACCTAAAAAACTAGTATGCAATTTCTAAAAATTTTTTCAACCATACACAAGTTGTATCTCCTATATAATTAGATCTTCTATGCTCAAAACTTCATGAGGGATATGTCAGAGATAATTGGGTGGGCGGAGGGAAAAATAAACTTATCTCAATGTATCAGTATGTTTTTATATTAAAAGGGTCTTTTATTATATAAAATATAATATTAATAAAGTCAAACTGATTTTTGTCTAATTTTTCAACTCTTCTAAACATCTCTCAAATAGCATGGACCTATCCCATGTTGTGTGTTTGTGTGTATGTGTGTTTTCCTCCTACATAGTCAAAGTAATAAATTGGTTAGAGAAGGAAATAAAGTCTGGAGTAACATAGAAAAGACCTTGACTGAAATAACTGAAAATATATCATACTATCTAATAGTCTTTTAACAGATGGCCTATCACCTGAATATCATCCAGGGCACAATAGCAATTTATGAATAGTAATTATTAAGAGTACCTTATACCATAATGATGCCTTTTCTGGAAGTATTTAATAACAAAAGATATCTGGCTCTTGTAATTTTACTGATAACTGAGATTTACTGAGCACTTACTATGTATTAAATACTTTTCTAAGTGCTTATCAGGTAGGAATTTAATTTTCACAGCCATCCTATGAAATAAGTATTGTTATCATCCACTCATCTTGTGGATAAGGGTAGTGTTAGTACTTATTTCAGTAGGTGGTTCAGTGGATTCAGAGCTCATGTAGCTGTCCACTCTGCTCTACTGTTTTGAGGGAACAGTGAAAGATTTAGGAGGGAAAAGGGCTGGGGGCTGGGGGCTGGGGAAGTGGCCCATTTCTCCAACATTGTTTTAAGCATTACTCACTTAGTAAGCTTCTAAAGATTTTATACCTGTTTGTGGATTATATATGTTATTTTTCCAAGGTTAAATTGAAAAGTAAAAACAGTATCGTACAAGCAAAAATAATAGCTTATACTTTCCACCCCAAAGCAATTTCCTAACCAGAAGTTAGAAACAGTTTTCATGCATCACTGAAAAATAGCTCCCTTCAACTGAATAATGCTAATGTTTATTATTAGCTCTTAATAGCCTCAGAAGGACAGTATCTTGAAATTTAAGAAGTAATATGAAGTAAGAAGAATGTGAATACGCCAGAGAAGAGTTGCCACATTTCAAAATAAAGTGTTCAGCACCTTGCAGACCATTGTTCCTTAGTATCGACTGCTACTAATGACAAAGCAGTTTGATAGGCCAGTAGAACTTTTGTCTTTATGTGTGAAAATGGTTCTTGAAAACTATGGCTTTGGACAAGTCAGTTAACTCTCTATGTACCTGATTCACTTAATGCCAAGAAATGTGTTGAGTAAACTAGTGCGTGTAAAAGTATAATGAGAATTTTTAAAACTACTTACTTTAGGAACCAAATGGAACTGAAAATCCATGATCAGTTTCTAGAAATTCCTAAACCATCATGTATAAGAAGATAGAATAGCTTTGTTGATTTTTGTGTATATAAAGAAGGTCCTGTGCTGTTGTTAATGATGTTGGAATCTGGGAAATACAAACTCAATGCAGACAGGGCAGTCCAACTCTGCCAGGTTTGAATGGCTTCTGTCACACACAAGTTGCATTCCCTGCCGTCCCCTTGATAGGAACAGTACACATTGTGGAGTTTTATGAGATGGAGCTATGATAACCTAAATTACATTTTTTAACTCTCAAAATAAAATCACTACTAGCTATTTCAGAGAAAAAAAATCTCTAGTTAAAAACTTAAGAAAATGTGATTTAATATGTCTCTCCCATTAGTAAAAACATATATTTCTAACATATTTAAGGTAATAAATTTCTAACATTTTTAAGATATAACCTTTAAAAAGCTCTCTAGTTCATGTTCTCATCATCATAGCTTCCCCCCACCCCTGCTCCTCTTCGACATATGAGTTGTCTAACATTGCCACATGTGTAAGCCTACTCCAATCTTATGTTCTAACCCTGCTCTGCTCTCGAGTCATATCCACAGAGCATCTGCGTGCTTCAATAATTAATGTGCTTTCATGATATTTGAAGCTTTGTCTATTTAAATAAAACAAAGATATGAGACTAAAAGGAAGTTTTGCTCTTTGACTAAAAATCCTCTGAAGATAAGAAAAGCAAGTTCTTAAATATGATCCTATTAAACTAGGAAGGTAAACTTAGCAAAAATATTTTTATACGATGCTTACCCTAATCACATTGATGCACATGATTCAATTCTTTCTGGGAAACAGATATTTTAAATTATTTTCCCATCAGAATTGGTGTTTTGGTACTTAAGACATTCTGAATGGTAAGGCAAGATGCTATTTTAGGAGAAAATTTTGATTTTGTTTAAACTACATACAATATCACTGCCTTTTCTCCTAAACACCAAAATTTTACAATTGGTAACTCTAGTGTTTTTAATATTTATAAGTAATAGTTTTGTTTTAGTAGCCTTTACTGAACATGTCAAAATATATACTTTTGTACTTTTGATTTCTATGGTGGGAAAATCATTTACTTTATTTGAAAGAAGAATATCTGCAATCTTTCTGTGATTCTGAAGATTACAATACATAAGATTATTCTAAATTATTATAAAGCTGACAAAATTGTTTCGTATTAACATATTGTGAAATAGATTTTGAATCTACAGGAAATAGCACAGAATAAGTGAGTAGGAGTGGAAAAGACTCTTTTTGAAGAGGTGAATAATCATTTCTGAGAATGGCAAAGCTTTGGGGATTTCTTCCACATTTGTCCAGGCTATTTGCAAACAGAGTAATACTTTATGAATTAATAACAGACCAAAAAAAGCAAACCATCTCTCTTGGCATATGAATATAAAAACTTTGCCCAGAAAATAAATTCTCATTCATAGCTTGTATCATGTGAAGAAGAAGAAAACAAATCCTTCAATATCTGGGTGTATGTCAGGTAGTGAACAAAATCTTTGCATCCCTGTTCTGACCACAACCTCAAACCCTTACACATTTTTACTACACCTTTCACTAACCTGTTCTTTGATCTCGCTGCTGCTGCTGCTAAGTCGCTTCAGTCGTGTCCGACTCTGTGCGACCCCATAGACGGCAGCCCACCAGGCTACCCCGTCCCTGGGATTCTCCAGGCAAGAACACTGGAGTGGGTCTTTGATCTTAAGGCTCCATTTTTATCAAAATTCATCAGCTTCCTCTGACTAATTTCTTTCCTTCCAGTTCAGGTGTTGCCCATAGATCTTTTGCCTGATCTATAGAACTGGGAAGGATTTTTATGACGTATCTTCCCCCAAATCTTTGAATCTGCCCACCATAAATCTCATCACATGTTAGTATTACTCTAACAACAGTACTACTGTTAACTGTTGCTCATTTCCAAGGGATTAGAGGTCAGGCTGATCTTGTCCACCGTTGGAGTTCAGTGTCTAGAGAGTAGTAGATGCTTCATAAATGGCATTAGTAAATTGTGATGGTAGTAGCAGTAGTCCAGACTCTCCCTAGGTAGTTTCATCTTAAGGATCACTTATAAAAATAGGCACTCCCAACTATGCATATCACCCGTTTTTCTCTGCAGAGTCTTGGGCATTTATATCCAACTGTTAAGGTCACAGACTTCAGAGTCAGGCTGCCTGGGTTTATAGTTTTTACTTTACCACTAACTAGTTCCATCAACCATTGCAATCAATGTACAAATTTGATTCAATCAAGTTGTTACCTTGTGCAAAGTGTCCTTAATTTCTCTATGTTCTCAATTTCTTCATCTCTAAAAAGGGGGAGAAATTTAAGAGAGTTAATATACATAAGGCCTCCCTAGTGGCTCAGTGGTAAAGAATGCACCTACCAATGCAGGAGACGCAGGTTCAGTCCCCGAGTCAGGAAAATCCCCTGGAGAAGGAAAAGGCAACCCACTCCAGTCTTCTTGCCTGGGAAATACCATGGATAGAGGAGCCTGGTGGGCTACAATCTGTGGGGTCACAAAAAGTCGGACACGACTAAGTAACAAAACAACAACAACCAATATACGTAAAGCATTTAAACAGGGCCTGACGTATATTAATAATTAATTTTCGATAAATGTTAGTTTTTACATTACTACCCTCACCACTACTGCTGTTGCTGGTATAGTTGTCATTCTGAGGATGACATTTCCTCAGCTATTCTATCTATGTCTAATACAAAGTATCTAAAACTGAACTCATCACCACAATGTTCTCTGCTTCTAATTCAGCTAATTCATCTTAATCACCATCCACCCAGTTATCCAAGCAGATGCTTACAAATCATACTCACCTTCTCTCCCACCACCTGAACTGCTACCCAGTACCATCTAATGAATCCCTAAACCTTTCTCTGTTTCCACTGTTTCCCCATCTATTTCCCATGAAGTGATGGGACCGGATGCCATGATCTTCGTTTTCTGAATGTTGAGCTTTAAGCCAACTTTTTCACTCTCCTCTTTCACTTTCATCAAGAGGCTTTTTAGTTCCTCTTCACTTTCTGCCATAAGGGTGGTGTCATCTGCATATCTGAGGTTACTGATATTTCTCCCAGCAATCTTGATTCCAGCTTGTGTTTCTTCCAGTCCAGCGTTTCTCATGATGTACTCTGCATAGAAGTTAAATAAGCAGGAAGACAATATACAGCCTTGACGTACTCCTTTTCCTATTTGGAACCAGTCTGTTGTTCCATGTCCAATTCTAACTGTTGCTTCCTGACCTGCATACAAATTTCTCAAGAGGCAGGTCAGGTGGTCTGGTATTCCCATCCCTTTCAGAATTTTCCACAGTTTATTGTGATCCACACAGTCAAAGGCTTTGGCATAGTCAATAAGGCAGAACTAGATGTTTTTCTGGAACTCTCTTGCTTTTTCCATGATCCAGCAGATGTTGGCAATTTGATCTTTGGTTCCTCTGCCTTTTCTAAAACCAGCTTGAACATCAGGAAGTTCACAGTTCAAGTATTGCTGAAGCCTGGCTTGGAGAATTTTGAATATTACTTTACTAGCATGTGAGATGAGTGCAATTGTGTGGTAGTTTGAGCATTCTTTGGCATTGCCTTTCTTTGGGATTGGAATGAAAACTGACCTTTTCCAGTCCTGTGGCCACTGCTGAGTTTTCCAAATTTGCTGGCATATTCCCATCACTTCATGGGAAATAGATGGGGAAACAGTGGAAACAGTGTCAGACTTTGTTATTTTGGGCTCCAAAATCACTGCAGATGGTGACTGCAGCCATGAAATTAAAAGACGCTTACTCCTTGAAAGGAAAGTTATGACCAACCTAGATAGCATATTCAAAAACAGAGACATTACTTTGCCAACAAAGGTCCGTCTAGTCAAGGCTATGGTTTTTTCTGTGGTCATGTATGGATGTGAGAGTTGGACTGTGAAGAAGGCTGAGCGCCAAAGAATTGATGCTTTTGAACTGTGGTGTTGGAGAAGACTCTTGAGAGTCCCTTGGACTGCAAGGAGATCCAACCAGTCCATTCTGAAGGAGATCAGCCCTGGGATTTCTTTGGAAGGAATGATGCTAAAGCTGAAACTCCAGTACTTTGGCCACCTCATGCAAAGAGTTGACTCATTGGAAAAGACTCTGATACTGGGAGGAACTGGGGGCAGGAGGAGAAGGGGATGACAGAGGATGAGATGGCTGGATGGCATCACTGACTCAATGGATGTGAGTCTCAGTGAACTCCGGGAGTTGGCAATGGACAGGGAGGCCTGGCGTGCTGCGATTCTTGGGGTCGCAAAGAGTCGGACACAACTGAGCGACTGAACTGAACTGAAACCCGTTTCTTGCTGCCTTATGAACATCTCATACTCACCTCTTCCTTTCTATTCTCATTGCTTTTATCCCAGCCCCATCATTGCCAGGATAGCTTCCTAAACTGTCTACCACTTTCCATCTCCTACTTTGCAGTACACACATTCTTTCACCAAATGTTCATACTCTATGTCAGGTGCTGCTTTATGGTCTTAATATTATATCGGTAAGTGCTTCCCAGGTGGTGCGGTAGTAAAGAATGTCTGCCAATGCAGGAGACACAAGAGATGCAGGTTCAATCCCTGGAGTAGAAAATGGCAACCCACTCCAGTATTCTTGCCTGAAAAATCGCATGGACAGAAGACTGGCAGGCTACAGTCCATGGGGTCTCAAAGAGTCAAACATGACTCAGTATGCATGCATATTGGTAAACAAACTGACTCTTTGCTCAGTCATGTCCAACTCTTTGCAACCCGGTGGAGTGTAGCCTGCCAGGCTCCTCTGTCCACTGGATTTTTCAGGTGAGAATACTGGGATGGGTTGCCATTTCCTTCTCCAGGTAAAAAGAAACAATTAATTTAAAAAATTCTCACCTTCCGAAACATATTTCTATAGGAAGAGACAGTAGATAAATTCCAAAAAGCACAAGTAAGTAAACTATATAAAACATTAGAAGATAAAGTGCTGTTTAAAAAAAAGAAAAAGTAAAAGGTAGGGAGTTATGAAATGGATGGATAATTTGCAATTTTTAAAAGAGTATTCAGGGGAGGTATGCTTGATAAAATAGCAAATGAATGAAGTGTTGAAGGAAGTGGGAGGATGAGCCTTGCAGACATCTAACAGAAGACCATTCTAGACAGGGCTCACTCAGTAAGTTGGGAGTACAGCTGGTGTGCTCAAGATAAAGCAAAGAGACTAACACAGCTGGAGTGGAGAGAGCAAGGAAGAGAAGTAGAGAAATAGATCAGAGAGGTAATCACAGGCCAGACAGTATGGGGCGTGACCACTGTAAAAACACTGGATTGTACTCTGAGTAAAATGAGGATCCATTGTGGGGTTTTGAGCACAGAGGAGACATGATCTGGCTGCTGCATTGAAAAAAAAGGCTGAAAGTGGAAAGGATAGAGGCTGGGAAAACAATTACAAGGCTATTATAATCTGAATGAAAGATGATGTTATCTTGGACATGGATGGTATCGGTGGAGACAGTGAGAAGTGCTCTGAGTCTGGATGTATTTGAATGTTGATAGCTGATGGCTTGGATGTGGGGTCTGAGAGAGAAAGAGATGTGTGTGATGAGATAAGAGAAAGGATGTCTCTCAAGTGCTGGTCTTCACACATGGAGAATGGAGTGCTATCAGAAGGGCTAGGGAAGAATGCAATAAGACTGGGTTGTGGTGGGGCTAAGAAAGAAAGACCAAGAGCTCAGTTTTGGACATACTAAGTTTAAGATGCCTATTAGACAACCCAATAAAGATATCTTAGGCAGTTGATTAAATAAGCCTGGAGTTCTGGGGAGAGGTCTCAACTAGAAATGTAAATGTGGGAATTATCGGGAAAAGAGATGAGGGCCAAAGACGGAGCTGTGAGGCTCCCTTATAGTAATAGGTCAGATCTAAAACAGTACAAAGACACCAAGAGGGAACAGCGGGGAAGCAGAAGGAGAGCAAGTGGTGTAGCATCCTCGAAGACTGGTAAAAAAGGAAATTCAAAGAAGGATTGATTTAACGAGTAAGATTTAAAATTGACCCCTGGATTGCTAATGTGGAGGTCATTGTTGCCCTCAACCAGGGAAGTTCTGGAAGAATGGTGAGGATGAAAATCTTAGTCATCTGATTAAAATGAGTTTAAGAGAGAATTGAGTTAAGTGTAGACTTTTTCAAGTGTTTCTTTCATAAAAGGAAAAAATAGGGTGGTACCTGTAAGGAGAATTGGGATCAAGAATACATTTTAAGGGGACTTTCCAGGTGGCACTAGTGGTAAAGAACCCACCTGTCAGTGTAGGAGACTTAAGACATGTGGGTTTGATCCCTGGGTTGGGAAGATCCCCTGGAAGACAGCATGGCAACCCACTCCAGTATTCTTGCCTGGAGAATCCCATGGACAGAGGAGCCTGACAGGCTACAGTCCATAGGGGCATAAAGAGTCAGACATGACTGAAGTGATTTCATGCATGCATACATTTCAAGATGAAAAAATGTTCATATGTATTTATGCTACTGGAAATTGCCGAGGTCCAGCCCCAGCTGATCCAGGGAGTTTGAAGAGGGGACTGCGTCGGCGAGGATCAGGATACAATAGCTTCAATTAGGTATTAATTAGAGATATAAAGAGTAATAGGGTAAGGATAGCTCAGCAGGAAAATTCAGTAGAGAAAAGAGGCTGAGTAGTTTGGTTTACGTGGGAAACCAATAAAACTTCAAGACAAGAAGCTTGCACCACTTACGTAGGCCGCAGGCGTCCTTCCATTCTCCCGAAGGAGAGGAGACACTGAGGCCTCCCCGGTCGGATCTTAGAAGCCCAGGCAAATAAAGTTACATTCCTATAGGGTGAGGGTGTAGTGGGTTTTAGTTAAGGAAAAAATTTGCTTAGCCTAAGGTCTAACATGATTTATATCAAAGGTTAATACTTATTTCTTCTATATACTCATTAATGTGTATAAGGGCAGGGGATGTGGAGACTTAGCAGTAAGCATTGGCTCAGCAAATGAAAAACCCTTCACCAATACAATTTCTAATCAGCCCACTATACTTATACTAACAGTTTTCTAACTTCTCTAAAGAACCTGTTTTTAGAAGGTTTAAAGCATCTCATGCCTCTCATGGTTGGGAGGCTGTGAGCAATCACATGTGGCCAGACAAGCCTGTCAGGCAAGCTAGAGAACCTTCAGAGGAGTTTTTAAGTTTGGAACACTCCTGTCCCAGGAATTATTATTAACTGGAGCTCTAAGTTAACACCTTCTCTGAAAGAGGTGGTGGGGGAGAGCCCCCCCATAAAGTCAGAGGTGTAGGTGAGAGGACAAAGTAGTAAAGTAGGCAGGCTCTGATTATGGGGGTAGATGCTCGAGAATTTCCAGGTGGACTCCTGAGGCTTGATCCCGCCTTTGCATATGTGGAGCCTCCTTCCTCATGACCTTTGCCACGGGTGGAAGTCCTCCCGCTGGCTCCCTGCAGGAAATGATCTCATTGAGAGGGAAAGACTGATGATGTAGGAGAGAAAAATAACCAGGCAAGGAGAGAAATCGTTGAATGACATTTGATGGAAAGAGTGACATGTCCTCAATTGTACGAGAAGAGAAGAAGGGGGATTTATGCAGGTGTAACTGATCTGAATGGCAAAACAATGAAGAAGTCCACTTCTGACAGTTTCTTTTTGTCAATAAAGTGAGTCAGGAGCTAAAGATGAGGGGATAGTCTCACACGTTTGACTATAAAATTGTTGTCTCAGACATTTTTTAAAATTTGTAAATTTTTTTAAATTGAAAAAAAAAGTCTGTTTTTCCCCTTCTCTTTAAAGTCACAATATAGATCCCTAAATTTGACGGTATAGTTCTTCAACTTCTGGTGGAGTAACAATAAGGTTGTGTCAAATTTTCTTTGGCCAAAACATGTATTTCCAGGTTTATGTCTGCAATCCTAACTCCAGCCAGTGGTACTATTATCCTGTATGCTAAACACATCATGCTGCCTTTGGTGCCTCCCCATCTAAGCTCTCACGCTGTGCCATCAGCCTGATCTGCCCTCCCAATGCCTTGTCCATCTGGAAGTGCTCTTCTGCTTCCTGCTGCATGTCCTCATTGCTACTTGATATTGCCTAGAATTGATTGATAAGTCTTTATTCCTGGCACTACGAGAGACATTTTACATGTTATCTCATTGAATCTTTATAATAACTTTGAAAGGTAAATTATTTTATCCTAACCTTGCAACACATTTCAGTACACTGATTCAGTAATTCAACATCTTAATACTTTGTGTAAGGAAGTGGAATGCTTTGTTCTTCATAGTGACAGAGGTAGGGTATTAGTTTTCTAGGATTGCCCTACCAAATACTGGTGGCTCAAACAGCAGGAATTTATTTTCTTCCTGTTCTGGAAGCTGAAAGTCCAGGATTAAGGTGTTGGCAGTGGTGGATTCTTTTGACGCCTCTCTTCTTGGCTTCTAGCTGGTTATCTTCTCCCTGTGTCCTCAGCTGGATTTTTTTGTGTGTCCTAACTTAATCTTCTTACAACAATATCAGTCATATTAAGCTAAGGTCCATCTTAATGACCTCATTTTAACTTAAGTACACCTTTAAAGATATTACCTCTAAATACGGTCATGTTCTAAGGTACAGGGGGTTATGACTTCAACATATGAGTTTGGGAGGCACAACTCAGTCCATAAAGGTGATAAGAGCATGAAAATTAGAATACCTTAGTATAGTGTTGTTTTACTGTGGAGTTAGTGTAACAAACTTGGTCATTTATTCCAGCTTGCTGTAAGATCATGAGTCTGTTATTTAGCCTCAGTATTTTCATCTGTATGATGGATAGAATAATGTTATTGTGGTGGTTAAATATGATCTTTCCATGCTTTATTCTTTCATTCAATAAATGCTTATTGGGAGACTACTCTCTTCCAGATATAACACTAGATATCCATGGAGGCACATAGCTAGTAACTGCCTTAAGGAACCTCTGGCAAAGAATTCAGATGTTGCATGCAAAGCTCTGAGAGGAGCAGAGAGGGTCATGCAGGGCTATTTGACCAGTTGCCTCTGGTTGGCTTGTAGAGAGCATGCTCAGTTCCATCTCTGCCAGCAGTAGGGACCTCAGCCCTAGGGTCTGCAGCATCTTTACCACCCACACTCCCAAGTTCCTGGTCTTTCTGACTCATCCTTTGCCATGGGGCCTACCTGAGTGGCATGTTCCAGTCCTTTGTCTGGTATCTTGGAGTGTTGTTCCAGACTGTGGGTACAAAGCTGCATGACCTTCCATCTCTAATGTGATGTGACTGATGTAGGCCCTGAATGACTTGCCCAGGTTGCCCAGTTACTCCACAGAGCCAGGAGCAGGATCTGCATTTCCTGTCCCCTCGTTCCACATTCTTTCCACTGACCAGGCAAGTCATTCCCATGGAAAGTGGCTCCCAAGACTTGACTTAGAAACGCAGGGACAAGAGGACAGTTAAGGTGTGACAAGATCCTTAACACCCTCTCCCCGGGGGTGGGGGTTGGGGGCTGCTTCCCTCTCAGCTTCAGTTCTGCTGACCACTGCCAAGGACAGACCCTCTAGTCATCTGTTGTAATCCAAGGAGGCCTGTCCATGTGGCAGGCAATACAGAGTTTCCACTGAGTCAGACATCTCTCTTGTGTTCTTCTGCACTGACTTTTGGAACTCAAGTAAAGGCCCTTTCATTTTGGGTGAAATTCCTTTTGGTAGATTGGACCTAGCTAGTCTTTAGGGAGAGATCAAGCCCTGAGCCTTTGGAGTGGGAGCACTGACTCCAAGACCTTAGACAACCAGAGAACTAACCCTGCTGCTGCTGCTAAGTCGCTTCAGTCATGTCCAACTCTGTGTGACCCCATAGACGGCAGCCCACCACGCTCCGGTGTCCCTGGGATTCTCCAGGCAAGAACACTGGAGTGGGTTGCCATTTCCTTCTCCAATGCATGAAAGGGAAAAGTGAAAGTGAAGTTGCTCAGTCGTGTCTGACTCTTAGCGACCCCATGGCCTGCAGCCTACCAGGCTCCTCCATCCATGGGATTTGCCAGGCAAGAGTACTGGAGTGTGTTGCCATTGTCTTCTCCGGAGAACTAACCCTACGGAGTATCAAATAGTGAGAACTTACACAAAGGAAACCACTTGAATACAAGACCCAGCATCACCCAAGGACCACCCAATGAACACCCAGTGACCCTGTATAGGATGCCTCATCTAAACAACAAACAAAACAGAAATACAAACCCAATTATCAGCAGACAGGATTACCACTTCATTCAGCCTTGCCCATCAAAGGTAAAGTAAACAAAAACTCAGCACAAATCTCACCCTATACAAAGCTTACACAAACCACTGGACCAAGCTTAGGAGGGCAGAAACCAAAAGGAAGAAAGAATTCAACCTTGAAACCTGGGGAAAGGCGACCTCAAACACAGTAAGTTAAAAAAAAAAAAAATGAAAAGGCAGAGAAATAAACACAAACGAAGCAACAAAATAGAAACACAGAAGTCCAATAAATGAAGAAGAAATAGGCAAACTGTTTGGAAAAGAATTCAGAATAATGATAGCAAAGATAATCAAAAACTTTGAAAACAAAATGGAGAAAATACAAGAATCAATTAACAAAGACCTAGAAGAATTAAAGAATAAATATACAGAGACAAACAATGCAATTACTGAAATTAAAAATACTCTAGAAGGAATCAGTAGCAAAATATCTAAAGCAGAAGAATGAATCAGTGAGCAGGAAGATAATATGGTGGAAATAACTTCTGAAGAGCAGAATAAAGTAAAAAGAATATAAAGCACTGAAGACAGTCTCAGAGACCTCTGGGGAAATATCAGCTGCACGAACATTTGAATTATACAGGTCCCAGAAGAATAAGAGAAAAAGAAAGGATATGGAAAATTTTTTGAAGAGATTATAGCTGAAAATTTTCCCAGCATGGAAAAGGAAATAGTCAATCAAATCCAAGAGGCTCAAAGAGTCCCATACAGGATAAACCCAAGGAGAAATATGCCAAGACACATACTGATCAAACTAACAAAGACTAAACACAAAGAAAGAATATTAAAAGCAGCAAGGGAGAAGCAACAAGTAACATACAAGGGAAACCCCATACACTTAACAGCTGATCTTTCAGCAGAAACTCTGCAGGCCAGAAGGGAATGGCAGGATATATTTAAAGTATTGAAAGGGAAAAATCTACAACCAAGATTCCCATACCCAGCAAGGATCTCATTCAAAATTGATGGAGAAATAAAAAGCATTTTAGACAAACAAAAGTTAAGAGAATTCAGTACCACCAAACCAGCTTTACAACAAATGTTAAAGGGGCTTATATAGTCAAGAAATACAAGAGAAGAAAAAGTATCTACAAAATCAACCCCAAACAATTGAGAAAATGGCAATAGGAACATATATAACAATAATTACTTGAAATGTAAATGGAATAAATGCTCCAAACAAAAGATACAGACTGGCTGAATGGATACAAAAATAAGACCCATATATATGCTGTCTACAAGAAACTCACTTCAGACCTAAAGACAGATATAGACTGAAAGTGAGAGGATGGAAAAATATACTTCATGCAAATGGGAAGCAAAAGAAAGCTGGAGTAGCAATCCTCACATCAGACAAAATAGACCTTAAAATAAAGATTACAAGAGATAAGGAAGGACACTACATAATGATCAAGGGATCAGTCCGAGAGGAAGGCATAACAATTGTAAATATCTATTCACCCTACATAGGAACACCTCACTACATAAGATGCACACTAACAGACAGAAAAGGAGAAACTGACATTAACACAATAACAGTAGGAGACTTTAACACCCCACCCACACCAATGGACAGATCAATCATCAAAACAGAAAATTAATAAAGGAACACAGGTTTAAATGATATGTTAGATGAGATGGATCTCATTGGTATCTTCAGGACATTCCATCCAAATGCAAAAGAATACACCTTCTTCTCAAGTGCACATGGAACATTCTCCAGGATAGATCACATCTTGGGTCACCCATCAAAACTCAGTAAATTTAAGAAAATTGAAATTGTATGGCATGTCTTCTCTGACCACAACACTATGAGACTAGATATCAATTACAAGAAAAAAACTGTAAGAGACACAAACACATGGAGATTAAACAACACGTTTCTAAATAACCAACAGGTTACTGAAGAAATCAAAAGGGAAATCAAAAAAATTCTAGAAACAAATGACAATGAAAACACAACTCAAAACCTATGGGATGCAGTGAAAGCAGTTCTAAGAGGGAAGTTTATAGCAATACAATCCTACCTCAAGAAACAAGAAAAACATCGAATAGACAACCTAACTTTACACCTAAAATGACTGGAAAAGAAGAACAAAAAAACTCCAAAATTAGTAGAAGGAAAGAAAGCATAAAGATCTGAGTAGAAGTAAATGAAAAAGAAATGAAAGAAACAAGAATAAAGATTAATAAAACTAAAAGCTGGTTCTTTGAAAAGACAAACAAAATTGACAAGCCTTTAGCCAGACTCATCAAGGAAAAAAGAGAGAGAAGAATCAAATCAACAAAATTAGAAATGAAAAAGGAGAGTTTACAACAGACAGTGAAGAAATACAAAGGATTATAAGAGACTATTATGAACAATTATATGGCAATAAAATGGATAACCTGGAAGAAATGACAGATTCTTAGAAAAGTTCAATCTTCCAAGACTGAACCAGGAAGAAATAGAAATTATGAACAACCCAATTACAAGCACTGAAATTGAAGCTGTGATCAAAAATCTCACAAAAAAACAAACAAACAAAAGCCCAGGACCAGATGGCTTCACAAGAGAATTCTGTCGAACATTTAGAGAAGAACTAATGCTTATCCTTCTAAAACTCTTTCAAAAAATTGCTGATGAAGGGACACTTCCAAACTTATTATACAACGGCACCATCACCCTGATACCAAAACCAAAGACAACACAAAAAAAGAAAAGCACAGGCCAATATCACTGATGAACTTAGATGCAAAAATCTTCAACAAAATTTTAGCAAACAGAATTCAGCAAAAAAAAAAAAAAAAGAATTCAGCAACACATCAAAAAGCTCATATATCATGATCAAGTTGGGTTTATTCCAGGAATGCAAGGATTCTTCAGTATACACAATTCAATCAACTGATGCATATTAACAAATTGCATCCATATTAACAAATTGAAAGATAAAAACCATTTGATAATCTCAATAGATGCAGAAAAAACCTTTCACAAAATTCAGCACCCACTTATGATTAAAACTGTTCAAAAAATGGGCATAGAAGGAACCTATCTCAACATAGTAAAGGCCATGTATGATAAGCCTAAGCAAACATTATTCTCAATAGTGAAAAACTAAAAGCATTTCCCCTAAGATCAGGAATAAGACAAGGGTGTCCACTTTCCCAACTATTATTCAACATAGTTCTGGAAGTCCTAGCTACAGCAATCAGAGAAGAAAAAGAAATAAAAGGAATCCAGATCAGAAGAGAAGAAGTAAAGCTCTCACTGTTTTCAAGTGACATGATACTGTACATAGAAAACACTAAAGATAGTATCAGAAAATTACTAGAGCTAATCAGTGAATTTAGCAAAGTTGCAGGATACAAAATCAATACACAGAAATCACTTGCATTTCTAAAAACTAACAATGAAAAATCAGAAAGAGAAATTAAGGAATCAATCCCATTCACCATTGCAAAAAGAATTAAATATCTAGGAATAAACTTACTTAAGGAGACAAAAGAACTGTACACAGAAAATTATGTGACCTTGATGAAAGAAATCAAAGACAACATAAAAAGATGGAGAGATATTCTGTGTTCCTGGGTAGGAAGAATCAATATTGTGAAAATGACTATACTACCAAATGCAATCTACAGATTCAATGTGATCCCTATCAAATTACCAGTGGCATTTTTCACAGAACTAGAACAAAAAATTTCACAATTCATATGGAAACACAAAAGACCCCAAATAGCCAAAGCAGTCTTGAGAAAGAAGAATTTAGCTGGAAGAATCAACTTTCCTGACTTCAGATTATATTACAAAGCTACAGTCATCAAGACAGTATGGTACTGGCACAAAAACAGAAATATAGACCAATGGAACAAGATAGAAAGCCCAGAAATACACTGATGTACCTATGGGTAACATTTTTGACAAGGGAAGCAAGAATATACAATGGGGCAAAGACAGCCTCTTCAATAAATGGTGCTGGGAAAACTGGACAGCTACATGTAAAAGAATGAAATTAGAACACTTCCTAGCACCATACACAATAATAAACTCAAAATGAACTAAAGAACTAAATGTGAGACCAGAAACTATAAAATTCTTAGAGGAAAACATAGGTAGAACACTTGATGACATAAATCAAAGCAAGATCCTCTATGACCTACCTCCTAGAATAACAGAAATAAAAACAAAAGTAAATAAGTGGGACCTGATTAAACTTAAAAGCTTTTGCACAGCAAAGGAAACTATAAGCAAGGTGAAGAGACAACCCTCTGATTGGGAGAATAATAGCAAATGAAACTGAAAAAGGATTAATTTCCAAAATATACAAGCAGCTCATACAACTCAATGCCAGAAAAACAAACAACCCAATCAAAAAGTAGGGAAAAGACTTAAACAGACATTTCTCCAAAGAAGACATATAGATGCCTAACAAATACATGAAAAGATGCTCAACATCATTATTAGAGGAATGCAAATCAAAACTACAGTGAGATATCACCTCACACCAGTCAGAATGGCCATCATCAAAAAGTCTACAAACAATAAATGCTGGAGAGGGTGTGGAGAAAAGGGAGCACACTTGTACTGTTGGTGGTAATGTAAATTGATACAACCACTGTGGAAGACAGTATGGAGATTCCTTAAAGAATTAGGAATAAAACCACCATATTACCCAGCAATCCCACTCCTAGACATATACCCTGAGGAAACCAAAATTGAAAAAGACACATGTCCTATTATTCATTGCAGCACTACTTACAATAGCTAGAACATGGAAGAAACCTAGATGTCCATCAACAGATGAATGGATAAAGAAGCTGTGTTACATATACACAATGGAATATTACTCAGCCAGAAAAAGGTAACACATTTGAGTCAGTTCTGATGAGGTGGATGAACCAAAACCTATTATACAGAGTGAAGTGGGTCAGAAAGAGAAAGATAAATATCATATTCTAATGCATATATACAGAATCTAGAAAAATGATACTGAAGAATTTATTTTCAGGGAAGCCAGGGAATAACAGACATAGAGAATATAGACTTATGGACATGGGGAGAGGAGAGGAGAGGGTGAGATATATGGAAAGAGTAACATGGAAACTTGCGAAAAAAAAAAAAAGAATTCAGTTGTACGACAGTACTTGGCATAGGATAAGTACTTAATAAATCATTTTTTGATAAATATATAAGTAACAAATAAATTTGCATACCAAAGGTAATTTTCCCATTTCAGTTCAGGCTTCCCTGAGTTTGAGAAAAGGTATAGTGACTCTTCATCCACCCATGCACTGACCCTGATAATACAAGTCACACTCATCAGTTTAGCATTTCCTCCTTGTCCCCTACAAAGGAAATTCAAAGTAGAATTATCTCACATAAATGTAATTTTAAAATCAGAACACATGTATTTCTTTTATTTTTTTTAATTTGTTTTAATTTTATTTTTTAACTTTAAAATATTGTATTGGTTTTGTCATATATCAACATGAATCCGGCACAGGTATACACGTGTTCCGCAACCTGAACCCTCCTCCCTCCTCCCTCCCCGTACCATCCCTCTGAGTCGTCCCAGTGCACCAGCCCCAAGCATCCAGTATCGTTCATCGAACCTGGACTGGTGACTCATTTCATATATGATTATTATTCATGTTTAAATGCCATTCTCCCAAATCATCCCACCCTCTCCCTCTCCCACAGAGTCCAAAAGACTGTTCTATACATCAGTGTCTCTTTTGCTGTCTCCTATACAGGGTTATTGTTACTACTTTCTAAATTGCATATATATGTGTTGCTGCTGCTGCTGCTGCTAAGTAGCTTCAGTCGTGTCCGACTCTGTGGGACCCCATAGACGGCAGCCCACCAGGCTCCCCCGTCCCTGGGATTCTCCAGGCAAGAACACTGGAGCGGGTTGCCATTTCCTTCTCTGATGCGTGAAAGTGAAAAGTGAAAGTAAAGTCGCTCAGTCGTGTCGACTCTTAGCGACCCCATGGACTGCAGCCTACCAGGCTCCTCCGCTTTTCCAGGCAAGAGTACCGGAGTGGGGTGCCATTGCCTTCTCCAATATATATGCGTTAGTATACTGTATTGGTGTTTTTCTTTCTGGCTTACTTCACTCTGTATAATAGGCTCCAGTTTCATCCACCTCATTAGAACTGATTCAAATGTATTCTTTTTAATGGCTGAGTAATACTCCATTGTGTATATGTACCACAGCTTTCTTATCCATTCATCTGCTGATGGACATCTAGGTTGCTTCCATGACCTGGCTATTATAAACAGTGCTGAGATGAACATTGGGGTACACGAGAACACATGTATTTCTTTTAAAAGATTGAAATTCAAAATTTCTGATTCTGGATAAAGAAATAAAAATCTTTACTGCTCACTGTTTGATATGACATGAGCTCTTCCTCCCCTTTTTCTTAACAAGCTTATTTTTTAAATCTAACTAAACACTGCATTTGCTACCACAAATTTGAAAACTCTAAAAGAGTCAGAAAGGTAACAATCAGCCAGTAACCTATCACTCAAATATAACTGATAATACTTGAATTTATTTCATTCTAGAATATATATGAATGTGTGTGTGTACATAACTATGTGCTATGCTGTGTTTAGTCACTCAGTTGTGAGTCGTGTCCGACTCTTTGCAACCCCGTGAACTGTAGCCCACCAGGCTCCTCTGTCCATGGGATTCTCCAGGCAAGAATACTAGAGTGGGTAGATGTTCCCTTCTCCAGGGGATCTTCCCAACCCGAGGATCAAATCCAGGTCTCTGACTGCAGGCAAATTCTTTACTGTCTGAGCCACCAGAGAAGCCTATACATAACTATAATTCCATATAATTTTGTATCTTGTTTTTCTCTTAGTAAAAGAAGTGTATCTCTTACAGAATATACATATTTTATGTTATAAATTCTTGCAAGCATTTTAAAGTCTACATAACTGTTTGTACAGTGGTTATACAAACTTTAAGCATTCCTCTTTTTTGCTTTTATAAAAATCCTTGATCTTATGACAAGTTTGAGTGTTTTTGAATTTACGTGAAACAATGTTATGGGCATGCTTGTGTATACTATCCTTTCTTAAAATTAATGCCTGAAGGCTGTAAAAATTGAGTTGTTGATATGATAGCTTCTAAAGGAGGGTGGGGATAAAAGGGCTACTGAGAAAATGCCAAATCACTCTTTGCTATATACACTTCTGCATTATTTAAGGAGTATGCTTTAGTTTTGTAATTCAAAATATTTTAAAATAAAATAACAACATAGCAGCGAACATATTTGTGTATAAAATTCCCCCTAAATTTCAAGTTATTATCTTGGCATAAATGGCCAGAAATGTATTACTAAATCAGAGGGTCTAAACATTTTGAAGCCTTTTGATAAAAACTGGCAAATTGCTTTCCTAATGAGCTGTCATGAATACATTCTTGAGGAAAATAGTAAACAATTGAACCAGAAAGAAATATTCTCATCACAAATTTAAATGAGCTTGGCTCATCAAAGTTCAGTTTTAAGTATGCACCCTTAACTCTTTCCAGGCTTTTTTCTCACTAAGAAAGTTAAACCAAATATAAATCATTATAATAGAATGCACTAAATACATACTATCAAACTGTATTTTTAAAATATGACAATGTATAAGAGTTTTTTATAGAAATAAGTATTAACCTGTTTGACTTCCAATAAACTTCTAATAAAAATTAGAAAAATTTTTTTCTAATTACAAAAGACTTGCACAATAGCTTTAATATCAAGTAACTTTGTTTCAGATGTGAAATACAAATGGATGTCATCTTTAATTTATCCCAAAATATCTATTTTCATAGTTGGTTTAATCACTTTCTTTAAAATATCCAAAAAGAAACTTTAATGATGATCATCTTCTTTAAATGTTGACAAATGACAGATTGATTAGAACAAATTTCATTTAGAGCATGAGATAATTAGAAGTATCTTTTTCTGTTTGCTCAAAAGATAATTATCAGAAAATTCAAGGCATTTTATGAATTTTTTTCATTTTAATATGATTAATTAGTCTGGGTGCAGAAGTTTTTTTTTTTTAAAGCAGAAAATAGTTAAAATTTTAAAAGTTCATTACGTTTAGAATGTTAAACCAAGAAGAAGTAGCAACATGTAGTATAAAATAACTAGCTACAGACAGACCTGAGTTCAAATACTAGCTTTGTGATCTAGAATAGGTTGCTTAACTTTGCTTATGTTCTGTATTTTTCATCTATAAAATAAATAAGGAAATATTTGCAATGATGTTTAGCATCATAATTTATAGATGCTTAAAAAAATAGCTATTACTATTACGTTGAAATAGAAAAAGATATGTGCTATTTCATATTTTAAGGTAGAAAATAAATCATAATATCCATTACCTGAACAGGATGCCTATGCTAACGTATCAGAGATTATTTATTTTCATTTTCATATGAGGATATATATAAGATAGATAGATATATTTATTTACAAATTATATCATATATATCTTACATAAGATACATCTCAGAATATTCAAATAAGAATGTGTATGTGTGGCATACACATATATATACAAATGGATAGATATATGTATCCCAGAATATCCTAGATGTACCCTGAAATATTAAAATAAGAACCTCTGTATGTGAATGTATATATACACATACAACTCATGAGATATAGCTTATATAATTTTATATGTTTATATCAAATATAAATGTACATTAAAATATAAAGATTCCTATTAAATGTAAACTGTGTTGTGATTATAACGGTGCTTACCATGTTCACTGATTCAACAAATATCATTGAACACTTACTATATGCACAGTACTGGTCTAGAAACCAAAGCTATAGACGTGAAAAAAGAGAAAAACATTCTTATTGTCACATAATGTACATTCAAATGAGGGGGAAAGGCAATAAATGGACAAATGAGTAAAATACACAGTTGCTAATAAATAACAGATGCTAAGGGGAAAAGATAAAAAATTAGGGATTGCAAATTTAGAATAGAGGGCAGGGAAGAAGGCGTTACTGAGACTTCGTTTGGCTAATGACCTGAAGAAAGTGAGGGAGCAAGCATGGATATCTAAGGTAGGAGATTTCTAGGCCGAGGGAATGACATACAAAAGTAGAGAGGGGAGGACACTCCTGGAAGAGATCCTGCCATCGCCCCCATGGCAGTATTTTGAGAATTCAATCAGGATGATATTAATACATGTAAAGCACCAAGGAATGCCTTTGTTGCATAAAAAAGTTCAATGAATATTAGCTGTTATTATCCATAGTTAGCAGTAATCATTTTATTTAATAATCATTAAATCACATTTTTATATTTGTTTCAGAGTTTTCAGTTTGTATTCAAATATTTGGAGTCAGGTGTATTCAACCTCATGCCATTTAAGCCATTGTGAAAATAATTTCTAATTTAATCATATGTAATATACTAACATAATCTTATGATATGTTCTGTCTTTCCTGATATATTTAAAACTCTTGATTCCTCCTGTATTCGGCACAGCAATAACTTAAACATGATAAATATTCAGAGTTTTCTTCACTGAGTGAGAGAATGAACATAATGCTTTTTATAACTATTTATAGTTTTTGAAGATTGGCCTCATTCATTAAACCAGAGCTAACTGTGTTTCCTCATGCAGATTATAATCTGGAATGCCCTCATTAATCTGTTTATTAATTTTTATGATTGTCTACAAGCACCATTACTTAGTATAATATAAATATGGTGAAAGATTCATTTAGGAAGAGCAGTTATAAGTTAGACAGCTTGTTAGTGGTTTTCAGTTGATTAAGATCTGCTATATTATGCTGTACATTTCAATAAATCAATCCATCTGTCCCTGAGTTTGCCATTTCTTTTAAATAAGCACGCAAAAAGTTTCTAAATGATTGATTTTTCATTAACAAGAAATTTTAAAGTATAGAATTGAATATGTGTAACATTTTGAAGTTGTTTACTTATTTTTATTAACTTCCAGAAGCACAGGAAAACTCATAAGGCAAAGCTTAGTGTTGCATTTAGAAACTGTAGGGTTCACAGTATTATCTGGATGAAGCAAACTGCATATTTGTTTAACATCTTTGACATCTGCTTCACTCAACTAGACCCTCTTAATATAATATTAGAATCCAAAAAGACAGAGATGGGTCTGTGTGACTCAAATGAAAACTGGTTGAAGCATTATGACCTGGAAACTAGAGAGCCCCCTAAGGGTATGTCTTGTGTAAAATTACCAAGCTGTTTTGATTGTTTTGTTTTGTTTAAAATGTTTGACATCGGAAAAGTCTCCATTTTATACAGCAAAAGGCTGAGGAAGCAGTCTAAATAATTTTTTTAGAGGAAAGTATATATATTTTTAACAGTACTCTTCTGAGCATAGTTAAGAATAGTAGCATATAAATTTTTTCTGTACCCAAAATTCCACACTCAAAAATTGGAATGATGCAGCAAATTATTATGAATACTATATTGCTCTGTGGAACATTTTGAGAGAACAAATTTTTTTTTACTGTTACTCAAGGACCACAGTAATGCGTAAACATAGACTCACAGCACCAATAATTTGGAATAATAAAAAACTGAAAAAAGTATTGTGGAAATATTTCCTTACTATAGAACTTCTTACATAAGTATGTTAAGTACAAAACAAACAAGTTTAAATCAACCTTTGAAAGATAATCACTCCCAGCACATCCAAGAAATATAAAGACAGGAAATATGCTTGGAAAACAAGAGCAAAGAATATGTAGATTAAGGCTGGAAATGGCTAGACATGCCCTAAAGAGAGACATGAGATGCCCTGGTAGAACTGTAGTCAAAGGGAAGGAGAGGTTTGGACTAAGAAGGAAAAGAGTAGAGCTAAAATTTGAATATCAGAGAGAGAAAAAACAATTCACAAGACATTTGATTTTGTGTTCACCAGTCACTGTACACGTTTCTCATCTGCACATTTACCCATCGCCCTTCCTCTCGATGGCACTTCATTTCTGACGCACTACTATGCACTCACTCCCACGTGCTGCTGCTGCTGCTAAGTCGCTTCAGTTGTGTCCGACCCTGTGCGACCCCAGAGACGACAGCCCACCAGGCTCCCCCGTCCCTGGGATTCTCCAGGCAAGAACACTGGAGTGGGTTGCCATTTCCTTCTCCAATGCATGAAAGTGAAAAAATAAAGTGAAATCGCTCAGTCGTGTCCGACTCCTAGCGACCCCATGGACTGCAGCCCACCAGGCCCCTCCGTCCATGGGATTTTCCAGGCAAGAGTACTGGAGTGGGGTGCCATTGCCTTCTCCGGTGTCCTGCCCTATTCCCTAGCCATAGGCCCACTGACTTCCTCATTTGTCTCTGTCCTACAGTCCCCAAAAGCTTCTACTTTATTATTATCAAAGTGCCATCTTTACACTTTCACTTCAGTCTTCCACCTCCTCACTGGTTAACAGCTTACTTCCTACAAATGGCACCTCTTCCTTTGAAGCACTCAAGCAGAGGCCTCTGGGTCTTTCAATCCAGACAGGAGTGTAATTTCAATCCTTTAGACATATTCCACCAATTTACCTCCTTGGCTTTAACAACTTTTGAAGTCCACGATCTTACAAACATCTGGTCATACCGTTCCTTCCCAATCCTTGTCACCTTAAAGATGTTCCTCCACATTCTAAAGTTCATAGTTGTTGTGAGTGAATCAAAATATTTCTTTTCCTCTTCCATTTTCTTACATGACGTTAATATTGATGTCCCATTAAACTGTCCTCAGAGTAGCGTCATCTCTTAAATCTGGTGACCTTCTTTGTTATATCACCTCAAGTACTCACACATACATGGCAGTATCATCAGTTCATAATTATCTGGAGATGCTCACCTCTGAGATCTCAAACTCCAAACATTTGTGTCACAGAAATGTCAGAAATGGTGACCAAGTGAATGCTATGAAGGAGCACTGAAGGCTGGAAATACTTTGGTGTATTGTTCATAAGTGAGGCCCTTTAGC
This sequence comes from Bos mutus, assembly GCF_027580195.1. Taxonomy (NCBI): domain Eukaryota; kingdom Metazoa; phylum Chordata; class Mammalia; order Artiodactyla; family Bovidae; genus Bos; species Bos mutus. Next base: position 30,865,162 of record NC_091622.1, on the reverse strand, counting down.
CTTAACTGTACATTTTTTAAAATCATGCAGAATTTACCTAACACTGTTCATCTAGGACTGGATTATATTGACATAACTCAAATATAGAGTAAATCAAAATTCAACTAGAATAATTTGTGTTAAGAAGAAAAAAACTAAGAAGCCAGAGTACTTAAGTCCACTTGTCAATGCTCATTTCTTATGTACAAATCAAAGAATTTACTGCAAGTTTGCTCTTATAAATACTTCTAGAGGAATCAGAAGAAGGAAATGGAACAATAACGATCATCATGATGGAATTAAGTTAGCTTCGTACACCATTTCCTGCCATTTTCTGTGTTAGACTGTGCTGAGAATCATTAATATGGTGTCATTCTTTGTTTCTGTAAATATGTCAGTCATCCAACAGATTGTTACTAAAGAAAGGGTCAAGCCAGTTGATCAGGAGAGCGTTGGAGATCAGAAGAGGGGATGAGAACTGCTCACTCTGCCATTTCTCAGATTTGTGTCCCTCAACATGTCACTAACCTCCTCACCTGTTAAGAAGGAGGTAATGCCATCTTCTTCTTACTGGTTATGTGGCCATTTGATGAAATTAGTTGGAAATGCACTGTAATTTTCAGAGCTCAGAGAAGGAAGCAAGAAGGTAATTTGACTGTTTCATGGAATGCCTGCAAAGACTCTTGAGCTTTTCTCCAAAACATTAAGCTATAGAATATCTTAGACAAAACTGTGTGAGGAAATACAAATATATGCTGTCTTTTTCCTATGCTGTTAGGTAATAGGGGCAAATTATAATTAAATATCTTTATATCTAACCAACTGTTCTTTGGTCATTAGACTAGTTAAACTTAAGGAATAATGGATGAATCTGGCAATATATTTCAGTTTAGTTCAATTGCTCAGTCATGTCCGACTCTTTGTGACCCCATGGATTGCAGCACGCCAGGACTCCCTGTCCAACACCAACTCCCAGAGCTTGTTCACACTCATGTCCATCGAGTCAGTGATGCCATCCAAGCATCTCATCCTCTGTCATACCCTTCTCCTCCTCCCTTCAATCTTTCCCAGCATCAGGGTCTTTTCCAATGAGTCAGTTTTTCACATCAGGTGGCAAAATATATTCCAGATTTTCCCCCAGATCATGGAGTATAACCTAGTTGAGATCTATACACTGAGCACATCTTTCACCCTCTGCATCATTCATTCTTTTCCTCAGCTGAGCTTGATCTGTGCCCTCTTCCAACACTAAATCTCTTCATTTCTTCCCCTTGCTTTTCTTGGTTTCTCTTTGAAACTACCATTCCACTTCTGCATCAGCTCTCATTTTCTCACCTCACATTCAGTTCCTTCCACTCAATAAACAGCTTCACCATGGCAAAGCTTCTAAAACTTCTCTCTGCAGAAATAGAAAGGGCTTCCTAATTGTCTCACCTAGGGCTCTATTTCTGCTATTCATGCTGTTTGACATTGCTGCAGGATTTGTTACTTCTTGAAATGTTCTCCTTTCTTGGCATTTACAACAATGAATAGAACTGAACTGACACTCACATAAAAGAATGAATGAGGTTAAGCTCTTTGAAATTGTCTTAAAATGCTAGTGAAACCTTTCAAATAATTGCTAAATTCCATGTCCACTTTTCATATCAAATTTGAAAGTTAAAGTACAGCTCTCCCCAGTATCCCCTGTCAAAATCCCCTCAAATCTTCTGCCATCCTCCTCAAAATGTCACTTGTAGCCACAAAGCTTTTCTTGTCCCCATTAATCACTCGCTTTTCTATAATCCCAAATTTTTACTTTTTGCTCATGGAAAAGCATTTTAAATATAGCTGTGTGTACATGTCAGTTCCAAACTCCCAAATTTTTACTTTTATTGCAATATATATCATTCCCCAAACTATGATATTTTAATTGTGTATAAATCTGCCTTTACAGGCTTATACAAAGACCATGCAGACACAATGCCCTCTGTACTATAGATATTCAAGGATGGATTTTTGAAGAAAGAACTCAGATTTCATTAACCCACTGTACCTTATTCTTTCTAAGCATTATGGCATGCAAAAAACCCTAAAGTTATTATAAGAAAATAAAGACATGAATCTCAAGACTGTTCAATGATTTTATAAATGGTCAATAACTCAACTTCAGATATTTGAAGTACTCTGGGTTTATAGAATTTGGAGATAAAAATTTTAATGTGATCATTAAAGTTAGTACAAATGCTTCTAATATTTTTAGGATTTCATGACTGAGTTAAAGTAAATAATTGTTTCTATAAGCAATGAAAAGCAATTATTTTCTGGAAAGTTAACTTGTTCTTTGTCTCTTCAAAAATCCATCCGCATCATAGCTGAAGAAGGCACGTTGATAGGTTCATCATTCTGTTTCTTATGAACAAGAAACAGAGACTTTGTAGGCTACATAGCAGGTTTAAGAACTCAGGTTACAACCTAGTGCCAAAACAGACATGCCAAACGACTGTCACATTTACTTGATACTTCAGGAATTCGCTCTGTTCTGTTCATTTAGCATCTAAGCGCCTTCATTAAGAGTCAAGGTGAATTCATTCTAGGCCAGAACTCAGTTACTATCCATATTTTAACTTACCATTGAGAGGAAGATACAGTAACAAATGCTATAGTATATGTCAATTACTTGAAAAAGAAACACCACTCTCTCTTCTCTATTTTAAATTTTTCTGGATTCTACTCATATTAAAACTATGCTTACTATAAAAGCTCACAAAGTATTTTTGTTCACTCTACTTTCAAAACTCTTAATTATGATTTTCTTATACATATCCCAAGAAAAGCAATTAGTCAAATATTTCATGTTCACTTTTCAACTTTTAACCATATGTTTTTATAAGCTACTATATAGATCATTTCTTTTTGCTTTCCTCAAAAATGCTTATTGGAATTACTTTGAGCCTTCAAATGCATGTTTGTTTTATTCTGTTACATTAGATATTTATACCAACAACCCATCAATACAGTAAATTAGTACATGTAACTAACAAGCATATACAAGCATAACTGACTTATAACAACATTTTACAGACCAGCACAACAGCTTGTCTCTGTGGGATTTAATAAACCATATTTATCCACAGTTCTTCTGAGAAAAACAGAAGAGACTCTGATATATATTTATTATTTCTATAACAAGAACATGAAAATACATATGTGGAAGTAAATGTGGGCTCTATTTCTATTCACAAGAGTGAAATGTGCTAACTGAAGTGATAATTTCAACAGAAGTTTCATTAAAAACAAAGGCAGTTTGGTTTGGGGGTTCTGAAATAGGTCTGTTAAGAAAGCAAAATTATGAGTAAAGGTTAATAATAGGCTAACATAAAATGTCGTAAATCTCAACTTCATTAGAAACAAGCTAAGTTTCAAAGTTCTTCATTTTAAACTTTTTGTTTAAAGTTTAAAGAAGTTTGTGTTCGTCTGTTTAACTTCAAAAGTATTCATCACCAGGTTAAGGATCATAATTATAACCATCCTCTTAAGAGAATCCTGTTCAGCAGAAGTAAAATGACATGATTTGCTAGAAGCAAATATTTTATTAGCCCGCAGACCTGGTTTCAAACCTTACTTCTGGCACTTACTGTGTGACTTAAGGAAAGTTCTTAGGTTTCACTAAGGTTTAATTCCCTCAGTTGCAAATAAGTGACCATAACAACTCCTGCTTTAGTGGTTGTTATGAAAATTGCATGAAGAAATGAGAAGTAAAAGTAAAGTTGGTAAGTAGAGTGACTCTCATGGAAGTATGAGTTTATCAGTTTGTCAACATGTTACTATTATTTGTCAATATCTGTTACTATTCTTATTGCCTTTTTACTATTTTTTATGCAGTACCAATTAAGAAGTAGTCAATCAGGAGAAATATTGCAGTAAATTCTTGCAAGTATTGCAAGAATACTATCATTGCAATAAAGTATTTGAGAAACCAACTTGAAAAAATTGTATAGAGAATTATCTTTTTAAACATACATATAAGTTTAAGTCAAGGTAGATACAGTTAAAGCATTTGGAATGAGTTCAGTAGCTTTGGTGAAATAAAATCAATTCAACAGCTGAAACACAATTTGACCATGCCAAAATTTTTAACCTTAATGTAACTATTTTTTAATAGGTTGATTAAGGTATTGTTACCTTTAAGGAGGGTGAAATATATGTTCTCCTCAAGCTTCTTAAAGAGTGAAATTGTGTGAAGGACACAGGTGCTGAGCATTTCTTATACAAGAACTATGCTGGACATTGATTCCTCAGAAGCATCCCACAATGTATTACTGTCAGTATTTTGAAAATGAAATCCTGAAGTTCAGAATAGCTAAGTAGCTTGCCCCGTCACACAGCTGGTCAATTGAGGAAGCCAAAATTAAAAATCCAGATTTTTCTAAGCCTAAAGCCTTTCATCATGCTGTCTTTAGCTGCATGATTCTGAAGATGAGAACCCTGGTTATGCAGAGTGGAGTCCTGGAATAGGAAAGTTTACATGTTAAAGAAGCCTCTTGTGTTTTATTCAAATTTTTTTTCTTTTTTAAAAAAATTTATTTATTTTAATTGGAGACAAATTACTTTACAATATTGTGGTGGGTTTTGCCATACATTGACATGAATCAGCCATGGGTGTACATGTGTTCCCCATCCCGAACCCCCCTCTCACCTCCCTCCCCATCCCATCCCTCTGGATCATCCCAGTGCACCAGCCCCGAGCACCCTGTCTCATGCATTGAACCTGGACTGGCGATCTATTTCACATATGATAATATGCATGTTTCAATGCTATTCTCTCAAATCATCCCATCCTCGCCTTCTCCCACAGAGTCCAAAAGACTGTTCTTTACATCTGTGTCTCTTTTGCTGTCTCGCATACAGGGTCACCGTTACCATCTTTTTAAATTCCATATATATGTGTTAATATACTGTATTGGTGTTTTTCTTTCTGACTTACTTCACTCTGTGTAATAGATTCCAGTTTCATCCACCTCATTAGAAATTATTCAAATGCATTCATTTTAATCGCTGAGTAATACTCCATTGTGTATATGTACCACAGCTTTCTTATCCATTCATCTGCTGATGGACATCTAGGTTGCTTCCATGTCCTGGCTATTATAAACAGTGCTGCAATGAACATTGGGGTACACGTGTATCTTTCAATTCTGGTTTCCTTGGTGTGTATGCCCAGCAGTGGGATTGCTAGGTTGTATGGCAGTTCTGTTTCTGGTATTTTAAGGAATATCCACACTGTTCTCCATAGTGGCTGTACTAGTTTGCATTCCCACCAATAGTGTAAGAGGGTTCCCTTTTCTCCGCACCTTCTCCAGCGTTTATTGTTTGTAGGCTTTTTGATAGCAGCCATTCTGACCGGCGTGAGATGGTACCTCATTGTGGTTTTGATTTGCATTTCTCTGATAATGAGTGATGCTGAGCATCTTTTCATGTGTTTGTTAGCCATCTGTATGTCTTCTTCTTTTGTTTAGTCCTTTGATCCATTTTTTGATTGGGTCGTTTATTTTTCTGGAATTGAGCCTCAGGAGCTGCTTGTATATTTTTGAGATTAATTCTTTGTCAGTTGCTTCATTTGCTATTATTTTCTCCCATTCTGAGGGCTGTCTTTTCACCTTGCTTATACTTTCCTTCATTGTGCAAAAGCTTTTTAGATTAATTAGGTCCCAACAAATATTTTTTTCCTTACTGTTATAATTTTTGATGTAAAGTTCAAGACATTACAAGATATTGAAATTTTCTCTTTTTTGATATGGTTCAAAACCTCGTGATCCAGGAGTCCAATATCTCAATATCAGCTAGACATGCATTCTGAAGTGTGACGCATTCTAAAGTACACACGTGCTGGAGTACTAACTCAGATTCAATAACTTTATACCTATAAGTCCTTATTCAACTGGATTGAATTTGTCAGGCTGAAATTTATAACACGGTGGAAGACAAGAGATTTTTTAGCAGTAAGACTCTAGAAAATCAACAGGATTAAGTATACTATTCCTTTTAAAAATTGTTAAAAGCTAGTTTAAAGTCTGTGCTCTTATTGTAATTCCCCCAATGTCTCACTTTATATTTGGATAACTTTCAATTCTTGAAGTGTATGACATTATGAATTACTCTAATAGTGAATGGATTTTTCTGCAACTTCCCTAGACAGAAAAGTGGAAAAAATTCTACATATAAACCATAATATATATATAGCTTCATCAGTATATACAAATAAAACTCATTCTAACCCTGAAACGATCTTTTGGTAATTTTTTTATTAGTAATAATTTCTTCAGCAATTTCAGTTTAGCTATGAAGAATTCCATCTTAAACATTTTAATTAATGCAATTAATTGTCATTTTAAAAAATCATCTTAGAGAACTTCTGAATAAGAAACTTGGCTATTGTAATTTGTGAATGGCACAGCTAGAGTTGCAAAGAGTAGCTCATGTCATACTTCATCATTCATTCTCCAGGGTACATTAACAGTGTCTTTCCAAGGGCTTGATTAAAAAGATAATTTTTAAAAGAGATAATCCTAGGAAGAAAATATTTTTGCTGTAATTCCTCTCCTTTTTCTCACCCTAGGCTCCATGCCCCCAGGCAACTTTATCTAAGGATCCAGCACATGATCTAAGGATGTGAAATAGTCTTGCTGCTTAAGCAAATGAGGCATTAAGGCTGTTTTGTGTTTCTGTGGGTGATCAGTATTCATACTGACAGTGCAGCAGTACCTGCTGCTTGAGATGGAGTAGGAAGGGTGGTTGGGAAGGGGATTGTGTGGGTGTGCCATAATGAATCTGTTTCATCTTTGAATGACTCCATATGCTCTGGTGAAGCTACCAATTCTTTCTCTTGCTTTTTTTTCCTTTTCCTTTTAATGCCAAGATGAATTGATTCTGAACTGCTGCTCCAAACGCTGACACCATTGAATATGAAGGTGTCATTGTAAAATGAACCATAGGAAATTCTTAATAAGCAACCTTCACAGATAGTTATCATTTTTGACATTTAGATATAGACTTACAGTGAAGGGAGCTTCTTCCTTCAGTCCGTGCATGCTTAGAAGAATAAGGAGTAAAAAGGAATTTGATTGGTATTAAATATGTTTTATTCCTTGCTATGGTGAGCAGTCATATCACATCCCTTCTCTCCTTCAGTCTACCAAGAAAATTGGAAAAGGAATTCTTTGAAATCAAGAACTTTTATTTCTGAAAGAGTATAAATGGTCTTAAAGCTAAAGCTTACAGTGCTGAGATTTAAGATCTGATTTCCATGAACACTTCCTTGAAATCATTTTTGTCTGGGGAAAAAATTATAAATCCTGTAGAATACATGCTAACTACAGTTACTAAAATGCACTAAGGGAGTCATAGACTGATTCCTTTGATAAAAATCAGTATATCCCAGGAACTCACTTTCTAGATTAGAGCAAGTGATGCTTAGAAACCAATTTTATATTTTCTGACTTTGTTTTAAAAAAAGAAATGAAAATTCTTCAATTGGTATGGCTTTAAAAATGTATAAAGACTCTGCAAGGTTAAGACATTTTATTAATCTATATTCTACAAAGGAAACCTGCATATTTAGAAGTGCATTAAGCAGTCTGACATAAAATTTGGTCTTAGAGTTCTAGCTGTAAGCAACTTGTATATGGCATTCATTAACTTTATTAAATAGAGTATTCCCAAAGAATACATTTGCTGCCACATTGATATTGTATTATACTTTCATTATTAAATTGATTCTTATTTCTCCAAATGAATACTAATAATATCAACATTTCAAAAGTTTTAATTCTAGATATATCCTACTCAATGTGATTGAACTGTTATAAATAAACTGACTTCTTTTGAATAGATTCCATACACCAAAGATGCCTAGATTTAAAGGAATCCTGCTTTCAGTTATTTTATAAAACATGATTCTTTTCCATAGTAATTATTAAATTGGATATGTGTTTATTTAGTTTAGATATTTATTATTTATTTAATTTAAACTTGAATTAATTAGAATGTTTAAATCTCTTTCACCTACCAATCCATTGTCAAATCCTGTTGATGGTACCTCATACATATTTATCAGATATATCCAAAAAGTGGAGAGAACCAAATAAAAAAGCCTATATACTCAACAGCCTGCTTTAAAAATCAAGCATCGTGAATAAAAAGCCTTAACTGTAGTCTTATATGAATACTCTTCTCTTTTCTCTCCCTAGAGGTAACCTCTATCCTGAATTTGGTGCTTTTCATTGCCATGCATATTTATAAACTGGCACTACTTATTAATGTATTCATAAACAATATATTCTGCCTTTGAAAATTGGTACCAAACTGTATACACAGTTGTGCAACTTGTAAATTCCCCTCAACATTATGTTTTTCAGATGTATCCATGTTAATATATAAGTACGTTAGTTCATTTACATGAACAGTTCTGTAGTATTCCAATGTAGGGATGCATTAAAATGTGCTTGTTATCAATGTTTTATTGATGGGTGCTTGTATTGCTTCCAACTTTTTGCTATTACCATAATGCTGAAATGAACATTATTGTACATATTTCCTTTGGCAAGTGTACAAGAGTTTATCTGAGAGCATATACTTGAATTGAAAACACCAAGTTCATGGCAGTCATATAACTTCAACAGTTTTGGCAAAGGCTTCCCAAAGCCTATGAATAGATACTGCCTCAGTGATTTATGGTAGTAAATTTCTCATTTATATTGTGTACTTCAGTATTCCAGGCACTGAGAATATATAAATAAACCAAATATATAAAACTTTCTGCCTAACTGGAGCTTGCATTCAAATATGGGCATTAAAGAGTTGGGGATTGACATGTACACAGTGCTATATTGAAAACATACAACCAACAAAGACCTACTGTATAGCACAGGGAACTCTGCTCAATGCTCTGTAATAACCTAACTGGGTAAAAGAATTTAAAACCATATATATATATATATATATATATATATATATAATATAAAACTATAACTGAATAGCTTCATTGTACACCTGAAACTAACACAACATTGTTAATCAACTACTTTAATATACAATAAAAAGAAAAGAAAAAAACAAATATCGTATTAAAGAAGTAAATAAAATACACCGTATGTCAAATGGGAGAAGTACTGTAGATAAAAATAAAGCAAGAAAGAGGGATAGAGACTGCTGGAATGAGAGATGCAACTTTAAATAAATCAAACTGTCCTGAGAAAGTAAACAAAGAAAGAAAAGGGGTAAGGAAAAAGCTACAAATCCTCACTAATATCACTATCACACTTTTTAATTTGTATTAAGTGAAATGAAAAGGGAAAGATTTCTCACTGTGATTGTTTTTTCTGAGATTGAGCAGATTTCCATATGTTAGTTTCCCATGTAGATTTTCTCTATTGTTGATTGCTTATTAATGTCTTAACCCATTTTCATACTGGGTTGCTTTCTTATCTCTTACTGAATAAGAGAGTTCTTTTCATATTTTAGAGGCGCTCTTCCTTTGTTATTATGTGTGTGTGTGTGTTACAAATAATCTTCTACCATTTTGTGATTTAATTCTTGATTCTTTGAGATTATCTTTCATGCACTGAAGTTCTAATTTTATTGTCATTTTTTTCATTGAATGTATACATCTTTTCCTTTATGCTTTGTATTTGTGTCTGAAATCCTACCCTATCCTAAATATTTCTTCTAAATATTCTTATTTTTATTGATCTTGTGATGTGAGATATTAATCCAATTTTGTTTCTTTCTATGTGCATAAAAAAATCATCCTGTAATGGTAACTTTTTAAAATAAAAATTGTATCTCCACTTAAATGTCAGTCACAAACAAATTTCTTGACCATTCCTTCTAAGTTATATCCCACTTTTTTGTGCAATCCCACCCTATAATTCTCCTTCTTGGAATGTAAAAATGATTTTAAATAATTGATTACTCATTTAATTAAGTAATTTCTAGTCTCACCCTGCCTCCTGTCCAAAAGTATAAACTTCATGAAAGTATAAATCACCTCTTACTTAAAACTATAACCTCAGTTCCAACATGGTACCTAGTTCCGAATAAGTGACTATAAATGTCTTCAGTGAATACATAAGCAAATTTCATTTCACCACTACGTGAGATAAAAATTGCATTGATTTCTGGCACCCCAATTTTTAATAACATTGAAAATAACCATAAGCTTTCCAATATTTACGTGATCCTGAATAAACTGTCTACCACATGTAGCTCAGTCAGTAAGTCAGTTCAGTCGCTCAGTTGTCTCCAACTCTTTGTGACCCCATGGACTGCAGCACTCCAGGCCTCCCTGTCCATAACCAACTCCTGGAGTTTACTCAGACTCATACCCATTGAGTCGGTGATCATCCAGCCATCTCATCATCTGTCATCCCCTTCTCCTGCCTTCAGTCTTTCCCAGCATCAGGGTCTTTTCCAATGAGTCAATTCTTTGCATCAGGTGGCCAAAGTATTGGAGTTTCAGCTTCAGCATCAGTACTTCCAACGAATATTTAAGACTGATTTCCTTGAGATTGGACTGGTTGGATCCCCTTGCAGTACAAGGGACTCTCAAGAGTCTTCAACACCACAGTTCAGAAGCATCAATTCTTTGGCGTTCAGCTTTCTTTATAGTCCAACTCTCACATCCATACATGACCACTGGGCAAACCATATCCTTGACTAGACAGACCTTTGTTGGCAAAGTAATGTCTCTACATTTTAATGTGCTGTCTAGGTTGGTCATAACTTTTCTTCCAAGGAGCAAGCATCTTTTAATTTCATGTCTGCAGTCACCATCTACAGTGATTTTGGAGCCCCCCAAAAATAAAGTCTGTCACTGTTTCCACTGTTTCCCCATCTGTTTGCCATGAAGAGATGGCTTCATGTGGCTAGTGGTGCCCGTATTAGTCAGTGTGGTTCTATAACTTAGAGGCACAGGCATCACCTGGAAGCTTGGTAGAGATGCACACTCGTGGGCCTCACCCCAGGTCTGCTGAGTTGAATCTGCATTTTATCAAACCCCCAGCACTGCATCCCCAGAACACACATTAAAGTTTGAGAAACACTGGTTTTGAAGGCTTACAAGTGGCCAGACCTCAAGTCAGTATGGCATGACTACACACCATTTATGTTTCTTTTTTAAACATAAACAAATGTTAATATAAATAATTTATTTTGAAGGTGGGGCTCCCTCTTTTCTTGTTCCATCCTTTGGCCCTGGTCTCTTGGAAGAGTGATGATTTAATCCCTGGTTTGGTTTTTAACTGGACCAGTTTAGTTCTACCCCACTCAGAGCTTTGTAGTAGGTGTACAGTGAGAAGATGAGCACATGTCCCTTGACTGTGTGGACTTTGAGAGAGGGTACTATTCCGGTGTCTGTCACTGGTTGTGTCTCCATGTTAGAGAATGTGAACCCGCTGGGTATATTTCCCCATCTGTATATAGCACAGTAGTACCTGAGATGCCTTGTGGATATCTCATGAAGATCAAATGAACCATATGTAATTGTATTTTCCCTTTCTTACCCTTCAATTATAATTTTTTTCAAAAATGTGAACAGGTAATACACTCACATGTTGTGATGCTCCAAAGATATAAAAGGGTATATTATATAGTGAGAAATAAGACTCAGTCTCCAAAGAGGCATCAGTGGTACCAGTTTGGGGGGATTTTTCAAGAGACAGTTCATGCACACACCAGGAATTACATCTAAATGACCTTCCCTTCTTCTTTTCACACAGCACAATCACCTTGCATTTCGACCTTCCCATCAAAAGTGTGCCTCAAACATTGGCTGTGTCAATTTATAGAGTTTCCTCTTTTCTTTTTCACAATTATACAACATTCCTTTGTATTAATGCACTACAACTTATTTAACCAATTTTTCACAATTATCCAACATTCCTTTGTATTAATGCACCACAACTTATTTAACCAAGGCTATTCTCAATTTTTGTTTCTAATTTTTCCTATTTAACAGTGATTCAGTGAATATTTTACATGTATATGAGGACATCTCACAGGTAACTTGTTAATTTAAATCATTTTATTATAAATACTTGACACATAAAAAAATCAATATAAATATTTGACTTTTTCTTAAAGACTACCATTCATATAACCTTTCCCCCACCCTAAAAAGAGGTAAGAAATATGGTAGGGCTGGCAAATCAGTAAGACATGTAAACGCTATGATCTAAGCAGTATGTCATCTGCCTCCTACCTAACCAGTATATCTACATTTACATAGAACTGTAAACGCACCACTAAGTTTCTTGACCCCTTCGTCTCTAGAAATCAATAATCAGCCTTATATAATCGAATGAGTCAAACTTAGGGAAAATTGGAAAGTCTTTTCCAGCTAGACAAGGATTCTTTAATGATTCTGGGGGTATTATTTCTGTAGAGTTGAAACAGAGTATACAATATATAATCTTTTCTTTTCAATAAATATGTTTATTTCTCTAACCTAGGGTACAATAATGTTTCTGGAATTCTGGGATGTCAATTTTGGACATTTGTAATCTCCTTGTTAGTGCTACTTCTTTTTCATGTCCTGCCTTTTAAAAAATAGCTGGGGAGTTGAGATGACCTTCATAACTTTAACAAACTTTAACAGAAAATAAAACCAAACTTTTAAATGTGGAATGTATTTATTGATTCATTCAGTCAACAAATAGTGGATGCTGTTGTTCAGTCACTCAGTTGTGTCTGACTCTTTGTGACTCTATGGACTGCAGCACACCAGGCTTCCCTAACCTTCACCATCTCCTGGAGCTTACTCAAACTCATGTCCATTGAGTTGGTGATGCCATCCAATCATCTCACCCTCTGTCATCCCTGTCTCCTCCTGCCTTCAATCTTTCCCAGCATCAGGGTCTTTTCTAATGAGTCGGCTCTTCACATCAAATGGCCAAATTATTGGAGCTTCAGCTTTAGCATCAGTCCTTCCAATGAATATTCAGGACTGATTCCCATTGACTGGTTTGATCTTCTTGCAGTCCAAGGGACTCTCAAGAATCTTTGCCAACACCACAGTTGAAAAGCATCAATCCTTTGGTGCTCAGCCTTCTTTATGGTCCATTGTTTTAAGCGGTGGGGACAAAATGATGGGGAAGAAAAGCATGCAAAATCCCTTCATTGATGAAGTTTTCATTGTTCCAGAGAGGTACATTATAAAAGAAATAAAATGACCATATTCTATAGTGTTTATAGTAGTAAGAAAAATAAGCAGGGTAATGGGATGGTGACCAAAAGAGTGCTATTTTAGATGGAGCTACCCATTAAAAAAAGATACACCTTAGACAAGACATTTACTCTGTTTTACTTTACAAGACTCAAGAGTGAATCTGGTGAACAGCCTCGATTCATTTGGATCAAACTTTCCCATTTAAAGGTCTTTAACTCACTCCTGTTCTTTCTCTACATTTTTTTCACACAATTCCAGTTTCTCCATCTGTATATTTTTATGAGTTAATACTGAATCCTCATCTGTTGGTATCCATATACTTTGCCATCTTTTTAACCTTCTTACGCTTAAATACATGCTAATTTGCATACAATACATAATGCTGTACACATGGAGTTATGTAAGTGTGCATAGACAAGCGTGTGATTCCCAGGTGGCGCAGTGGTAAAGAATCTCCCTGCCAAACAGGAAATGCAAGTTCTATCTCGGGGTCCGGAAGACCTTCTGGAGAAGGAAACGGCAACCTACTCCAGTATTCTTGCCTGGGAAATCTCATGGATAGAGGAGTCTGGTGGGCTACAGTCCATGGGGTCGCAAAGAGTTGGACACAACTTAGGGACTAAACCCAGCCCACCAGTATAAAGGGTATGAGAGAAAGTATGTGTATGTAAACATGTAGACAAAAGACACAGAACTTTGTGAAAGCACACCCATGCACTAAGGAAGCAATGAGGAAAGCAACTATGCTGAGCAGTGTTAGATGTTTCTAAAGTAATTACTTAGTAAAATTGATTTATCATTGCGGAGGCAAAACACAGTTGAAACCACAGTCAGAAATGTTCCTGTGGGTCAGCTGTGGCTATGCTGTAATCTATAAAAAAAATCACCCCACATATTCCAGTCACATAATTAAATATTTCAGCACTACCGTCAACTGTATTAAACATTTAAACAACACTGGATTTTTAAAAAAACAATAATTATAATAATGGGATCAACTTTATACTGATCATACTCAATGCAGCTTTTAACTATTATCTGTTTAAAATAGGCAGCCATTACTTAAAATATATGTAAATACTTTCACCTTTTAAAACCAAGTGAAAGTGAAAGTTGCTCAGTCGTGTCTGATTCTTTGAGACCCCATGGACCGTACAATCCATGGAATTCTCCAGGCCAGAATGCTGGAGTGGGCAACTGTTCCCTTCTACAGGGAATCTTTCCAACCCAGGGATCCAACCAGGTCTCCCACATTGCCGGAGGATTCTTTACCAGCTGAGCCACCAGGGAAACCCAAGAATACTGGAGTGGGTAGCTGAGGTTTCCCAGGTGGCTCTAGTGGTAAAGAACCTGCCTGCCAACGAAGGATACGTAAGAGATGCGGGTTCAATCCTTGGGTCAGGAAGGAGAAGGGCATGGCAACTAACTCCAGTATTCTTGCCTAGAAAATCCCATGGACAGAGGAGCCTGAACCTGGCAGGCTACAGGCCATAGGGTTGCAAAGAATCAGACACAACCAAAGCGACTTAGCATACATGCACACACATACTTAAATATTAGTAGAGCTTTCCCTCTATCTCTCATAAGAGTCTTTCTCCCAAGCCTTATATCTACTGAACCTTTTTTTCAATATGAATTTAAAATCTATTGCTCAAAAGGAATTTTCATATATACAATGGAACTTTATAAATGTATTCAACAAAAAGATTGCTGGATCAATGTAATATTTTTCCTTTAGATTATGACAAATAAAACCTGGTTCAGGTCAAAATAAAACTGAAGTCCTTCTTACCTATCCTTAAGAAGTATGGCCTGAAACTATTTTGGCTCAACTAGATAAAAGATTCTTTATGAAGTGCTTTATCAGCTTCAATAATTAAAAGATTCCCTGCTAACTCTTCAGTGAGTCTTCTTTGTAGCTGTGCTTTGCAAAGTCAGTTCCTCCTATCTCCTCCTTTGAAATGTCTAATTAAATTGAGAAGCTTTTCTTTTCTATTCATTTTGTTTTTGCCATATTGGACATAGATACAAAAATAATTAAATTACAATGCTGGTGTTTTTTTTTTCATTCTTGTTTTCATGGGACTATAAGGAAGGCTGCTGCTGCTAAGTCACTTCAGTCGTGTCCAACTGTGTGACCCCATAGATGGAAGCCCACCAGGCTCCCCCATCCCTGGGATTCTCCAGGCAAGAACACTGGAGTGGGTTGCCATTTCCTTCTCCAATGCATGAAAGTGAAAAGTGAAAGGGAAGTCGCTCAGTCGTGTCTGACTCGTAGCGACCCCATGGACTGCAGCCCACCAGGCTCCTCTGTCCATGGGATTTTCCAGGCAAGAGTACTGGAGTGGGGTGCCATTGCCTTCTCCAAAAGGAAGCCTAGGAGAAGGTATGTTTTCCCAGCTTGAGGTTTTTAAGTTGGTCTTTTATTGGCACCTTCAGTGTTAAATATCTTTGGGATTAATGGATGTAACAGGAATAGCTTCCCTGATGCCTGTATTGATGCTGTAATTATTTTTGAGAATAATCAGCTAGTGAAGAATTGAAACTGAACACTTCAGAGCCCTTGCATTTCCTTTGTAAGCATTGCTTAAGCACTGTTACAGTATCTTTTCTAAAATGTATTTGCTTTAGTGTTAAAAGAAATCTAAATGAAAAAAAAAGTCTAAGGCCTACCTTCCTGGTACATTTTTTTTTCATTTTTATGTGCCTATTTCTATTTATATTCACAAACATATTTAAAAGCATCATAATTATATGTTTTATCAGTGTTTTGGCTCATTATTGCAAGTGTAAATTCCAGCCAGTAATAATCTGAAAAGGTGATTTATGCCTTTTATAATATCAGGTTCTGGGATGAAGACTCTTAAAAAGTTATTTCGATTATTAGAATGGAGGGCAGATGAAGGGTTAAAACAACTCAATCATAATTCAGTGAGAACCTTCTGGGCATTGCCACTAGCTATTTTGAGGAAATATAGAGTAAGAGACAGATACATATGCAAGGGGCTTTTCAGTATAAGAACATGATAGTTGTTAAAATAGAATACAAAATATTTCAAAAGCACAATACTTTGTAGTTGACTCATGTAAAACTTCTAGAAGATTTCAAAATAAAATGCATATAGGTGCATGCTCGTACATGTGCACCTGTATGTATTAATATTTCCAGAGGGAAACCTTCATGAATGAAGTTACGGAGATGCCATGTTCAGTCATGCTCAGGCATAGAGAAGGAAGAGCGACAGTTTAGCATTCTACCAATGGTTCTCTGTCAGTCAAAGAACCACTCAAACAGGCCTCTGAGGATAACCATTCTGAATAAAATAGCAAATGGTTGAGCAATATTCCCTGCTCAAGCAAAGTTCCTATAATTTAATGGTCAGAAATCTTAAGTTGATGCATTTAAAGAAAAGCCAAGTATACCTCCCTGGATAGTATAGTTTGCTTTAATGTTATCCTAAGTTCCATGAAAGCAGAGACTTTTTCTCTTTTGTTTATTTATTCATTCAAAGCACTTATAACAGTACATGGTACAGAGTAGGTACTCAATAAATCCTGGTTAGACAGATTTTGAAATTCCACACAGAGGCTTTGGTTCCATTTCATGCCTCACAGTCAACCAAGAAAAACTACAACTGGTCAGAGTCACTGAATCTTTGAAAATAGATCTGTAGGCATCAGTGCAGTACAGAGGATAAAAGTCAAAACTGGAAGTCAAGACACAGGTTCTGCCTTTAATAACCACCTGTAAAATGATGGTCAAGTCACTTAATCTCTCTAATATCGCCATCTGACTGACACCCTTTCTAATTCTCAAATTCTATGAATCTATTCTGAATCTAATACATAACTCTTTAAAAGTCATAGATGATTACCCAAGCTTTTTGTGCATCAAATCGACTTTGTGCTAAAGATAAATCATTGCTGATCATGGAAGCTTAAATGAGGAAATATAAAAATTCTTTTAAAGCCTTTGGATGATATACAGTTAATATTAATATACAGTTGAAGAAAATGTGACAATTCCATTCAGTAATATAATACTTTTCTTTCCCAGAAGTTTTCAAATTTGTAACACATTGCAAATATTTAAGATTAGTGTAAGCACTTTAAAAAGACAAGAATGTTTAAGGTTTATTTTCCTCCCTATGGTTGTGGTGGTTTTAGTCACTGAGTCATGACCAACTCTTTTAAACCCAAAGACTGTAGCCCACAGGCTCCTCTGTCTATGGGATTTCCCAGGCAAGAATATTGGGGTGGGTTGCCATTTCCTTCTCCAGGGGATCTTCCCAACTCAGGGATCGAACCTGAGTTTCCTGCATTGTAGGTGGATTCTTTACCATCTGAGCCACCAGGGATTCCCATAGATCTAGCTAAATTTTATGTACATTGGATTGAACCTGCTTAACCCAATCTTCTAAATTTGACAAGAACAGAAGAATTTGATGCAAATTTATGTGGATTAAGGAAATGCACGTTTTTTTCCTAGCCTTGGGTTAGAATAAAACCAGAAGACAATGGTAGAATTTATTTTAATCCAAAGCATTTGTTTCCTTAAATGTGAAAGACTGCTGAACTCTCTAAAGCCTGCTGCTACTGGTGCTAAGTCGCTTCAGTCGTGTCCGACTCTGTGCGACCCCATAGACAGCAGCCCACCAGGCTCCCCCATCCCTGGGATTCTCCAGGCAAGAACACTGGAGTGGGTTGCCATTTCCTTCTCCAATGCAGGAAAGTGAGAAGTGAAAGTGAAGTCGCTCAGTTGTGCCTGACTCAGCGACCCCATGGACTGCAGCCACCAGGCTCCTCCATCCATGGGATTTTCCAGGCAAGAGTACTGGAGTGGGTTGCCATTGCCTTCTCCGCTCTAAAGCCTAGTCTTGTTATAAATAAAGCAAATAGTTTTCCTTGCCCACATCAGAGCTGTTATAGTATTTCAAATTTTCATTCTCCATTCACAATAGGGCAATTTTCACTTACAAGGTAGTATTATTATTAATATATATCTTTGGACAGTGAAAAATTATAAAATATTGGTCAGATCCATAGGGAGATTAAGGTTCTACCATGAGACTTATAGTTTTAACACACGTTTAACAGGCACAAGTAACACTAATGATGATGTCATTAATCATTAGGCCTACAAGCAAATATTCATATTAGTTAGGATACCCTCTACTTGACTCTGATAATCTGGGTAAGATGCACAAAAGCCAGGTTACTAACCCAGATACATTGTTCAGTATGCCATGGGCAGTTTAGGTCTAGCAGACAGAAAAATCATCCTTTCCTGGGCATTCCTGCCTAGGCTGATTGGCTCCCTGATGTTTCCCATTCACTCTCAGCTGCTCTTTCCCTGCTTCATTCGAAACTATAGATTTCTCTCCTTGGCCTCAGCTGCTGTCTTTATTTCCCAAACTACATGTTTGACTTCCCACCACCACATATTATTCTCTGGTGAAGTCTCTTTCACTACAAGATCATTAAAGACCAGATCTCTTAGAAGGAAGTCTACCCTGTTTTTGAGTATAACATTTTATTTTAATGATACAAAAGAACAAAGTCCAGTAGTTGGTTTGGAGAGTCAGAACCCAGCAAAAATAACTACAGGAAGAAGACAAAAGAGTACATGAAAGAACTATCCGTTGCAGGAAGTTCACTCCCTAGTAGCAGTCTATCGTATTTATTCTAAACAGTATGCAGCCTCAATCAATTGTTGATCTAGTATTAATGAGGACAGGGAACAATGATCTGTATCAGTCAAGTCTATAGATGGTCCAAAAACCTTATAATAATCTCATCTCCTGCCAAAATTTTTGACCAAATATGCTCAAGGACTGTATAATTTGCTAATTTCATTTTATCTCCTGTCATTTCCTCTGCTCATCCTCTGAATAGAATAATAATTAGTGAAATTGCCAGGAAGTAGTTACAGAGCAAGAGACAGGGAAATGGCCATGGACACTTGGGCATTTTCTATGCAGCAGGCACTGTACTGAGAATTTAGAATACATTGGAATTAGGCATCTGGACACTTCACAGACTGACCTCATTATATGGACTCTGCTTGCAGGAGACAAACTCCAAACACTTTCATGTTTAGTCACATAAGAATCAGCCAAACCTGACCTTTCTTTGTTGCTCAAAGTCAAAAGGGCAAAAAGAGAGAAGTTTAACCACTTCATTATAATCTCTTAAGACACAGAGTTTCACTTAAACGTTAAGTTACCTCAAACATCTCTACAGGTGCTGAGATAAATGATATCTTTGATGGGTTTATACGCCTCATCGAGTGCTTTGTGTTTATAGACCATAGCGAGAGCAAAGTGATTGTTTTTTTTCCTCCCAGCGAACTGTCTGTCTGTGGGATTTACAGGGTGAACACAAGATATAATGTTTGCATCCTAAGATTTGCCAGTAAAGCAAACCTCAAGTCCTTTATTATTACCCATTTTTTTAAAAGTTCAGATCATTGTGATTACACTCCATTATTCAATGGAATCTTACAAGAAACCAAAGGCTTTGTTTTCAATGATTGATGACATTTCAACTTTCTTGAGTCTTTAACTTTATAGTGTATATTTCAGAGGTTTTTCTCAATGTTTTACAGTGGTGGTACTTCTGAACCTAACAAAAATGAGTTATGTAGCTCTTAAAATTAGCACAGTTAAAGGGACAGATTGTAACCAAAAAAAAAAAAATTTTTTTTTAAGTAATGGATTGAAGTGTAAAAAAAAAAAAAATTGAAGATATTTTTCATAAACTTAAATTCTCTGAATTGGATAATTGGACTTGGTTATTGGGCAGTAATCAAGATAGGGCAGTTATCACTGTGCACTAAGAATTTTTATTTTTCAGGCAAGTCTAGGTTAACAATTGCCAAATATTTGAGATATAATAAAGGACATCATTTTTAGTCCTCAGTTCTGAAGTTAGGATGCATAGTTTCAAATCTCAATTCTACCACCGGTAAGCGATTGATCTTTTCAAGTCTTTTATGC
The DNA here is from genome assembly GCF_027580195.1 of Bos mutus. Lineage (NCBI taxonomy): Eukaryota > Metazoa > Chordata > Mammalia > Artiodactyla > Bovidae > Bos > Bos mutus. The sequence goes on along the minus strand of NC_091622.1, from coordinate 30,844,981 downwards.
TTCAATTCCTTTCTCTGTAAAATGGGGATAATATTGGTATCTACTCTGTAGGGTTGCTCTGAGTAAATTCAGAAGTTTGACTAGTCAATCAATGTAACAACAACAGATGTTTATTACCTGCCTTCTCTGTGTCAAGCACTCTCTGAAATATCAAGGATTCCGAGTTGAACAAGACACAACCACTGTCTCTAAAAGTCATAGGATATAGAATCTTTTCCATTTTTATTACACCAACTAAAATAAAAGCCTGGCAACCAATTAAGGGCAGCCATGAAATCAGAAGACGATTGTTTCTCAGCAGGAAAGCTATGACAAACCTAGACAGTGTGCTGAAAAGCAGAGACATTACTCTGCTGACAAAGGTCCGTATAGTCAAGGCTATGGTCTTCCCAGTGGTCACATATGGCCTGTGATAGCTAGACCCTAAAGATAGGTGCTGCTGCTGCTGCTGCTAAGTCGCTTCAGTCGTGTCCGACTCTGTGCGACCCCATAGACGGCAGCCCACCAGGCTCCCCCGTCCCTGGGATTCTCCAGGCAAGAACACTGGAGTGGGTTGCCATTTCCTTCTCCAGTGCATGAAAGTGAAAAGTGAAAGTGAAGCCGCTCAGTCATGTCCGACTCTTAGCGACCCCATGGACTGCAGCCTACCAGGCTCCTCCATCCATGGGATTTTCCAGGCAAGAGTACTGGAGTGGAGTGCCATTGCCTTCTCCGATAAAGACAGCAGAGCGCCAAATAATTGATGCCTTCGAACTGTGGTGCTGAAGAAGACTCTTGGGAGTCCCTTGGACAGCAAGCAGATCAAACCAGTCAATCTTAAGGGAAATCAACCTTGAATATTCTTTGGAAAGACTTATGCTGAACCTGAAGCTCCAGTATTTTGGTTACCTGATGTGAACAGCCAACTCATTGGAAAACTCTCCGAAAAAATAGCAATGAGGAAAACATGAGGGCAAAAGGAGAAGGATGAGATGGCTGGATGGCATCACTAATGCAACAGACATGAACTTGGGCAAACTTTGGGAGATGGTGAGGGACAGGGAGGCCTGGCATGCTGCAGTCCATAGGGTTGCAAAGAGGCAGACACGACTGTGCACTGAACAACAACAACCCTCTTCACAATGTTTGTGATTGGATATTTCTTTGAAGGGAGAATCCATTTTAAGAACTTACTACTACCACTTCTTATACTGTCCATCAACAGATAAACATTTCCTCCACTAGAATTAGCCTCCATGCTAAAGGCAGTTTCAGCAGTTTAAGAAAATGCTGTTGAAATGTAAATAATAAAGGCATGGTATATATATTTAAAGGAACCAAAATGGGTCCCACAGAAATTTGTCTATCATCCAAACTCACTTTGTTCTCAAACTTCTGTAGTACTCAGAAAGGAGAAATAACCCTGGCTTTAAACCACTACCACCACTACCACCCCCCATGCTATTTGCAAGAAGCCATGTCTGAGAGGTAGAATGTTCAAGCAGGTGCTTGACTGCTGCAGAAGCAGAGAAAGGCCATCTCTGCAATGGGAAAGCAGAAGGGGCAGCCAACCTCCGTTACAGAAATAAGATGATTTGATGGCCTATTTGGGGGCTTCCCTGGTGGCTCAGTCGGTAAAAAATATCCATCTGCAATGCAGGAGACTCGGGTTCCTGAGTCAGGAAGATCCCTGGAGAAGGAAATGACAACCAACTCCAGTATTCTTGCCTGGGAAATCCCATGGACAGAGGAGCCTGGCACCCTACAGTCCATGGGATCGAAAAGAGTTGGAACGACTGAGTCACTAAACCACCACCACCACCAATTTCTACATTGGGTGGTAGGTTTATATGTGGTTACACATTATGCTTTTTAACTTAAATATACATTGCACATATTCTTTTGTAGATATCAAATATTTTACAGTAAAAATTTTTGAAAAGATTTATATACCTAACTCATGAAATATACTGTTAGAAAGCCATCAAAATAACCCAAAGTTGTATGTCATTTTTCTGTTCTATACTGGATTATCTCTTGATCCTTTAATCAAAGCCTTGTAATTACCAGGAAAGAGACTGTGGATAAATGAAAGAAGAAACAGAGAGGAACCAGTGTGGAGATAAGAAGGATAGGAACTGTTGTTGGTGTAGTTCTCCAGTGGGGGAGAGAGACATCGTCACTGCAGGATGTTCTAGGGTCCCCGAAAGAATGTCTGAGAGCTAAAGCAGAGGGCATTTAGGCAGTGACAGGCCTAAAGATTCACTAATAAGATAGCAAATTCTATTAGTATATTTTAATCTATGGGCTAGAGATCCAGGCTGCAACAAGACTGAAAACCTATAGGTTTAGGTTCAGTTCAGTTCTGTTCAGTCACTCAGTCGTGTCCGACTCTTTGCGACCTCATGAATCGCAGCACGCCAGGCCTCCCTGTCCATCACCATCTCCTGGAGTTCACTCAAACTCACGTTCATCGAGTCAGTGATGCCATCCAGCCATCTCATCCTCTGTTGTCCCCATTTCCTCCTGCCCTCAATCTTTCCCAGCATCTTTTCAAATGAGTCAGCTCTCCACATCAGGTGGCCAAAGTATTGGAGTTTCAGCTTTAGCATCATTCCTTCCAAAGAACACCCAGGGATGATCTACTTTAGAATGGACTGGTTGGATCTCCTTGCAGTTCAAGGGACTCTCAAGAGTCTTCTCCAACACCACAGTTCAAAAGCATCAATTCTTTGGCGCTCAGCTTTCTTCACAGTCCAACTCTCACATCCATACATGACCACTGGAAAAACCATAGCCTTGACTAGACGGATCTTTTTTGGCAAAGTAATGTCTCTGCTTTTCAATATACTATCTAGGTTGGTCATAACTTTTCTTCCAAGGAGTAAGCGTCTTTTAATTTCATAGCTGCAGTCACCATCTGCAGTGATTTTGGAGCCCAAAAAAATAAAGTCTGACACTGTTTCCACTGTTTCCCCATCTATTTCCCATGAAGTGATGGGACCAGATGCCATGATCTTGGTTTTCTGAATGTTGAGCTTTAAGCCAACTTTTTCACTCTCCTCTTTCACTTTCATCAAGAGGCTTTTGAGTTCCTCTTCACTTTCTGCCATAAGGGTGGTGTCATCTGCATATCTGAGGTTATTGATATTTCTCCCAGCAATCTTGATTCCAGGTTAGAGTTTAGAAAAGAAATGAAGAAAACTTCTGGATTCCCAAGTATTGCCAGAATCACACCATCTCTGTGTTCCAACCGTGTTATATTTCTTCTTCAATACCATTTCTCCTGCCAGAGACACTCTTTTCTCTTCCTATGCCCTTTATTATTGTTGGTGTTTGTTCAGTCACTAAGTCATGTCCAACTCTTTGCCACCCCATTGGACTGCAGCACGCCAGGTTTCTCTGTCCTTTATCATCCCCCAGAGTTTGTTCAAACTCATGTCCATCGAGTCAGTGATGCCATCCAATCATCTCATCCTCTGTTACCCCTTCTCCTCCTGCCTTCAATCTTTCAGGGTCTTTTCCAATGAGTCAGCCCTTTGCAACAGGTGGCCAAAGTACTGGCATTTCAGCTTCAGCATCAGTCCTTGTAATGAATATTCAGGGTTGACTTCCTTTAGGATTGACTGGTTTGATCTCCTTGCTGTCCAAGGGATTCTCAAGAGTCCTTTGTTGTCAACACCTATTAATCTCACTTCCTCGTGCATGTGTGCTCACTCAGTTGTGTCCAACTTTGCAATCCCATGGACTGTAGCCTGCCAGGCTCCTCTGTCCTCTTCCAGGGGATCTTCCTGATCCAGGAATCGAACTCATATCTCTTGCATCTCCTGCAATGATAGACCAATTCTTTACCACTGAGCCACCTGAGAATCCCCCACTTCCTCAGAGAAGCATTTTCCAAAGCACTAGGCCAGGCTAGGAGTTTCTTTTGAAAGCCCTTTACAGCACTCTATACTTTGATTCCTGACACTCAGTCCATATGTAAGTAAATGTTCATGCTTAACATCTGTCTCTACAATTGTGTGTGGGTGCAAGTTTCCAGACATCAGAAACTGTGCTTTCCTATTTACCCCTGTACATCTAGGCCTAAGACAGAGCCTGACACATAAGAAGTACTCCAGAAATATTTATATTAAATTCATGAATGAGTAATGAGTAAATGAAGGAATAAATGAATTTGTTGTCTCTGAACCATCCAAGCAGGTATTTCTCAGAGACAGAATTATCATTCTGAGCTCAAAAGAGAGATTAGGGCTGGCAATAAAGATTTAAGAGTCACCAGCTTCCATGTGGTGATGAAATTCATAGGGGAGAATAAATCTCCTAGGAAGAGTAAAAATTGCACAAGACTGAAGACAAACAAGGAATGTGGATCCTGGGAAAGTAATTCAGAAACTTGCTCAAAAGTCTGTTGCAGTCTGGATAGTGATCAAGAAGAGCTCAGATTGTTTTACTCAAACAGAATTTTAATCTTTGCACTAGGAACTTACCTGGTTGTCTGGTGGTTAGGATTCTGCGCTCCCAATGCAGGTGGCCCAGGTTTGATCCTTGATCAGGAAACTAAGATCCTGCATGCCACAAAGCGCAGTCAAAAAAAAAAAAAAATCCTAACTCCAATTCCTACTGTGAACTGAGTAGGTGTCAAAAGCTCAGCAAGCTGGAGAAAGCTGAGCTGCCTGGAGTGAGAATAGCTGGTTGAAACAAGAAGTCAAAAATGAGAGTAGCCAAGCCTTTAAAATCACTTACTACAGTAGCACAAGCAAGATGCTAAATGGAAAAAGGGCAACCCTCTCCCTCCTCGCCCAATTTTCCCACAGGGAATGGTTCGCAGGTCAGGAATCAGCTATATCAGCATAGATGCTGGGTCGGCTTACTGCTGAGGGGTCCCCAGGTAAAAGGCTCCGAATGTTTTATGGACCTGGGTGCTGGGGAGAGGGTGAGGGAAAGGGACTCGGAGTGGAAAGGCACTGAGAAGTGAGTTAGGGTGGGGGAAAGTGTCCTCAGGGTTCCTCCTCCTTCTCCCAGAAGGAGATTTCAGCAGAGAAGCTGGAGGGAGGCTCCCAAATGAGAGCACTGGACTAAGGATGCAGAGATGCACAGGAGCATGGCCAGCCCCGGGAAGCTGAGCCCTCAACTACAGTTCTCCTCAGAGGCTGCAGTATGTTGGCTGTACACCAGGTCTGTTGTCTCAGAGGGCACCTTTCCTCTGTGAAGCCTGCAAGGTAAAGCCTTCATGACTGCCAATCCTGGGCCATAGAAATGACTCATTGGTCTTTGGTCAGGAGCCAGAATCCTCAGTAAGCTTCTTTTTTTAATTTTTTTGAAGATTTTTTTATGTGGACTATTTTTAAAATAATTGTATTTACTTACTTATCCTTGATTGCACGGGTCTTTGTTGCTGCTGCGCAGATTTTTCTCTAGGTGTGGGGAGGCGGAAAGGGGGCCACCCTCCAGCCAGTGCCCGGGCCTCTCACTGCGGCGGTCCCACCCGCGGGGGAGCACAGGCTCCAGGGCACTCAGGCTTCAGCAGTTGCGGCTCCCAGTTCTAGATCAGAGGCTCAAGAGTTGTGGCTGACAGGCCCGGCTGCCCCGTGGCATGTGGAATTTTCCGGAACCCGGAGACCCAACCCCATGTCACTTGCTCTGGCAGGCGGACTCCACCACTGAGCCACCAGGGAAGCCCTCAGTAAGTTTCTTGAACTGTAAGTCGCCGTTTCCTGACCTACTCCCACCTCGTGGATCGTTGCAGAAACTTAGCTGTACGCCTGACCTCTCTGCCCTGCTCCACAGATGAGAACAACACAGGAGCAAGTCAAATGGGAGGGAATTCACTGGGGCTAAGAGAGAAAAGGCCAAGGAGGTCACGACTGAAAATTATCTGTTTCAGTCAACAGTGGAGTCATTAGTGCCCTCAGCAGAGTAATTTCCACGGAGTAAAGACGATGAACATCAGAGTGCAAAAAGTGATGAACAAAGGCGAGGTACGGAGGACAGATAGCAAGTACCAAGGAGTCTGAGGCGACGCTGGTGACACTGAGCGCCTGTATACAACTGATGAAGCTACACAGGAAGGCCAGGAAAGAGATGTCCCAGGACTGAGGGTGAGGCCCTTTGATCTGGACCCTGGGCGGAGATAGCTGGAGTCGTGCAGGGACGCAGCGCGCATGAAAGCCCTGAGCGAGCCGTTTGGAGCCTCCTTCCAGGTGTGCAGGCTTTCTTTCAGGATCCTCCATTTAGCCTTTATTCTGCCTAAATGACTGTGCACTCTCCATCACTACCAGCCCTCTTTCTATTCATCTGTCAGCTTTCATCCCCCAGAGTCTGAGCCGTGAGGGCCCTCATTCCTGTCAGCTCGCTGTCTCTGTAGCAAGCTTCACCACTGCTGACAAACTCCGAAACATCACAGGTTCATGTTCACGTGGGAATCCGGCAGGGAGCGGTCTCTTCTCTCCTCCTGCCCTAACCACGAATAAATGCTTCAGAATTTATTAAATATTTGTGCTTTTTGAGGCTGGAGGCAAACTGTGGTTCATCTCTAAACACTAAGCCTTCAAGAGTAATCAGCTGTTATTCCAAGGAGACAAAAAAACCCATCAAATTTCGCCTATGGTCCTAAGACCAAGGAAGACTGCTCACAGGTATTTCACAGACTTTCCATGGAAAATGTGGATCCATAGCCTAGTGAGGCCCATGTAATGGGATTTATTACACTTCTTACATGAGGATATTTCCAGGGCTTTCAGGTACATTTAATACAAAGGCTTTTCCTTGTACTAAAACACCAAGAGACACATGAAGCTCAGTAACCCTTAAAGTTGTAGCTTAGATGAGATTTTTGCATGAGAAAGGACGCAGAAAAAAGCAACAGAACTACTGTAAACTATTACATGAAATAATTTATATCATGTTCAACTCAGTAGGTTTACGCCTGTTGCCATTTCTTGGCTGTTTCTTGAGTAGGCTATCATTTTCAGCCTCTGCTGTTTACAGGAATACACATTATTTCAAAAGCAAGATTTTTCCTGGCACTCAACTCACCCATGACTTTATCGTTGAATATTTTTTAATGTTATAACTCAACTCTTTGTGTGGCTAAAATGGCCAAGGCTCTTTTATGTTGTTGTTCTTATTTTTCCCCCCATCAAGCATTCTGACTGCCGCTGTCAAAATCTGATAATAAATGAAGATTTCTCCCACAGTGGACCTCTTATAACCATGGCAACTCCATCAGCAGCTAATGGCCACATTGCAAAAATGTTTTTGAAAAGGACAGCTTCTCACACTGCTGTAGTACAAATGTCCTGTTCTTACCTTTTCTTCATAATGATGCTAGGAAAATACACCCCAATTAAACATTTGCTTTCTCATGCACATATGGGGCCACTTTTTAAAAAATGAAGACTGTGGAAGAAACACTACAATTAAAAGGGAAAGATCTGCTTGAATGTAGGGAAAGATGCAGGTGACTTGGCAGCATTAACAACATATCTTTACTACATTTACAACTGAAACCAATGTGCTTATTGATTCCTTAGGATCTGAGGGGTTTTATTGCTATTACAACACCCCACCATCAACCAGAGAGGATTTCTAGAGTGCCTGTTTGAGATTCATCGTATTTGTCTCTCTGAACAGTTGGTCACTTTTAGGTAATGCAGCTATGTGCATCGATATACAGATGATGCTGTATCTTGTTTCCCTAAGATGGGCAGTTTTAGACTCTTCTTTATGTTTTGAACCCCAAACAGAATCAGCATGTGGGTCCTTCAGCTCACCTTGCATGTACTCCCATCGTACCAAAGTAACAGGAATTCTCTGCCTGGGCCTTGCTATGAGACATTCAAAGATGCTCTGGTTTTCTTGTTTACAAGATAGTCCCAAAATAGTCTATTGGAAAAATTTTCCCTAAATACCTGCTTCCAGAGTAGCCTCCCTATTGAAATAAAGAAGGATATTTTCCACTTTAATTTCCAGTAATGAAAATACAGACATTTAGATAAATCTACCTTTCTGTCTCTACCTACCTGGCTATCTATTTACAAATATATATCCATGGGAAAGGATTTTCCCAAATCCCCAAAAAATTCAGAGATGTTTTTCTTTTTAATTTTCTTTCAACTATTAATAATGATCAATAAGTATCCACAGATTAGAACTCAGCATCAAGTTTCCAAATGTGGCAGGATTTGTCAGTGCCATTTGCACTGATACCTGGTAGATTTCATCAATGCATAATCCTCACCCTCTGAAGTTTTCAGCAGTAAATGGTCTGTGTAGGGCTGACATAACAGTAAGGATGTCCCAGGCCAGGAAGCAGGAAAGCTAATTTCCATTAACCATTACTGCCATTTGAATTTTACCTTACCCAAAACCATTTTTTTAACTTTTCCCAAAGGTATTCACTCTATATAAAAGTCTTTTAATCATGTGAATAGGCTTAAGAGTTAAGACCTCCTTAGATCTGCATCAGAGCTCTGCTTCTTTCTACTGGGAAACTGTGGGCAAGTTATTCAAACTAGCTTAATCCCAAGGCATTAATTTGTAAAAACCAGGCCAATAATAGCTCTCCCTCAGAGGATAGCTGGAAAGAATAGTTGACTTAATACGTATGAGAGCACCCAGCTCTATAACTGGAAGAAACTAAATTCTTCATGAATCATTTTTCCCCTTTCTTTTCTCTCATTACTGACTCTCGTTCTTGCCTGTTCCTTAAAAGAAACTAGTCATAAGATTAGGCTCATATTCCTGATTTGCTCATCTATTTTATAAGCCATTTTCATAAGTGTATAAAATTATTTGCTTTCTGCTAAGATTAAGACAAGTTGAACTGTAGACATTGCCAGACTGTCAGTAGTTTTTGGTTTTCCTTAATCAAATAAAATGTTATAAAATTTGATATCTGTGAAATCACTACCATAAAAATCTCACAGCCTTTCTCAAGTAAAATTAAATTTGAAATCACAAAACATCATTTCCTTTTTGAACTGGATTCACCAAGTTTCTGCAGAGGGATAAACTTGGAGAATCCTGTCACTGACAGCCCAGACAACAGGCTGTGGCCTGATCTTATTTATCTTGGTGTGGGAGTGTATCAGGCTAGTAGGAAAACAAATTGTAACAAATAAAGATGTCAGGATGCTCTACAGGAGGTTTATTTTAAATCTTTTTTTAAGGCAAACTTCAGAGAAAGTTCAACAAAAAACATTGCCAACAATTAATTTTTGCCCTGACAAAGAAACTTTCCTCCTTTGGAAGATAGCAGAATAAATGTGAAGCTTTGAATAAAAACTTTTGTATGGCTAAAAAGCAACAGTAAACATCAATAAATAAATCTTTGCCACCAACTCATTTTGAAGTGCAGTCATCCAAGTACTGAATACAATGATGCTGCGATATGCAGGTATGTGTATAACTTTTGAAAACACCAATAGAGTTTGAGTTCATGAGATACCCCCCTACCTGTCATCTTGAGACTAAGATGCACTGTCAAATCACAAGCATTGATTGTCAAATCAGAGACCAGGGCCGCTGGCTCAGTGAGAGGCAAAGGGTGAATGATGAGTTTGGGAGGAAAAAATAAATGAAGACCAGAGGAAAAAGAATATTGTTCTCACACTAAGTAAATCGAATCAGTGTACAAAGGTACCATTTCTCTCAGTATTCATGTGATTACACAAAGGAATCACTGTTTGTCCAGTGTTTCCTAGTAGTGTCGGGCTTTAGTTAATCAAATGGAATTTTCCCCCTTCTGTCATCACTTCAAACTCCAAAACTTAAGATAACCTGAAAAAAGAGGCATGTGTACAACCAACAATTAACTTTTTTTTTTCATTTGGCGGCCAAATCTGTTGGAAGAAGAAATAAAATCACCAACAATTTATTTAAGTCCTTCTGTTTCCTAAATATGGAGTCCTAGATACAGAAAATCTAATATTGCTTCCTTGGGAAATGTACTTTAATTTGCATTAATATACATAGACTGGGTTTTTTATAAAAACGGTGAAAATGTTCCCAGATCAAATTATGATTTAAAATATGAAAAGCATTAAATGATAGGTCCTTTTAGAGAATATGAGCACATTTTCTTCATGGCAATGTTGGCACTGCCTGGTCGATAGAATACTGCTTTCTTCTGTATTAATTCATTTGGTAAAAACACAGTCAGGATGGGGCAACCCACTAGTCCACCATAGTGAAAACCTAAAACGTGTTTCTTGTTCTCTGCTAAATATAGAGGAACAGTAAGCATTTCCTTTTCTATCTTTTTTGTTGTTGACAATGATATCCGTTGACGTATTGCTTGTGTTCTGTGCACTGCACCTCGAGAGAACCAACTCCACCATGAAAGGGGAAAAGAAAGAGAAGTAAAACCATCTCTCAGTTTAGAATAATCTGAGTGCTGAAATCATATTTCTGTTTCAAAAAAAAAAATAAAAGGCATTAGTTGTCTAGGGGAAAATGCTGTTTGTTAAACACACTTATATAGTACTTTCAAAAATGACCTTTTTTAGAGGTTCCTGAGCTTTCCTGTTTTGGCCAAAGTTATTGTATAACATTGTATAACAACGATTAGCGTATAGTGCATGCTCAGTTGTTCCAGTTGCGTCTGACTCTTTGTGACCCCATGACTGCAGCCCACCAGGTTCCTCTGTCCATGAGATTCTCCAGTCAAGAATACTGGAGTGGGTTGCCATGCCGTCCTCCAGAAGATCTTCCTGACCCAGGGATTGAACCCTCATATCCTGTGTCTCCTGCGTTGCGGCAGATTCTTTACCACTGGGCCACCGGGGAAGCCCCTAGCATATAGTAGTTACTCAATAAATAATAAATCAGTGAGCATGACCTAAGAGAAATGTTGTTTATTCTTCAAGACCAAAACCAGCATTTACTCTTGTGCTAACACACTGCCCTAGGCACCCTATAAATGTTCTAAATATTAACTCTTATACTCCTTTTAACAATTCCAGGGAATGTGTTTATTCATTTTGCAAATGAGGAAATCAGAGCAGAAAAGCTGTTTGTCCAAAGCCACACAGCCGATGATTGTAGACCCAGACATTTGAATTCTGGTTCCGGAGTCAAAACGCCTTAATTCCCATTCATCATGCTGCCTCTGTATACTGTTTTGCAGGAGTTAGTCCTGCTCAAATTGCAGTTTGATTCACCTTTATTAGGCTCCTGAAAGTTATCTTGGTAGGCATTCAAAATTTGAGGTAGTCTGAGAAGGCGATGGCACCCCACTCCAGTACTCTTGCCTGGAAAATCCCATGGATGAAGGAGCCTGGTAGGCTGCAGGCCATGGGGTCGCTGAGGGTCAGACACGACTGAGCAACTTCACTTTCACTTTTCACTTTCATGCATTGGAGAAGAAAATGGCAACCCACTCCAGTGTTCTTGCCTGGAGAATCCCAGGGACGCTGGAGCCTGGTGGGCTGCCATCTCTGGGGTCACACAGAGTCGGACACGACTGAAGCAACTTAGCAGCAGCAGCAGCAATGGGGCTTCTAAAATAAGCATGGATTTCACTCTCCCCTTTCACTTGATACTCTCTGCCAACGCAAAGGATATTGAATTTTTTCTTTAGTAGTTTAGATTTATATTAAATCTAAGAGAAATAGGAGCCCAAAGAGAATAGCTCTAATTTTTAGGTTGTGTTTTGGTAAACCTATAGGTTGGGTCCTTATTATTACCCTTGCGTGCATGCTAAGTTGATTCAGTAGTATCTGACTCTTTGAAACTCCATGGATCACAGCCTGCCAGGCTCCTCTGTCCATGGGATTCTCGAGGCATCAATACTGGAGTAGGTTTCCATGCCTTCCTCTAGAAGATCTTCCCATCCCAGGGATCGAACCCAGGTCTCTTACATCCCCTGCATTTGCAGATGGATTCTTTACCACATTCTTTGCTGCCACCTGGGAAGCCAAATTATTGCTCAGATTTGCTTAAAAAAATATATTAATGAGCTCAAAAACTGAGACTGTGTATGAACTTTGATTTAGGGAACTTAGGAGGGCCACCAGATCACTGTCATCATTGAGGTAATGGATTGATCTTTGGAGTCAGACAAATTTGGGGTAGTATTCTTGCCCTGCCACTTACCATCCTGTGTGGCTTTAGGCACATTTATAATTTCTCAGTACCTAATGATCCTTAGCTGTAAAATGGAGATAATAGTGTAATTTCTTAACATTATTTGGAGAATTTTGTACATGGGGTCATAGTAAAAGCTTGAAAAATGTTATTTCCTTTTCCTTTATAGTGATGCTATTATGACTGTAATTATCTTTCCAAGTAAAATAAAGGCTTCATGACAAGTTATCTCTGTCTGCAAATTTCCACAAAGAATTATTTTAAGATACCAAAGATTTTATCAAATGACTTTCAATAACCTTCGATATATATGCTCTCTCTACATGTATATTCTATATTTAGATATAGGGGACAGAATGGATTGCCAAGATCCTACCTTCTACATCTTAAATCTCCACCACTATATTTGAATTAGAAAAAAACACAAATGGTATTATCACCAGAAGGTCACATTTAAAATGTTTGAATTTCCATTAGCATGTTAAACATTAATCAAATGTTTCAGGTTATTTAGTTAGATAATAGAAATTTTCACCCTGTAAAGGCACTTTTATTAATGTTTCTTCCATTGGCCCTTGTTTTGAAAGATTTTTCTCTCTCAAGAAAACTGAATTTTCCAGTAATACTTATTTTGGTCTTCATTTTCATTCATTGAAATATATATGCATACAAAATCAAGTTTCTCATCAGCATAAAGCCACTGTTTCTACACTTAGTCCATGAAATTCCAACAAAAAGCAGAGAAACTTGACAGATTCATTCTTCTTTATAGTCTTCTTGAAGTTTAATTGTTGTAAACTGGATTAATTTTATCAATATTCTGTTTATATCTCTGATGAAAGATAATGTATCCCAGTCCCGTTGATATGGCCATATGACTTGCTTTGTTGATATTTATCAATAGTTTCAGGTGGAATCTCTAACAGAAGAGCCTTGAGCTGAAAGCTAAAAATTTAATAGATACTAGCCAAGCAAAGAGTGAAGAGAACTTATTCTCTGCCTAAACCTAAACAGGAAAAAAAGTTGAGATTATCCCAATTTTAAGGAGTAATAAATTAGACATGCTGTCTCCAGTCTGGTCACTTAACCTTCCTCGACTTGATACAAAGCACATGCTTTGGATGACTCCTAATTTGGAGGAAAAGTAGTCACTCTTCCCTAAAATGTTACCACTTCTCCCACCCCACCCTGCAAAGTGAGCAGCCCCTAGAAGCAAAGGTATTTCAGGAAATTGACCCCATAGGAAACATGTTGATAATTGCCTCCGACCCTGGCCTGTTTGACACAACAGGAACACCTCTGATTTTCCCTTGGCTATATCCACTTATTTCTCTGCCATAGTCTGCCCTGGTCTCCTTGCCCTAGCCAGGACCGTCAGAGAGCAGAAGTCATCAGTTCAGTTCAGTACAGTCACTCAGTCGTGTCCAACTCTACGACCCCATGAATCGCAGCACGCCAGGCCTCCCTGTCCATCACTAACTCCCGGAGTTCACCCAGACCCACGTCCATCGAGTCGTAATGCCATCCAGCCATCTCATCCTCTGTCGTCCTCTTCTCCTCCTGCCCCCAATCCCTCCCAGCATCAGAGTCTTTTTCAATGAGTCAACTCTTCGCAAAGTCATAATGCCTAATAAATGCCAAGAGCATAACAAATATTAGTTCCCTCCTCTTCTGCCTAGCTGCAAGCCTGCATCTCAGTTGACCTGATTACTCTCCTAATTCTGAGATGTTATAAATGCTGGTAATAAAATCATTATCATATTCACTATTACATTTAATAATCATAATAACTCTATAAAGTTCACCTTCATGAAGATGTCATCCTACCTTCTGTTACAGCAGAAATTTTCTTGAGAGGTAGGTTTTAAGTTACTTTTTTAAAAATTGGAGTATAATTGCTTTACAATGTTGTGTTAGTTTCTGCTGTACAAGAAAATGAATCAGTTATATGTATACATATATCCCCTCCCTCTTGAGCCTCCCGCCCACCACCCTACCCTACCCCTCAAGGACAGCACAGAGTACCAAGCTGAACTCCTTGTGCTATACTGCTGCTTCCCACTAACTATCTGTTTTACACATTCTAGAGTGTATATGTCCATGCTGCTCTCTTAATTTGTCCCACCCTCTCCTTCCCCCTCTGTGTCCACAAGTCTATTCCGTATGTCTGTGTCTTTATTCCTGCCCGCAAATGGGTCCATCAGGACCATTTCTCTAGCTCCCACATGCATGTGTTAATATAGGATATTTATTTCACTTCCTGACTTACTTCACTCTGTGTGACTCTTGATTGAAGCTTTATTCACTGAAATATTTACTTCAGAGCTTAGGCAGCAGCCCTACCAAGCAAAACCTTGAGAAACTGTTGAGAACTAGCCTCTCCTCTGTCTACCTTTGGGTGAGACTCACTTCTCTAATCCACTTAGAGCAGCCGTCTCCTTTGGCTACTTCCATTGTCCCAATCACTTTTCTTTAAGATAAAGACTTTTAGAGATGTTATTCAGGGTCAGTCTGGCTATAGTCCCAGCCTCAGATCTTTTGAGACAAAATGTATAGATATAGATGTTTATTATTTATGCTACTATCAGACGACTGGTTGTCTCAAGGTCTACAGGTGATGCCTGAACTGTCTTAAAATCAGACATCTCATTTCCCAGGGTTAGCATGCATAGATTTCTAACAGGACAGAACAATACAGTCATAATTCACTTTGCTATATAGTTTAATGGGAGGGAGCAAGGGGAGAAATTTTCTATTCTAAGGACCTGAATTTTAGTCTTGGTTCTATCATTTTTTGTTTGTGGAAGCTTAAGTTTTTAGAGCTTCAGTTCATTTTTCTTTCTGTTCTACTTACCTAAAAGGAGTAGTCATAATGCTGAATTAAGATAAAATATTTGGAAGCAATGGAAATATAAATTGCTGATAATTTAGTGATTTTATAATTTCAACCAACTTCTTCTGCATGTTAAGGCTTACTTTAGTTTCCATCTCACCCACACTTTGCCCAAAAAGAAGAGAATGATCTAGATCAGTGGTTCTCACACCTGACCGATTTCACCTGGAAAACTTTAAAATATATAAAGATACTCAGGCTCTACTTACCAAGGTTTTGTTTCAGTGAACATGGATATGGGCCCAGGGAGACTATATTTTTTTAAAGTTTCTCAAGTAAATTGCTACAGTTTTTTTGGAAGGAGTTAGCAATGGGTGTTAACCTTTTTTCCCTAAGACCTAGTAATTTTACTCCTAGAAATTTATCCTAGTAATGTACTTGAACACACGTAGAAAGATATAGATACAAGGATTCTTACTACAGCTTTGTTTATACTTTAAAAAACCATTTGGATGTCCAGCAATAGGAAACTTTAAGTAAACCATGGCATGTCTGTTCAGTTGAATGAAACACTGACTTTGGCAGATGTCCAAGACATACAGTATTCTTCAGTTTTAAAAAGCAAATCATATAACAGCTTTTTCATATGATCTTCTTAAGTATAAAAAGTGCTTCTGGTGTGTACATATTCATGTATAGGTTTATAAAAGTTACACATTGAACTGTTAATAAAGTCAAAACTGAGAAATAAGTTTGGGAAAGAAAGCAAAGGAAATGTAGAACTTTTACTTTTTTATGTATACATTTCTTTTTATAGTGTTTTTTTTTTTTTCCTTACAGCATGAAAGTATTCCATTAAAAAAATCTCCAGATGAACTTTAAAAAAAAAATCCCCAGGTGATGCTGATGAGCAGTCAATCCAAAAAACTACTGATTAAGACGCATTTTAATCTCCTCTATCTGTCCTCCTTTATTACTACTCTTATCATTTTAAGCTATTATTCATTTTATCATCATCAGTTTCATCACTCAGTCCTTCCTGAATCTCCCTAATATATGTCCCAGGTACGAATTTGTTCATTCATACGGTTTATGAATGTGTGTGTGTTCAGTTACTCAGTCGTGTCTGACTCTCTGTGACTCCAAGGACTGTAGCTCGCCAGACTCCTTTGTCCATAGCATTATCCAGGCAAGAATACTGGAATAAGTTGCCATTTCCTTCTCCAGGGGATCTTCCTGACTCAGGGATCAAACCTATTTCTCCTGTGCCTCCTGCATGTCAGGCAGATTATTTACCACTAAACCATCAAGGAAGCCCCTTTATGAATATATATTGAGTGTTTATGCCCAGCAAGTGCCAAGTGGTGTTCAAGACACTAGCAACAGACAAGACCAAGCCCTGCCCTCATAGACCAAACTCCCTAACTTCTCTGCGCCTCCATCCCTTCATCTGTAAATTGGATATATAATTTCAAATATACTTTTTCATAGGGTTTTCTGGGAATGAAAATAAATAACATATGTAAAGCAGCATAAAGTCTAACATCATAGAAGTGCTGAGTAGTACTAAGCTATAGTAATTTTCATTGTTGTCATCATCATTATTTTTTCACAGCCAACTGTTTGATCCAATGTAAATTTTCTGGGGGAAAAAACCTACAAAAACTAAATTTCACATCAAGAATTTTATTGTTGGTGTTGTAAACAATTTGAAGGCCATCTGCTTTAGTAAACCACAGCAGATTTTAGAAGGCTTAGAGAAAAACAGAGCAGAAGTCAATTCAATAAGAGGGAAAATGTTGCCTCCTAGTTATTGAATACATTCCTCAGCCCCAGAACTCTAATTTCCTCGTTTCAACAAAGCAGATTACACAGCAGATGCACATTTGTAACAGTATATGACACTTTGTTCATGTCAGTGAGGATAGGATCTCTTTTGAGGGTGAGGTTACCAAAGAACGGTGGGTGACCCCTTTGTGAATGGAAACCACAGGTTGGGAAGCTTGGGAAAGGAACTTCCCTTTAAATTTGCACTTGATCTTAAAAAAAAAAAAAAAAGTATAAAACACAGGCTAAGCCAATCTGAGCTTCTCTTTTTGTGTTGACTCAGAAGCTAAACATGGAGCCACATTCAACTATTCAACTAAATGTATTGTTTTAAAAAGAAAATAATTGTATTTTCAATTATAGTGAAGATGAAAATTGCAATTGCTTTAGCTGTATATGTTGTTTTTCTTTTTTCCTTTGCATTGTTCCTGACAGAGCTAACTCTTCTTTCAGCAAAGAAAAGAAAAACATTAAACAGTGATTGTTAGTGGACGTGCTGGCACAGTCGGTCCCCAGTTAGGTTAGTCTCCCCTGCACTGACAGCAAGACCTTGATTGTCTGGTCCTGTCAGCTCTGAAAAGAAACCCCAATAGAAATACTGAGAAAAGCTCCGCCTCTGTTCAGCGGTGCCACATAGAAATGCAGAGAGAGAGAGCTTTGGAGGAGTAAAAACGAGTAGCTTTAATACTTTGTCAGGCAAAAGAGGGACACAGCAGGCTAGAGCTCTCAAGACTGTGCTCTCCTTCTCAAGACTGTGAAGCTAGAAGAGGTCTTACAGTTTTAGGGTGGAAAATAGGGCTGTAGGTAAGGATGGGGGCTGATGTAGTCTTGCATTCTTCTTCTTCTCCTCCTGGGGGGCATTGAGATCATTACGGCTGGTGTCAAGTGATTCCAGAACAAGTTCTGGTGGCCCTCAAGGTTATCTTCTGTGACCTTCTTTCTGGAATGAAGAATGCTCTCAGGAAAGGAGTGTAGGTAAGTGTTGTCTTGGAGAGGTAAACATCAGTTTACCTCAATGCATAATATTGATACAACTTTAGCTACAGGGCAATCATTTTCAGAATTTGATTAAGTAAGAAAGAGAAAAGGAGAAAGAACTTATCTGTAGGTTAGATGGGTGGAGAGAATAAATGCTCAGTAAGGGCTAACATGGGCCTCCCAGGTAGCACTACTGGTAAAGAAGCCACCTGCCAATGCAGCAGATGTAAGAGATGCAGAAGAGATGCCAGTTCAGTCCCTAGGTTGGGAAGATGCCCTGGAGGAGGGCATGGCAACTCACTCCAGTATTCTTGCCTGGGAAATCCCATGGACAGAAGAGCCTTGTGGGCTATGGTCCATAGAGTCGCAAAGAGTGGGACACTACTGAAGAGCCTGAGCATGCACGCATGGGTGCGAGGGCTAACATAATGGGGGTACCTCGAGTGGTCTCTGCTACAGCAAGTGTAGTGAGCAGCAGGTGATCTTGTGCGAAAGGACCGGAAAATCCTCCATGTCTTTTGTATATTCTAAAAGCTAATGTCTAAATTGAGAAAGAATAAAGGGCAAGCAATATCATGAAGTTCATAGGTCATAAAAATTATTTTCTTGTGGAAAGGGGGATTTGCTGAGTATTCACTTAACAGTTTGCAACAAAATGCGTAGTGCTTACTCTAGGAAATAGCCCCACAAGTGAATACAATGCAGTGGCTGCTCTTCAAGGGCTGTATTGCTACAACCAGTCACATAAAGCCCTGGCATAAGAATGCTTTGCTCCATGCCTTATGTGCGGAACCCTAGCTGGGTTCCTCGGATGACTTGATTAAATAGTAGCCACAAGGTAGAATAGCCAACTGTCCCAACACGTATAGGCCAGTGTGCATTTTGGTGGTGGTGGTGGTTTACTCACTAAACCAAAAAAGAATCATGTCCAATTCTTGCCACCCCATGGACTATAGCCCTCCAGGCTCCTCTGTCCATGGGATGTCCCAGGCAAGAAGAATGGACTGGGTAGCCTATTCCTTCTCCAGGGGATCTTCCTGACCAAGGGGTCGAATGGAGGCTCCTGCATTACAGGCGCATTCTTTACCGCTGCACCACCAGAAATTCCCTAATAAACATTTTGTTTTCTACAGATTCTTGAACCTCAGGTTTTTCATTTGAGTTGCAATCGTCTCAGGAACAGTTGTATCAAGGTATGTTTTCACTGCTGGATTTACAGACTACCAAGATATAAAGAAAAAAAAAAAAAGAATGAAAAAGACTCAACACATTTTGGTAGTGTCAGGAGAGGAAGAAATTTCCCTCAGCCCTTCTAGGTTCTTCTAGCTGGTCTAAGAATTAAATTGACATGGGTTAGATTAACATAACAAAATCACCTGAAAAGCTTAATGACGTGTATACCTGGGAGAAACACAGAAAAACCTGAGTGAATCACAAAAATGGCTGAAATCTTCCCCTTCACTACAAAAAGAGGACATTGTAGGTAATTGTTTGGGACTGCAAAGGGGAAGAAGTCAATTCACATGAAAATAGAAAAGCGTGTATGGCAAAAACCAATACAATATTGTAAAGTAAAAAAAAAAAAAAAAAGAGTCAAACCTCTGGGCTCATACAGACCTGAGTTCAAATACTGGCTCCCTTCTCACCAGTCTTGCAAACATTAGCAAACCAGTTAACCTCTAAGCCTTAGTTTCTTTATGTGTAAAATGGGCTAACAGTACAGCAGATGCATAAGGTAGTTGTGAAGATTAAATAATGTAAATTGTTCAGCACATAATAAAAAAAAGAAAATAGAAAAGCAAATATTTGGTAAACAAATGTGAGCTGAGCCTTGCAAAGACAATAAATGGGACCCAGTGGACTGATCTCCTGAGGCCCTGCCAGCCTGTATTCTTTGCAGATGTCTCTGGTAATAGGTGTATCCCAGAAACAGACCCTCTATCTAAATTTTTGTATGCAGTTATGGGGACAGTCAAAGTTTTTTCCTGAGTCTTTTGGGCCTTGATTGTTTTCAAAGGGAAATAATCTGCACACTAAGGAGACCTTTTGGAGTAGCAAATTTTGCTCCCCCCATGGTAGTCATGACAACTTTGCTTTGCATTTGTGGTGAACATTATTTAAACCAATCAGTGAAGTATATTACAATAGATCATTTTCAACTAAAATTTTCTCTTCAGACCTTTTCTGTTACATAATGAGGCTATTTCATTTGCTTAGTCTAGTGATTAAAATGGACTTTTGGTCTAGTGGTTATATTCATTGTTGTTATTTGATTTGATCAATTCTGTTTCTCACTTGAAAATTGCCTAAGAAAGTAATGCTCTTTGATTGATGCAAATGTTGGCAAAAAGTCCCAGATTTTTCACAAGGGCATAGAAGAGATTCTTTTGCACTCTTACCTTGTTTGTGTGTGTGTATATGTGTGTGGATTATGTAAGACAAGAGTCTGTCCTTCTCGAGCTGTATCTCACAAAAGGTACATAATCCTTAAAAAAGGAAAAAAAGCAACTATGACATGATATCCATTAGATCTGATCATAACACTCATAACACTTTTTGATAGATGTATCCAAAGTCCTGTTATTCCACTGAAGTAAAGTCAAAAGCAGTTGTTTAAAAGCATATGTAATTCAGTAGGGAGCCAAAAAATGCCTCTGTCTGTAAATAACTTTTTCTTCCATTCTGCTCTGTTTAACTATGAAAGCAATCAATTTGTTAAAGAGTGGGAAGACTACTCTAAAATATATATCTCCTTCTAACCCCTGGAATCTCTGAGCAAGTCATTATCGACACCACAAATGACTCCCATGTGTAGCTCTTCTCTCAGCCGCAATGTTAGGTTTGTGTGACTATTCAGTTAACGCCAGTCTCCCCTGGCCATGAGGCTGTATGCTTGGTGAGGGCAGGGACCATCTTTCATTGCCTGTTGTTGTTCCCAGCTTAGTACTTGGCATGTAGTAACTGCTCAGTGATTACTTGTTAAATGAACTTTATGCCATATAAAGTACTTTGGAAAAAGTGGATAATCACCCTTTGTTTGACTTAGTCTTACTCTTTCTGTAAAGACTATTCACCTTATATACCAAAAAATTGCTCTACGTATCTGTTTTTTAAATAGAGTGTTATATGTAAAATGTTTTAAGTCATTCAGAGAAATTGCATACTAAAAATCAAAGTTAATTTGTTATATTATCAAGTGTAAAATTACTAAAGGCTATCTGCTATTTGAAATCATTTGTCCTAAAAAATTCAAAAAATTGAGAAACTTTATTAATGTTCACAGTGTTACCATGAGGTAAGTATTGCTTTTCAGGCTGCAAAGGAAATGTCTTCTACTCTATAGAAAAGACTGTTTGCTTATGTTGGTTATTGGATTGATAGGTTTTCTTGGGTGTATGATGTCTAACAACTTAAAAATTGTTTCATGAATGTTTAGAGAAATCAGTAAGTGTAGAAAGTATTATAACCAAGAGCATCATTTATTTGCCATCAAGAAAAGATGATCTATGAATGAATCACAATTTCACCAAAACAGTAGTTGAGTTTCTTCTGAAGTCTGAGTTGAGACACTATAGAGATGCTGTGAGGGTCTGTATCTAGCATGAGCTGTCACCTAAGAACTTGGTAACTGATGTACATAAAGAGTGTCATGGGCCTGCATCCTAATTATAAGTGTGGTTAACAGTTCATTTGTTTGTGGGATTTTTTTAAGTGTAAATTACCGCTGTGAAAAGCAACATCAATAGAATATTTTAGAGTCTGTAAGACTCTACAAACTGAAAGGCAGAATGGAAGTTTGGAGCAAGAGCCTCTCTCCATCATCCAGATTACTCCTTGGGGAGCACTGAGGAGGCCAGTTGTAATTAGTTGGAACTTGTCTCTGAACAGAATTCTGGAGCCACTTCTGCCTGGGAGAAAACTGCCTAAAGGCGTTAAATGATTATAAACATCTAAACGAAGATTTTTTTTTTTAAGTCATGTTCATAAGATAGCAATCATACTTCCTTCAAAATGTCCTATGGTTTTTCCATTTCCATCATTTTTTAATCCCCCAAAATAATTTCAATGTGTGTCAAATGACCCATTCTACTGCTTGCAAGGTCTGACATAATGTAGAACCTGACAGAGAGAAGGATACAAGGTGAGCCAGAGTCCTGAATTACTTCTTTGAGGTTTTTGTTTTGTTTACTTTTCTGTCATGTTAAAGAAAAAGCCCAAAGGAAAGCATAAGCCACTGTGATAAATTTATTGTATCTTCATATTTCATTGTAGTTGTCAAGAGTTCTTGCCAAGTAATGAATGTTAAGTAAACCAGAGCAACTATTGGATAAAGTGTGTTTCAGCTCCAGTCACACTTGGCCTCAACTCAAAATATTCCCTTTGCTGACAGTTTTCTTCCTTCTGTTAGGTGGATTAAATAAAGTGGGTAGAGGCAGGGTTGCCAACCTTGTACTTTTCCTTAATTGTGTGTGTGTGTGAGAGAGAGAGACAGAGATAGATTGGTGAGATTTTTAATATCATTTCAGTTTTATTTTAAATTTGCACTTTGGTATTGTTCAAAATGTACTAGTTTCCTCTATGATACAGGGCTTTCAGAGGTTTGGCCAAATTAGAAGACAGCTCATCAAAGTTGCAAGATGAGGAAATCATCCTTTACAAAATAAGATATGGATCAAAAAGGAGGGAGAGGTGTGGTTGAGATGATTTTCAAGGGGGAAGATGAAAGTTTAGTGACTGCTAGGATAATAGTCACTGTTAGTTTCCATGCTCCAAAGAGCTGGCCTGTCAACCGTCTCTCTTTTCTTCTCGCTCTTGGAATCAAGTAAATGAGGGGGAAGGGGGTGAGGAGGAAGTGGCTCTGAGCCTCCACCAAATGAAGAATGGACCAGAGAGGCAGGCAAAAGCTACTATCCTAGCACCAGCATGCTTCCAGGGTGCTGTTCCTTCTCCTGAAATGCTGTGTACTCTTGCTGTATGTATCAACAACTTGGAGCTTCAGTTCAAATAACCACCTCCTTTATAACATTCTCTTTGATCACATTTGCCAAAGTGAGCTCACCTCCTTCTACAGAATTAAGTCATGGTTTGGGTGTGTTTTTGTTTTTGTTTTTTCTGCATAGCTTGCCAGATCTCAGTCCCCTGACCAGGGATTGAACCCGGGCCATAGCAGTGAAAGTGCCAAGTCCTAACCACTAGACCACCAGGGAATTCCCTAAGTCATGGTTCTTCAATGAACCTCTAAAAGATTCTATTTCTACAGGCTGTATATTTTCCCATCCCCCTTCCAAAAATAAACCCCAAAACAACAGTCTTTAAGCTGTATGACCTTACAAAAAGTACTCCACTTGCCTGTTCTGGGTTTCTTAATATCCAGAAATGAACATAAAATCGGTAACAACCTCAGAGAATGGTTTTGAAACTTATGTAAGTGAATCACTGTAAAGTGAACATGGCAAGTCAAGAGGTGGGTCCTCAATAAAT
The DNA here is from genome assembly GCF_027580195.1 of Bos mutus. Taxonomy (NCBI): domain Eukaryota; kingdom Metazoa; phylum Chordata; class Mammalia; order Artiodactyla; family Bovidae; genus Bos; species Bos mutus. Next base: position 30,821,793 of record NC_091622.1, on the reverse strand, counting down.
GTGAGAGGCTGTTACTATTATTACTGCCTGCAGCCACCTGGTAACCACATATTCTATAGTTTTCCTCCCTAAATTTTACCTTTTCCTCAACATATTGGTTGATGCATCCTATGCCTGGTGGCTCAGTGGTAAAGAACCTGCCTGCCAATACAGGAGATGTGGGTTCCATCCCTGGTTCGAGAAGATCCTCTGGAGAAGGAAATGGCTACCTGTGCCAGTATTCTTGCCTGGGAAATCCCACGGACAAAGGAGCCTTGCGGGCTATCGTCCATGGCATTGCAAAGAGTTAGACATGACTTAGAGACTAAACAACAATGAGCAAACTACAGTGAAAAGTATTGCCAAGCACACAAAAATCCCCAAGACACAACCACCTGAACTGGGGAACTTGCAGTCGTTTGGAAGAAGTAAAACAAATCACTTTAACAAGAGTCCTTAAAAATCGTAAGCACGTCTACAGAGAGTACAAACGACAGATAAATCAGTGATTTCCCCCAAGCCAGCATGATTATGTGGAATCTCCTGAGGAGAGTGCTGTTTAGAAATATTGATTCCCAGATCCCAGCCCTGAATGAGTAAATCAGAATCTCTGGTTTGAGGACTTCCCTGGTGGTTAAGTGCGAATTCGATCCCTGGTCAAGGAACTAAGATCTCACACGCCTTGTAGCCAAAAACCAAGACATAAAACAGAAAGGATGCTGTAACAAATTCAATAAAGACTTCACAAATGGTATTAAGAAAAAAAATCTTAAAAAAAAAAAAATCTGGTTTGTAGCCAAGGAAATGCAAGTGATTTTAATACTCATCCAAGTGAGGAATCCCTAGAATTCAGTCACATAGAGGTGGACATTAAGGCTTTCTGTTAAAAATAGCCTAGACTGGAATGGGGACACTTTCTAAGAGTCAGAATGAAGCAGGAGTGATGTTACTTATAAGTCATGAGAATCTTTCTACCCAGTGGCTTAACCTTCTCAATAAAATGGGAAATAAAGTCCTCAACTGAGAATGAGACAGGTAAATTTGGTAAAGGGTTGGACACAAATGGGGGCTTTCCTGGTAGCTCAGATGATAAAGAATCTGCCCTCAGTGCAGCAGACCTGGGTTCAGTCCTTGAGTTGGGAAGGTCCCCTGGAGAAGGGCATGGCACCCCACTCCAGTATTCTTGCCTGGAGAATCCCCATGGACAGAGGAGCCTGGTAGGCTGCAGTCCATGGGGTCACAAAGAGTCAGACATGACTGAGTGACTAAGCACACTTGGAAACATATGGAGAAGATTGGAAGAATTGCCGTGGGGATGTGTTACAGGGATAACTAAAGCTGAATTAAGCTGAGGGTCTATTATGTTGCAATATTTCTTTTTTTTTAATCATTTAATTCTTTATTCAACAAGTGTTTCTGGAGGGTCTACTGCAGCCTAACCATACGAAAACAGTGAAGAAAAGTGAAAGTGAAGTCACTCAGTCATGTCCAACTCTTCGCGACCCCATGGATTGCAGCCTAAGAGGCTCCTCTGTCCATGGGATTTTCCAGGCGAGAATACTGGAGTGGGTTGCCATTTCCTTCTCCAATTTTGCAATATTTCTTACTGAATTTCCAAGTCCAGTTTACACCTTGGCTAAGGTCATACTTTTCAAGCCCCCAAAAGTTTATACAAATGAAAATGGACTGGCATTGCGAATACAGGCACATTTCTAATATTACTAACAATAAGATCAAGTATTGTGAATTCTGAGTATCAATTGACAATTTGGTTTCTTCCTGCTAGTATAAAACCTAAAAAACTGATCTTATGAAATGTCTAGGATTCAGATTCTCATAAATAACAACAAATCTCCCCATTGTGCTCTCTGTTGCTCTGTGGCTGGCATCTGAATATATGAACTCCCTAAGGGTGAGAATAAGACTTCATAATTAAACTCATGTTGGTGTTGCTTTTCATGTATTTTTCTTTTTGGTGAGCGAACTATTTTATTCCTCTAATTTTTCCACATCAAATTCTCAGTGCTGTAATGGGCCTCCCACAGTTCCAGGCAGTTATTGGTTCTTGGGGGGAAAGGCTCCTGTGGTATTATTGATGGCAGCCTTCGTGGGAAGGACGATGATTTACTATGTTGCTCCCTGTGCAGCTGTGAATTTGCTGCACGGTGATGGCCTTCAGTGGCCCCCTCAGTCTCAACTTGACAAGAGACCTAGGGAGTGATCTAGTTCTATTGAAATGAAAGTGTCCTCACCCCAAATCATATTCTGTCCCTCAAACTAAAACCAGGTCAATGAGAGGTTGGTAGAAACATGGTTAAGAACATAGTGAATGATGACCCTGAAACTGAGACTGTCCTTGCTGTCTCCACGGGGCCTCTGACCCCTGGCTTGGCCTCCTGAAAGCTTCATGCTGTCTCCCTCACCACCTTCCTATTTTCCTAGGCTTTTCACAGCTGCCTGCTTTGTCACCCACAGTCTCAATACTCCACACTTGAGCATTCTGCTTCTTTTCTTGGTTAAAAGATCAGAATGGGCATTGGACCCTAAGCAGCCCTGCGGTTTGGACTTAGTCCCTGTCCGTGTCGGTGCTCAGTTCTGAAAAGGCAAAGTGGACACCTGGAGCAGGTGGACTCCACAATGTCATCATGGAGGCTCACAGGAGTCTGTAATGATTAAGACAGCTACCCTGTGTCGAGAGCTTAATACATGTCAGATGACATGCTGAGCACTTTGCATAGACAATACAACTTAAGATTGGAGTTATTTCATTAGAAAAACTGAAGCTCAGAGAGGTCATATCACTTTGCCAGTACCAACACAAGAGGTAATGAAATGAGGATTCCACTCGTTTGTCTAACCCTAATACTCATACTTTCAACTGCTACACTCCTGCCTTCCAGAAATCTCAGCCCAGAAATTGTTTCCCTTCCTTCACATGTCCTAAACCCTTATCTCTATGTCACTGTCATTCTTTAACTTCTCTTTGATCACCAATTATGTACTATGTCTATGCTTTCACACACCTGCATATTTGCAAATAGTTTTGGAGTTAGAATTCATATCATCCACTTATTTGTGCCCACTGAAACACCTAGTGTGTTGGTATCCTCAGCTTGTTACAGGAATCTTATCCGTAAATAAAAGTGATAAGACCAGCATGGGGTGAAAGGAGATGACAGGAGAGACTGAATAGTTACCACTGATCTCAAGAGGATGCTGGAACTCATTGCCATAATTTATTAGGTATCCTCTCTTAGGATATTGTTTGCCCCCCTTCCTATCTGCATGTTTACAGGCAGCCTTTGCCCAGAGCTGAAAGAAAAGAGAATCCAAATATTAACAAGAAAATTCAGAAACCTAGGAACTCTGCCCTGTGATCTTCGGTAATGATGAGTGACAAGAATAGGTAACATCCTTGCTCCTCTTTCTTCTGCACTCTACCTGAGATGCTGACCCCAAAACCAGCTTATCTTGTTCATGCATCTTAGACTAATTCTCATGTACGAAAGGTCCTGGGGGATCTCCAGGGCTCTGTAAACCACCACTGAGACTCACTGAGAGGTATGTGGTGTTTAATGTAACAAGGACTCTGGAAGCAATTCTTAGATCTTAATTTCATCTGATTCATGGTGCAGGTCATGCCTCACTGTGAGAACTAGAGATGTGCACAAAGGCTCTGTTTCTGTTATGACTCCAGGAAAATCACTTCAAAGCACCCTTCCTTTAGCCTTGTAGAGTGTAGCCTCTCCTAGAAAGTAAGCCAACAAGGGTGTAAATAACCATAGAGTGGATCTGTTCCTCACAGTACCCTTGTTGCTATGGAGTGTGGCTCTTTATTGTATGTGGAATGCCATTACTTCCAGTGAACTATATAGCTTGAGTTTTAGCTTGGTGATCCCTTTATCATAGGGTTTTATCCTTTTTATTCACCTAGAAGTGAATAGACACAGCATAGAATCCAGTATTGGTAAAGAATCTTCACAATCTGCCAATATTCTGATGAATTTAGTTGCTGAAAAATATAACGGGCTATCCAAACATGGATAAATTGTACCCCATGATCATTCATCAAGGATCTTAGAAATATCTCACATCCCCACTTAGCTAGGTTGCTTTCATTTCTAATTGGATTTGGAATAGATATGAAAGGTTGATTATGTCAGGTTTAGGGTAGAGAAATAGCAGGCTTTGCAAATGCTTCCATTTAGTACGTTACATATGCATGATATTACAAAACCTCTTTTTGCCTGAAGAGACCAGCCACACAGTCCCTCTCACAATTGTTATCAGAATTGAATGACACTCAATTTTTATCAAGCCTCTTCCCTTAGTTATTGAAGCCTCCCATAATATCATTAAGTGAGTAAACATTGTCTGCATAAAGCTCTTGCTATTATGGAAAATAACAAGCAGCTCTCATGAGCTTGCACGGGAGCTGTGGGTGTCCACCTCCCTATCACAGCAGCGGCATATACAGCCCATTTCATTTTATCTAGACACCTAGACTTGTGGAAAGATAGACTTTATATCTATTGGCAAATTTTCTTTCTAATAACTGCTGAAAACTTCACTCCAGTAAGCAGTTAGTCCTGCTGGTTGATGAAAATAGATACATTATCTGAGGTAATAGATAAGTCTCATTAAGAAGATGGAATAGACTAATTCCCAGCATATCTCCCATGCGTGGGAAAACTAAATTGTGAAATAGAGCAGTAACACATCAATTATCCTTTCTGCACAGAATTAGAGTCTCACTGCTACATAGCATATTATGTAATTTTTTTTATAAATTACCATTTACATCAGAGTATCTCTGCTGCCTCATAAAAAAAAAAAAAGACAGCAGTCAGCTATTCAAATAAGACTTATCCTAAAACTACTTAAGGAATCTAAGTATTCTTTAAATCCAAGTATTTAAAATGTATGTTCTTATTTATTAACATGTGCCCAAAGAGTAAGTATTTAGTATTCGCCTAAAAACAAATGCCACACATCTGACCATATTACACTTTGAATGAAAATTGGCTACCACCAACTAAAGTAAAACTAGCTATTAGGATTCAAAATAAAGGTTTTAGAGATCCTGTGTTGAATAATGATCTATAGTCAGTTTTAGGTAGTTTCTCCGTTTTTCTCAATTTTGTCATAACGATGATCATATGTGATTTACTTGAAACAATTTCACTTCTTTAAATATCTCCCTTACACTTGTTTACACTACTTTTATTTGCAAATATTTTTATATGGCTATAACCCCCCCATACACAGAAATTTCACAAGATAAGAGTTACATTGATAGAGGTTTATAAATAAAAAACTTTATTTAATAAAGTAAATGATTGAGGATTTGTTTGTTTTAATTTGTGGGCTGTGTAATAAAAACAAAGTAATGACAGTAGAAGTGTTCTGCAAATTATAAAGTGATGCCTTAAAGAAGAAAGATATTTGTATGTAAGATGTTTTAAAACATCTGATAGGGAGAGAAGAAGCAGCATAAATTCTGCAGGTTCTGAGACTGAGAACAGTTTGATCCCAAACATGATTCAGAAGGAAAAAGGGCAGACATTCCAGAACTGGAAGAGCAGCTAAATAAGAGAGTTGTTCTTAAGTGACAGTCATAGTCTGAAACATGACTCTTGCTACTGTGCGGTGTTCCACAATCCATGTGTATTAGTCTGCCCAGGCTGCTGTAACAAAATACCACGCACTGGGTTGCTTGATCAGCAGAAGCTTATTTCTCGTGGTTCTGAAGGCTACAAGTCCCAGATCAAGGCACCTTTAAGGTAGGTTTCATTATGAGACCTCCTAGACAACACTGACCCAAAAGGTTGTCCCCACGGTGCCCATGATTCCAACACCAAGCTTTGGTGACCCTTTTTCACAGTGTCTTTCACCACACTGCCCTTTGGGAACACATAATCACTCTGCAGCTCAATCATACAGTCCTGTAATTGCAGATAATCATCCAAGAAACAGTTTGGGCTTTTATTTTTCCTCCATTTATAGAAATATAGCATGTTCAGGCTCCTGATAGAAAGAAGTTAGAAAGTAGAATTCACTCTCTAAAATGTTTAAAATGGAGAGCCTTATTATTTTTCTGTGGTTCTAGTCTTTTGAGAAAACTTTATGTTACACAACTATCTGAATGCTTTCTACTTTAAAAAATTGAAGCAATTTCCTGGAAAGCTGGAATAATGCTAAATATAACACAATACACCTATAAAGTTTGAATAAGTTTTAATCCTTTAGACTTTCCATCTATGAAAATATGGGCAAAATGTAGTAAAATTAGTTTTTTTAAGTTGTACTTTTATCAATGATCTAATTCTTAGCTGAGAATTTTATATGCTGAATTTATCCACCAACTTTAATATAAATATACCTTGAGGATTTTTAAGTATATGTCAATATACAACCTCTAAGTTGCTGCTGCTGCTGCTAACTCGTGTCTGACTCTGTGCGACCCCATAGACGGTCCCTGAGATTCTCCAGGCAAGAATACTGGAGTGGGTTGCCATTTCCTTCTCCAATGCATGAAAGTGAAAAGTGAAAGTGAAGTTGCTCAGTCGTGTCCGACTCTTAGTGACCCCATGGACTGCAGCCCACCAGGCTCCTCCATCAATGGGATTTTCCAGACAAGAGTACTGGAGTGGGGTGCCATTGCCTCTAAGTTAAGCATCATAAAAGAACTAGCATGGGTAGCCATTCCCTTCTCCAAGGGATCTTTCCAACCCAGGAATTGAACCCAGGTCTCCTGCATTGCAGGCAGATTCTTTACCATCTGAGCTACCAAGGAAGTGCCAGTTATTAAAGTACCTACTACTAAAACAGGTCTTAGAAAAACAACTTACTTCTATATATTTAAGTTGTTATTCAACTTACAAAAACTTCAATATTTATGAAAATATTCATGAAAATGTTTGCTTGTTCAAAAGTTTCCTTTTCTGTCATCTTCTGTCTCCTAGGCTATGCCAGAGAAACATATCACAGCTTTATCTTTTTATACACAATGCAAATATCAAGATCCCACTTAATTTAAGGTTTAGTTGTCAGACTCAAAGACATGAAAATATTCATGAAATGTATACAATACACTAAGCAAAATAAGTTTGACTTTATGACCCTTTTTCATAAACAAGCATTTGAAAGGTCTGGATGAGAAGATTTTTTATTGCCTGAAGAGCGACTGTAAGCAGAGATGATCACTGCCAGTTTCTCACTGCAGAATGAAAGAATTTTTCCCCTTTACCCTATAACCTAAATATCACATTGAGCTTAAGGATGATGCTGACATTTTAAAAGATCACCCAAAGTGTTCTCTTTCCAATTGCAATTATGCCCTCTATCTCAGTGGGAGCCATTGTCAAGGGTCTTTTCAGCTCTCCAACGTCTTTCTGGCTTGCTTTCATTATCCTGATTATCTATTCATTTGCCGCCCAGCACTCATTTTATGAAAGATCATGTCTGCCATTTCTGTAATGAGTGCTTGACTTTTACTGCCAGCATAAACACATAAAATATATAATAATTAAAGTTCACTAGTCACCAAAGTCTTGAGATCCATCATGTTACTAATTTGATTTTTCAAGCAATTGCTTCTCTGTGACAAGACTGGTTTTGCCCCCTCAGACAGTGCAAGACTTGAGGTGGGAGGATATGACTCTACCTAGAGAAAGTGATTTTAATGAGCATCATATATGTCAACTTTAAGGTTCATCTTCAACCAAATAGCATGTCTATAAAGTATGATTATTCTTAGCCACCACAAAAATCTCATCAGTACGGGAACATAAAATTATTTTAAGTGTTAAAGCTTAAAATGCAGTTTTAAAAACAGTTAAATGTTATTCAATAAGTATTATACCCTTGGTAGGCTATTGTTTAAGGAAAATTTTCAATGAGTTAATGACCACAGAAGTTTGCCTAACATAAATAGAAACTTCACAACATGTTGACTTATGAGTAAGGACTTACTTATTTTGAACACACTGCCTCGTTTTGATAACATTGGCAAAGTCCCTGAAGTGCCTCATGATAATGAATTCATCTGACGTTTATTCTAATCACAGAGAGATTAATGAACTCATGTGATATTCATGGAGCTCTCTTGGGACAACAGGATGTGTTACACAAACTGTAATGTTTGTTAATGGATACAATGGAATACATGTTATCCAAGGCACTTGAGTAGTCAAATCCTCAGCTAATAAAGTGCCTGGAAATCAAGAGGCAGCTTCCAATTATACAGGTTTTCTTTAGGGATGCCAGAAATCTTGACAGCAAATTCAAAAACCACGCAGAAGTCAGAAGACCCGAGTTTGAGAGCTGGCTGCATCACTTACCAGCCCTGCAACCTTAGGAAATTTTCTTCACCTCTTAGTCTCAATCTCCTCAGTTTTAAAATGAGAAGTTAATAGCATCAGACTTCTGAAGGCCTTAGAAAGAATAAGGAGTAAGGCGGGGGGAGGGATCAATCAATCATTCAATCAGTCACTATAATTCCTCCCTCACAAAGTTATTTTAAGTAAATCAAATGATAGGCAATGTTTTTGCTAAGTGCTTTATAAACTTTGCAGCCTTGTGCATGCATTTATTATTGTTGTTCCTTTGGAAAATAGGTCTTCTGGATGAATTTACACTTTATTTCCCATACACAGAGAAATGGATGCCTTAGTTACTACATAAGGATATGAACACTGCTTTCTTAATAAGAAAACCAGATCTGACCAATTAAAGATTTTATCAAATTACACTCTTCAAATTAGAAAGTAAGATAACAGGTTTGAACCAAGACAGGAAACTTCTCTTTTTATGCAGGTCTCTGATATGCAGCAGTCTTCAGCAATAACTGAGCTTGTAATTAAATCCAGCCCTGTTGACTCGGCCCTGTAGTGGGGAGGTGGGCAGGTCACTTCACCTCACTGGGCAGGAGTTAAATGTGATCTCCTGGCCCTGAGCCCTTCTGGTCAAGCTTTCATTCTCATTTATTTTCTGTAGTAACTCTTTACCAATGCTGAAAAAATTCTAATTAGTTTACTGTATTTCTAGTCATGAATAATTAAAAAGCATTTTTATATCTTTTGATTAAAAGAGGCAACACCTTTTCTGCCTCACTCAGTTGTCTTTCCCATTCTTCGTTAATCACGGTCACTTCCCTGGCGTTTCTTTTAGTGGTGTAATATCTGTTCATATCTCTTTGACTTCAGTTGCTCCAGTTGCCTGAAAGATTAATCAGCAAATGTTGACTCAGTCAACAAATACTACATGATCTTGAATAATTAAGGCAGTCAGTCTTGGAACCTGTGTGGTCCCAGTCTCGGGATAAATGTTCACATGTATGTTTTAGGATAATCAGAAAACCAGGGATATCCAAAATTCACTTGAATTCTTTCTCAACGTGGTGGAATACAAAATCAATACACGATAGCTCTGTATTCATTTAAAGACACACATATATTAACAGCAAGTATTACCACTTATTCTCATATGTAAATATACAGTCTAAAGAAATGGAATGAGTCAAAAACTCTGGTATTAAAACGGACTCTGATGCTTTCTAATGATGTGACTTTGGCCAAAGCATTTAAGCCCTCTGAACTTCAACATCTTCATCAGTGAAGTGGAAACTTGTTGACTTCATGGAGTTATTTGCTATGGGGTTTCTAAAGCAGTCAGCAATTAGAACCATCAAGCCAAACCTGTCTTGGGTCTGTTTCTGAAACTACAAAGGCAGTGTTGAGTAGCAAAGTCTAAAGCATTAACTATCCCGCCCCTAACACAAAAGTTTTGCTGATCCCTGCTCTGCATGCATTTGTAGTCATGTCCGACTCTGCAACCCCATGGAGCCCACAAGGCTCCTCGTCCATGGAATTCTCCAGGCAACAATACTGGAGTAGGTTGCCGTCTCCTACTGCAGGGGGTCATCCTGACACAGAGACTGAACCCACGTCTCTTGTGTCTCCTGCATTGGCAGGTAGATTCTTTACCTCTGGGCCACCTGGGAAGCCCCAACCCCTGCTCTGAAAGGGGATATTTGTGAATTCATTTGAAATGCTGTATTCCCGTCTATGATTTTAGGCCATCTCAGTGGATTGAATAAGCAACTGGCATTTAATTCAACTAACTGGAAGAACTAGTTAATAAAGTTCAAATTAAACAAAAGAAATCCTTCCAATAGCCTCCTTTAAGCTATTGGTATTACTGAGCTATTAAATGTTATCAATAAATATTTGTTGTATCTAATACTCCTAACTGATCGTTTAGAGATTTTACTTTAAAAAAATCAACTAATGTCTGATTCATGGGAAGTTGAATTTGTTTTTACAACTCTGATCTTTAAATAGTGATAACAAACATGCCAATCAGAGGGTCACTCCACTTAATCGAATGCTAAATCTGAGTCTTTGATAAGTGTTTTGGCTTTAGTCCAAGTTCACCTACATTTTCCAAAACCATAACTAAAGAAGAGATGGATGAATGAGAAACCTTTTGAGCTCCTATTTTTTGAAAATCCTCTGCATGCTATTGTTAATTCTTTCTCAGTATCCATAGAGAGGAAAAATTTGTGAACACGCAGCAAATGGTTTAGTGTGTGTGTGTGTGTGTGTGTGTGTGTATGACTCATTGGGACCCCATGGACTATGGACTGTAGCTCACCAGACTCCTCTGTCCGTGGGATTTTCCAGGCAAGAAAAGAATACTGGAGTGGGTTGCCATTTCCTACTCCAGAGGATCTTCCTGACCCAGGGATCAAACTCACTTCTCTTGCATCTCCTGCATTGGCAGATGGATTCTTTACCACTAGTGCCACCTTTTCCAGGTCAAAACAGATGTACTTGCTGTGTCAAAAAGATACTTTTTTTTCAGTTAGTCCCAAATTTCTTTCTCAGTGATAAATAATATTAACATTACTAAGAGACTCCTAAGTGTATTTTTAATTTGGTTACATCAAACTCAAAGTATGTAACAAATAAATGTTTTGAGATATTAAAAGATGCATTTTCATCCTCACCAATCCCTATCTCTGAGTTGCCTCAGTACTTGCAAATTGAGGAAATGCCTAGAGGTATAGATCAAAGAGTTTCTATCATTATGTAGCTAAAACTCCCTTTTACTATGGTGAAACACCAAGAAAATTTTAGTCCTGGGGGATAAGAAGAATATCCAGAGAATCTGTACCTCTTCTGGCCAGGGGTTTCCAAGAGAGGGAAAGGGAAGGGAAAGGAAATGGGTAAGTGGAGAGACAGACATCTGGTAGATTAAAAGGCACAAGAGTAGAGGGCTTGATACTTCTCTTCCCATTAGAGTTTTCTCATTTTTTGTTCAAAACATTCATTTTTTAAAAATTTTTAATTGGAGTATAATTGCTTTACAATATTGTATCCGTTTCTGCTGTCAGTTTAGTTCAATCGCTCAGTCATGTCCGACTCTGCGATCCCATGGACTACAAAAAGCCAGGCCTCCCTGTCCATCACCAACTCCCGGAGTTTGCTCAGATTCATGTCCGTTGAGTCAGTGATGCCATCCAACTATCTCATCCTCTGTTGTCCCCTTCTCCTCCCACCTTCAATCTTTCCCAGCATCAGGGTCTTTTCCAATGAATCAGTTCTTCGAATCAGGTGGCCAAAGTATTGGAGCTTCAACTTTAGCATCAGTCCTTCCAGTGAATATTCAGGATTGATTTCCTTTAGGATTGACTGGTTTGATCTCATTGCAGTCCAAGGGACTCAGGAATCTTCTCCAGCACCACAGTTCAAAAGCATCAATTCTTCGGCATTCAGCTTTCTTTATAGTCCAACTCTCACATCCATACATGACTACTGGAAAAACCATAGCTTCAACTATACAGACCTTTGTTGGCAAAGTAATGTCTCTGCTTTTTAATATGCTGTCTAGGTTTGTCATAGCTGTACAAACATAGCTAGTTTCTGCTGTACAACAACAAGAATCAGCTATTTGTACACATATCCCGTCCATCTTGAGCATCCCTCCCACCCTGTGTTTCTTAGGGGTGCTCCCTGGGCCCATTGGGTTCTGCACCAACAGAGAAGACCTCAGATGTGTGAGATGCCACGGCCACACTGTCAGGAGACAGCGGAAGTTCCACCTTCATTCCCAGGCCTCCCTTCCTCCCATGTGGGAGATAAGTTGAGGAAGAGCACATAGACCACCCTTGGCACCCCCAGTGATGACAAGGTGACACTAAAGTAGTTGTCTAAAGGACTACAGAATAGTCAGGGGCTGGGTGAAGAAAAGGGTAGAAGCTGAGAAAGGCTGTAGCATGTCAGAGGCTGGGTGAGTAGGGAGGAGGCTACAAACCCTAGAGAAGCTGAGAAAGACGTTAGCCAAGTTTAACAGACTCAACACGCTTCCCTGGTGGCTCAGTGATAAAGAATCTGCCCACAATGCGGGAGACATGGGTTCAGTCCCTCATTTGGAAAGATCCCCTGGAGAAGAGAATGGCAACACTCCAGTATTCTTGCCTGGAGAATCCCATGGACAAAGGAACCTGGTGGGCTGCAGTTCATGGGGGGGGTCACAAAGAGCTGGACATGATTGAGCGTGCATGCGCGCATGCATGCACGTGCACACACACACACACACACACACACACACACACGCCTTGGCTGACTTTAGCAGCAGTCACCAGTCGGTATCTAAGGGCTGGGCCCAGCCCCAGGGAATCTCTGCCAGGGCAGGTCCAAGCACCAGCAAGAGGCCAGCAGCCCCTCATACCAAATACCCACATAGGAGACATAATGTCATCCCCCATGAACCCTGATGCCATCTTGGAAAAGACCAAAGGAACCGGGAGGAATGGGGAAGATGCAGTAATTCATTCAAGTAAATTGAGCTGAAGCTAGAGACATGTTAAATTATTAGAGCAGATTAAATTTTAACTCCTAGAGCTAATTTTAGTTTGGTTCCCACTGCTCAGCAGGCCCATTCCTCCTTAGGAAAATCAATTACGTTCTAGAGAAATGCTGTATTTTTTTGTACACCCAAATTGTAGCATGAATAAATTTGCAATCATGCTACAATTATATCGTGTGATTTGAAGGAACATATTGATGAAAATTTTACTCGGCGTCTAACACATCTCTGAAACTAAAAGAGATGGGTCTTCTCCAAATAGTTGTATATTAGAGGCTGTATCGGAGAAGGCAATGGCACCCCACTCCAGTACTCTTGCCTGGAAAATCCCATGGACGGAGGAGCCTGGTAGGCTGCAGTCCATGGGGTCGCGAAGAATCTGACACGACTGAGCGACTTCAATTTCACTTTTCACTTTCATGCATTGGAGAAGGAAATGGCAACCCACTCCAGTGTTCTTGCCTGGAGAATCCCAGGGACGGGGGAGTCTGGTGTGCTGCCGTCTATGGGGTCGCACAGAATCGGACACCACTGAAGCAACTTAGCAGCAGCAGAGGCTGTGTAGTGTAACAGAGGGGAAAGTACTGGGGGACAGACCTGAGTTCTAGCCCCAACTGAACTATTTACTCTGTGTCAGTCAGTGAGAAAATCATTTAATCTCTACAGCAGTGCTTCCCAACAGATGTGTCTTAGATGATGCACAGAATATTGCTAAAATATCAATCCCTTCAGCCCTCAGGACAGCCAAGGCATGGACTGCAGTGGCTGGAACCATGGCATTTTTACCTCTGGCTGCAAAGAGCCTCTGATGACCGTAATATGTAAATTATTTTGTGTGTGTTGAATGTGATGATTTGGGAGTATGACTGTTCTCTCTGGTTCAGTTTCCTCATCCATAGACTGAGTGGAGGCAAGTAGAGAGAATAAAGGATGTCTTCAGTCTTTGGGGAGCTTCTCTGGTGTCTCAGATGGTAAAGAATCTGCCCACAGTACAGAAGACGCAGGTTCTACCCCTGGTTTGGGGAGATACCCTAGGGAAGGGCATGACAACCTACTCCAGTGTTCTTGCCTGGAGAATTCCATGGACAGAGGAGCCTGGTGGGCTACAGTCCATGGGGTAGCAAAGAGTCGGACATGACTGAGCAACTAACACTTTCACTTTCAATCTTTTTAGTTTAGTAGTTTATACTTCTGTGAACATGAGAGGGAAATTCCAATTGCAAAAGAATCACAGAAATTCCTGTGTACATAGCCTAAAAAAAAAGAAATCCTGCCTTTATTCTTTTTAATTTCTGATTACCTCTAAATTCTTTCCCAGCAGAAGCAACTAAAAAGTCAGCTGTCCTCTAACCAGTATCTTTTTTAAAGCTCAGCAGGAATTTAAGAGCCAGAAACCTAACAAAATTAGAAAGGACACTATAGACTACTACTATAGTTTTCAAAGGCAAAATCAAAGTTACCTATGCAGGATTAGAAATTTGCATCTGTCTTTCAGCAACCTGTTCTTTCACAAATATATTATTTTGAAAATCATAGTGATGGAGGATGTTAAGTGGTCAATAATTAATGCAATTCTCACACACAAATGAGGTTGTTATCTTCAAAGTAAGTAAAAAGCTTTTCAAGATAAATGCTTCAGACCTGTGGGGTATTTTTATTTGAATATAAAAGAAGGCTGTTTTGCCTTCTCCCTGAAATTTGCACACTTATATCGATAATGCAAGCAGGATTGATCTATTAGCCATTTTCAAATTCAAGTGAAGTTTTATGGACTCCTGAGATTTTTCTGTTCAGTGAGATTACAAATGCTTTCATACTTTTGGACAAAAGAAGGAAATGCAATATTCTTGTCTGTGGATCATGAATCATGCACTGACTCATCTGGGAATATAATTCGCCATTAAGAAGATGTACCAGAACAGGTTCAGAGAAAGAATGGTTGTCACACATGCTGGCAATAATAATTCTAGCTTTTGAGGTTTGGTAGCCTACTAAGTGCCAAGCAATGAACAAGATGCTTTTGTTTATGGTCTCATTAATTCTCGACATAACTCTCCAAAATCAGCATATCATCACTCTGCAGTAAAATGGCAGGAATTTTCCTGACTATACTCCAAGAAGAGGTTTTAGGTATCCAATCATCACAGTCTAAGACCCAACTTTGTTTTCATTAATTTAAGTGCTTACAGCACCAAAAAGTTTATACTTTCACGTTTCAAACCCACAGGTTAACTGTGACTAGTACTTTGCTCTCTATGAGCAAAGACTGCCATCTTGTGGAAATTTCACATATAACAAGAACAATCATTCCATGGGATTAAACTTTGCCTTTGCACTAGAAGTTTACAACTAGATTTTTGCGTTATTACATACACACACGAAACATCAGTGTTGCTTATAAATAAATGGCCAATCTCTCCTTTAAGTGTGATTTTTAAGTCTCTTTTAAACATGCCAGAGCTTTTGAAGCTTTGAAAAACAGAATCTTATTAATTGTAAGGACTCATCCCATCGTTCTTTAAGGCAGTGCATTAGATTTTACTAAACTTTCTTTACCTAATCCTTAAATAGTTTTAGTTATATAATAGAAAGGAAAGTGTAGTATAACTGTTCTGAGGGAATTTCCAAGATCATTGGATTGTGTGGGAAAAATGTATAGCAGCACTCTGGGCTTAGAGAACACTTCTGTTTCCTCAGAGCCCTGTAATCCAGGTCAGTCTGTGTTCCTGGAATTTGCTGTGGGCTGGTCAGAGCCTCACTGAGGAATTCTTTGGCCCAGTTTGTCTGTATATCCCCAAAGACAGGGTCTTCTGCAATGCCTCAGTTACCTGTGCTTTATGAGAACAACCAATAAAGATACCTTTGCGATGTGATGGTACTTGAAGGTGCATAGAGAAGTCTCTTTTTTTTTTCTTTAACTAGAGTGTGTGTGGAAGGTTAACTTTTTTTTTGACTGGCCTGGCTCTTCATTGCTTTGCGCAGGCGTTCTCTAGTTGCAGCATATGGGCTCTAAGGCACATGGGCTTCAGTAGTTACAGCTCACAGGCCTAAGAGCACTCGGGCTTCAGTTCAGTTCTTGGGCTCTAGATCATTGGCTCAGTAGTTGTGGCCCACATGCTTAGCTGACCTGCAGGATGTATAATCTTCCCAGACCAGGGATCGAACCCATGTTCCCTGTATGGGCAGGCAGATTCATATCCACTGCACCACCAGAGGTCTCAGAAGTCTCTTTCTTTTCCCCTCAATAACTCCTACTACCAGTTTGCTGAAACTAAAAAACTCCTACCACCAGCTTGCTAAACCTAAAAAATTATACCGTTTTAAACACATTCTTTAGACTTGGTAAAGGCCCTTTACTCCTATGGAAATCAACATGGGTGATATAGAATATGTATATCTCGATGATTATTTTAAAAACCAAGTTATTTTCCAGGTGTTGAAATAATAAGGACACATCATAAGTGGTACAAGATAGCACTAAGAAGAAAGAGTAAGCGACAATCCTTTCCTGAATGAATATGTGAACGAATGAAAGAATAAATTAGCATGAACTGAGCACTGAAATGATTTCAGTGTTGACCAGGGCATGCTAGCTGAATGTACAGTTGTGGTTTAA
This sequence comes from Bos mutus, assembly GCF_027580195.1. NCBI lineage: Eukaryota > Metazoa > Chordata > Mammalia > Artiodactyla > Bovidae > Bos > Bos mutus. The sequence goes on along the minus strand of NC_091622.1, from coordinate 30,805,325 downwards.
CGGAAATTTTGTACCCAACTCAATGCCTGAAGTGAAATCACTATTTAGATATTTATTGAATAAATAGATGAATCGGTGGGCATGGAATAAATTAGAAAGTAGGATTAATGATAAGAAATAATAAGTAGACTCTGGAGGTAGGGTTCATTTACCAAAAACTCTGTTGAGCATATTCAATCCATAAATATATGCTTGCTCCATGGGGGGTAAGGGAGGGAAGCTCAAGAAAGAGGATAGATATTGTATAATTATGGCTGATTTACATTGTTGTGTGGCAGAAACTAACATAATATGTAAAGCTATTGTCCTTCAATTAAAAATAAATTTTTAAAAATAAAATTTAAAAAGTTTTAATTAAATTAAAAATAAGTAAATATGTGCCTGCTCCATGTTGGGAAGTATGGAAGATGGTGAGTACATATTCTTGGAGGGGAACAGACATTAATCAAGTAACCACAAATAATTACAAATGATGATAAGTGCTGTCTGTGAAGGAAAACTCTTCCACTTCCAGACACTGACCAATATATATCGTGTGGCAGGAGTAGAAAGACAGGGAAATTTGGGAGCTCATTTTGTACTCAGATATGTTCTCATTAAGAAGATACTGTTGTAGTTTCTTTTCATTTTTACAGGTACCTGTAAATTCACATTTAAGAAGAAGTTATTTCTTTTAGGGATACTATTTTTTCTTTCAATATATTCAGTAGTGCCCTGACTACCTAGTGTCTTTAGGTAGGCAAATACCTACAGTGTCAGTTTACTAATGGTGTCTGAATGATATTCATAGATAAGCCAAGCAAGCGACGACGCTGAGGGTGTGGGTGATGGTGCCTCACAGGCCCACAGAGAGTTGCTCCTATGGCTCAAGCAACTATTTCTCAAGTATATTCCTCAAAATTTTAGCCTAAAGCAAATAAGAAAGGGGGATGAAAGTCTTATAAATTTAGGAAATGCTGGAGTAAACAAAAATCATACACGTTTTCTTTTCTACAGGTCTTCTCAAAGCCTTTAATAGGCTGCCTTATTCTGGTAAATTTCCAAGAGAGTGTTGCTCAGAGTTGATGACCACAAGACCGCCCCCCCACACTTTTTTTTTTTTTTTTTTCACAGAAACCCTCTAGGCACTAGGGTCCCTTGGAACACACTTCTGGAAATTCTGGAAATGCAAATGACCTTATCTGGGATGGAGGCTGGAATAAGGGTGAAATAGAATCCATTAACACTCATAATCATTGTCATAAATTCACATTTACTGCCCTTTTTGAGCAACACTCTGAAGCAACAGAACTTTAGACCCATCAATTTCATAAGGAAGATGTCCAAGTTGTGAGGGAAGCTCCAATGCAATGTTGATCCCAGAGTGTCAGCAGGGTCACTGGGGCTGAGGCTGTGGGAAAACCCAAAGGTAGATGACAGAGACGTAATTCAGAGAAAGACAAATATCATATGATATCACTTATATGCAGAATCTTAAAAAAATGGTACAAATGAACTTGTTTACAAAATAGACTCACACACATAGAGAATGAACTTTTGGTTATGGGGCAGGAGGGGAGAGGTGGATGGATTGGGAGTCTGGGATTGACATGTACACACTGCTATATTTAAAATAATTAACCAACAAGAACCTATGGTATAGCATAGGAAATGCTGCTCAATATTCTGTAATAACCCAAATGAAAGAAGAATTTGAAAAAGATTAGATAATATGTATATGTATACCTGAATGACTTTGCTGTATACCTGAAACTAAGACAAAATTCTTTTGGAGTAACTACACTCCAAAAGAAAATGAAAATTAAGAAATAGAGGCTTAACTCTCCATCGTAGCCCTTAGGGCTGGTATTACTCTTGTTTAGCTCTGGTTGAATGTTGATTATCATCAAGCTCATACTTATAGACAAGTGGATGACATGAACAGATAAAAAAGGTGAATGCATCACCGAAAGTGAGTTATTTATTCTGTCCAGATTGGCTTCTCTCCAAAGTTTTAAGCAGCCTGTCATCAGATAATACAAGAGCTGGGACAAGAGTACAATATGGGTCCACATATCCTAAGTCTGGGAGAAGGCAATGGCACCCCACTCCAGTACTCTTGCCTGGAAAATCCCATGGACAGAGGAGCCTGGTAGGCTACAGTCCATGGGGTCGCTAAGAGTTGGACACGACTGAGAAACTTCACTTTCACTTTTCACTTTCATGCATTGGAGGAGGAAATGGCATCCCACTCCAGTGTTCTTGCCTGGAGAATCCCAGGGACGCGGGAGCCTGGTGGGCTGCCGTCTATGGGGTCGCACAGAGTCGGACACGACTGAAGTGACTTAGCAGCAGCAGCAGCATCCTAAGTCTGGGCTTCCCTGTGGCTCAGACGGTAAGAATCTGCCCGCAATACAGAAGACCTGGGTTCAATCCATGGATTGGGAAGATCCCCTAGAGGAGGGCATGGCAATGCATTCTGGTATTCTTGCCTGGAGAATCCTAACTATAAGAATCAGGTTAAATTCTGCTAGATAAAATATGTTCTGTCCTCTTATCTTGATAAATATACCTTCATGACCCCTAGGACATCAGGTTTGGGTTTCTAATTCATGACCAGCTAAGAGTTCCGTGCTGATTCAGTGGCACAAGGAATTGACCTCGGGTTCCCCTTCCACCCACACAGTGAGTGGTTTCCCACACATAGGTGTGTGTGCCTGAGATTGCACGTTGAACTCTATTGGCACCCCCCAAATACCACCACAGAGACCTGTATGTACCCCTCGCTTTGAGACCTGCTCTCATAATCAGACATGGAAATAGGCCTTTATGGGCCCTGGCGGGGCACTCTGAGCTGCCTGGGCAGGAAATGTCAGGAAACTATGCAGATGGTACCCACTCTGGAATGCTCATGACCTTGGCCCTGACTGTTCTCACCCTGTGAGAAAGGGCACAGCTGGAAGAGGGCCAGAACTAGGCACGTCTGAGGTAGAGCCCAAAGAGTTTGGAATTGAGAGTAAAAACTCTATGAAAAGTATACATTTTAAAAGCTGCAGTCTTTGCAGCTACCCCCACCCCCACCCCAGACTCCGAAAGAGAGTAAAAGAAGAAAAAGGGTACTTCTTATTTGAATTTAACTACTTCTGAAAGCCTCTGGTCAACTTTTCTTCTTGTTCCCCAAGGTAAGATTACTTCGCCTTTGGCATTAAAAGGAAACTAGATCAGTTGTGTGAAAAACCCAAAATGATGTATTTTATCAACTTCAGACTTGTCCCAAGGCTTTCTCTCACACTGTGTTAAATAATAGAAGTCTGTTTAATTGAATTCCTTTGTCTGTAGCATATGCTGGGTGACATTATGCCAGCATCTTGCTCTAAGCAGCAAAACGTTCTTCGTAAAAGCATTAAGATCCAGAGCATCTTTCTGGATATAGGGTAGGAACACAGAACTGCAGCAGCTTGAAACCACATAAAAACAGTGCCTCCGAAATGTAATTGCAAAAACACATCACGATAAACCAGGGCGGGGGGTAGGTAATATTTAGGATTCTAAAATGAATATTAAAGAAAAAAAAAAAGAGGGGAGAGGGAAGAATATAAGAATGGAGAGAGGAAAGCATTTGTGGCACAAATCTTATCTAAAGAACTTAACTTTATAATGTTTTGCATGTCCTAACATTCTGCCCATAGGCTAATCTATATGTTTATTTCCCCTTGACAGCCACCATCCTTTAGAGATGGGGTTATTAACGGATATATTGTGGACTGAGGCAGTTTACCACGTCTGCAGTAACACGTGATTGTGTGTTTCACCCCAAGGATCCTGGAGCTTCAGCAGAATGGTGACATGGACATTCTGAAGCACAAATGGTGGCCCAAGAATGGGCAGTGTGACCTGTACTCCTCAGTGGACACAAAGCAGAAAGGAGGCGCCCTGGACATAAAGAGCTTTGCAGGGGTTTTTTGTATCCTCGCTGCTGGCATTGTCCTCTCCTGCTTTATAGCCATGCTGGAGACGTGGTGGAACAAGAGGAAAGGCTCCCGGGTTCCATCGAAAGAGGTACTTGATTGAAAGCTTTTGCACTATGTTGAGCGAACACGCGGGCTGTGTTTCCAGGGAGGGTCATCACAGGGAAGGGGATGGTGGTTGGGGGTGGGATTTGTTTCTTCTTTCCTTGAAGAATGAAAATAAACTTATGAAATGTAAAAATTGGTAAGATCAATACCAATTTTCATTTTTAAGACATCCCAGATCCATGAAGAGGAAACGATAGCATTTGAAAGACTGACAGTTTCATGAGCCATAATGGGCCTTGAAATTCTCCTGAATCTTAGGATAGACTAGGTCTATGATTTTTCTAAAGGCTGTGATTCCCTTGACCATTTAACGAAGACACTTATTATTTTATTTCAAGTAGCTGTTTAACTTATAGGTAAATTACTAGTGTCTCTGAGATTCGGCCTAAGAAATGCAGTGTTACAGTAAAATAATCAGTTTTCTCTTCACTGCCAGAGACTGCATCCCTCTGTCTGCATGTAGACCTAGAGAAGTGATCATATGTTTTCAGCCCTTTGATGACTAAGTTTAACAAATCCATACCATGGAATCATCTAGAATTCCATTTTTCATCTTTCCTCCTGGATCAGCTTAACTCCAGGGCCATATTAAAATTTTTCCAGAGATTTGAAAGAAAAATTTCAGAGTTACATATATCTTTTAAAGTGCCCTGTGCTTTATTTTCATCCAAAAAAAAAAAAAGTGGGATTTATAAATTTTCAGAGACTATCTGAAGTTAAACTACTTGATTTATTTATCTTACTTCCACTGGATCAAAAGGTGAAAAAAGAATTTAATAATGAACTCATATTCACTAAAGCTTCACAAATTGAAATGAAAAATGACCTGAATTTGCTGAACAATTTGATTTGCTGGATAGTTTCAAAGAAAGACAGTTTTAAGCTTTCTGTAACTAGACCTTGGCTAACTTACGCCTAAGTAAATCCTAAGAGGATCTGCTTTAAGGTGCAAATAAAAATGACTTCTTATTTGCATGATTTTTGCATGTTAATATATTCTTTCAAACAGATTGTTTCCTAAAATTTTCTGAGGATTCCTTCCTACCACCTTATACGAAAAATTGATCAGCACCATTTATAAGGAAAAGCTTGGCTTGGCAAAGATAAATTTTAGCTTCCTACCTGTCTGAGTGATCATACATTCTAAATTAGTGGGGTATAAACTAAAAATTAATCAGATTTTTCTGTAGTGTTTTCTTTGTGGAATAAACTTCTGGTATCTCTACTGACACTGATTCAGTGCCAAAGACCACATTAATGCAACATTATAGCCGAGACATCATAGTCTCAAAAATCTGAAAATTAAGGACTCCCCAAGCTCCTTATATTTTGAATTACTATACATGATATTAAATTTTTGCATTATTATATCTGTTGATGGATGACTACATTATAGTTGCTGTGGGAACCATAAAATTCTATCTTTCAACTCTCTAAAGTCTCAGTGATAATATTGCATTAATGGATATTTTTATTGGATTTTGAAATGAGAAAGGAGAAGGAAAAACAGTGATGCACATCAAAATATTTTTCACTGAGGAGCACTTTAATTGCACAATGAAAAAAATACATCCTCCTTTCTAATTCATAGCAGCTAATCCAGATCATATGAACAAATATTTTCTTTTATGACTAATAGATATTTTAAATTTTAATTTATTAGATATAATTAAATCCTCATAAATTTTGTTTATTGAACTTGGCTATAAAGAAGACTGATGAAAAGGACAATTTTCTTTCCTGCCAGTTTTATTTTTCAAATATTGGGCTTTAATGCTCACTTTTAGTGAAAGTCCTAAGAAATTTATAAATTAATTTCAACTCCAGAAATATGAGATTTTACTTCCTTTTTCTTCATTAAGCACCTTCTTACTAAGATTCTATTAGCGTAGCTCAAAGTGTCTTTGATTTAGAGGCCATTTAGTATTAAGCTGGCCCTAAACTGAAGCTGTCACTCACATGTCATGACTTGAAGGGGTCTCTAAAGCTTCTTTTGCTGACCTCACAATATTGAATCATTTAGGCTCTAGGTAACTTGAGTGTATGAAATCCCTCAATCAGAAACTGATTCTCTTGTGTTGAATGTTGCTCTCTCTAAACAATCTCACATGTTTCTAGCTGAAAGAGAAATAACCCTTTAACAGTCACTAACACTTTAGTGTGAACTAGCATATCAACATAGTATGACTTATCTCCAAGAATGGAAAGTTAAGGTTAGGAGTGAATAGAAGAAAGAAACAAAACCCAACTTGGAATGAGACATCCTGAAGAAGGAGGACGCATGCAAATAGAAGAGGGGGGGGGTGGGGGAATGTGCAGCCCAAACCATACATTCTGTTTGTATAACTTTGCCTGGGTCTGTCCCTGCTCTCGTAGAAGGCAATCACCCATCTACTACTCCCATATTTTGTAGTTGCATGTGGCATTTGCTCATTTAAGAACTTTCATTGCAAGAAAAAGATAGATAACCTTATCTTAGAATCATATGGGTACCCCCATAACCTAGCACAGTGCCCGGCTCATATTAGGTGCTCAATAAATATTTGTTAACTGAATAAACCCCAAAGTTCAGTTCATTACCTATCATGTTTGCTGAACTACTTTTTATTTTTTTAACCATGGAAGCTAGTACTGATGAGAACCTTATCTTCTTTTTCTTCATCTCCAGGATGACAAGGAAATTGACCTGGAGCACCTCCATAGACGTGTAAATAGCTTGTGCACAGATGACGACAGCCCCCATAAACAGTTTTCCACCTCGTCAATTGACTTGACCCCTCTGGACATTGACACTTTGCCAACACGACAAGCACTGGAGCAAATCAGTGATTTCAGGAACACTCATATTACCACAACAACCTTTATCCCAGAGCAGATCCAGACTCTTAGCCGCACACTGTCAGCTAAAGCTGCCTCTGGTTTCGCTTTTGGCAACGTGCCTGAGCACCGAACTGGCCCTTTTAGGCACAGGGCACCTAATGGGGGCTTTTTCAGGAGTCCTATCAAAACAATGTCATCTATTCCTTATCAACCAACTCCTACCCTGGGGCTCAATCTGGGTAACGATCCAGACCGAGGCACTTCCATATGAGAATCCAACAAAATCTCTCCACTGTTTCTCTTGTAGGACTCCCTTTGCAAGGAGCAACTGTAAGATTGTGGGACTAACATGGATGTAACTTTTTTTTTTAATCAGGATTATTAGTAACAGTTCTAGTTCTTTCTCTCTACCCTCTCCCTCTTCTCTCTCCTCTACTTCTTTCTCTCTCTTCTTCCCTCTCTTTCCAGACATCTTCTTCTTCCACGTTGTTTCATTACTCAATTTGTTCCCCCAGAAGGTAGTATACTAGGATCCTATTAGACTGCTTTTCATATACTGTACTTCAAGAATAGGAAACATGCACTGAGTATACTAGGAGTATATGCAGGATTAATTTTACATAAAGGCCTCTTCTGTAACATTTCTCTATTTTTAAAACTATAATTGCAATAACTTCAGTCTTTTTACATTCTTCTGCTGCATCCATAAAATGCTCCACTGCTGTCGAGTGTCCTTTGACTATGGACCAAAGGCAACCCCTGCAGTGTTTATAGAATAATTTAAAGACCATTCAGGCCACATAATATGAGAATGCAATTTTGTAGGATTACAAAAAAGCCATTAATATGCCAGTCAAGACTACAGTTAAAACTACTCTTGCACTGCAACAGTGCATATGACCTTTATGTGATTGTACAGTATTAAAAAGGTTTTTTTGCTTATGTACAGTAAACTTTATCATATGGCAGCAGCCTCTATTGTGTTAAATAAATTAGTATCTCATATATACATATATATGCACCTATATAATGTGTATATATATTCAAAGGCGGCCATTGCTATTGCAATTCATTTAATAAAGCTTTAGTTTAAAAAAAAAAAAGTATTGTATACAGGAACTATGTATAGTGCAGGGGGTCTTTTCAGTTAGAAAAGGCAGGTTGCTTTAATGTTATTCTGACTCGCATTGTTTGCCAACAGAGAATATTTTATACTTTTGTTATTAAAACATCCAGGGCGATTTAATATTTGTTCCTAGATGTAACTCATTCGAATAGATTTCTGCATTTGTTATTCAGCAATGTATAAAGCTAACCTTGATAATTTTACTTTTAATTAATTATCTAAATGGAAAATGTTGTTAGCCGAACCACATCCACCACAGCACAGAGAGCTCTATCCGAGTTTAGATGTAGATCATTGGAGGTTAATAAATTCTCTTCGAAAGCAGTGAGCCAATCAATACAACTGCAGTTGGGGAGAGATGGGAGCCCTGAAGAAATATTGATGTGGCCTTAATTACTGTCATACATTATCCTAAAGAAGAAAATATAACAACCCTACCGGGCTCTCACCTTCATCCCCTTTTTTATTCAGTTCTATTTGGAGGAGTCATGTATTTTTTACATTAGTGCCAAGTGTGTAGAAGGACGACAACAAAAGCAGTGCCTCTGTGCACAATCCTTTGAAAGTAGCATTCTCACCTTTTAGAAACGTAGAAAGAGTTTTGTTTGTAATCCTTCAATTAAAATGTGGTAAGTAGGAAGCAAGAACTTATCCCGTGTTTTTACGCAGCCATAGACTTACTTTATTCTAATTCATTCCGTGGCTAGGATTGATATAGGAATCAACCTATGTGATTTGCTTTAGGAGAAATTAAAAGATATATTCTTAAGGTATATTATATTTTGATGCTAATTCTGTTCTGGGGAGCATCTTGTCCTGTTACTGTTTTTGTACTAAATTGTCAAATATTGTCTACTGTGTAAGGCAGAAAATTTTCTTATCATGCGAAACCATTTTGTTTCCAGGGTAACAAGTATCTAAGTGCATGCACAACTTGTTTTCCCTTGTAACATCCATGATCTCATTCACGACTCTGATTTTAAAACAAAAAACCTTTACAACAAGCTATATAGGGACATACCAGATGTTGCAGTGATTTTAGCTATCAACAAACTGTTAACCATGTACAATATTTAAAATAGGCCTATTTTGATGTATTGCCTATTATACAAATACACAAACCACTTTTTGAAGGCCTCAGTTATGAGTGACAGAGCTTTCTGTGTATAATTTGTCTAAATAATTTGTCTAATAAAAATGTTTTCTAAACTTGCTCTCCTACCATTGAAGTCTTAACTATACAATTTGAAAATGCTTACCCTCTCACAGATAGAACTGAATTTTTCTAAAAATTTATCTTGAACTAAAGCATAACACACATTAAGTTTTGCTAGAAGAACGATACTATGAGTGGCTTTCTAGAAACAGTACCAACTGATGTTCTAAACCAATTCAAGACTGCCTTCTGCTATTAGAGACTATTTGAATCAACGATATATTTGTTTTCCTTTGTGAACATCTCATGAGCACCTTTTTAGGAAAGATTTATCCTGTTTCATGTAAACAATGCAGCCATTATAATAATAGTAGGATGAGGGTTTGTTACTTTTAAAAAAAGTTAAAGGTAATTATTAAACTTAGAATTTGTGTATTAATATTTGCTTTGCTGTTGGGGAAATATTCATTATGCTGAATCTATTAATTTGGAAATTGACTCCCACGTTATTTCTAATAGAGTGTTATTTTCTGCATTTGAACTACCATATTTAATTCTTCTAGCATTTAATTCATTCAATGGAGATATATCTGAAAACATATTCAATTTAGCTTAAAATCTCTACTTTTCTATGATTTTTAAATGTTGAAACTAGAAGGAACTGTAGCAATCTAGACTATTTTACAGATAAGAAAACATAAGATGCTGAGAAGCTGTGACTCGCCCCAATATTTGACAATCTGAGTCTTTTTAAACTCTGCCGTGCGTCAGTCACGCTCACTCAGAGCCTAATCGGTGGTGCATTTGAGGAATGGCTCAGGTACAATGACTCCACCCACTCCTCTCTCGCCAAGCTTAGGCTGCAAAGCTCTAGAACCTTCCTTCCTCTTCGGGGACCACTTAGAGCATCTGATTCACCTTCTCATTTTACAGATGGGAAAGTGAGGACCTCAAGCTGCATCAGGTCGCAGCTAGTGGCGGGACTTGGGGCATCTTGCTTCCACCCTGTGGTACTTCCGTTAGCCCAGTGCTCACCCTGACCCTCACCACTTCCACCAAACTTGCTTATTTCAAAACAAGACAAACATCCTACATACACATACTTTTATTCCACTCAGATGTCAAATTTATTCCATTGGTGAATTATTAAGAGAATTGGTTGTCCCTTTCAACCCCATCAGAAGTTATGTACAGGGTTTTGGTTTAATTCTACATTAGAAAATTGTGAGACCTTCTTTCTTCCTCATACATAATGAACTACAGGCAATTTGTCATTTTCTCAATTATGTTATTTTTCATCTCTTTTAGTTTGGTTGGTTGTCAACTGAATAAATACTTTAAAAAATAGACTTTGCTGGACGGTACTTTGCTTCATCAATTAGAAAGAAAGATGAGAAAAATCAATTTATCCTACATAATACCTTTAAAGCTACAAAATTGGATAACAAATTATAAGTATTCTATAATCAGAATTTTGGGATGGTGAAACACATTTTGAATTATGAGAATAGTAAATGAATCAGAGCTAATAACTTTTGTGCTAGTAAACATAGCTTTTATTCTTAAATATACATCTCATGATAATTGATAAAACACAATGGGCTCACTAGAAATGGGCTTCCCTCTGGAGTGTTTTTATTTCTAAAACTGAATCTTTTATCCAGTCCTTGTGATCAGATATTAATAAATGACTAGTAATTGTGACATTTTATAAAAATCATTTCGATTTTTTTAAAAAACATTTGTTTATTTGGCTGCACCAGGTCTTAGTTGCAGCATGTGGAGATCTAGTTCCCTGACCGGGAATCGAACCTGGGCCCCCTGAGATGGAAGTACAGTCTTAGCCACTGTACCACCAGGGAAGTCCCTCAGCAAATTTTAATAAACACCATCTCATGAGGTAGCATCTATGAGCTCCCTTGGATGGAAATGACTTACCTGACATTGAAAAATTAGGAGATAAAGCTTCTTAGATTTGATAGATATAATTCAATTCTGTTAGTGTTGACTGAAAACCTGTTACGTAAAGCCACAGTGCTAAGCAGTTACACATCACACAGATGAAGACATTTTCACCAATGGGTCTGGATGTGTTCGAGGGCACCGGCCTTTCCTTGTCCCTACTCAACATGCAGGATGTGGGGGCCACCTTACAGACTTTCTAGGGTGGCAGAATTAGTCACCCCAAACCAGTATCTCCTCATGGGCCTGGACAGTCCAGCTGACTGGACCAGTCCATCCTGGAAGTTCTCATGCGCTGACTGAGTCCGCCATCTTAGATTCAGATTCCTTCCACAAGGAAGACTTGGAAATCTCCCAAAATGCCAGACCATGAGGCCAAATTTTCAAAAACATGAAAATCACCCTGAGACACGGGGAAACTGCTGTCTAACCCGTGCTCCTGATCCATAGGACTCGAAGACTGATTCCTTCCCTCAGGCATCCGCATCAGAGTGGCACAGACCAGGGCGCTCATTTTCTGTCCTTGCAGATAATCCCTTGGGATGATTAGAGCACTGTAGACTTTCCAACAACTTGCTTCAGAGGGACCAAACACAAGAAATCTTATTCAGGCTACTCTTCAACTTTCATAAATTTTTATTTGAATTGCAAATAAGGCTCCTAGTTACTGTTCCTGTCTCCTAAGACACAGGATACACCGTGACCTAGGATCCGGATGAAAGTAAAGTGTTTTACAGGCTGCCCACCACGAGGACAGCCTCCAATCCACACACACCCCCAGGAGAACAAAAAAGACGTGGTTTTGTTGCATTTTGCAGAGCTGTACAGAGGCACAGAGCGCCTGCACCACCTAACGATTCAGCCTGCCGTGGGAACAGAAACACTAAATGAGCTGCCGCTGGTTTTCTCACCTGACTTTGCCTACCTTCTTTTTTTCAGTAGCTTTTGTTTGTTTCCATGGAATATTAGTAACAAAGCAAATATTGTTCAAAGTTGATAAATTTTTGCATATCTAAAAGCTCTACCCTAACTTGCTATTACACACCATTTAAGACAAAGGGTCGTCTTTGGACTGATTTTGCGCGTTTCTGGGATTTATTCCCAGTGGAGATGAGAAACTGTTGTGTCTGCACTTGTTACCTACCTTGTGCCACAAACATACCTTTCTGGACTTCGTTAAGAATGAGGCCCCTTTTTCCTTTCGGAAAAACTCTATAGGTTCCAACCTATTGAATTGGCAACATATTTCAAAAGTCTCAAATTGTCTGTAATATGATAGAAAATTCCAAAATTTTTACACTAATTATCATTAATTAAAAACTAAGCTTTCATAGCAGCTATTTCAAAAGAAGAAGCATATGTCACAAAATCAAAGAACAGTAAAATGTCAGAACCAGAGAGGGACAGAATAATAAATACAAATATTTTAATAGGTAATTTTCCTGCCATAAAATTTGAAGTAGAAGTAGAGGCAAACTTTAATTTTTAAAGTTGTTTTATTTTTAAATTGGTGCTATTGAAAATTCTAGGAATCAAGTAGCCTATACTTATGGCTATTTTTAATTTAAAAAATTAAACATCAGTATTGGACAAATTACAGTTTGCTTACTCACTACCCAAAGGGTTCATAATAGGGGGCCTTTAAGAATTATTCTAATGTGAAATAAAATGAGGTTCAATTTGCAAAATTTTAAGTTATATAAAACTTTCCAGAATCATAGCCATTTCATTGAGCAAGGGATACCTCTATCTATTTCACACTAGATAAATAAGGAGTTGATAGGTGATATTTAATTCCTCTTCAGAACTGTGTTAAAATTGACTTTCAAATAGTTAATGCTATTTGAAGTTAATGCTAGCCCTCTGTTAATATCCATTTATAAAAGTTGGCTATAAGACTCATTTTTAGATATCAAAGCACAGTAAAATTAAGCTGAAAATAAAGGTGTCAACGTGCCCAGCTGTTTAGTTTGATTTTTTGTTCTAAAAATAGGTATTGATACCCAATGTGCTGTAGAAGTAACTTCATCTACTTTTGTAGGTGATGTTAGAAAACACTTTGAACATTAGTTGTTAGATGGATTAGAGCCCCGTTATAGGTCTAATTGACATAATTGACACTAGATATCAAATGCAGAACTTTCATTCACACAATGCTTTTAATGAATATAATACTTTTTTCCAAATTAAGAATAAAAATTAAAAATAAGCAGTGCAGACCTTCCAGATTCAATTCTGCATAACCAAGCATTTTAAAACTTATTGCTCACTCACTCAGATTTCTCCATGGAAATGTCATGGTAAAAACAATTGTTCATAATCTGAGCAACACGTGAACAAAATCACCTCTCACACATGTAGCCTTTATAGCTTTTGGTGTGTCCAATTAACATGGTAAGTCCTATACTGCTTAATCACCAATTCATATATATTTAATTCTTTCTTGTTCATCATCATTTAATGACATTTTAATGATGTATTTTTTACTTCATAATAATGATTTCGTGTCTCTTTAAAAAAAATGAGTATTAATACATAGGCTGTAGAGAGAATATTAGGAACAAAACAACCACACAGGATCAATCGGTCCATTGATGGACACTGTCTGAGCACCTACTATGAGCAAGGCACCTAGGACAGAGCTTTCCTAAGTGGTGCACTAAGGCATATTCCTCAGCAGCAGGAGGTGGGAGGTGCTGAGGTATTGGTGCCCGCATCATCAGGGCATAGGGTGGGCCCCTGGCCAAGAGCTCTGCCCATGAGCTGTTTTATTCACTCACACCAAGACTTAGCTAAGACAGCTTCCAAAGCTGGAGAAACAAAATAGACACATTTTAAACTTTGAATAAAAACTCATGGTTTAAGTAACATCAGAAGACAAGAATATGAATTATGATACACAGTACATTTAATTGTCAGATTAGTGCTATCAAGAGAATATTCTATGAGAAGAGAAGAAGAATGAGGCTGTGTGACTTGGGATGGTTTCATGGAGTAAGTAGAAATTTAGCCTAAGCATAGAGGAAAGGTCATGCATGTATGCTAAGTCACTTCAGTCATGTCTGACCCTTTGCGATCCCATGGACTGTAGCTCACCAGGCTCCTCTGTCCATGCAGTTTCCCATGGCAAGTGGGTTGCCATACCCTCCTCCAGGGGATCTTCCTGACTCAGGAATCGAACCGCGTCTCTTATGGCTCCAGCATTGGCAGGCAGTTTCTTTCCAGTGGTAAAGGAAAGGTCAGAAGAATGCAAAAGGGTCTCCCAGTGGAGTGAACAATGCAACCAAAGCACAAGAAAGGGAGAGAATGCCCAGAAGAGCAGTAGCCCGCGATGTATAGAATGTGGTTTCACATCAGGAAGTAGCAGGAAGTGAAGCTGGGATGAGACTATGGGAAGATGCCTATAGACTGGGCACAAGAGATCATACTCTCCTGTTCATTCATCCATTCATGTATTCAGTGTATCATCACTGAGATCCTACTAAGTGCAGGAACTATCCTACGTGCTGGGGATACAGCAGTAAACAAGACAGAAATCCCTGCCCTCATGGCATTTACAATCAACTGAAGGATAAGATGGCTGGATGGCATCACCAACTCAATGGACATGAGTTTGAGTAAACTCCGGGAGTTGGTGACGGACAGGGATGCCTGGTGTGCTGCAATCCACAGGGTCACAGAGACTTGGACACAACTGAGCAACTGAACTGAACTGAAGGATATAACTTATAAGCAGGATAAAAAAGTGAAGCACACTGTCTAATAGATGATTAAGTGCAGTAGAGAAAGACAAAGAGGAGGAGCAGGAAGGCCAGAGTGAAAGTGGGATTTGCTATATATTGAATAAGGTAACCGGGGAGGTCTCCCTAATAAGTCAACATTTAACTGAAGCTTTAAAGCAGCGGTCCCCAGCCTTTTTGGCACCAGGGGCCATTTCACGGAAGACAATTTTTTCACGGACTGGGATAGGAGTAGGGGGACAGTCTCAGGATGATTCAAGTGCACCACATTTATTGGGCACTTTATTTCTATTATTATTACATCAGCTGCACCTGCAGTCATCAGGCATTAGATCCCAGAGTTTGGGGACCCCTCCCTTAAATGGAGTGAAAGAGTTAGTCATGCTGCTCTCTGAGGAAAGAACATCCAGACTTTGGGAACAGCTAGCACAAAGGCTCTGAGGTAGGGTGTATGGGCATGTTTGAAGAACAGTGGGAAAATCAGTGTAGCTGGACCGGAATGGGTGATGGGAGGGAAGGGAGGAAAAGAGCCCAGAGGGGAACACAGAACCCACTTATAAGGCTTTATAGAATGCCATGAGATTTTGGCTTTTATTCTGCGAGAGATGGGAAAATCATTGGTGTGTGTTGAGCACAGGGGAATGTTTGTTACTTATCCAACATGTTGATCACAAAGTCAGAAGTAAATCAATCTTGGGATCAAAGTGCTGCCACTTTCCCACCCTCCCTGGGGCCTAAATATTTGCCCGAAATTCGAGTGTTATGGGAGAGTGACATATGGTGCCAGTTGCTGGCTGTGCCTCCCTTTGAATTTCAGTCCTTGAACCATCAGAAGAAGATTGAAACAGGGCTGGTGTTCACAGAGGCTCATGACAATGGTGTGCTGGTGATCTCCATGGGCATTGGAGAGTCCACTGAAGAATTTAACTGAAGGAAAGATCAGGCTCTTAAAGAGGTGGTTTAAGAAGTTTAAGCTATTAGTGATTCAGGGAATGGAACAGAAAAGAGGCCAGTGGAAACCTTGGGCAATGTAGTTCAGGTGTGAGCTGAGCTCAGTGGTAACTGAAGAAAGAGGTTACAGATGGCAGATATATTTTGAAAGAAGAATTAAGAGAACTTAATGGTTCACTGAATATAGAGTGTAAAAGAGAAAAAGAAATCATATATGACTGATTTTTCAAGGTTAGATGCTAGAAAAGTGGAAATAATTTTATCAGAAAGTGCTGAAGTCAGAAGAATATTTTTTCTTTTTTTAATCTTCATTTTTTCTTAAGTTGGGAAGTTTAAAATAGAAGAAATCATAGGATTGAGAACTGTTTATTTTCCTTTGGTTGAAGCTTGAGTGACAGACTCCTAACTGGTGTGGTGGGGGGAGGGGGACCTGAGGCATTGTCTAGAGTCCATGATTTTTCATCTGCGCTCCCCAGGTGCCTAAGAGTTCTCCTCAAGATTTCTGGGGATGCTGGTCTGCTGAGGTGGGGCCCCCTGGGCTTCAGTCAGAGCTACTTTTGCTCTGATCTCTTTACATATTTGACTTTCAGTGATATTTCCCCCACATTCCGAGTAACACATTACTGACAGGTGACCAAGATTTCAAGTCAGATGTTTTCTGAGGCAACTCACTGCAGCAGTCAACATTTTCCATTGCCTCATTGTTACTCTTGCTTATAGTCTCCCTTTGTATTGTGTCCGAAGTTGCCCCAATTGGTTCTTTAAAATGTTACAGAACAAGCTCCATCCCTTGTTCCTCCATGACACTTATCATTTTGCCCACTTCCCTGGTGGCTCAGATGGTAAAGAATCTGCCTGCAATGCAGTGCAGGATACCCAGGTTTGATCCCTGGGTCGGGAAGATCCCCTGGAGAAGGGAATGGCTACTCACTCCAGCATTCTTGCCTAGAGAATTCTTGCCACAGACAGAGGAGCCTGGTGGGCTACAGTCCATGGGATTGCAGAGTCAGACACAACCGAGTGACTAATTCTTTGACCGCACAGTGAATACCCAGAATTGACCAAACTGTGACACTGTGACAGAGACTCAAATCCCATCATGGCAGCTTGACCCAGAACTAATACCTCCAAAGTCCTAACAGAAGAACAGGCTGGAACCAAGTTCCCTAGCTAAAAAAATTTAGGCTGGCTAGAACAACCATGGAGCAGACATACCTGAATAGAAATTCAAAGAAAATGTTCCAAATACAGGCTTGTCTTTTAAAAGAACAAACTAAAATTAGCCCAAACATTACAAACACCTGCTATGTGAAAGCCAGTGTACTTGGCATGAGTCAAATCAAATACTTGTAGAACTAACTGTGTTTGGTTCCCGTAATTGCTGTGTGCTTTGAGTTCTGAGTCTATTTCAGGAGAGTTCAGAGAGGTCAGAAAGCATCACTAGCACAGTTAAGTGAACTACAAGAGAATAAAAAGTCAGGTCTGAAATAGTCATCATCGCCAATCCTATCCTTTTTGAGTGTTTCAGAGGTGAGCTTTCAACAGGCAGGTGCCATCAAAAAGACTAATTTTGTTCCAGATGTTGTCTGCCAGCTTTATCTCTCGACACTGAGGTTATGATGATGGTTCATTTTTAAGAGGTCAAAGGCGATTTTCCAGGTCTAAGGGAAAAATGCCTTTTATCAAATATAAAACCATAAATTGGTAGTATGTGCCTTTATAAATTTAGAATAACCCTGATTAAGCCTGTTTTTCAAATTGACAACGTAATTCCTCACAATTTGCTCTTGCTCCGGTCTCATTTTTAAAATATAAGCTATGATTCACACACACACATACACGCTAATCTTTCTTTCCTAGAAAACAGCACACAAACTATGTACACAGGTTGTATTAAACATCTACACAGTGTAAGGATTTCAAGGCAGTTGCCCAGACATATATTCTGAATCGCACTAAATGAAATACATGGAATATAGCCTCAGGTAGAATTATTTCAAATGCAGGAAAGTTTAATCCATGTTCATCTCAAAATTAAGTTGCCAATTTCTGCTACAGTTCTTATCCTTTGCAGGCCAATATTTATGTCCTCCTGAGTATAGCAACTATGGCGGGGGGTGGGGATGCGGATGGAGGAGTGGGCATGGCACGGGGGTGGGGCATGCAAACCACATGCCAGACACAGGACTGGGCTCCATACATGTTTTTCACTCGATTCTCATCATATCTCTGCCAACTTGATATTGCTGATGCTAACTGAATAGTTTAAATACAAAACAAACTCATACCCTGTGGACCACAGCAGACTGCTCCTGGGATCAAAGAGAGATGGGAGGGAGAGGACCCTCTTATGATCCCTCAGAGCTGTAAGAAGCTTTGTACACTATGGAGTTTCATAAAAATCAACTGGTCCTCACTAGCTGATATATTTTTGATATAGAAATTTCAAGCGGTAAATAAAATGTTCATAAAAGATGAATATAAATGCCACACACATTATAGTTGCCTAGAAAACATAAACAGAT
Source organism: Bos mutus (assembly GCF_027580195.1). Taxonomy (NCBI): domain Eukaryota; kingdom Metazoa; phylum Chordata; class Mammalia; order Artiodactyla; family Bovidae; genus Bos; species Bos mutus. Next base: position 30,786,990 of record NC_091622.1, on the reverse strand, counting down.
TCTAAGAAAACCCTGCTAGATCGGCATCTACACCAGAGGGCCAATCAAAACCCAGCAAACCTGTCCGTCCTCCCGCCAGTGGTGTGTCAGCAAACTTTCAGGTCCCCTTCTCCTCTTTCTTGGAATTCCTTAGATGGAACCATTAGAAAAACAAACCCCTATTGAGTCAGCTTATATAACGCTCCACCTCTTGACCTCCTTTCTCCAGCCCTACAGCCAGGAGGCAAGTGTAACACACAGTAGCGTCTGTCTGGAAACACGCACGAAGGTCTCCTAAGCATCGCTCTTTTCCAGCTCACCTTGCTCCTACCCATCTTACTAGGGAAATGCACATGATTTCCTAAATCAGGATACTGACTTAGTTTTTTCAAGGTATTTCTGCGGTCCACTAAGCCATGACCAAAGACCCTGGCCAGAAGTCTCTTCTGCCAGAGAGCACTAAGGCAGCCTTCACAGAGAAGCGATATTTGAACCAAGGAGGTAGGATTTTGACAATCAGAGATATGAATGTATGCTGTAAAAGCAATGTGCAAAGAGGAAATGGAAAAATACACTTGATGAGGATTGGACTAGGAATGAAACTATTTCCCTTGAAAGCCAATGTGTGGGGACAGGGGCAGGCAGCGGCTTATGGAGACAGACAGAAGATTAAGTGGTTGGTAGAAGCATTCAACAATTTTATTTTGAGAGTTCATATACATGACAAGATTCTAGGCACTGCAGTACATATAAATCTGCAAGACTTCCAATGCTATTAGGAAGAGATGTCGTGTATATGCATAACTACCACATAAGGCAGAGTATAATGTGTTCCATAAAAGTGACATAATGTATTACAGGAATTCAGAGAAGGGAGAGAAGATTCTCCCCAAGAAACCCTTTTGTTGAAATACAAAATGATTTTAAATGACATATGACATATGATAAGTACTTTAAAATAGTCTGTAATGTTTTCAAATTCAGAGAAAAGCAAGCAAGAAGTTTCTCCAGGGTGATAAAATAGCTTCGTGGAGAAGACAGTTTTGGAACCGGGCTTCAGAAAGAGTATAATTTTCCACAAACATAGAGTAGAGAAAGACATCATTAGGTAAACGGGAAAGATACGATCCAACTCACAGAGGAGAAAAACACAAAGCACGTTTGAGAAAGAGCAAAGCACGTTTGAGAAAGAGCAAATCGTTTGGTTGCAACACATGGCCCATGAAGAGCAGTAAGGACTTAAGACGACGAAGCTATAAACATCAAGCCCAACCACCAACCTAATGTTTGAGTCTCAGCCTGTTCACAATCTATCCCATTTTTGAACATCTGTGAATTTTAGAAATATGACAGTGTTTACAGTCTACTGGGGAAAACAGACAATTTAACAGACAGTGACAATAAATTGCAGTAAGTGCTGTGGTCATGGAAACGCAAGGTGATTTGCAACCCAGAGCGGGAATTGGAAAGCTCCCCAGCTGGGACTCCCAGCTAGACCTGCAGGAAACTGAGAGTTAGCCAGGCAGACGGGACCAAAGTTGTTCACACCAGGTGACCAGCATAGGTGCAGACCTGATGCCGGAGGGCAAGATTCGTTCTGGAAACTGCAAGAAGTTCACCGAGCTGAAACTTAGAGGGAAAGGAGACTATCGAGGGATTAAAATGAAGAGGTTGAGGGCTGGCCTGGAAATGCTTCATTAGCGACATTAAAGAATTTGTATTTTTAAGGAATAAAGTTCTAGGCAACACGAGGGAGCCATTAAAGATGTCAGAGTGGAGAAGTGGCCTGATCATATAGACTCATTCGAGCTGCCCTAGGAGAAAGTTTTGGAGAAAGACAAGATCTGAGAAAGGTGGACCAGTAGGAACCTCGTGTGGCAATCAAGGTGGAGTCCTTGTGTCTGGTAGTAACAGCAGGAAAGGTAGGAGGTAGAAAGGTTCTAGAGAGAGTTGTTGCAGGAATGGGTCTGAGTTTGGGATTAGGGTATTTCTGAAGTATTTAGTGCAGGTGGAATCATGAGACTTTACAAAATCATCCAAGGAATAAGTGGGTCTAGTTAGCAGAAAATAATATCTGGACATAGAACCCTGAGGAAGATCAACATTTGATCAAAAGATGGAAGGGTATACTGCCTAAACAATCAAGGAAGAAAGCTATTGGAGCGAGCGGTCTCAGAAGTTATGGAAAGAGAGTGTTTGGTGGACAGTGGCCAATATTGTCAGGTGCCACTCAGAGAAGGAAAGCACCCATTAGAATTAGCAACGTGAAGGTTCTCCCAATCACGGCAAGAAGAGTGCTCAGGAGACTGAGGGAGCTGAAACCAGACTGCAGTCAGAGAAAGAGTAAGTGGAAGGGTAATACACTTTCTTCCAAGGAATATGGTGATGAAAGAGAGGAGGGGAAAGGAGCTGTACCCAGAGGAGAGACTAGGATCCAAGGAGGATATTTATTGCCAAGACAGGAGAGACACATTTAAATGCAAGAGGAAGGAACCAGGATAGAGGTCAATGTTGAGAGTACAGTGCTGTGCTCAGTCGCTTCAGTCACATCGGGCTCTTTGCGACCCCATGGACTGTAGCCCGCCAATCTCCTCTGTCCGTGGGATTGTCCAGGCAAGAATACTGGAATGGGTTGTCGTGCCCTCCTCCAGGGGATCTTACCAACCCAGGAATCAAACCCATATCTCCAGCATCTCCTGCATTGCAGGCAGTTTCTTTATTCACTGAGAGTACAGTAGCAAGCAGGGTATTCAAATGACAAAAAGAATTGGATCCAGGGCATAATTCATTTTCAATAGGAGAAGGGATATACATTTTACTGTAACTGCATGAGAGGGCGAAAGGATGAGTGTGAATGCAGGTAATGTCTAGGCTCAGTAGCAGGTTTTAGTGAGAGCTCTGTCGGATTCCAGTTTTTTTATAAGATAGAGGAAGCAAATCATTGGTGAGGGTCAGGTGTCATCTATTTTAGAAGAACAAGGAATGGAGGGACCATGAGAGCAACACAGTCGGACTGGCATTCAGCTTTGAGGGCTCATCTGAGGTTAGAGGCCACCATATGGTCTGTTTAGTCGTGAGTTTTTTCCAGTCATTCTCAGCAGCTTCTGTTTAGCCACAGGGAGATAGAGTTGGATTTAACCACAGCTGTAGATTTTACCTAGGTTATGAATAAACAGCAGTGATGACTCAGTGTAGTACTACAAAATGTTCATCTAAATGGGGTGTCCCAGTGGCATAGGATGTACAGAAGGAAGCCATATTAATTAGGGTAAGTAGTGATACTTGGTGTAAAAAAACTCCCTCTTCCAAACTGAGTGGCTTAATACAATAGACTGTTTTTCACGCCTATAAAGTTCAAAGACAAGCAAAGGGTTGTCTTCCATGTGCTGCTTTAGGAGGGGGTTCCTCCTATCCAGTGACTCTCATGCCCTGGGAATTTGGACCCCCAACCCCACTCCCAGGGAGGGACTTTTGCATCCGGCTGGCAGACCAAGTAGGGAGAGAACGCAGAGGATTCTGGAGTTTTAATGCTCTGGCTCTAGAGGTAGCCCTCACCATGGCCACTCACAGCCCACTGGCTTACCACAGGGTCGCGTGGAAACAGTTTCACTAAGCATCTGCCCTCACTGCCATAGAGGCACAGAGTCAAGTTAGGAGGTTTCATAGGCTTGAGACTGAACAAGACAAAAGGTAGTCCAAACGAAAATGAACGCACAATGATTTTTCTGAGAAAATTAGTAGAATTGGTGATTACATAGTTCAAGGATGATAAACAAGGTTCTGTGTAAAGCATGACATAAAAAGGAATTATGAGGTTAAATCCAGGGTCAAAAACAAAATAAAAAAAAAAATCCAGGGTCAGTGAGACCTACCCAAACCATCCTAATTAAAGATATGACCCCTTCCCCCAACATTTTCCATCTCCTCTTACATGGCCCAGTTTGTTTTCATTTTTTTATATATCCTTTTTTTTTAATTTTTTATTTTGTATAGGAATAGACAAAAGCCTGGTGTGCTGCAGTCCATGGGGTTGCAAAGAGTCAGACACAAATGAGCTACTGAACAATAGCAACAACATAGGGATATAGCCGATTCACAATGTTGTGATGTTTCAGAAGAATAGCAAAGGGACTCAGCTGTACATACACATGCACCCATTCTCCCCCAGACTTCCCTCCCATCCAGGCTGCCACGTAACACTGAGCAGCATTCTGTGTGCTGCACAGTCGGTCCTTGTTGGTCTCCCATTTTAAATACAGCAGTGTGTACATCTCCGTTTGTTTTCGTATCACTTATGACTTACTATGTCCGTGTACCACCACTAGGTAATTTACTGATCTGGTAGAGTCTTTCTCCTTCTGCTCTAATGTGAGCAGGGATTTTTCAGTATTATTTTTCAGTTTCCTCAGTGCCTGAAACAATGTCTGGCAGAAGGATGGTCATTCTTGAATGACCGACTGTCAGGAGATTTAACAAGGCCCTTCACAATGAAGTTGGTGCTTCTCTTGTGGCTCAGCCGGTAAAGAATCCACATGCAATGCAGGAGACCAGGTTTCGATCCCTGGGTTGGGAAGATTCCCTGGAGAAGGGAAAGGCTACCCACTGCAATATTCTGGCCTGGAGAATTCCATGGACTGTATAGCCCGTGGGGACGCAAAGAGTCGGACATGACTGAGTGACTTTCACTTTCACTTTCATGGTGAGGTTAAGTTGACATGGGACATGCACACATGTAATTTGGCTTAGCTGCAGAAAGGGAAGAAAGACTCAAACATCCCAACAGATTCAGAGTTGGCTCTCTGGAGGAAGAGTAGACTCAGGGAGATCATATGTGAAGTAAAAGGACATATTTGGTTTTAGAAATATCATTTGAAATGAAGGTAAAATATCCAGGTGGAGATATTCAGCAATTCACTGAAAACCTAGAGCCTGGGTTTAGCTAAAACATTCAGAATTGAAGTCGCAGGATAAAGATAAGTGCCTAAGGGTAAGAAGATGGAAAGTCATTCAATGGGCAACAAAATTTGGGGGGAACAGAGAAATAATCATTTTACTCCTCACAATCTTTCCCCTCTTCACATCCTATCTCCCAAGTGATAGCTAAAACACAAGGAAAATGATGTTGTTGTGCTCAGACAATCGTGCCCACCAGGGTTCTCTGTCCATGGGATTTTCCAAGTAAGAATACTGGAGTGAGTTGCCATTCCTACTCCAGGGGATCTTCCTGACCCAAGGATTGAACCCAGGTCTCTTACATCTCCTGCAGTGGCAGGCAGATTCTTTACCACTAGCGCCACCTGCAAAGCCCATGGATAATGATAATACTGGGGTTTCCCTGCTAACTCAGTTTGTAAAGAATTCACCAGCAATGCAGGAAACCCTGGTTCAATTCCTGGGTCCAGAAGGTCCCCTGGAGAAGGGATAGGCTAGCCACTCCAGTATCCTCGGGGTCTTCCCTGATGGCTCAGATGGTAAAGGATCCGCCTGCAATGCAGGAGACCTGGTTGGATCCCTGGGTTGGGAAGATCCCCTGGAAAAAGGCATGGCAACCCACCCCAGTATTCTTGCCTGGAGCATCCTATGTACAGAGGAGCCTGGTGGGCTACAGTCCAGGGGTCTCAAAGAGTCAGATGGACAGAAGAGCCTGGCGGACTACAGTCCATGAGGTCTCAAAGAGTCGGACATGATTGAGCGACTAAGCATGCAGCACAATGATAACACTTGGTAAAAATCTGAGTCAAAGAAAGCAAATACTAGATGACCCAAAGTGTCTACAATTCGAACTTTCAACAAATAACCATTACTTGATGTTTAATTGCTATTCTAAATGTTTTCTTTTGAATTTAATCTAAATTAGATATTATGAAATTTAATAGAAAATAAGCAAAAATATTAATGCCGTATTTACATGTTAAAATAATTAGAAATACTGAAGATAACAGCCAAGCTCCACACCAACTGACAATTAGGGATTTTTAATAAAGAAATGTCCAAGTTCCAGTGATGACTTCTCTTCATAGAACAGTTAAGTTGATACTGAGCTCATGCTTCCTCCTATCTCATCATCAGATGGGAACTTACCCAGTGACCCCAACATGATTGTGATAAAAATCAATTTTTCAATCCATATTCAATCCATAAGACAAAAAGGTATGTTCTTATATTTTTGATATGTTTTTCCAATTTTTCTTCATGAAACATTGACTGGAATGACAGTAAGACACTGCACATAGCCCCATATTTTTCTATCCCCATTAGAGTAATATGGGACATATTATACTTTTTAAAAATTCAAATAAGATCAGTTTAAAAGTAGTTTTGGAGGCTAATTGTTATATAAAACTTTAATATCCACAGACTTTCCAAAATTGATAGAATGTAAGAATCTGAACCTCTAGAGAGTTTTAGAATATTTCAAACACTTTAACAAATATTAAAAAAAACTGAACAGTTTTCTTGTAGATAACCAAAATATAAAAATGATTTCCCTGGTTTACTTTTTATAATACATTTCAATCAAGTGAGTGTGGATAATTCAGTATAATTATCTGAAGTGATTATTTAGAACCTAAGATAGAAAATAAGGTAAAATAAAAGTTTTCAATTTACAAAATTCTCATTTTCAGAAGTTCAGTTACAAGTCATTTATTTTGAATGCCATGGTGGGGAAAATATACACAATGGTTGTTTTTCTTTTTTTTTAGGTTAGCCTTCGAAAAATGTTTAACCAACAATTATTATTGAAATATTTTTAATAAAATGTTTAAAAGGCATTATTTTTATGTTAAATAGGTTCTTTTTTCTTTTTTAATTAATTATTTTTATTGGGGAATAGTCTCTTTACAATGTTGTGTTCATTTCTGCTGTACAATGATGTGAATCAGCTATACATACACATAATCCCCGTTCTTGTACAAGGAGAAAATACAGTAATACAAAAGAGTATAACATTTTAAATAGTTTGAAAATACTGGTCTCCTAAGAAAATAGGTTAGTGTCGTCATCAAGGACACGGAATCTAAAGGTCAGGGTTCAGATCCATCGTTTGTCAGCTGTGTCACCCAAGGCAATTTACTCAACATCTCTGTGTTTCATTTGTTCATCTATAAAATGAAAATAATAATGGGACATTCTTCATAGTTTCCTGAAAGAATTTTAATGTCTTATATTAAATGGAAAGCACTTGAAACCTTTTCCTCATTCACAGTAGACTCAAAAGAGTCATAATATTATTATTCTGCCCATATTTTTGTGTAATGAAATGCACAAATTAATAAAAGATAGATGCTGCTAGAATGAAAATATGGTGAAAGCTAACACTTATCTTTCAAGCCAATTCTATGGAAGCCAAGAGATACCCAAATGAAAATACATGTACCACTGTGCTGCTTAGAAATTTTGTGCAATCTTATGAAACTCTGAAATAGAAAGCAAAGCAAGAAAAAAGCATATTTTTTAAAAACATTCCAATTTTAGATGTATAAGCTTCATTCCAAAGAAAGCAGGCTTTTAAATATACATTAAATTATCTCACCATGTCTTCAGGGTCAAATTGTTCATCTGATTATGTATTCAGTTCAGTTCAGTTCAGTCGCTCAGTCGTGTCCGACTCTCTGCAACCCCATGAATCACAGCACACCAGGCCTCCCTGTCCATCACCAACTCCCGGAGTTCACTGAGACTCACGTCCATCGAGTCAGTGATGCCATCCAGCCATCTCACCCTCCATCGTCCCCTTCTCCTGCCCCCAATCCCTCCCAGCATCAGAGTCTTTTCCAATGAGTCAGCTCTTCCCTGAGGTGGCCAAAGTACTAGAGTTTCAGCTTTAGCATCATTCCTTCCAAAGAACACCCAGGACCGATCTCCTTTAGAATGGACTGGTTGGATCTCCTTGCAGTCCAAGGGACTCTCAAGAATCTTCTCCAACACCACAGTTCAAAAGCATCAATTTTTCGGCGCTCAGCTTTCTTCACAGTCCAACTCTCTCATCCATACATGACCACTGGGAAAACCATATCCTTGACTAGACAGACCTTTGTTGGCAAAGTAATGTCTCTGATTATGTATTAGAATATGCTTTATCTCAAATATCTCTGAGCTTTAAGAATAAAAAGAAGCCTCAGTAACATTATAAAAAGACCATATCCAAAGACAAGTTAAAAATCAGTGAGATAAACCTGTTTATAGAAGGTTTATAGAAGGTCTACCAAACTAACACTAAAATTACAGGCTTTTAACACTTTAAAAAAAATGTTCTTCTGGTTGGTAGTGGTTTAGTCACTAAGTCATGTCCAACTCTTGGGACCCCATGGACTGTAGCCCTCTGGGCTCCTCTGTCCATGGGATTCCCCAAGAAAGAATACTGGAGTGCATTGCCATTTCCTTCTCTATGGCATCTTCTCCACCCAGGGATCGAACTCATGTCTCCTTCATTGCAGGCTGATTCTTTAACACCAAGCGACCAGGGAAGCTCGATAAAATTAAAGGCTTTTAACATTTTTAAAAAAAGTCTTTCTATTTCTGTCAAAATGAAAAGAAAAAAGACCTCTAACATTAGGGAGATTTTCATCTTTTAAGATTTGATCAATTAAAAATATGTTCATTCTTCAATTTAAAATGGAAACAGAAAAAAGAGATCAAGGCAGTTTCTGACACCACAGACCTCTGGTGTTAGTTGTTGTAGTTCAGTTGCTAACGTTTTTCAGTCGCTCAGTCATGTCTGAGTCTGCGACCCCAAGGACCCAGACTTCCCTGTCCTTCACTATATCCCTGAATTTGTTCAAACTCATGTCCATTGAGTCAGTGATGCCATCCAACCATATCCTCTGTCGTCCCCTTCTCCTCCAGCCTTCAATCTTTCCCAGCATCAGGGCCTTTTCTAATGAGTCAGCTCTTAACAGGAGAAGGCAATGGCACCCCACTCCAGTACTCTCGCCTGGAAAATCCCATGGACAGAGGAGCCTGGTGGGCTGCAGTCCATGGGGTTGCTGAGGGTTGGAACAACTGAGTGACTTCACTTTCACTTTTCACTTTCATGCATTGGAGAAGGACATGGCAACCCACTCCAGTGTTCTTGTCTGGAGAATCCCAGGGATGGGGGAGCCTGGTGGGCTGCCGTCTATGGGGTCGCACAGAGTCAGACACGACTGAAGTGACTTAGCAGCAGCAGCAGCTCTTAACATAAGGTGGCCAAAGTATTGGAGCTTCAGCTTCAGCATCAGTCCTTCCAATGAATATTCAGTACTGATTTCCTTTAGGATTGACTGGTTTGATCTCCTTGCAGTACAAGGGACTCTTAAGAGTCTTCTCCAACAGCACAGTTCAAAAGCATCAATTCTTCAGCAATAAGTTGTAATTAGTGACAAATGTAGAGGTATTCTGAGAGAGTCCCATCTTTTCCTTTCTCCAGTCTCTTTTTAGGGAAGAGAAAACACTAACTTCTGCTCCTTTATTATTAATATGGGGCTTCCCAGGTGGTCCTAGTGGTCAAGAACTGGCCTGCCGATGCAGGAGACTTGAGAGGCAGGTACCATCTCTGAGTCAGGAAGATCCCCTGAAGGAGGGCACAGCAACCCACTCCAGCATTCTTGCCTGGAGACTCCCATGGACAGAGAAGCCTGGAGGGCTACAGCTCACAGGATCACAAAGAGCCGGAAAAGACTGAAGCGACTTAGCCGCAGCAGGATTAATACATTGTGACTACCTGCTCTCTTCTACATGGCCAGATGGTGGCGCTGTGGTACCACTTGTCGAGATTGTAGCTTCGTTGGTTCAGTCTTGTATAAGCAATAGTATTTTGTGGAAAACTCTCAAGCCCTCTTTTAAAAACTATTTTAAATGTACTTTATTCTTCTCTTTAGCGATATGTAAGGTTGACATTTAAATTCATTGGTTATTTTATTTTTTACTCTCTGTACAAGGAAGTTTCTAAAACCTATATGTAGAGCTGACATAGTGTACTTTCCAAAAGATTGACACTAGGTGGTCTTAGGGTATATTGTTTTTCTCTTAGTTCATGAAAATAAAAATGAAAAGAAATGAGTATATTTTGTCCACATTATTTTCAGATATCCATAATTAGTATTTAAAGCCTTACAACACCTCCTAACAATATACTGCCCAAATCTTCAGAAAAAGACAGGCTTTGCGCGGCAAAAGTGAACAATTTTAGTTCAATACTCTTTCTAACCTCTCAGTGTTTGGTGAGAAAACTTGTTCCTGCTGATGGTGATGTTATGTGATGCACACATCCTTGCCTCTAAGTGTTCCTAAGAGCTGACCCCGTTGATCGCATTAAACCATCTTCCTGTAAGTTTGGGTTTCATCTGACATCCCAAGGATGAAAAGGGAAAACTGAGTTGGCTGGTGCAGAATTGTGAGCTCAGCTTTCACTTTCTCCCCCATCAACACTGCTCTCAATATTCTCCTCCTTTTACCTTTGCCCCACCCCAAGACAAAAATCGTGCTGGGAAATCCTACCTTACCCCTTACACACACACACCCCTCTGGATGCTGAATAAAGTGACCATCAGAACAGCAGAAATCAATGCAGCCATTTCTGCAGGTCCAAGTAGTCATATTGCAGGCGAAAAACAAAGCCCAAGAAGGAAGGCACAGCACAAAAAAGCAATACACTCTTTTAGAGTTGATGTAACAAGGGCACTTGCGACCCATGTAATCTTAGTGAATGGGCAAGGGGAGGAGAGGAGTCACAGAGTTCCCTACCAGTGCCCCACTGGAGAAGCCACTTCTCCATCCACTCTGCCACATCTCCTCTTCCAGGGAAGGCCTTCAAAGCACTGGACTTCCAGTTTCATAGATTTTTTTCCCACCTCTTCTAGGTAAATTGTGAAGGAAGATACATGTATTTAGCTATGCTGCTGCTAAGTAGCTTCAGTAATGTCCGACTCTGCGACCCCAGAGACAGCAGCCCACCAGGCTCCCCCATCCCTGGGATTCTCCAGGCAAGAGCACTGGAGTGGGTTGCCATTTCCTTCTTCTAATTTAGCTAGTCTTCTATAATTACTATTTTAACCTTTTTTCCCTATGGAAATTATATTAGTTTCCAAAGAAAATCTTATGCTGATTTCCAATATACCAAAAAAAAAAATCAAAGCAGTATTTTAAACATATTTTGAAACTTAAAATTTGTGAAACTTATTTATTAAAAGGCAATAAATGAGGAAACTGGGCAACTGTTCTAGACCAAAGTCTAAGCATTCAGCTTATTTTGATGAAAAGATGGACCACATGCAAAAGTAATATAAGAAAGTGTCTACACCACAGAATGTGAAGGAAGCTATTCCTAACTTGTTTTGATCATGCCTTATTTCCCCATGAGACCAGAAAAACTACAGTTGGAGTAACTGGATTCTATTTTAATAATAAAAATAAAGACATTCATCTGTAACACACTTTAAAAGCCATTGTTCTAAAACAATGCCCTGACATTTTTTTCGCCTGAATTCCATTCTGTTCAGCAACTTCCAGTTTCTCCTATGTGTCGAGTTGGTCATAAATGAGACAGAGTATACTCCAACTTGGTTCTATGGAAATTTCAACCACTTATTGATGCTTGTCTGTAATTTAACGCGCCTTTTCTATTTCTACTATCCTAGTTCTCATCATCTTCTGAAATCATAACATTGAGGTGCCCTTAAAAACAAATGATTTGAGAGACATCTTTCCAAATTCCATAATGCTACTGAGTAGTTTTGTGAACAGGACATACAATTCAAAAAAGAATTTTCTGATGGAACAATGAGATGGGGCTGAACCTCAAAGCCTCAGAAACTCGAAGGATGCAGGAAAAAGGCAGGCAGATATGATGAACCCCACCTCTGCTCGGCACACTTTCCTCACCCAGGTTTCTCATCTTGGCTCTCCCCCAGAGCCTTTCAGATCAAAAGGGGAAAAGGAGTTGGGAAAAGGGGAAATACCAAGAATCCTGCCTTTTGTCAGGGACCAGTTCTGGGTTCTCATTCTACACTAATGTGGAATTCTCTTTAAAAGAGAAAGGCTTTCTGATTTTTCCCATCTACAGAAAAATAATAATTTACCTGATTGCAGATTTTCTTTAGAGAATGAGACGATAGACTATAACTTGTTTCCCTCATAAATGCCTCTCCAAACTATAAAATCAAACCCCTAACAGAAATTCTATCAGGGTGTCCCTAACCTCAAGCCTGAACGTTGGGTTCCTTTTTACATGGCAGTGATACGTCTGCGGAGTTTTATTTCCAGGGAGACAGGGCAGGATTTGCTGCTATGCAGACTGAATAATGTTGGAAGCCAACATCATGTCACATTTTGTGTGCACTTTCCAAAGATTAATCCAAGCGTTACAAATGGGACACAGACTGCCATTGTCCCAGGGACACTTTAATAACCCACACCTACAATATTCAACCTGTTGTTTGCATAGGGACAACTTTGGGACACAAAAACCCACCAGAACGACTTGGGGACAGGAGCCATGGAGAGGCAGAGACCCAGGCGCCACGCACCTCCACAATTCACCCTTCGTGGCAAATGAGTCTGTTTGGAGTTTATTTATGCTTGAGGATGGGGGTCGTGCAGCTCACTTTCTTCAAAGCACCTCGACAAGCATGTCTTAAATGTGTTGCTCGCTAACACGGTTTCTTCCTTGCCTTTTACTTTTGGCAGGCTCTGCCAACTTGCGGATAATTTTTGTTTTGTTTTGCATCGTGCAGCTCAAATTAAGTAACGTGGCACACTCCCTCAGCATTTAAATTGTGCTTGGCCTGTTTCTTCTTTTATTTTTTCTCCCCATCCCCCTCCTTTCCTTACAACTCCCAGCATCTGTTGTTCTACTAGGATATTCTTTGAAAATGGAAGTCAGTTCAGTCGCTCTGTCCTGTCCGAATCTTCACAACCCCATGGACTGCAGCACAACTTGGGAGAAAATTTCAGTAGGAAAAGATTGTGAGAGGTGGACAAGAAGACCTAATAATTTCCATGGTTCCTGGTTCATCATCTTTAAGTACTCTCATAAAATATTCCACTATTATTACAATCTTATTTACTTTAGAAAAGATTCTAATGACCCAGTAGATCAGAATTCATTGAATTTAAAATATCAGTGACATATTTTTCATATAAGACAGTTTTGATATGGAGAGAAATAGTTGAGATTATAATGAGCAGAATCATAAATAGTTATGATACATTTAATCCTAGACATTTTGAACAGTATCATGAAAATAACTTTTTTCTTTTCATAATACAGTACTACCTTAGTATATGGTAGCATGTCTGTAACAGATGAAAAACTTCAAAACCAAGAGACTTTTTTTAAGAAAAATGTTTTAGGGAAATTGTACTATGGCCAAATGATTTATATGTGTATATAATACATATAACACTTTTCAAAAGGAAACCATATATTATTTAATTTCCACTTTAATTACAGGTTTCCATTATGTGAAAAATGATGAGAAGACAGAAACTTAAAGCTAGCAGCACGAGGATTTTTGCTAAAGGATTTCCTGCTGTAATTTAAACTTAAACTTGACACTTATTTAAATAAGTATCAATAAATCCACAATAACATAATATTTCAAATTTACCTTTAGTGCTTGATATAATTTTTTAATTAAAATTATTACATTTCTTTAATATTTTTATTATCTTTCTAATAACCAGGTGAGTAGGTACAGACTTCTTCTCGACCTCTGTAGATATTATTAACTTTGAGATATGAAAATAATATGATTTACATAGGAATAGGAGTATGGTGTCTTCCCCTGCAAGTCTCAAATATTAATAGCAGGAGTTCACGTGAAATCATATATGGATTGTTTCACCTTTATAAGCTTAGTTTCAGTAACGTGAAACTAAGTAACGTGAAAACATCTGCCTGGGAAAAGCCTTAAAGGAGTGTGTTTGAGTTTGCTCGGTGTCTCCCGAAGCTGGAATAAAGCTGCGGACTGAGCGGCACTCCTTTCCGGAGCCAGGGTTCCCTCCTAAGTTCACTTGTTCGGAGAATCAGTTCTTGCTGCCCCAGTTCCTTTCCACTTGGCCACTCTTATGGGTTCCCTCTGACTTCTGGAGGCACCCAGTCCCTTTTAAGGGCTCACCTGATTAGGTCAGCCCTCACCAGGTCACCTGACGTTTGATTACCTCTAGTTAACTGGCCAGGACTCACAGGAGGGACAGCCCATCCGTCACAGTCACAGGTCCCGCCTACATGCAGGAGGAGGAATACACGGAACTCAGAGCCGCATGTGGGGACTGTGAAGGCCATCTTAGAATTCTGCTGGTCACACAGCTAAATACAGGTAGTGAAAGAGTTTTGAAGGACATAAAGTCAAGGATAGAGAAGGGAGGAACCTATTTAGATAGAGTGGTCAGAAAAGCCCTCCCTGGGCAGTAACGTTTGATCTGAGACTTGTAGGCAACGAAGGAGGCTTCAACAGCATCCACTTGAAAAAGGTATTGTATCCCTTGCTGTCGTTGTTCAGTCGCTAAGTCGTGTCCTACTCTTTGTGACCCCATGGACTGCAGCACGCCAGGCTTCCCTGTCCTTCACTATCTCCTGGACTTTGTTCAGACTCACATCCATTGAGTCAGTGATGCCATCCAACCATCTCATCCTCTGTTGCCCCCTTCTCCTCTTGTCATCAATCTTTCCCAGCATTGGGGTCTTTCCTAAGGAGTCAGTTCTTCACATCAGGTGGCTGAAGTATTGGAGCTTCAGCTTCAGCACCAGTCCTTCCAATAAATATTCAGAGTGGATTTCCTTTAGGATTGACTGGTCTGATCTCCTTGCAATCCAAGAGACTCTCAAGAGTCTTCTCCAGCTCCATAGTTCAAAAGCAATTCTTTGGCGCTCAACCTTCTTTATGGTCCAACTCTCACATCCATATATGACTACTGAAAAACCATAGCTTTGATTATACAGACCTTTGTCAGCAAAGTGATGTCTCTGCTTTTTAATATGCTGCCTAGGTTTGTCCTGCTCTTCCAATGAGCAAGTGCCTTTTAATTTCATGGCTGCAGTTACCATCCGCATTGATTTTGGAGCCCAAGAAAATGAAATCTGGCGCTGTGTCCACTGTTTCCCCATCTGCTGCTGCTACTGCTAAGTCACTTCAGTTGTATCCGACTCTCTGCGACCCCATAGACGGCAGCCCACCAGGCTCCCCCGTCCCTGGGATTCTCCAGGCAAGAACACTGGAGTGGGTTGCCATTTCCTTCTCCAATGCATGAAAGTGAAAAGTGAAAGTGAAGTCTCTCAGGCGTGTCTGACTCTTAGTGACCTCATGGACTGCAGCCTACCAGGCTCCTCCGTCCATGGGATTTCCCAGGCAAGAGTACTGGATCGGAGTGCCATTGCCTTCTCTGTTTTCCCCATCTGTTTGCCATGAAGTGACAGGACTGGATGCCATGATCTTTGGTTTTTGAATGTTGAATTTTAAGCCAACTTTTTCACTCTCCTCTTTTACCTTCTTCATCAAGAGTCTCTTTAGTTCCTCTTCACTTTCTGCCATTAAAGTGGTATCATCTGTATATCTGAGGTTACTGCTATTTCTCCCAGCAATCTTGTGTCCTCTATGTGATGCATATATGTGGAATCTAGAAAAACGATACAGGTGAACCCATTTGCAGGGCAGGAGTAGAGATGCAGATGTAAACAATGGACAAGTGGACACGGAGGGATGGAGGGAGAGAAGGGAGGGTGAGATGAATTGAGAGAGTAGCATTTACATATATACACTACTGTGCGTAAAATCAAGTGGGTACTGCATATAACACAGGAAGCTCAGCTCAGTGCTGTGTGATGACCTAAATGGGTGGGCTGGGGGTGTGTGGAAGGGAGGCTCCAAAGGGAGAGGATATATGTACACATACCGCTGGTTCACTTCCTTGTATAGCAAAAACTAATAAATACCACATTAGAAGTAATTATACCACAATTTTTTTAAAGGGTACGTGTTGCCATTCAAATTCAATGAATTATTATTATATTGTTATAATTCCACTTTTATGTCAAAGGACATACTATTTTTTTGAGATTTTTATAACAAAAACAGTTTCTTACTTCCAATGCACAGTTTTAAGCAAAACATCTCTTTCTAGAAGCTCTAATGTAAAGAGTTCATCCAAGTCAGAGAACCTGTGATACAACCGAGCTGTGAGCTGCCTTTCCTAGAAGCCCTGCAGAAAAATGTCTCAGTAGCTATAGGTGGGAAGATTCCAAGGTGATTTGCTCTTGGAGAGATGCAAAGAAAGTCCCCTACACGCTAGCAATTATAATTTTACAATAGCGGTAATGCATCAAAAATATTTATTCACTATTTCAAAAAGCACTGTGGTAAGATACTTTGGAAATACCAATCTGTGTTCTACTTTCTGCAATTTTCCCTTCCTCCTGACTCCAAGCTCAGTGCCAAGCCCTTTATATTTCTTTGCAAACTGGAGAGCAGGTGCTTTTTCTGCTTTTGGTACAAACTTAAAGTTATCCGAGAGATAATGTTAAGAGGTCTGGAGAGGCAGAGATACCAGGGAGTTACTCTGAGAGCATTAAGAAGGAAAGGGGCCAAAAATTTCCCCAGAATACAAAAAGGGAGAAGAGATGGGTTGAGGTGAGGGAGCCATCAGTGAAAGAGGCTCTGAGCAGAGGCTCCATCATGTAGGACCACAGTCTTTCCAAATAACCCTTCTTCTAAGGCAAGTACAGAAACAGCAGAGCTTTTGGACATGACAGGGCCCCTGCCCTCAGCCTGAGACATCTTGTTAGAAAACCAGTGTGGATCCATGGCTAGAGGAACCACCTAGACCCAGTGGCTGTGCTTGCAGACCCAGGACCAGGGTGCAAACTCAGTTGGAGAGCAGGTGGGAGGTGGGGGAGAGCCTCAGGACTGACTGATTGGACCCCACAAGAATGCTGCTAAGTCGCTTCAGTCATGTCTGACTCTTTGGGACCCCATGGACTGTAGCCCACCGCTCCTCTGTCCATGGGATTCTCCAGGCGGGAGTACTGGAGGGGGCTGCCATTTCCTTCTCCAGGGGATCTTCCTGACCCAGGGATGGAACCCATGTCTCTAACGTCTCCTGCATTGGCAGGTGGGTTCTTTACCACTAGCACCACCTGGGAAGCCCCTGGGCTCCCCAGGTCAAGTTTAAATCATGTATGGACCATATGCTATATGGACCATATGGAGTACTTAGACATCACTTGCATCAGGAAACTGCCAGCAAATTCTGTCCTCATTAAGCCACATTCAAGAAGCAGAATTGCTCTTATTGACAATGTAGAATAAATTCTGTTAAAGTGGTTTGAAGTATTTCTATACCTTAGAGAGTTCAGTCTTCCTCTGTCTACTTCCTCTGTCTACTCAAATCCCACCAGCACTCTAAATGAGCTGAAGTGTAGAAGAGACAGCTGGACCTGTAGCTGGATCCTGGGTTTATTCCTGCAGCAGTCATTCACTGAACACTTTTTTATCATCCAAGCATCCTGGACTTATGAAAATTAACAACAACAGCTCCTGATTTTTACCTGAGAGAGGAAAAAAGAACAACAAAGAAAAACAGGTTATAGGCAATGGCACAGTGATTACTCACCAAGCTCAGAAGTCAGAAAAT
Source organism: Bos mutus (assembly GCF_027580195.1). Taxonomy (NCBI): domain Eukaryota; kingdom Metazoa; phylum Chordata; class Mammalia; order Artiodactyla; family Bovidae; genus Bos; species Bos mutus. The sequence goes on along the minus strand of NC_091622.1, from coordinate 30,769,401 downwards.
AAGAGGAGTTTAGATCTCATTTCTTCCACTGCTTAGCTGTTGGATCTTGGCCAAACCATTTGATGATCCTTAGACTCTGTTATTTCACCCGTTAAATAGTTTATACAATCATTAGGATCTACTGAGATTCCTGTCTCATAGTGTCGCTGTGTCTATGAGGTGATTAAAAGTTTATTATTCTAAATGAATCGTTGCAATACAACGTCTTAAGTACTGTGGTACTGTATTTATGTGGACTCTACATCAGCCCTTCATCTTCATTAAGCCCTACTGTGGCACTGTATCGGAGTGATGAAACTCATGTAAACTCCCCAAGACCGCCTCCTTTCTAAAATAAGAGGTTTGGAATATTGATTGATGATCCTTAACATCTCTAAAAAAAATGGTAGTGAGCCCAAGGGGAAACTGTACAGAACATCAGCCCATTGTTCTTTTAGAAAAATATTTAGATAATATCCACATAGACTTGGGGTGGGAGGTAGAATAGAAACAAAAGAGTAGAAAATAGTCAATCAAGCCAAGTAACTACTTATTTTAAATACATAAATATTTGGAAGCTACCTAATAACTAAAATTTTTAAAAAATGAATCATTTCACAATTCTAGTAGTAAAATAGAGATGATATGGTTATCTGGTAACCTTAATCAATAAAAGTAACTAATCAGTATGATTTGGGTAGGTGTGGTGTCTCCAGTATACCCTTTAACTCTTTATTGTAATTAAAAGTTTAATTTAAAATCCGATTGAATTCAGTCAACTAATTTCTAATCAGTTGCTATGTCTTGCTTTTGTTTCAAAAGAAAAATTCACAGGTGTCTGTTTTCCCAAGTGGATTCTATAAACATGGCTGGAAAAATGTTCAGTGAGACACTAAGGAAATCTTATTTTAGTCACCCGTCAAATAAACAGAAACATTGCTAAGGCTGGAACCCATCAGTCCATCTGAAAAGGCTCAATTTCTCTTACATTTTGCATATTTTTAAAAATAAAAAGCACTTGTATTTCCTGGTTTGGGGTTAATACACAGTACGCATGAGTCACGTGCCTGGCATACCAGACTTCTACTTATAGGTCAAAGATACCACCTCTGCAGAAAAGCAGGAGAGGCAGAAAACAACTGCAACTATGCAAAAACAGGATTTCTAGCACCATTAAAATACGTGATGTGACAGCTGATGTGCTGCGCCGAAGCAGAGATCCTGCGTAAACTGGGGCTGCTGTGTGCTGCTCCTTCAAAACCTGTGGCTTCCCCTGACCTTTATAAACTGGAGGAGGACATTGCATGGCCCTTCACATGCAGTCACTGCCGCAAAGCTGGAAAGTGTTGCTATGGCCATTATGCATCTGTGTATCTTATCAAAGTTAGGATCAAATACTTTGGAAGCATCCGGTTTCTAGAAATGCTATGCAACAATAAGTAAAGGTGCAGGATTAGTATATGTGCATCAGAAAGATAAAAGTCCTTCTTTTGCAATCTTCTATGTACTTTTGTATTGTATTTAAGATTTGGTTTTGGTTTAAATAAAACAGCCCCCTTAAACCGGTAGCATTTAAACATGTTTTGTGAGTCTCCAGTATGTACTATTATCAAAAAATGTATATGTTATTTATAGATATTTATACAAATATTTACAAATAGTAACCCAGATACATGTGGAAAACACTCGAGAGATACTGTGGTTATAGAAGTTATTTTATAGTATTCCCAATTTGTTAAAATTATCCTCCCATATTATTGTTAAAAGTTTGCATTTTATTAATATACGAATAACTAAATCATTTCATAACTCACTTCCTCTCTTTCTTTAAAGAATATAAAGACCAAAGTTAAAAGAAATTGTGGCAATTAGTTGGTTGATTTTTGCCGTTTAAGCATAAAATATGTTGGAAAATGCTGAATGAATTCAGTGATACCACTAATTATTTTCCTAGAAATCAATAGATAATGTCATTAGCACACACATAAACAGTGTTCAATACATTTATTAAACTGAATCTAACTTAGTTGAAAATAATCAACTGTTTCCTGGTCAGATTTTTATTATTCAGTTAGTAGCATTCTGTTTTTCAGTAGGCGAATGAATTCCTTTAAACAGAAGTAAACAACACACCTAATTAATGTAGATTGGTTTTCTAAATCAATAAACTACCAATTTTATAGATGTTTGCTTTTCCAACAGTTTTGATTTTATAAATAAAAGGCTTCTTTTAGAGACTTGAGTAAATTTGAATTTAACTATTATTTGAAGGTCTTAAGTTGATAAGTTGGTGTTTGTGTAAATTTAAACTGCACTGTTTTTCCTTATTTTCTTTTTTGTTTTTTTTTATTTTCAGTTCCAAGTTCTAATTCAGTGACATAGTCCTGAAAGATTTGCCACATAAAGTATAATATGTGAGTAAACAGAGATATTTTAAATAAAACATAACACAATTCATTTAAATCATTTTAATCTATGAAAATAGAAATACTGATATAGCATATAAAATAATTAACTTCTTCTATCTAGACTTTCTGTTACTAATAGAGATGGTGCCTTCTAACCAGTTTTACAATACTTACAGCAGCGTTTCTCTCAACTTCTTAAATAAATAGGAAGTTAAAGCACTGCACTTTCTCACATCATTTTATAACAGGACCATGTGCCATGGAAAAAAATCAGATACATTGATGCCATAACAGCAGTGAAACAAGATAATTTATAATCATAGCGGGAATTTGGTTAAATGAACAAATGTGCAAATGCATATAGACACATTTCAAGTTAAATTACTCTCATGGGCTCAATCCAGGTTAAAAATCTCACCAAATGCCTAGTTGGCATTTAAATTTCATTGTATGTGTTCCTTTAATACAATCGCCTGTGTAGGCTGTATTGGATGTTCGTGTTCTGATGTATTCTGGTGCTGTTTTGGAGAGAGAAAACCTAGCTTCTGGGCCCGAATCTTTCTATTACACAGTGACTGTTTCAGACCTCTGTGCTGATGTTTCCGATTCCTGGGAAGTTCTCTTTGCCACAGGGCGTGCCCTGAAACACATCAAAAGAACAAAGTTCTACAAAAGAAAAAAGAAACTCAAGTAGGCTTGAACATACAAAGAGAGCAAGAAAGAGATGAGAAAGGGGCCAGGCAGAGTGTTGAATACAAAATGAGTTCAACCAGCCCCAGGAGCTCTTCATCACTTACATTTATCTTATTCCGGGAGAGGGGCGTCAAAACCAGCCCTGACATAAACCACCCACTGCCATTGACTTTGACTCTGTGTGTGTGTGTGTGTGTGTGTGTGCGTGTGCGTGTGTGTACTGTGTATTATACATAAAAAGGAACAGATTTCATGAAGTATCACTGTTACCCCACAAGAATTTTTTTGAAAACACTTAAAAACACAAATTAATAAAGTCCTGAAGAAATAAATTTAGCATGGTTTTCACTTAACTAATCTATAATGCTTTCATGGAAATCTTCTAATTGTGCATTGCTTTAACATCTTTGCTGCAGTATTTATACTGTATACCTTCTCTACTTGTTATCATAAAGCATGTGAGATTTTCCATTCCTACTTGGAATATTTTGTACATGTTTAATATTTCAGGGTCAAAACTCTTGGTTAAATCTCTGCAACAAGATAGATTCTCTATGATAAATAAAAAACAATTAAAATGTAAATGGTCTGAAAAAGGAAGGAAATAAAAGAAATATTTTCTGAGCCTATGCTAATTCCAACTTTGAAATGTCCCTAAATTCTGACTCTGTGTTCTTCAGAAGTATTTCCAATTAATAAATCGTTCCGACAAATTTTACTATCCCACTGGAATCGTGATCTTAAATGTTTGCACAAATTTTCTATAGATAGTGTAATGTCAGGTCTGACAACACTTAGTCCTGCAACGGAACGTCATTTAAATTTTGCTGGTTCAGAGGTAAGTAATTAACACTGAATGGGAAGAAATAAACTTCAAAAAGAGAGAGAGAGGGAGAGAAAGTACTATCAAAAAGACTTTTCTTATTAGCAAGATTTAGAAATATTACATCAGGGGCACATTTAGAACTTCAGTATGAGTTTTTTTTGTCAAGAATGACTATTATAAACAGTAGGCTCAAGACTGTTTCTGATGCATAAGAAGTTATAATCTAACATGCTAATGTTAGCTTCCTAATACAAATCAATTGAATAGTAGTGTGTGTCTATCAATATTATGATATTTTATTTTGTGGTTACCTGAGACTTTCTCATTTCTCTTTTACTTGAGTGGTTCTAGATGACTTGTATGCTATCATTATAGTGTAATAATTATTATGTGTTTCTTTTGTTAATTGATATTCAATATAAAAACTAAACTTTTTTTAAAAGATGTTTCAAAAGGTCATAAGCACATGTAGGTGTCAGGTTTGCTTAGTGGGCAATGCCAAGCATGGCTCCCACATGGCCTTACTTGAACAAAGGCTTTCAGTCAGCCAGCAGTCTGGTTGAAAGGGTAGAGTCCCCAAGCCCTGTTTACATGTAGCAGAGTGTGCAGCCAGAACTTCAGTGGCTTTTTCAGTTCATTCATAGATGCCTTCTCTGTTTCAGTTTTCCCCCATTTTCTTTTTTTTTTTTTTTTTTAAATTTTTCCACCCTCGTCCGCCCCGCTTTTTCCCTTGGCGGCGGCGGCCGGGTAGAGGCACCAGTACGAGTAGAGAGCGCACGCCGGGTACAGGTAACCATCCAGGACGACGTCCCCCAGGGCAGCCATCAGTGTACCCCTGCCCCCATTTTCTTAAGAAAATAAAATCATTCAAAATTTCAAACAGCTTGGAGTTTGAGGCAATTGTGTGCTTCTCCAATGCACCAGTAATATCAAAATAAAATTATACGATTCCACTCTCCTGTCAACAATAAATTACCCAGAAAGACTGTCTTGAGATAGAGCTCGAGCAAGAGAGAGGAAAATAGAAGTTTTAACGAAAAATTAAACACGAGTTACAATTCTGAAAGTTGATAGTCTTGATCCAATTTTTTTTCTACCTTTAAAAATCAGCCTTATCTCAAATACACCACTCAAATTTACCATCTGATTTTATGTGGTTGAATTTTGGTTTTGCATACCTTGTTTGCGGTTGGCATTTAAACCACAGCAAAGTGTAAATGCAACAGTGGAATGGACACTTTCCTGAAGATTAAAAACCACAACAACATAAAACTCTACACCAGGGATTGTGTGTGATATCTCCAAGGCAAATAGTCATTAGAGCTTCAGTGAGTTGGTCAAAGTGAAAAGGAAGAAAAGCACTGCACAGCCTCAGCGTGGCCCTCAGAATCCTACAGTTCAAACAATTGACCTTTAACTGCAGGCTTTGCAAGCTGAAGCTCAGGCTGGTCCACCGTGACGCCCCTGGATGCGATGGACCTCTTAGCAGACAGTGACTTGCCTTCAGGTCACAAGTCCAGACCAGTGTCTTAGGGGGGCCCTCTCTAGGCATCTCCTGGCTTCCTAAGGCATTATTCTGTCCTCACAGGGGGCGTCCTTCTCCACAGAACTGACAAGGGTTCAGTTCAAACAACACATTAATAAACCATTTGAAAGGTCGACCATTTACTAAATCAAGGTCCAAGCTGCAGGAAATAGAATGTTGTCTTTTCTAATAATATATCTCACAATCATCTCAAAAGTCAAATATCTAAAACCCATCTCTTCTTCAAATGTTTCTGTGAAAACAATAAACATCCATCTCTTCTCCAGAGATGACCAGGGCTGAGAACACAGGCTCGGAGGTGGGATGCTACTTACTAACAGTGTAACTTTGAACAAATTTCTGAACCTGTCTAACCCATTTTCTTATCAGGAAAACAGAGACAATAATAGTTCTTATCTCAGGATTGTTGTAGGGAACAAATGGGATTGAACCAGAGACTAAACCAAAGTGCCCAGCATAACCCTTAATAAATAAGCTTTAGCTATTATTATACTTTAAAAAAACATCTTTCACTCGTGCTTCTTGATCTTTCTTATCAGTCAGCATCAGAGATCCATCCACTCAACACTGTGCCCTTTTCTCTTCCATTCTTAGAGCCTTGGTCTCAGAACCTTACTTCTTTGTAACTAGATTGCTTTAACAATAATTTCAGTTGATCCCCTGACCTAGTTTTACTTCAGTCCACCCTGTACATCACTAATAGTATGATTTTGCACAAACAATGCTTTCTGTCCACCACTGTTAAAAATCTTTATTGATTCCTTCTTCCCCACTCCTCTGCCTGGTTTGCAATAGCCTACACATTCTAATTCTACCCAGTATTTCCTGATATAATATCTAGAGGGGTTTTTTATATTCTTTTTAAAAATTTTTTAATTGGAGTATCATTGCTTTACAATATTGTTAGTTTCTGCTGTACTACATAGTGAAACAGTCTTTATGTACACATAGAATCCCTCCCTATTTTCTATTGTATAATTTTTTCATTGATTTCCTCACATAGTCAAAAAATATTCACTGCAGGCCTACCATGGACCAGACATCAGGGATACAACGATAACTGGTTTCCAAAGATATGCAAATAAATAATATATTCTCCCTGTCATCAATTAGATTTATCACAGATAATAGATAATTAAGCAGCTTATTAAAATATACCAGGTAAGAACTCTGAAAGTATAGGAGACATTTTTTTTAAAAAATTATACTGCTGTCCAACATTCTGTCTTTGAGCAGGAAGGCCTCAAGATATATTAAAATTAAATGACTGCAGTGTAACAAGTATTGTTGGTCACACTATTTCATGCTTCCAGGAGCCATAGGGCCTTCAAAGTTTGTGTATTTTTGCCCTTAAGTAAAATTGCTGTTGACCTGTCAAAATTCTAGCTATCACCACCACAAAACCAGTCTCACCTCCTCCATGGTTTTTTCCTTCATTACTCTAATACTTCATCTTCATCCCTAGAACGATTACACCTATTAATCTGCATTACTTAACTTAGTACTTGGTTCTGTGGATTTTTCTGGTGTTTGATATTGTTTTGTGTATCATAGACTGATCTCTAATCAGATTCTGAGCCTGTTAAGGGCAGAATTCATGTTTTAAGCAAGTTTATTTCCTGTTTTCCAAAGAAGCCAACTTGATTTTAAAACAACTGTAGTAACAGATAATTAGTAATTAATTTATTTTTAATGGGGAAAGTGTCGATTTTAAAAATAAGTATTTTTTACATTACTTTCTAGTCCAGAATTCACTAAAATTTGTTCCATATAGCAAATGGAACAATTGCTTTGTTCTACAAGTTCTATAAAATGCTAATAAAAATTGCTCAAAAACTTAGAAGTATTGGTGATATACTGAATTAAACATCATTGAATAAGATTATTTACTACAAGACTTCCTAGAGTCTGTAAAATGAGTCTACTCAAGTCTTCGAAAGAGGTAGAAATTATTCAGTGTACCCCAAATCTACTTAATGACAAAACCCATTTCTTGGAATTAGTGTTCACTGAGCTTACTTTGGGAAAAGTCTTCAAAAGTCTTTGGAGCTGATTTCTATTTTAAGCTTAGTCAAACCATGTGAATTGCTGAAATAACTGGTTATTTAACTCAATTAACTGGTAAGTGCTAACAATTCACTAATAATTTTTAGAAACATTTACTCTTCTCTAAATTCTATAACATTAGCAAAGATTTTGATAAACAAAAAATTGGGGCACAAATTCTAAAAAGAACATACAGGAAAGATCACAGTGATCCCTTGAAGCTGCCCAGAGTTAAGCTTCCTGCTTTGTGCCTTTATTCAAGGATCTTTCTGTTGATCTAAATTTATATGATTCTGCTATTCAAAGGCTGAATTATGAGGTCTACACCCTTGGATTTTAAGAAAAAGGGAAGTTCTTTTCTTTAAAGCATCTATTTAAGTGGGTTGTTTAAAATGCATTTAACAACATCAAATTGATTAAAGGTTACAACTATAATAAGATTTATATATTTATCATTAATTGTGCTTAGTCATTTCCTATTCTTTGCGACTCCATGGACTATAGCCCGCCAGGTTCCTCTGTCCATGGGTTTTTCAGGCAGGAATACTGGAGCAGGTTGCCATTTCCTACTCCAGGGGATCTTCCTGACTCAGGGATCGAACCCGGGTCTCTTGTACCTCCTGCATTGGCAGGAGGACTCTTGACCACTGTGCCACCTGGGAAGTCCCATACTAATCACTAATTATTAGTGTTTTAAAGTTTATGCTGTAAAATTATAACTATAATTAAAAGTCAAGATCAGAGATTCAAGATTTAAGGAGACAGTTAAGATTTCTACCAGTAGAAATCTCTACTGACTCTCCTTTGAGGGTGATGATGACTTTATTTTCTGGTGAAGATATCCAAGGCCTCATCTAGTTCACCCAATGTATCCTGGGTGAACCCCAAGCCCCTTCCTGAAACAGATTCTATGGAACCAGCAGGCAATATGCTCTGCTTTCTTTGGGTGCTTGGAGTCCTGTGAGTTTTGCAATGGCTGTCATTAAGCTCCACTTTGCTTACGAGGGACCTTTAAAGTGGAGCCAATGCAGTATTCCTAGAGGTAGGACCATGGAAAGCCAGACCTTATCTGAACTCTACCTTGATGTGCTCTTATGCTTTATTTCCCACAGGCTTCATCCCTGCAGAATGAAACTACAACATCTGAAAGAAGGAATGCTTGGCCATTAAGACCATGTTTGAAGCTTGGCACCAGCACCTGGAGAAGCCAGGCATCCAGTCATGGCCTGCACCAGTCATCACAACTGGGAGGACCTCTAGATGACCCATAACCTCTAGCAGCACCAGGGCTGCTGACCTTTTTCCCACCTATTGTTTTCAGGACCCACTTGATCCTGAGTGCCCTAAACTGGTGAGCTGATGTATTATATCCTAAGTTAAAAATTCTTACTCAGTTCAAGGAAGTTGAACTCACCAGCTTGTGACATCCACAAATTTTTGCTGTAATCCACTCATAGAAGAGCAACAAGGTGACTACTGCTTTTAGCCACAGGTCGTGGGGTCTTACCGGAGCCGACCCACTCATCTTGGAGGGGTGCTTCTATGCAGTGGACTTCTTGCCTATGTGTCCTCGTCAGGAGCACTCACACTGGGGTCCAAGTCTGGACCACAGCAGCTTTGTCCTCCAGCTTCTACCTGTTCAAGGTTAAACGGTGTAAACTGTGGGTCCTGGGACTTCTGATGGCCAAATTGTCAAGAAGACCGACATGGAGGACTGAGGAGAATGTGCCTTGGCAGAACTGAACCAGAAAAAAAGACAGAGGCCTCTCCCAGACTTTATTGAGCCACTGGTGATTGTGATTAAATATCTTTGGAGAATTTTATCACTGAGCTCTCTCCATATTACTAAAACAATAGTATCTTCATATTTACCAAAATGAACCATCTTTCTCCATGACAAGAGACATTGCCTTTACCCCTAGTGCCCATCAAAAACCTACATCTGCATGGATTTCTGACTAATGTAGAGCTACCAGTCTGAATCCACATCTAGTAAATTTGTCATTGTAGACAAAGATCATTTGGATCATGAGATGACACCCTGGAATAGCAGTGCCTGTGCGTACTACCCACCATCGAAATAACTGAGTTTTCCCTATACCCAGCACCGCTTTCATCTATAATACCTCTTCTGGGCAAACCAGTCTCTTACAAGTAAAGTATGGAAACATCTCATGAAGCATCTTAATTCCCTGTGAATTCAAACAATTCTTATGATGATATGTTATGTGCCCAGAACAACATTGACTTCTGAGTGTTCAGTGGTGACTGTGTTACAGTGCTTGCCCCTCAGAACTTTACATTCTAATGGGGAAGTCAGACAATTAAACAGAATGGTGAGTGCTAGACCAGGATGGGGATGACCACGAGAATTCCCACATCTCTGATCTTGGACCACCCAAGAAGCTCCTAGCTGCCCAGGTTGCCTCAGATGGTCTCCTAATATGCCAAAGCAACCCAAAAAATTCAAGCCAACAAGCAGCAGTCCCCGGGGGAACCCCTGCAAGGGGTGATCATATGGATTCTGGTTACTAATGAATTGTTTCTAAGCCACCTGACTTTTCAGTAAGTTCGGTACTCTCTTACTAAGCGCCTTCCCCATTCTGTCATCAAACTGGTAGCCCTCAGGTCATAGCTGCTCATAGGTGGAATCAAGCTATGAAGTTGGAAGACATGGCTTGGAGACTGGGTCCTGGCACTTACCATGACTATGGACAAATCACTTAAACTCTCTAGTCTTTGGTGTCTTTCTTTGCAAAGTAAAATTGGAAACATGTACTATACCTACCTCACAGGGTTGTTGTGAGAATCAAGTGAAAATGTATGTGAAAATGTATGTAACTTTGTTATTTTTATCACCTCCATTTTCCATGGGTTCTTCCTCCTCCCTACCAAATACAATATTATACTTTACCAGAAAAAGTTTTCTTACCACCTTCATGCAAGTGAATGGTACAAAGATGATGAAGTGTGTGCCCTCCTGGATATTTGGCTTCAGTCTAAGGATTTTGATGCCTCACAAGATGACAAGGATATAATTCAGAGGACCAAAGCCAGGGCCCTATTGCCATATAGCCATTCCACCATTAACACACCACTGGACTTAGACACCAGTCAGCACTCTTGATGGAAGGCTTTCCCCAAGGCCATAGTAGAGAAGTCTCTCTTGGCCCCAGAGAACTAACCAGATAGCCATGATTCAGGGAGTCCTTTGGGCTTTGGCTACTAAAGGAATCACCAGCCAGGCCAGTGGAGAGCTTATCTCCTAAGACAGAATGAGAAGACTTTGTTACAAGGAGGCACTGACCCACTTAAACAAAACACAAGCAACCCCTTACTGCTCAACCTATTATAGTTGAGCTGGCAAGGGAAAATTCTAGACATTCATTTATAGCAAAGATTTGGTGACACATCCCTTCCTTAAGCACACTTTATCCTTAAGGCCAACCTGGCTCTTATCTCTCTGATTTTGACTTGTTTACTCCTTGTCTGTCTAACAGACCTGTGATAAACTGATAAACTGGCTTACAAGTCTCATGTATCCCCCTTACACACACACATGCACACACACACACACACACACACACACACCAGTGAGGAATCCCACCCCTGTTTCTTATCCTACCCACAAGGCCAAGCCCTAGCCTGGCCTTCTGTTTCTGGTGATTCAAAATGGATTTTGGATTGACTAATCTAATTGGAGTCCAATCTCAGTGAAGTAGTCTATCCCAGTTTGAAACACTGACTCTATTTTGGTCCTGAGTAGAAGTCTAAATAAAGTATCTATGGAGCCATTGATACCCAGCCATCCTCTAAGGGAAAAAAAAAATGATTTCATCTTTCTACATAAAATATACTTCTCCTAAACTAAGAACATATTAGCATGTACCTCCAGGGACAGCATAAAGTTTCTATAAAAGATCTCTTGAGTGAAGGGAATGATGATTATATACCAAAAGATGAGACAGAATTAGCATCCTAGAATCTCTGAAGTAAGATCTTAAGTCTGAAATAGGAAATTTCAACTATAACTCATTCCTCAGGTTCTCAAGGCAAGGAAAGAGGAATTTTAGGGAAAACACTGATTGTGTCAATTTCCAAAATGTTTTTAAATGTGATGAAAAATAATTCACAGTCTTCTCCTAGCTATATGTCAGAATAGCTGAATCTAATATGCCAACTCAGTGAACTGAGAAATTCACAAATCCTTTCTTTAGGCGGTAACATTAAAATTTAAGACTTAAAAAAAAATCAAAGATAATTAAAACAGTGTTTTATAGTTTACAGTCACCACTTGCTATGGGAAGAGAGCCAGGGAGACTCAGAGTCCCAGCCACCCAAGGTCAGAGGCACTGAGCCAGAGGACCCAGAGGAGAGCAGGCCCATGCCAGGAAGAAAAGCTGTTGCTGAAATGACAGACCAAGCATATGAAACAAGATGATCTTCAGGTCATGGTAACTGAGAAAGAAGAATAGACTGATCCAAATTGAGAAGCAGATTAAGATGTTGGAATTGGTATCAGGACAAATACGACTGGGCAGGAAATGGAGTCACCTACAGCCGCGCCATGTCTATCTTACAGTAGCCTTTCTTATGAGTTGCAATATGACATCCTAGTTTTGTTTGGTTTGTTTTTTTCAAAAGTAACATCCTGAGTATCACCGATCTCTCTTACATAACCAGCCCAAAATAGAAAACCCTTCCTCACCTGCAGACATACCTTTTACCATCTTGGTTGAAATAATTTGCTTTCTCGGAGAGTTTTAGTTTTTTCATAAATCTTTGATAAATTATTTTATCAATAAAAATTTCTCATTAAATAATTTCCCTGGTTGAATTTTAATTCCTTCTTTGGTGATTAAAATTGGTAATAAAAATGAATGACTTTAATAGTTTGTCTGTCCTTGCCTGTCCAAGGCTATGTGAGAGGGAAAGGCTATCCCCTCATAGGTTACACGTTAGTGAGCTGGAAACAGTTAAAGCCAAACACCAGGGGAGGACAGCCGAGGGGATGTTTACTCATGACACACAAGGAGCATTGCAGTTTAACCTTCATCTGCAAACTGTATCTCTGTAAGAGGCACTCAGTTCTCTCACTGCCCCGCATCAGGATGCAGACACACTGCCGAGTGAGATACAATGCACGGGACAGAAAAGAAAAGTGTAGGCAGCGTTTCGCAGAAAGAGGTATCTGAATGCAGAGATCAGCCACTCCCCATTGCTGGCAGGAATGCCAGGCTTTTCAGAAAATCACATTAGAAGTTCCAGCAGTAGATGGAACCCGGCCAGTACACACAATGGTGGGGAGCTGGGGGAAGCTTTGTAATTAAACACTGAACTCTGAATACTTGCAAGCAGACTAAGAACCCTCTCCTGTTGTCAACAAGGGCTGATTTTTTTAACTGGACCTAGTAAGACACGAATACGTGTGGGAAATAAAGGAAGTCAGTGGATTGCAGCCGTCAGGTTAAGAATGAAGAAGACAGTCTGAATGGTACTTAGAGAGATCACAAGCTCCCTAGCATGAGAGACTGGAAGTGACTACAGAGGAGCATCACTGTGTGTCCTTCCCAAGATGATGTATATATATTTACACTGAAATTGACTGCCTAGTAAATTGCAGTTGGCTCTTGTCTTTTGTGTCAGTTCAGTTCTTCTCTATGGAGTCTTTTCATGGTCTTTATAAAGTCCAGAATTTATAAAGAACTCTTCAAAGCTAACAGTTACCTGTTAGTATCTGAACCAGATACTGATGATTACTATCAATATTCTAGAATGACCAAGCCAAATAAGCAAGCAGATCTTTACTTAAATAAAATATATTTCAAACAAAATATATACAAATTACAACAGGAAGATGTAGTACCATCTCTGTCACAGCAGTCCCTAATGGAATTATAATCTCAAATTTCCCATCTTCACCACAACAAAGCTAAATTTCTGTAAACTGAAAATCTGCATTTTTTTTACTAGATCAAAATTTGGCAGCAACTAAGCAGTATTTTGAAGGAACTAGTAAAGTTAAACTCCTTGAAGACATTCTTTCCTTCAATTTATGTAGATTGAAAGCCATCCATCTTCTAGATACTATGATAAGTGATAGACATCACATAGCAAAATCATGGAGTTCACACTCCAGGATGAGAAAAATATATCAAACCAATAATCTTACCAAGGATTAATTCCCTGAAGGAAAGGATAAAATGAGTGTGTATAACAAAGAAAACTGACCTAGTTGAGAAGGTTTACAGGAAGAAGTAAAAAGCTTTTGCTAAAATAAGAACAATGAGAAGAAGTTTGGGGGATAGAGATGGGGAAGATAGAACACATCAGGCAGAGAGACCAGCTAGCATCCTTCATTGCTTCATAGAAAGCAAAGTTCATCTGAGAACTAAAAGCCAATGTGACTGATGTAATGAAGACAGGTCCAAGGAACTGGAGCTCTGAAAACAAAGGTAAGAAAGGTGGAAGGAGAGTCCTAGAGGTGGATACAAACCACCTATGCAGAGTCTTAAATGCCACACTAAGGAAATTTATCTTCAACCTAAGAGACTCCAGAAGCCGCTGCAGATTTTAGCAAGAGTCAAGTCATACGTTTGTGTGCCTTGTTGCTTTGTTGCACACATAGAGAGTGCTCAGTACATACGCATTGAATAAATTCCAGAAAGTTGTCTTCTCCACAAAGTATCCCAGAGAACTGTTACTATGTTTTCCTAAATTAAACTGCTTATCAGAATCGTAACTCAGAAACTTCCCTGTAAAGAGGCTTTCTGAAATTTATATTCAAATGGTGCCAAGAGTGTCATTATTACCACCTGATCATGTGCATAATGCATCCAGGGATACTGTCTTTAAAACAGACACAAAAATTGTCTCAGTAACAGTCATACTGATGAAAATATTTTGGAAGCATCCATAAAAGTAAATGAAATGTCCATTACTCTTTACTTCTCTACTGGGGGGAAGCTCAATTTGGAATGAAAAGAGGTGTTACAAGAGCCTCAGAAACATCGAGATGCCCTGACTTGCCTGCACGCCAATAGCACAGTAGGTTGTGTCTCCTCTTTCAACCCTGCCTTTACAGATACCTGGTGCCTCCAACAACTTCACATGTGGGGACTAGGGCGGAATCAGTCTTCTCCTTGGCTTTCCCTGCAGACTAAGTTATAGGCTTCCTCAGTTCTGCTAAATCAACGATCACTGGTCCATCTATTTCCAGTTGACATCTTTCATTTGTTATTGTCTCTTTAGCCATTCTCTTCGTTCCATGGGTTTATATATTTTGTGTCCTTTTTCTGTTATATTAATGATGTTTGAGGGAGGTATCTGTGTGTTCAATCTGAAACAGTTAACTGGAACTTTCTTATTGTTCTAACTTGCATTTCCTGGTTGAATATGTTTTTCATCTTTATGAATCATTTTTACTACTCCTTCATGAACTACCTGCTCTTATCTTTTGGCTGTTTTTCTATCAGGAACTAGACATTTTCTTATCAAGTTTAGTAATTCCTTTTTATATTATGTCTATTAACTCACTGTGTGTAAAACTTGTTGCAAATACTTTTTCCAATTTATCATTTACTTTTAACTTCTATGATTTTTTGTATGTGAAAAATGTTCCTTCAGTTTTTATGTACTATTGTTTGTGGAACTCTTTTATTATTAAAATTACTGTTAATTTAACATTTTAAATTATTTCATTAATTATTGAATCTTCCAGTGATTTTATGCATAGAATGCTTACTTAGCCTGATGTCAGTAAAACACTTACTTGCATCACTTTCTAGATATGTTTATAATTTCCCATTTTTATATTTAAGTTTTAATTCATCTCCAACTTATCCTGTCACATAGGACAAGGGGAGATTTAAGGAATTAATTGAGAAATATAGCACATATACATAAAACATAGACATAGATTATGAATAATTTAACAAATCATTTAAAAACAAACACTCATCCTACCGCAATGTGAATTCTTGTCTAAAGATCTAACTTTTGGGAGAATCAAAACTAAAATAATCCATACTGGAAATGGTCTAGGAAGCATAACCTCAGATGGGTTTCTAGAAGTGGATCACTTCCTGGCCAGATAGCAGCCAAGGGTGTATTGTCAGCAATAAGTGGGTTGCGGTGACCCCTGGCAGGCTGTAGTGTCACTATTGCTAACAGTCTCATCTGTGATGAACTGGAACCAGATGCAGGAAGAAGAGGAGACACTGAGCTTGTGCAATATCTCTGCCATTTGAGAGATATGGTAACAGTGATTGCAGTAAAAGACTGCAGATATGTCGGGTGAAGTACCACAGATATACCACCGAAAGAAAATGGGGGGCTCAAGTTAGTCAGCCATCACCTCAGGACACAATGCAAAATCCAGAAAACTCTGATATCCACATTTAATGCCGGTACAGGCTGAGAATTAGACCATATTATAAGAGTAGCCGAATTGCAGAGTATTGTTACTACACAGCCCTGGCAAGCTGACTAATGCTAAACTTGAGACCCTGAGAGAGAAGTAAGAAACTGAGGATGAAAAGCAGACATATAGAACCCTTTATGTTCTGCTGAACCATCTAGGTCTCCTCAAGTGACCCTTTATTTCACTCAAGAACAGTCACCTCCCCTTGCCTGAGGACCATTCAGAGACCTCACATGAGTAAGATGACTCACCAGATAATACTTGCCTTCATCAAAATTGGCTCCACCTTTCTTATAGTTTGTAGGCATAAAGCTAGGGTCAAGTCTCAGCATGGCCCACTTGGGGAAGTACTGTTCTTATTTTGGAAGCAAAGGAACTACTCCAGAAGTTCTGCAATACTGAGGGGAATTTCCATCACTCAGGATTTTACATCCTAGAGGTCCAAATATTATGCTGAGATGGATTTCTTAAACTTGGAAGAAATGTTGACCTACAGTAAATAAGGTGGAAATGCCAGAACAGCTTCATCACAGTTTGAGGAAAGGGAGGAAAGTCTTATAAAAGAGGGATACACTTGAATGGATTTAATGCTTAAGACCAGAGAATTCATTAGCTACCATGCTTCTCAGGGAAGCCAAAGAAGAAACTCTCTTCACTAAATCAAAAATGAATGTGTTGACAACACAGTACACAGGGGAATAAGTAAGGCTACAATAATTATTGAGACTGTGAAATCTGGTTTAAGGCAGGTCTTTCCACGCTGGGACAGGGGTGGAGGTTGACTAGGGCTAGGGAAGGGTCATGATGTAATAATTTAGAGTAAACAAAGAAAAATGAGAGTTCTGAGGTGAGGAGCTCAGTCTAGGGTGCACTCTGCCAGCTGATGCTTCCTATTGAAGCTATGAGGCTATGAAGCTGGTGGGTCCTGCAGGAAGCTCCTGGAATAAGCAATACAGTCAATTTGTTTGTTTTAAACAAAAAGGAAGTGCCAATGTGGGGATAGTATCATTGTTAAGAAATGCAGTGAATCTGTCCTTTTCTAGCTAGGATATACACTCAGGAAATCTGCCATGGAATAAGCTCATCGGAGTTGACAAAAAGAGAGGATTCCAGAAGAGCAGAGGCCAGGTGGTGCCACTTACCTGTCAGTGTCAAGGTGGGTGTAATTCCTACACCAGGAAGTTAAGCCAGAATGAAAATCGGGGACCCTGACCCCCAGGGGTCTGTGGCAATAGCTGACAGACCACAGTATTTCCAGGGACACAATAGATGGATGGTGCGCTAGGATGATCTGGAGAAGGCAATGGCACCCCACTCCAGTACTCTTGCCTGAAAAATCCCATGGATGGAGGAGCCTGGTAGGCTTCAGTCCATGGGGTCGCTGAGTCGGACATGACTGAATGACTTCACTTTCACTTTTCACTTTCATGCATTGGAGAAGGAAATGGCAACCCACTCCAGTGTTCTTGCCTGGAGAATCCCAGAGACGGGGGAGCCTGGTGGGCTGCCGTCTATGGGGTTGCATAGAGTCGGACACGACTGACGTGACTTAGTAGCAGC
Organism: Bos mutus; assembly: GCF_027580195.1. Lineage (NCBI taxonomy): Eukaryota > Metazoa > Chordata > Mammalia > Artiodactyla > Bovidae > Bos > Bos mutus. The sequence continues at coordinate 30,751,921 of NC_091622.1, read as the reverse complement.
AGCGCTAGGATGATTAGTGGTCCCTCCCAAGGTGCCCACATCCTAATTTCCAGGAACCTGTGAATGTATTACCTCACCTGGCAAAAGGGACTTGCAATGTGATTGAACTAAGAATCTCAGGATGGGGAGATTATGCTGGAGTATCTGGGTGTGCCCAGATTAATAACAATGTTCTTTGAGGTGAAGGAGGCAGGAGTCAGACTCAAATAAGGGGATGTGACAACAGGCACAGAGGTCAGAGAGGAAGAGGTTTAAAGATGCTATAATGCCAGCTCTGAAGGCCAAGTGAAAGTCTCTGAAAGTACACTCCCTCCTAGATAGTAAATGAGAAAAATACCACACACTGGATGGAAACTTGGAGATTGAGTATCACTCTCAGAGGTGTGCACCACCAGATGGAAGAGCAGAGGTCTCCACCATGTCCCTATCTCATCGGTCACTCTGACACCTGCAAAAATCAGATGAATCACAGTAGATGATAATAGACTACTGTGAACCTAACTGAGGGGGAGCCCCATCTCAGCCACCTGGCAACTGTTGCACTCATCATGCAGCTATTGATCCGGAGGATTTAGCAGGAAGGGTGATAAGCAGCAGTTCACACTCACCTGGAATGAATAATAGTGCATTCCATTTTTTTTTTTTTAACCTAAGTAAGTGGCTTTATTTATTTTTTTAAATATAAATTTATTTATTTTAATTGGAGGCTAATTACATTACAATATTATATTGGTTTTGCCATACATCAACATGAATCTGCCACGGGTATACACGTGTTCCCCATCCTGAACCCCCCTCTCACCTCCCTCCCCGTACCATCCCTCTGGGTCATCCCAGTACACCAGCCCCAAGCATCCTGTATCATGCATCAAACCTGGACTGGCGATTCATTTCATATATGATATTGTACATGTTTCAATGCCATTCTCCCAAATCATCCCACCCTCTCCCTCTCCCACAGAGTCCAAAAGACTGTTCTATACATCTATGTCTCTTTTGCTGTCTCGCATACAGGGTTATTGTTAGCATCTTTCTAAATTCCATATATATGTGTTAGTATACTGTATTGGTGTTTTTCTTTCTGGCTTACTTCACTCTGTATAATAGGCTCCAGTTTCATCCACCTCATTGGAACTGATTCAAATGTATTCTTTTTAATGGCTGAGTAATACTCCATTGTGTATATGTACCACAGCTTTCTTATCCATTCATCTGCTGATAGACATCTAGGTTGCTTCCATGTCCTGGCTATTATAAACAGTGCTGTGATGAACATTGGGGTACAAGTGTCTCTTTCAATTCTGGTTTCCTCTGTGTGTATGCCCAGTAGTGGGATTGCTGGGTCATAAGGCAGTTCTATTTCCAGTTTTTTAAGGAATCTCCACATTGTAGGGTCATGTTAACATTCTCAGGATAAAAGGACTTGGTTTACCTGGAACTTCTGCAGAAACTCATGGTGGTCTGTTCTAGTGATGACATCACTTTAACTGGAGCAGGAAGTAGCTTTAAAAGAAATACCCTTGTGAGGTACATTACAAAGATCCAAGATCCTGCCAGAGTGGTGAAGTTTTAGAATTTCAGAACTATGTGACATACTATTAATAAGATACTCCCAAAGGAACAGGCATAATGCCTGGTAGTCCTTTTTTGATTTTGGAGAAAGCACATGTCATACAGCTCTGACTTATTTATCAGTTGACAACTGACTCAGAAGCAAGTAGTTCTGAGCAGAGCTTACACCAGATCTAAGTTGTGGAATAAACCTCCTTGTCCATGACATCATGTGATTCAGCAGATTCTATGGTGCTGGAGCTATTTGTGGAACATAAGGTTGCATTTAGGGTCTTTTGTAAGCCCCAGTAGAAGAGTCATAGCACAGACTTCTAAGGCGTTGGAACAAGATTATGCCATCTGAAGCACAGAACTAGCCACCATTCCAAACAGATCTTGGATGCTACTGGCCTCTAGCAGAGACTGAACTCTTAATGAAGGAATATTAAGTGCTGTGCAACTGAGGCTGTTCACTTTGATCTGGATATCTCATTAATTACAAGTTCGACAGGGGGAGAGGGGAGGGGAAAATATCCATCCATCATATCATGGAAATAGTAATTCTGGATCAGACCCAATAAGTTCAAGAGAGCATAAGTAAGTTACATGAACAGGTGTCCCAGACTCTTTTATTACTCCATTTCATCAATGTCTCACCTCTAATGAGGTAACAGAAAAGGAACAGCTAACAAAGAAGGAAGAACTGAGGCCTGGTTCGTGGATAGGGTGACTCATTATGTCTGCAAGCCAAAAACAGGCTACTGTTGCAATAAGACAGTGTTGAGAGGAAGTCCTGTGCGTTTCACTTTCAGTGAAGAAAAAAATGGCCTAAGATGTGCGCGTGCTCAGTCGAGTCCAGTTCTTTGCAACACTATTGACTATAGACCTCCAGGCTCCTCTGCCCTTGGGATTTTCCAGGCGAGAATATTGAAGTGGGTTGTCATTTCCTTCTCTAGGTGATCTTCCCAACCCAGGGATCGAACATGCATCTCCTACGTGGCAGGAGGATTCTTTTCCACCAAGCCACCTCAGAAGCCCTCTTAAAAGATACTGAAGCTTGCATTTTTCTCCCTTGAATCATTTCCTCTGAATGAGCAAGGTGCTCATATGCCATAGGACACTCAAACAGCCGTATGAGAAGATCCACATGGCAAGAAACTTGGGCCTACTGCCAACAGCCAGCACTAACTCTGAAGCCTTGTGAAGGGACCATCTGGGAAGTGGCCCTTCCAGTCCTAGTCAAGCCTTCAGATACTAAAACTTGAGCTGATATTTTCAGTAAAACCTCTTGAAAAATCTTGAGCCAGAACCACCCAACTCAGCAGCTCCAGAATCTCTTACCCGCAGAAAGTGTGATGTAGTAAATGTGTGTTGTATAAACCACTGAGGCTGAGGCTGGGGGTGGATTTATTATGGAGCAATAGATAACTGATACAGATACTATAAAATTGTGAAGGAGTTTACAGTTCCTAGTGGTCAATGAAACTTAAGCAAACCTAGGAACTGTAACAAATGTAACTGCGAACAGCTCTAACAAGCCTTTAGTGTAATAGTAGACCCTAAGTCACCTTGCTTTCATCTCCTTGCTGAAAGATGAATGGTAATCCCAGAGGTGAGAAGAGAAGAATTCTTAGAGGATGAAGCATTTAGTCTAGACTTTGAAACTTAGCTTACCTTCTAGTAAGTAGAACTAGATAATAGGTGTCTGGATTAGCATGTTTGTGGTGACAGGAATTACAAGTTCTGAGAACTATAAACTAGCTGAATAGAGTACAGGAAATTGTCTAGAAAAATAATTCTCAAAGTGGGACAACCCTTGGGGTGCTTATTTTAAATACAAGTTCTGGGTTCCTTTCAAAAAGGTGATTTGGTAGATTTAGTAGGGGCCCAGGAATCTACCTTTTTAATGAATATCCCAAGTGATCTTTATGTACATAGATGATCCTTGAAATAAATATGAGAAGCTGTGCAAAAGGAATAATGAAATCTCAGTCTAGAAACATAGGTTAGGACATAGTTTTAACTGAGAATTAAAAGCTGGACTCTGTGGTTGATGTATGATAGACAGTGAGATGCCACTGAACTTCTAATAGAATTTTATTATGAAAATTTTCATGTTCAAATAATGGTCTACTGACTTATTATATCACCCATATTAGTGATTATCAAGATTTGTGTACATGTGCTTCATTATTCCTTTTTTATACTGTTGATCTTGTTCACAAAGTACTTCAAAGCAAATCATAGGCATGTTATTTTACCCACATATATATATATATAAGTGTGACTCTGAAGGTATGCACAACTTTTTAGATACCACATTGCCTTTATCATACTTAGAAAAAATTAACAATAACTCACTGGTATCACATAATACTGCATTTATATTCATATTTCATCAAGTGTCTTTAAAATGATCCTTTTACTATTGAATCTGAATCCAAACAAGGTCCACACATTGCTTTTGGTGCTATATCTTGAGACTGTCTTAATCAAGAACAGTCCTCACCTCTCTCTTTTCTTCATGCCACAGACTTGGGGAAACTGAACATTTGTTCTATAGAATGTTACACGAAGTGGGTTTGTTGTCTCTTTGCATTTTTCGTGATGTCCTTTAAACTTAATATGGTGTGCTATGCTGTGCTAAGTTACTTCAGTTGTGTCTAATTCTTTCTGACCCTATGGACTATAGCCCCCCAGGCTCCTCTTATCCATGGGATTCTCCAGGCAAGAACACTGGAGTGAGTTGGCAGGTCCTTCTCCAGGGGATCTTCCTGACCCAGGGGTTGAACCAGTGTATCCTGTGGATCCTGCATTGCAAATGGACTCTTCACCACTGAGCCACCGCAGAAGCCCAATATGATATCCCCCATATTTTAAACTCAGATTCACTTCTTTTTTTTTTTTTTTAAGGATACTTCATAGAAGTCTGAGCACTTCATCAGTTCAGTACAGTTAGTCGCTCAGTCATGTCCGACTCTTTCCGATCCCATGGACTGTAGCACACCAGGCCTCCCTGTCCATCACCAACTTCCGGAGCCTGCTAAAACTCATGTCCATTGAGTCGATGATGTCATCCAACCATCTCATCATCTGTTATCCCCTTCTCCTCCAGCCCGAAATTTTTCCCAGTATCAGGCTCTTTTCCAATGAGTCAGTTCTTCTCATCAGGTTGCCAAATTATTGGAATTTCAGCTTCATCATCAGTCCTTGCAAATAATATTCAGGACTGATTACTTTTAGGATGGACTGGTTGGATCTCCTTGCAGTCCAAGGGACTCTCAAAAGTCTTCTCCAACACCACAGTTCAAAAGCATCAATTCTTCAGGGCTCAGCTTTCTTCACAGTCCAACTCACATCCATACATGACTACTGGAAAAACCATAGCTTTGACTAGATGGACCTTTGTTGGCAAAGTAATGTCTCTGCTTTCTAATATGCTATCTAGGTTGGTCATAACTTTTCTTCCAAGGAACAAGTATCTTTTAATTTCATGGCTGCAGTCACCATCTCCAGTGATTTTGGAGCCCCCCAAAATAAAGTCAGTCACTGTTTCCATTGTTTCCCCATCCATTTGCCATGAAGTGATGGGACCAGATGCCATGATTTTAGTTTTCTGAATGTTGAATTTTAAGCCAACTTTTTCACTCTTCTCTTTCACTTTCATCAAGAGGATCTTTAGTTCTTCTTTGTCATCTGCATATCTGAGGTTATTGATATTTCTCCCGGCAATCTTGATTCCAGCTTGTGCTTCATCCAGCCCAGAGCTTCTCATGATGTACTCTGCATAGAAGTTAAATAAGCAGGGTGACAATATACAGCCTTGGTGTACTCCTTTCCTGATTTGGAACCAGTCTGTTGTTCCATGTCCAGTTCTAACTGTTGCTTCCTGACCTGCATACAGATTTCTCAGGAGGCAGATTCGGTGGTCCGGTATTCCCATCTCTTGAAGAATTTTCCATAGTTTGTTGTGATCCACACAGTCAAAGGCTTTGGTATAGTCAATAAAGCAGAAGTAGATGTTTTTCTGGAATTCTCTTGCTTTTTTGATGATCCAGTGGATGTTAGCAATTTGGTCTCTGGTTCCTCTGCCTTTCTAAAACCAGCCTGAACATCTGGAAGTTCATAGTTCATGTACAGTTGAAGCCTGGCTTGGAGAATTTTGAGCATTACTTTACTAGTGTGTGAGATGAGTGCAATTATGCAGTAGTTTGAACATTCTTCAGCATTGCCTTTCTTTGGGATTGGAATGAAAACTGACCTTTTCCAGTCCTGTGGCCACAGCTGAGTTTTCCAAATTTGCTGGCAGATTGAGTGCAGCACTTTCACAGCATCATCTTTTAGGATTTGAAATAGCTCAACTGGAATTCCTTCACCTCCACTAGCTTTGTTTGTAATGATGCTTCCTAAGGCCCACTTGACTTCTCATTCTGGGATATCTGGCTCTAGGTCAGTGATCACACCATTGTGATTATCTGGGTCGTGAAGATCTTTTTTGCATAGTTCTGTGTATTCTTGCCACCTCTTCTTAATATCTTCTTCTTCTGTTAGATCCATACCATTTCTGTCCTTTATTGTGCCCATCTTTGCATGAAATGTTCCCTTGGTATCTCTAAGTTTCTTGAAGAGATCTCTAGTCTTTCCCATTCTATTGTTTTCCTCTATTTCTTTGCACTGATCACTGAGGAAGGCTTTCTTATCTCTCTTTTCTATTCTTTGGAACTCTGCATTCAAATGGGTATATCTTTCCTTTTATCCTTGTATTTCACTTCTCTTCTTTTCACAGCTATTTGTAAGGCCTCCTCAGACAGCCATTTTGCCTTTTTGCATTACTTTTCCTTGGGAATGGTCTTGATCCCTGCCTCCTATACAATGTCACGAACCTCCTTCCATAGTTGTTCAGGCATCCTGTCTATCAGATCTAATCCCTTGAATCTATTTGTCACTTCTACTGTATAACCATAAGGGATTTGATTTAGGTCATACATGAATGGTCTAGTGGTTTTCCCTACTGTCTTCGGTTTAAGTCTGAATTTGGCAATAAGGAGTTCATGATCTGAGCCACAGTCAGCTCCCAGTCTTGTCTTTGCTGACTGTATAGAGCTTGTCCATATAATCAATTATATTAATTATATGAGTACTTCATAATACATGAAAAATCAGGAAGCACATAATACCATGTGCTACTCTGAAAGATGCTATGATTGATGAATGGGTTCCAATGGTGACAGACTGATACATCCATTGTCAAATTCCCCCAACAAACCTTGATCTAATTGTTTCATTCATTGCTATCGATTAAATAAAAATTTTCATTAGGGGTTGTGAAATGATGAATTTTCTAAGTCTTTTATTTCTTCTATCCTTATTAGATGGAATTAGTTTGAAAAGAAATTTTCCTCATGAACTAAGGCAATACCATCTGATTGCTCTGAAATGCCATTCACATAGGAATGATGGGATATGCTTAATTCTTCCTCATAATTGCTATAAACAGTAGTGAAAACAATACTTCTGGGGGCTATGGGAATTCCTTTGGTTGGTTGCTTGATTTTTCTTTTTTTTTCTTATGTTTGTAACCTGATCACAACACTGCCTAGGAGAATTTGTAAAGATTTAAAATTTTTACTTTAAATAACCTGTAAAAGAGTACATTTCAAGTTAATATTCAATTTGGGGCACATCTTGAGAAATATTTTTTGACTTTTATGAATTGAATAGTCATTAAAACTTGAGAATTCATAAACCCATTGAATACATACTCTACTGTAGCTGGGCAGAACAACGTTTAACTTAAAGTTTCAGCAATAACTACAGGCCCCAGCACTCGTATAATGCTTGGCTAGACATGAACTGGTAACACTAGACATGCAAAGAACAAATTAAATATGCCTATTTGGTGTGTTTACTTTTTATTCAAGAGAATGTCAAACTTATAGAAAAGTTGAAAACATAATGCAAGGAACCTTTTTATCTAAACTATTTGAGAATAAGCTGAATATTTTAGTGAGTAGTCCCTGAAAAGGAGAACGTTCTCTTCTCTTATATAACCACAATAAAGCCATCAAAATCAGGAAATTAACATTGCTACCATCCCTGGAATTAGTTCATTTTTCCAAGAACCCTGGTCTGTTTAGTGGGCAATTTATTTGGAAAGTAAAATTTGATAGCTAGATATGCTCATTGCTGATCCCAAGCCCTGAGAATGAAAAGAACTAGGAATATATATATATATATATATATATGAATGCACATACACTCCACATTTATATCTATTCTATTCCGGTATCTATTTATACATATTGAAAACCATAAATTCATAGCAAAATATCCAATTCAAATTCAACACTACAGCTTTGTCCATTTCCATATTTGTAATTCCCTTCTCTGACAGTGAGAAACCTTACTCCTATTTTCCTCAAATGCTTACTTTTTTTTTATTAGTCCTTCTGTATTTAGCTAATCGGGCTTCCCAGGTGGCTCCCTGGCAAAGAACCCACCTGCCAATGCAGGAGCTGAAGGAGACTTGGGTTTGATCCCTGGGTGGGGAAGATCCCCCGGCGAAGGAAATGGCAACCCACTCCAGTATTCTTGCCTGGAGAATCCAATGGACAGAGGAGCCTGGTGGGCTACAGTCCATGGGGTTGCAAAGAGTTGGACACGACTGAGCAGGCACACATATTTAACTAATCCAGCTGTCCAGCACCGAAAAGCCCTTCTCTTTCTGCTTAAACTGCCATATGCAATACTCAGCTGCTTCTGCCACTCACTATCCAGCCCCTACAGACACTTACATTAGGTAGTGTTTGACATCCCAAGACTGAAAGCCTCTGCAGAGGTACCCAGTTCATGAAACTCAGATTCCAATCCCATGCCCTGGGCCTCATGCTTCCACCTCCAACTCAGATGTCTAGCTTCCTCTGCCTACCTGATGGAAAAAAAGCTACAGAAGATAGATGATAGATCAATCGATCTATCTATCCATCCATCACTCAAAACTAAATCTAGTCTAGTCCCAGAGATTCTTTTGTCCAGGGAGTTCTAAATGGCAGGTTAGATCAAGTCCCTGTGAATACTAGCGAGAACAACTTTCAGTCATTTCTCGGCACTTGCAAAACTATGTTCCAAGGGCCATCTCTGCCGGCATTTCTCTTCAGCATCTTTTCCAGAGGACGAAACTCCTTTACGGAGGACAGCCACCGCTAAAGTGGAAAACAGCACTAGCCCGAGCTGGCTGCGTCCCACTCGCTTGAGGAAGGTAAGGTGCAGAAGAGAGTGGAGGAGGGTTGGGCGCCAGCATGGGCACGCCTGGGCCTGGGGCGTTTCTGATTGGCTTTTTGGCATGATTACCCGAGGCCCCAGCTGCGGGCGCGGAGGGAGGGTGATATTCACCTGGGAGACAGCCTCCAAGCTTCGCCCAGGACCTCCCGGGTTTCAGCGCTCCGCCAGGCGGCGGCTGCGGCTGGGGTTGGGGGTTGGGGAGAGCACACCCTAACTGATCTGAGGAGCAGTGACTTAGGCTGTGGTTTCTAGGTGTTTGCCAGAGAAGCCTCGTGCCGTATTAAACTTGGGGCTCCTGAGTCAGATCAGACCACTCCGGGCTTCTTTACCATGAGGGTGTTCCGAATTGCCCGGAACGCAAGAGCCTGTTCTTTCGCCACTCCCCTCCCCTTGCTCCGCATTTAGTATGAAGTCCTACTGTGGGTGTTCAAACGACACAATATCCCTTCCCTAAAACTACTCTGATTTCTGCAGACTACCATCCTATCTGGCCTCGGGGTGCTGGGAAAGGAGAACGGAGAGGATTTGGGGTGGGGGTGGGGATTTGGAGTTTGGTACATTCTATAACCGTACCAGAGCTTTACTTTCCATTAAGAAAGAGACTACATAATGTCGATCTGGAGCGAGAGGTGAAAAATGAAAAACATATTCAGAGACAATATTTTAAAAAAAAAATTCCAACATTGATTTTAAATGGTGGATGACATTTAGCAATTATGTATCTATGAATACATAATGAAATATTTATACATAGATACATGTATATATTACATGCATATCTATGCATGCCATATTCTATATGAGAGATTTTAAACGTGTGGGCACAAACGGTGCGAACTGCGATCCCAGAGTGAAGAAGCAAAAGGCAAACGGATTTCTCTCCTTTCCGCGAGAGCCCTCCTCATCCCAGGCGCGTCTAGCCTCGTCCGGGGACGCTTACCCGCCCGGTGGCTGCGCACTTCTAACCCGAGTCTGCTCGGGCTCCAGCCAAGAGTCCGCTCCGCAACCGCTCACGCACCCCAGCCCCTGGCGGGGTGACACAACACTGGAGTCAAATTACAACCCTCAATTAACATATGAATCTAAGAACTTAACAGAGAAGGGGAAAAAAAAAAAAAAACCTGGAGCCGCCGCCCAAGCGCTCCACTAGCAGGAACTTTTCTCCGGGTGTAAAACTCTTTGATTGGCTGTTCGCACGCGCCTGCCCGCGCCCTCCATTGGCTGAGCAGACACGCGACCGGCGCGAGGAGGGGGCTGGGAGAGGAGCGGGGGGAGACACACTGGCGCGTGCCGCTTTTTAAAGGGGCGCAGCGCCTTCAGCAACCAGAGAAGCTTCGTTGCACGCGACCTGGTGTGTGATCTCCGAGTGGGTGGGGGAGGGTCGAGGAGGAGGAAAAAAAAAAAAACTAGACATTGCAGTAGAGACCCGGGAAGGGGTTTTTGGTTGAGCTTGTTTGCCAGTGCCTCCTCCGACCCTGAGCCTCCGAGCCTCTGCAGTGCAATGTCCCGCCTGCTGCATGCAGAAGAGTGGGCTGAGGTGAAGGAGTTGGGGGACCACCATCGCCATCCCCAGCCGCACCACCTCCCGCAGCCGCCGCCACCCCAGCCTCCTGCGACCCTGCAGGCAAGAGAGCATCCGGTCTACCCGGCCGAGCTGTCCCTCCTGGACAGCACCGACCCACGCGCCTGGCTGGCTCCCACTTTGCAGGGCATCTGCACGGCACGCGCCGCCCAGTACTTGCTCCATTCCCCAGAGCTGGGTGCCTCCGAGGCCGCCGCGCCCCGGGACGAGGCGGACGCCCGAGGGGAGCTGGTGAGAAGGAGCGGCGGCAGTGGCAGCAGCAAGAGCCCGGGACCGGTGAAAGTGCGGGAACAGCTGTGCAAGCTGAAAGGCGGGGTGGTGGTAGACGAGCTGGGCTGCAGCCGCCAGCGCGCCCCTTCCAGCAAACAGGTGAACGGCGTGCAGAAGCAAAGGCGGCTGGCGGCCAACGCCAGGGAGCGACGCAGGATGCACGGGCTGAATCACGCCTTCGACCAGCTTCGCAACGTTATCCCGTCCTTCAACAACGACAAGAAGCTGTCCAAGTACGAGACCCTGCAGATGGCCCAGATCTACATCAACGCCTTGTCCGAGCTGCTTCAAACCCCCAGCAGCGGAGACCAGCCGCCGCCGCCACCAGCATCTTGCAAGAGCGACCACCACCACCTTCGCGCCGCCGCCCCCTACGAAGCAGGCGCGGGCACCGCGACCGCAGCGGGGACGTCGCCAGCCTCGGGTGGGGCTCAGCGACCGACCCCTCCCGGCAGCTGCCGGACTCGCTTTTCGGCCCCGGCCTCCGCCGGCGGTTACTCTGTGCAGCTGGAAGCTCTGCACTTCTCGACTTTCGAGGACAGCGCCCTGACGGCGATGATGGCGCAAAAGAACTTGTCGCCTTCGCTGCCTGGGGGCATCCTGCAGCCAGTGCAGGAGGAAAGTAGCAAAACTTCCCCCCGATCCCACAGAAGCGACGGGGAGTTTTCCCCCCATTCCCATTACAGTGACTCGGATGAGGCAAGTTAGGAAGGTGTCCAAAACCCGGAAAACTGAGACAGAAACAAAATCACCCTTTTCCAGTGCACGGAGAGCCCCGCGGTAAAAGATCCCCGCACCCTTTTAATTTTTGTTAAGTGATGGTCGTTGTTTAGCAACGACTTGGCTTCAGATGGCAGCTACATTTGATGGTTTGCAAAAGCCGCAGCTATCCCAAACTTCCTATCGTCCATGTTGTTCGGTGAATGCTTGCTGTTAAAAGTTGTGTTCTGTTCTCCCACATTCTGCTCCTCCTGTAGATAGATAAGGTTTAATTATATGTACTCATACATAGCAACATTATTCTAGTTCTCTGCTGCCAATACGCTGCTAAAACATCGAATCTACTTCTTTGTCGCTGGTTTGTGTTTAATTTATTTTATGCCCTGGGCATCCATCCTTGTGTGTTGCGCGCACTCACGTGTGGCAGAGTGAGTATTCCGAAGTTGTCTCCCAAAATTCATTGTGAAACGCAAAGTTAATGCTTCCAAGGTGAATAAGTTTTGACTATGGAATTGTTGGAAAACAATGAACTTTGAGGTTTATATATTGCATAAGCATACCCAGTATATATATCGGACCGCGAGAGAACCTTGGCGTCTTTTCGGAAACTTGGCGCACGCACTTTATCAGCCGCCACTACTGCGGCTCTGGGACAAACTCAACTGCCAATTGCAGACCAGTTTTTTATTTTTATTTTTAATACGGCCACTTATGATCCTTATGCTCTTTACAAATGTTTGTTTTTAAAAAATAAGTAAATAACCTACATCCAGTAGTGTCAAAAGCATTTGGTCAATTTTATTTTGCTTTAATATCAGAAGACATATTTATTATTGAGTGTTTGCTACCATTTCTACTTATCTTGATTCATTTTTTTACTTTTTTCTACTCGAGATCATTTTATTTTAATTTAGCAAAGCCAACTGCCATTGTTTTATGTATTCCTTTTGCAAAATGATAAAAATAAATGTGAAAATAACTTTTACTTGTCAGTTACTTATTTCATTCTAATATAAGCATAAAAACAGTTTAAAATGACCTTGAATGTTTGAACTGTCTTCTATTAAATGCAAGTTTATGTGAACCACGAGTTTTGAAAAAAAATTCCGTTATAAACCTTGTAGCATCAAGTAATCCAATACAGAAAAGCGATTGGGTCAATAATTAAATGATGAGATAAAACCTTTCCCAAATTTTCAATACAATTTTGCCTCTAGAATCTTCCCAGGATCTTTCCGTGCTCCTTATTCCTATTCCCAACAACCTCTGCAAGGAGTCTGAGATCTCCTAGGATCTAGCCAGTAGTGAACTTTACCAGGATTAGCTATTTCACTTCATAAAAACTTTAGCCAAGTTGAAAGCTTTCCCCTCCGCCCCGAAGTTCAAATACACAACACAAGCTTTCTCTCCTTCCTCCCTCCTGCTCTCTCATTCTCTCTTCTTTGTAGGGGGCGGGGGCAGGGTTGGGGGGAGTAGGGAAGCCACTGAGAGGAAAAGAGAACAATGGAAAAGAACTTGATGGGAAAGGGGTATTGGAGCCCATTGATTCAAAAAATAGAAAACTGCAGTCATCCTAGGAAATGGTTGTGCTACACTTTTTTGTTTCCAAACTATTCTGTTTCTTCCAGTGAAGATGATATTTGCTTTAATCTTGTCCTTCTAAATTAATGCCTATGTTGAAAATGTTTAACTACATTTTTTAGTCAGTGGCAGAAACTAAAGACTGCACTCACACTCACCTCACCATTCTCAGGAAAAATATATCCTGGGTCTCAGGATCATAGATTTAGAAAAAGCTAATATGAAGTATGTGTGTAGAAAGCAGACTTTTTAAAATGTTCTTGGCAAACGTTGAGAGTAAAACTATTTATTAAAGATTGGGTGAATTTCCACTGGCTAAACTCCGCCGGATTGGAGAGGTTGATTTTAAGCCAAATCCTTTGTATTTTGTGTCTACGTTGAGATAAATTGTGACAACAGGGAAGCGGGCTGGAGGAAGGGGGGAAGTTAGAGAAGGTTAGTTTAACTGCTCCTGAATTCTCTTCCCGCCAGCACCTTGAAAAAAGGAAAGCACCACAAACTGGGTTTGCAGGAAAAGGAATGCACGCGAAGGGACGAAGTTCTGGTCTTGAGCAGGGAATCAAGGAACAAACTAATAACTGACCACCTAGGGATCCATGGCTTTCGCCTGAAGCTGACGACCAAGGGAAGCCAAAGACTCGCCAGCTCTCAGAGAAAGTGGTGGCTCGTGACACTTTCCAGAGGCAGAAACAATGCACCTGACCCTTAGATAACCTTTTGCACCCAATGAGTTTGCTGTGCTCCCTGATAAACATCAGGAATCTTCGGACTGTTGAATAAATCAAGCGATTGCTTCTAACACATTTCCATTTTGTTCTCAATCAGCAGACTCAACAGGCATAGACAGACGGCAAACTTGCAGGATGAATATACACATATTTTTATAGTTATTTGGCTTGGTTTGTTTGCACGCAGGTGTGGATGGAGAAGAGAACCTAGAATTGTTTTATCCGTTATGAATCAGTAGGGGAAGGACAAGACGAAGAAAAAATAAAGCTGTGGGTTTTTTTCTCAAAGAAAACAGTCTGTATTTCATTTTCCAAAGCTATTTATGCTTCTTTGGTGTTAACCAGAGTTAAAAGACTCTTAAAAGTTATTTCTTTTCTTCTTATGGACTCCTGGAAATTTCAACGGAAATGACACCAGGAACATCTTCCTCCACATCGTTTATAAATGAGGAAACTATTGTCCCTGACTCGTCCCAAAATTACACAGCTAGAAAATGTCAATATTCAGAACTGGAGCTTTCTACTCCCATCCACTATGTCAATGTGCCCACAGACTTTCTCTAAGAAAATAGATGGATAGGCGCTACAGCTATGTAAATGTTCAGGGATTCCCACCTACTGCCCCTTGTACCACAATGACAGTCAGATATTTATACTTTTAAATGTTAGTGGCATTATATATGAAGTGGAGAAAATGCCAGCTTCATTCAGTGGAGTCACTTTCCATTTCTGCTCTCAAGAATAGCCATACAGAATATCAGATTGGAAATTCTATATCACACTGATTGAAAAGTGAGGATGAATTCTTCTGACCCATCAAGAGATGCATAAAAAAGCCAAATTACTTTGCAATAAATTAAGTGCTCAAAGTTAAAACGAGGACTTCAACCTCTTTTCTTTCCTTCATTCTATTTCTTTCTTTTAACGCTGGCATTTCTTTGAAAGAGATGTCCAATCACATTTCCATTTTAAGGTTCTGCTATGGAGTTTGCATAACAAACGTTTGGCAGCTCGCTCTCTTACACTCCATTAACAAGCTGTAACGTATAGCTGCAGGTTGCTATAATCTCATTAATATTTTGGAAACTTGAATATTGAGTATTTCTGAGTGCTCATTCCCCATATGCCAGACCACTCCTGCCATGCTGACTGGTTCCTTTCTCTCCATTATTAGCAATTAGCTTCTACCTTCCAGTCAGATCCAAGTATCCAAGATACTAGCAAAGGAATCAACTATGTGTGCAAGTTAGACATGCTTAATATCACCCAAACAAACAAAGAGGCAGCATTTCTTAAAGAAATGAAGATAGATAAATCGGGTTAGTCTTTTGCGACGCTGCCCGTGCTTTCTAGAACTTTATATGCTTTAAACAGCTTGCTTTGTATTTTATCTTACATTCTGTCTTCACACCACCACCACTTTTATTGGGTGGAGGACTTTGGCTCACCACACTTTGTGAAACTTATTTGATTTCACAGAAAGCTGAAGAAGTTTCTTTTTGGCAACCAGCAAGTTTAAACACGAGTCCAAGGTACTTTGCTAACTAGGGGTCCAGCCTGACCAGAAAAAATGTGGGGTAGTTAATTTCCTTAATCTTAACTAAAGCAGGAGCAATGCTTTCCTTAGGCCTTTCTATTGATTTTAGAGGTTTAAACCTGAACCAAATAAGCAGTCTTTCATTAAAAGGATATCTTATAATTACTTCTCTCCTCTGTTCATTTGAAAGTTCAAGAAAGACATGATCAACTTCCTCTTGGCAGTTCCAGAGCCCACTTGGAGATGGAAACGAAAAGCAGCAAACCCATTTGGCAATGGCAATCTAGATTTGTCAACTGCAATCTGGAAAAACCAGCAAGTCCTGGTGAGAGTTAAACACGACCTCTAGCAGTTGAACCCATGGCAGTTGGTGTTGGGTGAAGGGGTGAGAGATGGGAGGTGGGGTAGCTGTAATAAAGGTGAACTTTTCCTCTGTTTTTTGACATTGCTCTCACCAGCCACCCTCACCCCAGGCGGAGCAGAGTCCCCGAGAGAATCGCAGACCACGGAGGTCCCTCCTCTTCTGCTAGGCCACGAACCAAAAAAGGCCAATGGAGAGGAGAATGGGTTAAATCCTGGGACGCAGGGGAGAGTCAGGGGAGGAGAGAAGTCGGGGGGAGATAAAGAAAAGGACAGGAACCAAGAAGCGTGGGGGTGGTTTGCCGTAATGTGAGTGTTTCTTAATTAGAGAACGGCTGACAATAGAGGGGCTGGCAGAGGCTCCTGGCCGCGGTGCCGAGCGTCTGGAGCGGAGCACGCGCTGTCAGCTGGTGAGCGCACTCTCCTTTCAGGCAGCTCCCCGGGGAGCAGCGCGGCCACATTTAACACCATCATCACCCCTCCCCGGCCTCCTCCACCCCGGCCTCCTCCGCGTCCACAGCCTTCCTCGGCCCCCCGCCGGCAGAACTCACAGAAGCGAGCGTCTCTCGCCGCCTCCCGCGCCAGGCCCGGGCCCCTCTCCTCCCCCAGCTTCGCAGCGGGAGCCGCCACTGCCCACTGCACCTCCCGGCAACCGGCCGGGCGAGAAAAGAGGCCGCGGGAAGGGAAAGCCAAGCAATGCCAAGGGGAGGGGAAGCTGGGGGGCGGCGGCGGCGGGCGAGCTGCGGGGTCGTCCGCGAAGAGCCGGGCTGGGGACTGAGGCACGGAAGCGGTGAAGCGGCACCGCGCCGAGGGCCTGGCAGACGCGCTCCGCGACTGCCGGGCCGGGCTCGCAGGGGAAGATGCGTTCCCCTTTTCTAATCAAAAATAGAGTTCTTCAAGCCCTCCCTTATGCTTAAAACATCCTCTATCCTGTGGATATACGGATGCTGTTACAGTTCTTAGAGTTCAAGCTCTGATTGGAAAGAGCGCGGCCACTGTCTCTCACAACCCAAGGCCCAGACGCAAATCTATGACTTCTTTCTTTCAGCGCCTTAAGAAAGACAGAACTAAGCACTGTGGTACCAAGATTTGAGGCCTCTCTACATCCCATTTCCTGTTTCAGTCCCGCTTCCAAAACCAAGAGAGAAACAGAAGAGGTTTTGGCTGCCTAGTCTGCAGGAAGTCAGGCCCATGAGGCAAGTTCATGCCGTTCTCCAGGGAAACCAGAAAATTCCTCCAAAGACATGAAACAAAAGATGCTCTCCAATACAAGCGTTTGGTTTTGTTTTTAGCTTTAACAATTCTGTTAAAAGTGTTAGTCGTTCAGTCCTGTCCAACTCCTTGGGACCCCACAACTGTAGTCCACCCCGGGCTCCTCTATGCATGGAATTCACCAGGCAAGAACACTAGAGTGGGTTGCCGTGCCCCCCTCCAGAGTACCGTTCTGATCCCGGGATCGAACCTGGGTCTCCCACATTGCAGGCCCGTTCTTTACCATCTCAGCCACCAGGGAAGCCCCACTGAAGAGTTAAGTGATCTAATAAAGGAAATAGTGTTCTGATGCGGGGTTCACCAGGCCCAGCTACTGTCAGGATGAGGCTGGAAGGTGTGAGCTAGGTCTTCGGTGACTGTCTTGGGAAGACAGCAGATGTAGTCGTTCTTAAGAGCCACTAGCCACCTATTTGTCTCTTTCAGAGGCCTTTCCTCACAATCCTTGTTGCCTTCCTGCCCCTACAAACACTTGGCCTTGGAATGTTGGTATGGGAAGGACTAGGACTGGGAGGGGTCCTTAGTAGGCATCATTTTTGGTCTTTGTGTCTTAAATGCCACAAAAGTAAGAGAGATCTGAAAACATAGGGCTACCTGTTGACCAGGAAGGTAGAAGTTCAGTTCCTAACAAAAATATACAGGATTTCTTTTCTTAAAATTTCTTATAACCCAAAAGACATTGATTTGGTAGGTCAAAGAATAACTCCAGGAAGCTTCCTACAGCATTCCCAGCTGAATCTGATCCAAATGGAGGCAAGGACCACACCATGAAGAGCACCAACCTACAGGAGTCTATGGTAGACTTCTTATTGACATTGCCTGTGGAAATGGACAGGAAAGGATACTGGCTATAGTAACCCCCTTTTGCCTTCTTTTTTATAACACTCATATTTCCAAGAAGAGAGGAGAAGACAGCTTAGATTCTTAAAGCCCATGAACCTGACTTCATTGTTGCTTTTAGCCTATGAGGCCATGACCATATGCTCCAGGCCTTAGGTACTTCAACTCTAAAGCAATACCAGCTGCCTTTGGTGGCAGAAGGGCATCAGTCCAGGAGGGGCAAGAACTTTGCCCCCTGTCTCCGTTAAGTGTAAGTGTTAGTCGCCCAGTCATGCCTGACTCTTTGCGACCCTATGGACTGCAGCCCACCAGGCTCTTCTGTCCATGAGATTTTCCAAACAAGGATACTGGAGTGGGTTGCCATTTCCCAAAATCATAACCAGTGAATGCTTGTGAAAAGCAGGGAGCAAGAATCCTCTTAAGCTACACAAACTCTAAGAGAAGTAGGGAGATAGAGTCAGGTTGTCATGATGCCTCTAAGGTCGGTATATGAAGTTGCATCACTCTGTAATAATTCAGTATGCGTTTAGAGGACCACTGACTTTGATGGAAGGGACACCCACCTATAACCCGAATGAAAAAGTAGTTGTTCTCTTGTGTTGATATTCCAAGAATAAAGAGAAAAGCAATTTTATTATTTAGAAGGCAGTGACCTCATGAAGAGCAAGACTTCCTTTGGTGACTACCTCTCTTATTCTTTTCAAACTCTTGCCCCACTCTCTCTTATTCATATTCCCTCATCTTCTCCTCCTTTTACTCAATGAATGAGTATTTCCTGGGTGCTGATGGTAGCGTAGCACTGGGGTTCACCACCCTGAGAGAAATACACACAAAAAATCGAGCCTCTGCCCTTTAGAGAACTTAGAACTTGGTGGGATCTCAGAGTAAAACATGGAAAAGCAGCTTTGTGGTACTGCAGATGAGAGTAGCATTCTTGCTTCAAATGGGTCACCCACCTTTGGAGTCTTATGGTAGCCATCAAACTATTTCATCCACAGTTACAAGGGTACCCTGCTCATAGCCTTCATTGTTTTCTTTCAAAAACAGCAGAGATTCTGAGTGGTTTGAAACCCTCAGTGCCAATCTTCAAATCAACCACAATTCTAGTCTCTTCCTTTTGAACTGAGGATACCTTTATTTTGTTTCTTATGAAGTGATTAGTGAGAGTGTAGTCATAAATTCATACCAGAAGAAACTGAGGCTCAGAGAGATTAAATGGCCTGCTGAAGGTAACTTGGCCTCAGCACTGCAGAGACCATGATCACAGGGGTCTCTGAGTCTAGGATCAGAATTCTTCCTGCCACATTTCACCTGCCTCAGCTGCATATTTTCAGCCAGTCACCTTATACCTGCTCCTCCTATTCTTGGTCAAAGTTGCTGGTGATGATAATAGAGATTCCTAAACTCATCCACTTTACATTTGCTCCAGAGAGATAATTTTCTGGAGATGATCATGGATCAGGCTCCAATATGAGGTGACAGATTTAAGAGATAATTGTTTAGAATAATTTTTCATTTAGAATGCCAGCTTTGCTCCTCTGATTCAGCTGATACTGGACACAAGTGCTCTTATTCTGTATAGAAATTCATTTATGCTCTCATCTGGAAAAATCCATCCAAATACTAAACACACATGTAGGTTAGGGAATGAGACAAAGAATGTTATATGAAAGTGTGTCCTGAAGAGTAATGGCCCAAAGCACGTCATTTCACAAAATTGTCCCTTTATGTAGGATGGGAAGAAAATGGGGCTATAATTTTTACTGTTTCTCTTGGAGGGTGAAGTAAATTAACCTGCTACATTTGTAACTGTGGATACATTCAATGATAGCATACATTTTTTATTCCCCTAGTCTTCTGAGCTATTGGCTTTTTCCCCTTAAACCTTCCTCCAGGTAAATATTTACCATTGCCTGACTGGTTCAGTATCTGAAAAAATATCTTTGTTTTGAAAAGTTCTGTTCTCTACATATCAAAAATCAGTATTCCCTTTTATAAATCTTTATTCGTTGGTTTTGGGCTTCCCAGATGACTCCGCAGTAAAGAATCCAACTGCCAGTGTAGGAGACAAGGAAATGTGGGTTCAGCCTCTGGGTTAGGAAGATCCCCTGGAGAAAGAAATGGTAACCCATTCCGGTATTGGTATTCTTGCCTGAGAAATCTCATGGACAGAGGAGCCTTGCAGGCTACAGTCCATGGGGTCACAAAAGAGTCAGACACAACTTAGAGACTAAAAAATAGCAATTCATTGGTTTAAAGCAAGCTCTTCTATACTGCCTGTGACCTAAGTGTTTTCACAACCTGCCCCCCTCAACACACATAAGGAGTGAAGTGGAGAGTAGAGGTGTTTGAAATGCAGAAAATATTTCTAATCAAAAAAGGAAAGTTTGCAAGCAGTTAACTGGGTCACGCTTTAGAAACAAGAAATAAACTTTGTACTTGCTGTCTTACCTATATAGTTTCCCTCATTGCTCCTTCCCATCTGCATCCCAGGACAGCACCTGAGAATTTAGTTCAGAGCCCTTTTTGCCAAAGCCTAAACCCAGACTGACTCTTAACCTGTCCCTCATGACTATACATGTGACCCACCTGGCCAAACTTCCCCTACTATTTTGGACTGTCTCTATACCTCCTGTTTCCAGAAAGGGAGTTCAAAGCTGTGACAAAGCATCTTTCCTACTTAGCGTTGCTCTCAAAATGACCCTAAGGAATTCACTGTAGGCCAGGAGGCTACTTTCCCAACATTTTGTTGTATGTATCTGTCCTTGTCCCTCCAGTGCATCCATTTTGCTGTCAACAAAGAGAGGTCTGACCTACTCAAACCAAGGCCACTGGCTCTGTTTCAGTGTTTTCTCATATGTGCAAGGACTGGAGGGTGGGGCTAGGAGGCCTGGTTGCTCAGCCAAAGACTATATTAATGAGGGAGTCCAGGCCTCCTTCAGGGCTGTAGAAGGGGAGGTAATCTATTTGGTCCATTTGGGAGAGTCCCTGGAGCACTTTCCCAGGTGCCAGGCATTTTATATGTAGGTCCCTTGTGGTGCGCCCCTCTCCACCCTCACTCTCTTAGGAAATAAAGAAGAAAATAATCCATCTTGTTAACTAGGACTTGTCCCCAAAATCCTGCTTTCACCTCTGAGCTTATCTCTTCTGGGTGACTCACCAATCCTCCAAGGTCTAGTGAAGATTCATCTTGCTTTCTTTTTTCCTGGGACCTCAAGGGAAGCTCTAGATACTCCACTGTAACTGCTATTTTAAAAGGGCCAGCCCCTTGAGCGTAGGTAGCCATGTCTACTTTGACTTTGCCACCCTCCCAGTGGTGGACATATAGTGCCCATGGAGGAAACAAGTGCGGGTCAAGGTCACTCAAGCCTCTGAGTGCTCTGCCGGCCGCAGAATCCATCCCTTGTCACCTTTCTCTTTAAATTAGATGGACTCATTAAATTGATTGCAGCCGACACCAGAACCTCTTTCTGCCTTGAAAACTCCTACAAGGCCTAACAGGTTCTTCCCTCCATTTTTTTACTTTTGTCCTAACCCTTGAACTCCCCAGGCTGGGGTAAGTGCTCCCAGCTGTGTGCTATGGTCCTCTTAAGTGGTGTCGTTAACTATTTTGGAAGCGCTCTTCCGTGAGCCCCTCGAATGAGGGCAAGGTCTTAGGCACCTGTGCAGCCGAGCTCAGAGACCCCCCCCCCCCAATATGCCTTTCTGTGCTTTATCTGGAACGATCGATACCCGAGGTCGGTTTTGGAAAGCGGCTTCCCGCGCTGACCCGGTGCGGTGGGGACCTGAAGATGCGCGGCAGCCTCCCGGACCACCGCGCGATCCCTGGAAGGCCGGCGAGCCCAACCAGCCTCTTCCCCGACTTTCCCTCGCTGCTTGAGTTTTCTAGAGCCTCTTTCCCTTCCACTCTCAGTCTTCCCTTCCTTTCTATGAGCTCTCGCGGGCTCCACATTCATTTTCTACTTTGAGTAGCCACGTCTCTTTCAACCCGCGCTCCCTCAACCCTTAAGTCATCCATTAAGTTCCTTTTTCACTTTTTTCTTCCATCCCCCACGCCCTCGATCTTTGGTTGCCAATACTGATCTTTCTTAGCTAGTGATTGTATTTCGCGTCTCTGCTCCTTAACCAAAGGCGCCCTAACCTCACGGCTCTCCATGCCTCGGGTTTTCCCTCTTGGTCTCTCGCCTCCCACCGTCAGGGCCAGACCTGAGCAGACACTTCACTGCCTGGCGAGCAAGACCGCTCCGCCACCTCCCAGCGGCGGGGCAGGAGCAAGTTAACATCTTGAAAAGATGGAAAAATCTGCAGCGCCTCCTTAGGAGCAGCTTCCGGCATCGGCCCTTAACCCTGGCCCGGGAAGGGAGCAGAGGTGGGAGGTGTGGGTGGGCAGAGCTGGGGAAACCGGATCTCGTGTCGGTGTGACCAGCCCTGAAGGTTTTCTCTCCCAGGGTTTTCTTTCCCCTGTTCTTTCCCCCTCCCCCCTTTCTCCAGACAAAAATACCCAGCAATGTTTCGTTGGCTGCGCTGTCGACTTTCGCCTCCTAATCTCGGTTAAATCAACTCGGGATCACTGATGCAGGTCAGCATCAGCCCATTTGTGTGATCAAGAGTCAGAGATCTCTATTTCTTTTGCGGTCAGAATTCTTCCCCGGGGCAGGCACCTTGCTATAGTAACCTTCATTTAATACTTGCATTATCGTTAGCATCTGAGCTCATCAACATGTCTTTGGGAACGATCCCTCCGCCAGCCTTTGGGACTTCACTCGGGTTCAAGGATCACCTTTTTCAAATTCACCTTGACTGCAATCTAGAGACTTGCAGGTACTTTTAATACCAAATAGCCACTAAGCAATACTACAGTTTTCAGGATGATTTCTCTCTAAAAACAATCCTCAGTTCTTTCTGTCCCCGCCCCCCACCACCACCTTTGTGTACTCTTTTTCAATTTATTTTCGCCTAGGCAATAAATGAAATTCTCCCAAAGACTCTTCAATCAGTGAGAGTTTTTGGTTCATCATGCTTGTTAACAGGTTTGCAGGACACTTATAAAGAACAGTAGAAAGAATGAAATGAGCCATTCAGAACTGTGTCCTGAAGTTTACCAAGGTAATCGATCCTTTTACTGGGTCCTCCTGAATTTTTCAACAGTAAACTAGTTTCATCTCTAACAGATGGTTTCACCATTAGATGTTTAACAGATAGCAGAAGATTTACATAATTTCTAAATTTACACCATAAGAAAGATAAGAATGAATACTTAAGACATTTGGTTAAAATAATAATACTTATAGAAATCAGAAGAGAGAGGGAGGGAGGGAGAGCACACACACTACTGCAGAACTTGCAGAAGGATTTGCACCGGTAGGACTTGTGGTTGCTTAATGTCTGCCCAAGTCTAGAGGTATTCACCAGGACAGCTGGCAAGTAGGGGGTTAATCATTACAGAAAGTGATACCTTTCCAGTTTGCTTTATACAGAAGGGCAGTAAAAATTTATGCTTCAATAGAAGGATAAAACATATTTTCAGAGTGTAGCTGTCTCCTTTGAAAGTTTAATTTCTAAGGAAATGTAGATCATCTGTGTTATGGAACATCCCTTGCTCTCCCTAAAAGAACTATGATTTTGTAAAAGATTATCTTGATATTCCTAGGCTATGTGAAAACTTCTTACGTTTCTGAAAAGTTCTAACATCTAATGCTTGTTAAGAATATTGAACCACAGCTCAGTGGTAAAGAACCTGCCTGCCAATGCGGGCGGGAGAAGTGGGTTTGATCCCTGGGTCAGGAAGATGCCCTGGAGAAGGAAATAGCCACCCACTCCACTTTTCTTGCCTGGGAAATCCTATGGATAGAGGAGCCTGGCGGGCTACAGTCCATGGGGTCACAAAAGAGTTGAACGCGACTTAGCAACTAAACAACAATATTTTTAAAAGAGAAAATTCTCCAGATAGTTCAATAAATTAGGTAATATTGCTTGGCTAAATTAGTTTCCTTTCTTGCAGTGCTTAAAAAGAGAGTGTTTTATCCTCCAATAGTCCTAATTACTGTTAATCACATTTTAATTTAGATAAATTTATCAAATGCTTTTTTTTTTCATAGAGATGATGCTTCTTTCTTATATTTGTGGAAAATAATTCATAGATATAAATAAGATAGGTATATCTTATTACTATTTATCTCTCTGGCATTGTGTTTTTCAGTTCCAGTAAAACCAGGTTGAAATCGTGTTCTGTCACCAGCTAGTTATTAACAAAAACAGTATTCATTGCCATCCTGGTTTTAGGCAGCATCTGAAGCTCCCTGCAGTTTGATTCTGTGATTATTAACTCACTTCCCACCAGTATCTTATACAGGCCCATTATCTACTGTCAATATTTTTATAGCCTATGAGGAGAAATCCTGCTTACTTCCTGTTAGAAGGGAGGGAACAGGGTTTTTTCTTCTTTTTTTAAGTAGATAAATATGTACTCTACAAATATGTTTGACTGAGGAGGTAAAAAGGGAGGGAAAGGAGAGCCTAGCATCTGCTGTCTCACGGGCTCATTGTGTGGTTAATAATTGCTCCAGAATAGTTTTACAGGGTGTAGGCTTTCAGAAACAAGGGTTACTGAAAGATCCAGGCCTGAAAAATTTTTTCAGTTCTGTTCATACCCCAAATCCTAGACAGTAGGTAAGGTTTTTGTAATTATTGATGTTGTTTTAACTAACTTACCTCAGTATAAACCGTTTGTTTTCCTTGCTTTGAGAAATCTCTTAAGGTACATTTTCCTGAAAGGAATGAACTGGTGTATGGTTTCCCCATTCAAGAGAATGCAGCTTCAAAATGTAAGACTGTCACAGGGATATACTATGAATATAAGCTTAGTATTGTCAAGGCTCTACTTTGTATAAATAAACACTTTTTAAAGAGTTTATGCAAATATGTCTTTAGCTCAAAGTATACTTTAAAAAGTGACATTTATAACCTTCCTGTATTCTTTATCTCAAGACTACTCTGATCAACTAAAAGATTGAGGTAAGTGGTCACGGATAAGGGATAACAAGAAATATTGTGGTGAATCATGATATTTTTAATATAAATTGACACATAATGTTCCACTTGGAAAATTTTCAAGTTGAAAATGTTTCGGTCAAGAATTAGAAGACTCTGTGTTTAGAATTATATCTTTTTAAAAGAGCAGAGATGTGAAGTCATTCAATCCAATTTTCACTCCTAGTTTTCTCATTAGTTCTGTGCACCTGCTGCTGCTGCTGCTGCTGCTTCTAAGTCGATTCATTTGTGTCCGACTCTGTGCGACCCCATAGACAGCAGCCCACCAGGCTCCCGCGTCCCTGGGATTCTCCAAGCAAGAACACTGGAGTGGGTTGCCATGTCCTTCTCCAGTGCATGAAAGTGAAGAGTGAAAATGAAGTCGCTCAGTTGTGTCCGACTCTTAGCGACTCCATGGACTGCAGCCTACCAGGCTCCTCCGTCCATGGGATTTTCCAGGCAAGAGCACTGGAGTGGGGTGCCATCGCCTTCTCCATCTGTGCACCTAGGGCAAAGTATTTACTTCTGTGAGCCTCAGTGTCCTTATCTATATAGGAGGAAAATCAATTTAACCTGAGCTTCCTACCTTATAGGTTGTTATGAAAATCATAGGTGATCATATATGTTTATATATGTATGTATATATGTATATTTAATATATGTGTATATGTATATGATAACACGTAGGAATCATATAAGATAACGTATGTGTCAGTCAGGTTAGGCCATGTTATGCTGTGGAAACAAGACAAAAATCTCAGTGATCTAAGCAACACAATTTTATTTTTTGTTCAAAATAAAAAACCATAACAAATCAGTTAGTGCTTAGCCTGTTATCTCTTAGGAACCCAGAATGACACAATAGCCATCATCTCAAACATTGTTAATACCCAGATACAGATGGAAAGAAGGGTCTAGAAGCAATTATATCATCTGCTTGGGACTGACACATATCACTTTAGTTCCTAATTCATTGACCTGAGCTATTCACAAGGCCCCATCCAACCACAGCGAAAGCCTACTGTGGAAAAGACCTAGGACTATACGGAGGACAGCATTAACTACCACCACTCTTCATGGGGGGAAATTGTAAATGGCAAAGTGCTTTACAGCTGAGAAGTGTAGAAGTAGACTGAGGATTTCTAATAATTAGAGTCAACATGAATTCATTTAAAATCAGCACCGGTTTGTGATTTAACCCTCTAAAGTGAACTTACTTGGAGGTCATTAATTTAAATGGTATGGATATATTTCCTTGGAATTACAGAAAACATTGGCCCAGAGCTTCCAGAGATGAAGCTTGACATTTTACTTCACCCCAAGCTAGATCAACGTTTTCCTAATATATAGGTCTTTAGACATTCACTGAAACGTCTAATTAAAAAATATATACAGGTGTGATGTAACAATAGAATCTGTTTCTATGTTCTTTAAGGAGCAAAAATCGTCAGAAATAATTGCTGTATATATCATTTGTGGATAAACCAGTCATTTCCAAGATTAAATAGCAGTCAGATATAAGGGAGTAAGAAAGAGCCAATTTTAGCTAATATTACAAAGTGGAATGAATATACTAAAGTGCCAATAACCTCTCTTTTGAGAATATTTTTCATTGTGAAATTAGGTCTCAGTTCAGGTGGACTCATTTTGCTTAGGATTTAAGAGCTGGGATTGCAAATTGGTGAGAGATGACGATGACCTGGGGCTTCCTTGTTAGCTCAGTGGCAGAGAATCTGCCTGCATTGCAGGAACTGCAGGAGACATGAGTTCCATTCTGGGTGGGGAAGATGCCCGGAGAAGGGCATGGCAACCCACTCCAGTATTCTTGCCTGGAGGATCCCATGGACAGAGGAGCCTGGCAGGCTAGAGTCTATGGGGTCGCAAAGAGTTGGACACAACTGAGGCAACTTAACACGCATGACAATGACCTGGATCAGGTAAGTAGTGTGAATGGTGCTGCTGCTGCTAAGTCGCTTCAGTCATATCCGAATCTGTGCGACCCCATAGACGGCAGCCCACTAGGCTCCCCCGTCCCTGGGATTCTCCAGGCAAGAACACTGGAGTGGGTTGCCATTTCCTCCAATACATGAAAGTGGAAAGTGAAAGTGAAGTTGCTCAGTTGTGTCTGACTCTTAGTGACCTCATGGACTGCAGCTTACCAGGCTCCTCCATCCATGGGATTTTCCAGGCAAGAGTACTGGAGTGGGGTGCCATTGCCTTCTCCAAGTGTGAATGGTGAGGACCTGTCAAATTTTGGACCTAGTATAAATGTGTAGACAACAGAATTGGCTGCCATATGAAAGTGAGATATGAGGGGAAAAAAAGAGGTATGAGCAATTGGAGGAATGGTGTTGCCATTAGCTGAGATGAGAAAGAGCAAAAGAAACAGCTTGATTGTGATGGGCAGGAGGATCAGTTTGGACACATTAAATCTTCTTTAAGGAGCTCTTAGTGACTTAACTGCAGAGTATCAAGAAGGATGAATCTGTTAAAACAAAAATAGAATGACATTTAATTAACTTTAAAGAAGCGGTAGTGGAGAGAAGTCAGTGTATCATTTGTTGTTGTTTTGTCACTAAGTCATGTCCAACTCACTGCAACCCTATGGACTGTAGCCTACCAGGCTCCTCTGTCCATTTGATTTCTCAGGCGAGAATCCTGGAGTGGGTTGCCATTTCCTTCTCTAGGGGATCTTCCTGATCCAGGGATCAAATCTGTGTCTCCTGGATTGGCAGGTGGATTATTTACTGCTGAGCCACCAGGAAGCCCAATATATCATTAGGAAATCTGAATTCTAATCACTTAATAGTTAGGCATATGAGTTCAAATCCTGGCATCTCTACTTACCATATGGTGTGACCTTGAATAAGTTATTTAACCTCTCTATAGAGTTTTGTTTCTTCGTTTGTCAAGCAAGTGTAATCATTTTACTACTTTATAGATTTATCCATACTGTGGGTTTAACACAATGCATTGCATATGATGAGCAGACAGTAAATATTTGCAAATATTTTCCAAAGCAATAACATGGCTTGTCTCTTTTGCTAGATTTGAGACATACAGAGATATCTCTCATTCTCCCTTTATTTGCTAGCCCTAGCAAAACATTTGAAATAGAGTAACTGTTAAATTAATGAAACGGAGAAGGCAATGGCACCCCACTCCAGTACTCTTGCCTGGAAAATCCCGTGGATGGAGGAGCCTGGTAGCCTGCAGTCCATGGGGTCGCTAAGAGTCGGATATGACTGAGCAACTTCACTTTCACTTTTCACTTTCATGCATTGAAGGAAATGGCAACCCACTCAGGTGTTCTTGCCTGGAGAATCCCGGAGATGGGGGAGCCTGGTGGGCTGCCCTCTATGGGGTCACACAGAGTCGGACAGGACTGAAGCGACTTAGCAGTAGCAGTAAATTAATGAGAACCTTCAGCTGAGTGGAGCTAAGAAAGGCTGGAACATGAATCCCTTTCCTAACATTGGCCATTAGTTATTGTTCTCACTAAATCCTGGTAGTAATGATGGGAACAGTTTTATATAGGTGATAGAGATTGAATAGATCTTTGACTACAGAGTGGTAAGGGAAGTTATGTCAGTTAAAAGGAAGAGCTCCCAAAAAAGCAGAGAGATAGAAAGATGTAGGATATTCTCTTAGCTCAGATTCCTCAGGAATTAATTAAATCTCTGTTATGGCCTAAATATGTTACTCCTGTATATTTTCACACAAGACTGGTACCACCAAAATGGAAATATAAAAGCAAATGAATCAGAGTAAGCTAAAAGGATGCCACCTCATGGTATAAAGAACTCCCCTTGGAACTGGGAGATCAGAGCTCTCCTCATTTCTGTGATAAGCATGGACTCCTTGAACCTTGCTTCCCTGGTGGCTCAGACAGTAAAGTGTCTGCCTGCAATGTGGGAGACCTGGGTTCGATCCCTAGGTCGGGAAGATACCCTGGAGAAGGAAATGGCAACACACTCCAGTACCCTTGCCTGGAAAATGCCATGGTTGGAGGAGCCTGATAGGCTACAGTCCATGGGGTCACAGAGAGTCAGACGTGACTGAGCGACTTGACTTTTCTTTCCTTTCCTTGAGCCTTAGTTCTTACATCTACTCAAACTTTCAGGCTTATTGTGAGGATTAGATGAAATTGTTCATGTGAAATTTACTAATACCTTTATAAACCTATTTGTAAACTGCAAAGACCTATTAATGCACAATGGAAATCCCAAATTTGAGCAATAAATTGTGGATTAGAAGTACTTGAGAGGGACTTAAGACTGCATGTTTCCACTACAGGAGCACGGGTTCAGTCCCTGGTCAGGGAACTAAGATCCCTCATGCTGAGCAGTATGGCCAAAATTAAAAAAAAAAAAAAAAAAGATTAACAAATACGGAACAAATATACAAAGTGAGGAATTGACATGTACAGTAATAGTATGTCCAAATTAATTTGAATTGAAGATATGTGTAACACATAAAACTATAAAATTTTTAGGAGAAAATCATTGTGACCTAGAGTTAAGCAAAGAATTTTTAGAGTTAACACTAAAAACATGATTTATAAAAGGAAAAAAAAACTGATAAATTGGAGTTCATCAAAATTAAAAGTTTTGCCTTTCAAAAGATACTATTAAGATAATGAAAAGGCAAAGTAAAAGCTGGAAGAAAATACTTGCAAATCATACATCAAATAAAGTATATTTGTGCAGAATATATAAGAAACTCTCAAAACCCAACAATAAGAAAAGAAACAATTTAAAATAATGAGTGTGATGAAATCATTCTGCATGCTGATTGTGGGAATGGCTATATGAATTCATACATGTGTTAAAACTCATAGAAATGCACATCAGAAAGTCAATCATTTCATTTAAAAAATAAAATAAGAAAGGGAGTGCTTAAAATAGTAACTGTGATTCTAGAAGAATAAAATTGCTACCAGAGAAAGTAAATGAAGAGAGATGGTCAACTCATCTTGATGATTCAAAGTGTATGCACTATGATTACTAAAGAGAAATTATGTCATATATCATGACTTTATTGTCATAACTCAGACCCAGTGAGAGAGAACAAAGATTGGAGTCAAAGTCTAGAACATAATGCTTATTCATCTTGAGGGTGACATTGCTTGGAAGAATCCAGGTTTTAATAATAGATTGGCCAACACATACATCGTTGTAATTTAACACGTAAGTTCTAAGAAAATAGATTTTACCAAAATCCCATAATTAAAAAGGATATAGAGAACAAAGAAGAGGTTCAGAAGAAACACATCCAAATGGCAGTTAGAAAACAAGAAAAGTAGAAAAACACATTCTGTATTATATTCTTTTATATCAAAAGGTGTGTGTGTCTGTGTGTGTGTATACACTTGCTTTTTCTCTCTTACTAAACTCTAAATTTCTTGAGTGCAGGAGCCAAGATATATGAGACTTAGAGGTGGCAATCTTGTTAGGAGAATGAGGTAGAGGTGGAAAGCTCCTAACAGCATATGTGTGTAGAAGGTACTTTTAAATGGTACATATAGTGCTTTCCTTAAGATTGTATGCTTATTTGGGATGGGAGATGGTGAATAACAGATATTGTGGTAGATCTAACCACAGTCTAACCACTTACTGATACTGTCAATTATGAGAAATATTCTGTTCACGTTTGTACCCCTTGCAACACTGAACATACTGACTGGTATTCCATAAATGCTTAATTAAAATTGTTCATTTGAAATTGAGTAGAATCCTTCCTTCAATTCTCAGCTGTTACCTAAATTGTCCAAGAAAATCAAGTCCTTTGACATAGGGTGCAAAAGATGTTAAGGAAAAGGTCAATCACAGAATAATTCTATCCCTTGTACCAAGTATTTAAGCTCACTTCTCAATTAAACAAAGATACCGTTTGAGGTGAGTGCAGAAAACTGAATTTTCCACACCCTTAGAAGAAATTTCAACTGCACGAAAAGCACAGCATCTTAAAATGTTCTAGGCTGATATTTACCAGTCAGACTCCTCAGAGAAAAAAAGCTTATTATATTAGCAAAGACATTTTATTTTGAGAGTGAATGTGATTGTTATACTAGAAGTCACAAAAAGTTAATCAATTATAATCCCAAGTTAAATTTTTTGAAACATGAGCACAATTTTTAATCAAGGCATTTACTGAAGTATGTAAGTGAAGAAAAAAATGACCTTTGGATCTGTCCTTGCTTTGCCTGGATGATTAATTTCAATTTTTTTTTGCTCTACACACCCTGCCATAAACTTTTTTATTTACACTTTATTGTAACTGACTTCATGTCATTTGCTCTTGCTTAATAATAATCGGTTAACAGCAAGTGCAGGTGTTCTCAAGGATGTGGCCCTTCCAGAGAGCGGTACTAAACAGTTTTTTTGAAAAATCATTATAAAAAGCATAAAGATAAAACTCTCATTCCAGTGTCTGGCAGGGGAAAAGATCTACCTATACCTATGCAAAGAAAGAGTCAAGGATGGAGAAATTGAACAGTAAAAATTAGTAGTAACTTACCTGTTCTAAATTTATTTGTTGCCCTTCTTCTTAAGGTTTGATCAATCACACCCAGTGGTGGCCACCCTAATTTGCCACCCTAATTAGTGGCTAGCAGCCTAATTTTTACATGGCGATTGTTCTATGTTTTCAAGTTATGTTTAGATGTTAAAAGTTATAATTAAACTTTTGGTTGGCTTTCTGCAGAGTTTAATTGCTGATTTTCTGAGATCATGACACTAATCCATTTTCCTACCCTCTCACCAATGAGCAAAATTATTTCTGCTTCCCTACTCATGTTAGAAGTACATTCTCTCTCCTTTCATTTCACACACTTGGGTGCCAAATTCCTCCAAACTGTGATCCACTTCCATCTTCCACATTTTCTCAGTCCAGTCTCCTGGTCACATCAGCTTCTTCGGGATGATCTGAAGCTGTCCTCAAAAGTTGCCCCCATTCTTCGCTCAGCCTTTCCTCCCACCAAATTACCACCATTATGAACAATCTTTAGATTAAACAAGGAAGATTCTAGGATGGTTAGGAATTAATGTGTAATCTGGGAGAGCCTGTCTACCCATTAGAATATTGACTTGGATTAATTTATTAGCTGTTTAATATCCTGAAGGCATAGCATACAGACGCTAAAAGGAGAGGCTTAAGCTAATATGATTCTCAGATCAACAGTGAGGCTCAGGATTAAAAGGAGAAGCAGAATAAGGGGAGAGAGAGAGAGATGAAGATAGATTGAAAGAGTCTTGGTTGCTGATGGTTAGGATAATGTAGGGCTTCCCTGGTAGCTCAGCTGGTAAAGAATCTGCCTGCAATGCAGGAGACCCTGGTTCCATTTCTGGGTCAGGAAGATGCCCTGGAGAAGGAATAGCTACCCACTCCAGTATTCTTGGCCTTCCTGGTGGCTCAGATAGTAAAGAATCTGTCTGCAATGCAGGAGACCTGGGTTTGATCCCTGGGTTGGGAAGATCCCCTGGAGGAGGGCATGGCAACCCACTCCAGTATTCTTGCCTGGGGAATCCCTATGGACAGAGGAGACTGGGGGGCTACAGTCCATGGGGTCCCAAAGAGTCAGACATGACTGAGCCACCAAGCACAGCACAGCACAGAGTAATGGTGATAGTTGGAAGAGGAGCATCATTATAGAAGTAATAGAAACAATTGTCAAAAGGAAGGCAGATTCTACTGGACACAAAATAGAGGCCAGATGGATCTTTGGAGTGTTTTCATTTGAGAAAGCCCCTCTATCCAAAATCTCAACCCTAATAATCTTAGGACCATTCACTCTGTTATTATTCTTAAATGAACTTCTTTGATTGTAGGCAATTCCCTATTTAAAGTTAGACATCCTGAGGATATTGTTTATTATGCCAAAATATTATATTGATCCTTAATTTCACTTTTTAAAACTAACCAATTAAAAGAAATTCCACATATAATAGACAAATTAATTAAGATGCTTTTATATGCAAGGAACAGGAAGTGTCCTTCAAAATGATTAACTCACCAAAAAGTAAATATGAGCTCACCTATCAGAGAAGCTCTGCAGTCAGTGAGGGTTTGGGCATGAGCATTTGAGAACAATTTTCGCAATTTTGTCAGGAATCTTCATCTCATCCTCTGCAATTTTCTCAGCTCTGTCCACCAACATGGGTTGACTTTGTTCTCAGCTTGGTGTCCCTAATGCAAACTGTATAGTTCTCAGCAATTCACAGCACTGCCTGCTTCCTTATTCACATCCAGAGGGAGAAAGTGTGTTTTTCCCAATAACAAAGTAGAACTCTTGAGCTCCACATTGATTGGGCTGAATTAGGACATACACTTACTCTTGGACCAATCATTTTGTCAAGAGAAATGATATTACCCTTAATGACTTAGAGTCTATGTGTGCTACAGTAAGAAGAACTCAACTATAGGGGAGACAAGTACAGTGTTCACTATGCTGAACGCATGGTAGACTTTAATAGATGGAGAGAGAGGTCCAAAGCTTGGACATTCACTAAGGGTAGGCTTGAGTAAGTTCTTTTAGAGCTAAGTCCTATTTCACAGAGTATCTCCTGAGGACAGCGGGCATCTAGCAGTGTAGGTGATACCATGAAAGGAGAGGAGAAGAGATCTGTAAATGGCATATTCCACTATGGGACTCGTCCTTTTTCAGCACTAAATTCACGTCATGGATGCAACCTGCTACATTGTCAGCATAATGAACAGGGTGATTGTTCTGGGTCACTGAAAATCTGTTCATCTACATCTACAGAGAAGTTTTATTTGCCAGTGCAGTCCAGAGCCTTCTGGTAGATTTTGCTGATCCTCTGCACAGTGGTGGAAATCACCACCCCCACCATCACCACCACCTGCTACAAACAACCCTTTTCCAGAAGAGATCTCTTTGGTTCTGAATATAATTCTACAGGAATTCTGCCTTTCCTTCTTGTCTGAAATTAGCTATTTCCATATCACACTGAAGTTAGTTAAAGATAACTAGGTGGCTTTCTCTTACTTCTGAAGAATTTTACCCTTACATCATCATGAAGGCTTATAATCAAGCTAAACAAAGTTAGAAATCAAAACTGTTTTGCTTTTAAACACTTCATTTGCCAGAATAAATCCCCAAAATAATGAATGCTAGTACTTTTTTTCGCTAAATAGAACAAGCTCGATAGTGGTTTTATCCTCAGGCTGTGAGAATCACCTGGGTGTGTGCCTTGATCTTTCCTCAGATGTCTTAGATTTAATTAGTCCAGAATGATAACTGGGCACCAACATTTTCTAAAATACACCTTTTGAGATATAATTCACTTATTATAAAATTCACCCATTTCAAGTAATACTTATTACATCCACAGAGTTGCATGTGTGCATGAGTACTAAGGGGTTTCAGTTGTATCTGATTTTTTGTGACACTATGAACCATAGTCTGCCAGGCTCCTCTGTCCATAGGATTCTCCAGGCAAGAATATTGGAGTAGGTTGCCAGATCCTCCTCCAGGGGGTTTAATCAACCCAGGGCTAGACCCATATCTCATGTCTCCTGTATTGGCAGGCGGGTTCTTTACCATTACTGCCACCTGGGAAGCCCCCAAGGTATCTACATTTAAATGCCCCTCAAGAGTTCTAATACTTGGATAGGTAAGAGTTGAAAACTACTGAGCTGAAACAAATTTTTAACCTCTGAGACAACCTAATAATCACCTGAACTATAAGTTAAAAATTATTCTAAAAATATTCCAAAATTATGTAGTTTTAACAAATTAATATACTTTATTTTTTAGAGCAGTTTTAGGTTCAAACAAAATTGAATGGAGAGTTACAGAGCTAAAATTATGTTTTTGAACTATCAAAAGCTCTAGTTTAATTGGGATTCTTTGAGAGGTAAATAGAAAAGTCTTTAATAAGTTCAATGTTTTCTTAGGAAAAAATTCATAAAATAGCTATTCTCCTTTTAGAGCTACTGGGTATTCATTTAAAATACAAGGTGAACTAGAATAAGGTTTTTTTCTCTTTTTTAAAAATCTATTTTGAAACTTATTGATTGACACTTTCCTGGCTTTCCTTTATTGGAGAAATAAAACACTCAAACAAAATTTTGATCATAAATAACTGAAAATATCCAATATTAATCTAATTCCTATACATTCTTTTCTACTTTGCTATAAAAGATTAAAAAGTTTAATGTATGTGTGTATATATGTATGTATACAAATGATATTGTCATTTGCTTTGAAAGAAGTATTGATCATCCTCAGCTAAATTTGATTTACAGAACACATTTGTGAACAGAAAAGTTTTAATATGGACTATTTAATATGAACATACACTGTGATCTAAACTGTCATAAAGAAAAGCATCCTTACACTAGCAGTTTCTAAGCCATATTAAAGCAAATAGAAGTTTTGTAGCCGTTCGGTGAATTTAGACTGTGTGTGTGTGTGTGTGTGCGCGCGCGCAAGTGCGCTCAGTCGCATCTGACTCTGCAATGGTATAGTCAACTAATTAAATCCAGGCTTCTTATCTCCAAGAGAAAAACATGCCCCAGGTTACTGCTACTCTTCAGTTTGGGTCCCAGAAACTCATGGAACAGACTTGAACTTTACTCACAGCCTGAAGCAGAAACTGCCTACTAACAGATAAACCCATAGGTGAGAAGTAAATGTGTGTTGTATGCCACTGAGAGTTTGTGATTATTTTTATGGAGAAAAAGCGAAAACAGAACCATACACTAAGATAGGGAACAACAGCAGGAAAAATACATACTTGGTGGGGTGGGGGTGGTGGATAGAGAATGATATGGATGGGAGTGAGCTCAGTTCTGAGCATATTGAATATGAGGTGCCAATGGAATTTCAAACAGTGATGTATGAAGGCTGAGGATGTCATCTGAACATGTTTCAGAGTAAAAGCCATGGAAGGGAACAGGATCTTTAGAGGAGACAGAGTACATATGTGCATACTCTTATTGTCAGCTTATAATTCTCCTCTTGTATCTCTTTGCTCTTGTTTTAACACACACACACACACACACACACACTCTTTCCCAGGTAGCGCTAGTGGTAAAGAACCTGCCTGCCAATGCAGGAGATGTAAGAAATGTGGGTTCAGTTCCTGGGTTGGGAAGATCCCCTGGAGGAGGGCATGACAACCTATGTTCTTGCCTGGAGAATCCCACAGATAAGAGGAGCCTGGTGGGCTACAATCCATAGAGTTGCAAAGAGTCCAACATGACTGAAGTGACTTAGCATGAACAAATGCATTCCATTTCTCCCTGAGAATTCTTCCCGGTTAATCACAACAGAGAAGTTTCAGGGGCCTTTGTCACCTTTTAACACAGAACCACAGGCAAGGATCATAGCCCCTGATCATATCTGGGGAGCAGCTGGGACTTTAGTCCTAAGCTCTTCAGCCCCACAGCCTAAGGGCTGGGATTCCTCACCTGGAATACAATCCTCAGCCCTCCTAGGTCCCTAGGGTTGCACTTCCCCAGAGGGTGATGGGGACCAGCTACTGCATATTCCTTTAGATTCCCCTCAATAAATGCTTTTGGAGGTTAGTGTGTGTGTGTGGAATTGAATCATTCCACCTTTACTTGCTCAGCACCCACTCTTCTGCTTTTCCTCCTACCTTACGGGCAACACACTTTCAGCCTTCTTTGCTTGTTCCTAATTATCTACCTGATTTCTAAATATCACAGCATCCCAGGACTCAACCTTCTTAATCTTCGGACTTCTTTATCAGTGTTCACTCACTTAATGAGCTCCTCCAACCACTGCTACTGCTACTGCTAAGTGGCTTCAGTCGTGTCAGATTCTGTGCGACTCCAGAGATGGCAGCCACCAGGCCCCCCATCCCTGGGATTTTCCAGGCAAGAACACTGGAGTGGGTTGCCATTTCCTTCTCCAATGCATGAAAGTGAAAAAATAAAGTGAAGTCGCTCAGTCATGTCCGACTCCTAGCGACCCCATGGACTGCAGCCTACCAGGCCCCTCTGTCCATGGGATTTTCCAGGCAAGAGTACTGGAGTGGGTTGCCATTGCCTCCTCCGATCACAGGACTTTCAATACTATTCGTAATTGGTAACTTCAGTATAGACCTCCTCCTTAATCCCCAGCCTCACCTGGAAGAACTTTCTACCTGACATTTCCGTTTGGACAACTGATGGCCATCTCAAGGTAACATGTCAAAGACCGACCTCCTGATTGTCTCTGCCTAAGCATGCTATACATGTAGGCTTCCCTCTTTTAGGCAATCTTTCCAGTTGTTCAGATTAAAAATCTTGCAGTCCTATGTGACTCTCTTTCTTTCACACTTCATACACAATCATCAAACAAATCCTGTTTGCTCTCCTTTCATAATATACCTGGAATACAACCACTGCCATCATCTCATGTCTGAATTAAAGGGATAACCTCTCCCTATTTTCACCCCTGCCTCTGATCATCTATTCTCAACATAACAGCAGAGTGATCCTTTTTTCAAACACAAGTCATATCATTCTGCCCCTGTGCAAAACCCTCTAATGGTTGTTTGGTTTGGTTTTATTTTTCACTCAGAGTAAACCTAAAGTTACTAGAAAGGAACCAGGCCCTACACATTCTAACTTCCAGTTACTGCTCTGATCTAGTCTTGGACCCCTCTCACCCTGCCCAGTAGTGAAGAGCCCTGAGGGTGGGCTTCGTCCTATGGGTCTGTCTTATCAAAATCCCCATAGAGATTTCATACCTTCTTAATATGTCTGTAGCATAAGAATGACATCTGGTCTCAGAAAATTTATTGACAAGAATTATTAACCACTTATTATTGTGTATTATTATGCTGTTATTATAATTATGGAATTATACAAGAAGGGGTTCACTGTGGATGGCTGAGAATACAAATGCTTCCAAGATTCCTAATTTATAGTTTGATTCAGAGTCAGAGCCCATGAAAAGATGGACTGCTCAAACTTCTGAACATTAATTTCTCCTAGTTGATAGCATATAAGGGAGTTAAGGGAGAAGGCAATGGCAACCCACTGCAGTACTCTTGCCTGGAAAATCCCGTGGACAGAGGAGCCTGGTAGCCTTCAGTCCATGGGGTCGCTAAGAGTCAGCACAACTGAGCAGCTTCATTTTTGCTTTTCAGTTTCATGCATTGGAGAAGGAAATGGCAACCCACTCCAGTGTTTTTGCCTGGAGAATTCCAGGGACGGGGGAGCCTGGCGGGCTGCTGTCTATGGAGTCCCACAGTGTCGGACACGACTGAAGCGACTTAGCAGCAGCAGCAGCAAGGGAGTTAAAGATAGTCAGGATTGGAAAATAAAAACATTTTCAATAATTTATCTATAAGTGTGGACTCTTAAACTTGATTCAACCCTTGCTTACAATCTTAAGTTGAATCTAAAAAAGTTTTAACTCTGAAGGGACAGGGTCAGAAAGAGTACTTCTTACCACTAGTTTCTACCAATATTAGATTTGGCTAGGAGGGGTAGCGTTAAAATGAAGTGAAGTGGAAGTCACTCAGTCATGTCCGACTGTTTGTGACCCCATGGACTACAGCCCACCAGGTTCCTCTGTCCATGGAATTCTCCATGCAAGAATGCTGGAGTGAGTTGCCATTCTCTTCTCCAGGAGATCTTCCTGGGGACTGAACCCAGGTCTCTTGCATTGCAGGCAGATTCTTTTCTTCCCTGAGCCACCAGGGAAGAAGTTTCTACCGATGTTAGATATGGGTAGCAGGGGCAGGGTTATTGTGCAACTGATAAGGCTTAAGTGTCAGGGCCCCTCATGGGCATGGGCCCTGTGAGCACTTGGAGTTGCTGGGAGTGAAGGAGAGTTCCAGATGGAGAAGGAAAGCCAAGTCACAATCAGGAAGCATTTCTCTGTAAACGTTTCTGAAAAATTGCCTAAGGATATCTTAGAAGTCAATAGGCTAAATCTCCAAGTCTAAATAACTGATTCTTGTTGTTGTTCAGTTGCTTAGTGGTGTCCAACTTTTTTCGACCTCATGAACTGCAGCACACCAGGCTTCCCTGTCTTTCACTATCTCCCAGAGTTTGCTCAAACTCGCATCCATTGAGTGGATGATGTCATCCAACCATCTCATCTTCTGTCATCCCCCTCTCCTCCTGCCCTCAATCTTTCCCAGCATCAGGGTCTTTTCCAATGAGTTGGCTCTTCCCATCAGGTGGCTAAAGTATTGGAGCTTCAACTTTAACATCAGTCCTTGCGATACACAGTCAGAGTTAATTTCCTTTAGGATTTACTGGTTTGATTTCCTTGCAGTCCAAGAGACTCAAGAGTCTTCTCCACAGTTTGAAAGCATCAATTCTTTGGCACTCAACCTTCTTTATGGTCCAACTTTCACATCCATACACGACTACTGGAAAAACCATAGCTTTGACTATATAGACCTTTGTCAGTAAAGTGATGTGTCTGCTTTTTAACATGCTATCTAGGTTTGTCATAGCTTTTCTCCCAATGAGTAAGCATCTTTTAATTTCATGGCTGCAGTCACTATCAGCAGTGATTTTGGAGCCCAAGAAAATAAAATCTGTCACTGTTTCCACTTTCTCTCCATCTATTTACCATGAAGTGATGGATGCTATGATGCCAGATGCCATGATCTTAGTTTTTTGAATGTTGAATTTTAAGCCAACTTTTTCACTCTCCTCTTTCACCCACATCAAGTGGCCTAATCATTCACTTTTTAAATCTGATTTTGTATTTATGTTTTTAAAGAGGCAACTCCCAACCCTGCTGCTGCTGCTGCTGAGTCACTTCAGTCGTGTCTGACTCTGTGCGACCCCATAGACGGCAGCCCACCAGGCTCCCCCGTCCCTGGGATTCTCCAGGCAAGAACACTGGAGTGGGTTGCCATTTCCTTCTCCAATGCATGAGAGTGAAAAATGAAAGTGAAGTCACTCAGTCGTCTCCT
The DNA here is from genome assembly GCF_027580195.1 of Bos mutus. Classification (NCBI taxonomy): domain Eukaryota; kingdom Metazoa; phylum Chordata; class Mammalia; order Artiodactyla; family Bovidae; genus Bos; species Bos mutus. The sequence goes on along the minus strand of NC_091622.1, from coordinate 30,712,258 downwards.
ACTCCTAGCGACCCCATGGACTGCAGCCTACCAGGCTCCTCTGTCCATGGGATTTTCCAGGCAAGAGTGCTGGAGTGGGGTGCCATTGCCTTCTCCGAACTCCCAACCCTACCAAACTGCAAATTCAATACTTTGTAAAGCCTGCTTCTACCACAGTGAAAGGGAAGCCCTACTAGCTCAGCTAGTAAAGAATCCACCTGCAATGCAGGAGACCCTAGTTTGATTCCTGGGTCAGGAAGATCCCCTGGAGAAGGGATAGGCTACCCACTCCAGAATTCTGACCTGGAGAATTCCATGGACAGAGAAGCCTGGCAGGCTACAGTCCATGGGATCGCAAAGAGTCAGACACTACTGAGCTACTTTCACTTTTCACCCCAGTGAATGGCTATATCTTATGAATGTTGTAGATAGTTCACTCAGTTGCTAAATAATAAAAAATTGCCTGAGATAATCAGATTTCTTGTCTTTTATTTATGAAGTCGAATAAAATGCCAAAATTACCCCATGTATTTAATTGATTATTTATTTTGGCATAATTTGAGGATTTTAACATGTCTTTTAGCACCCTGAATGGGAAAAATATTAATATGTTAACTATAAAAATATTAGCATTTCTACTGCAGTTAGCATAACATTCTACCTCCAAAAGAGAGCAACCTTGTTATTATTATTTGAAAAATGTGGTACTACATGAGGCAACTGAATGATTCTAACCTGAACAGTAGTATAAAACTATTTTCAAGAAGATTATATGACTATTTGTCATATCCTCAAATCTTTATAATCAACCCATTATGAGAAAATATTTAGAGCCTAAGTAGTTCAATAAATGATTTAAATGGTTTGTAATTGCTATTTGGTTAAGTATTTCAGAACAAGGTTATTATTGATTCACTTATTAATAATAATATTATACACAAAGTTTATATCCTTATTGATTTACATTTTGTCTTCTGGAAAAGCTTCCTAGTAGGTACTGTATGTTCCTTTAAAATTATTGCTGGCTGTAAAAGTGGGCGCACACACGCCAGGGTGTGCGTTAGGCAGCTTTTACAATGCTCCCTGGGTGTGCTAGGCCTCTGGGGCATTGAGCCAAAAGTGAAGCTGCCATCATTCAACAGTATAAAATGCACACTGTGGTGTGTCATCGCAATTATTCCTTTTTATGGCTTTGAAAGAAGGCTTCACCTTCCCTTCAGTGACTTTAAACATTAACCTTCCAGTTCTCAGAAGTACTCAAAATGGTTCAACTCTATATTTTCCACAAACAAGATGTGGTTCATTAGCAACTAATGCTTCCTCACCATGCAAACATTTTCATCCATGACAAATCCCAACTTCAAAATGTACAAGGTTTTGTAAGAAAAATTTGTGGAAGAAATTTTCAAAAGTATATATTTTCTGTTAAACTGGAGAAACGAATCTTATAGGAGTATTTCCCAGTATAAATATTTTCTAAAAACTTGGGCTTTTCTTGGGGTGTTTCCATGTCATACATTAATAGCTTTTATTCATAAAATTTTTTAAGATGAATACATTTTCTAAATTGTTAGAAATGAAATCATTTTAAAATGAAATCATTACTTCCCACAAACTTAACATCTTAACATCCTTTAACATCCCTTAATAGTTGAGGGATCATCAAGACAAACACACAAAAACATTAATACTAGCCATGTTTTCTAGGACTTTGAAGTTTATACATATTCTTCAAGTTAATACATATTCGCAAATATTTTCCAGTACAAGCTAGAGAGATATGCAACAAATTACATTTTTAAAATTAAATTTTATTAGAGTATAGTTGCTTCACAATGTCGTGTTATATATGTATATCACTCTTTTTGGAGAAGGCGATGGCACCACACTCCAGTACTTTTGCCTGGAAAATCCCATGGACGGAGAAGCCTGGTAGGCTGCAGTCCATGGGGTCACTAAGAGTCGGACATGACTGAGCAACTTCACTTTCACTTTTTGCTTTCCTGCATTGGAGAAGGAAATGGCAACCCACTCCAGTGTTCTTGCCTGGAGAATCCCAGGGACGGGGAAGCCTGGTGGGCTGCCGTCTATGGGGTCGTACAGAGTCAGACACGACTGAAGCGACTTAGCAGCAGCAGCAGCAGTCACTCTTTTTGGGTTTCCTTCCCATTGAGGTCACCACAGAGCCCTGAGTTCCCTGATGCTACACAGTAGGGTCTCATTAGTTATCTCATTAGTTATCCATTTTATACCTAGTAGGATATATATGTCAATCCCAATCTCCCAATTCATCCTGCTTCTCCACTTCCTCCCTTGGTGTCCATACATTTGTTCTCTACATCTGTGTCTCTATTTCTGCTTTGCAAACAGGTTAATCTGTAGTGTTTTTCTAGATTCTGTATACATGCATTAATATACGATACTTATTTTTTCTCTTTCTGACTTATTTAACTCTCTAGGTCCATCCACATCTCTGCAAATGACATAGTTTTGTCCCTTTTATGGCTGAGTAGTAGTTCACTGCATATATGGACCACATCTTCTTTATCCCTTCCTCTATTGAATGGACATCTAGGTTGCTTCCATGTACTGGCTATTGTAAACAGTGTTGCAATGACCATTGCAGATGCATGTGTCTCTTTGAGTTATGGTTTTCTCAGGGTATGTGCCCAGTAGTGGGGTTGCTGGATCATAAGATAATTTTATTTTTGGTTTTTTAAGGAATCTCCGTACTGCTCTCCACAATGGTTGTATCAATTTACATTCCTAACAACAGTGTAAGAGGGTTCTCTTTTCTCCACACCCTCTCCAGCATTTATTGTTCAAAGGTTTCTTGATGGTGGCCATTCCAACTAGCCTACCTAAGGAGGCTGCTGCTGCTGCTGCTGCTAAGCTGCTTCAGTCGTGTCCGACTCTGTGCAACCCCATAGATGGCAGCCCACCAGGCTCCCCCGTCCCTGGGATTCTCCAGGCAAGAACACTGGAGTGGGTTGCCATTGCCGGAGGCAAAAGAACTCTATTCAGAAAACTATAAGACACTGATAAAAGAAATAAAAGATGACAGAAACAGATGGAGAAATACACTGTGTTCTTGGATCAGAAGAATGAACATTGTGAAAATGACTATACTACCCAAAGCAATCTACAGATTCAATGCAATCCCTATCATATTACCAAGGCAGTTTTCACAGAATTAGAATAAAGATTTTTATAATTTGTATGGGAACACAAAAGACTCCAAATAGCCAAAGCAATCTTGAGAAAGAAAAATAGAACTAGAGGAATCAGGGTCCCTAACTTCAGACTATGCGACAAAGCTACCATAATCAAGACAGTATGGTACTGGCACAAAAACAGAAATATAGATCAAATGGAACAGGATTGAAAACCCAGAGATAAACCCATGCACCTACGGTCACCTAAGCTATGACAAAGGAGGCAAGAATATACAATGGAGAAAAGACAGTCTCTTCAATAAATGGTGTTGGGAAAACTGGACAGCTACATGTAAAAGAATGAAATTAGAACACTCATTAACACTACACACAAAAATAAGTTACATTTTGAATAAGAGGTAAATCCCAGGGTTGAAATTATTAAAGAAGGACTTGATGACATTTATAAGAATGGGGGAGTGATTTTGTGGATGAATCAAGATGTAGAGAGCTTAGAAAATTTTATAGAAATACTACTGCATAGAACTTAAAAGGATGTCATATCAGGATGAGGAATGATTATAACATTCTTAATAGAATTTATCAGGGGAAATTATAATTGGGTGAGAAAGAAAAAATTTATACTGTGTTAAAGTTTGGAAGGCTACTAAGAAATCAGTTGGTAAATTTTCTTATACAAGACAATCAGCTGAGTATTTTTCAACAATTTTTTTGGATAGACTCCTTTAAAATGGTCATCTGGCTATCCGTTGAACATCTATTGTCGAAAAAAACAAACAAACCTAATTATTTTGTGTAACATCCCCTTCCTCTGTTGAGCAACTAACTAAGTTGGTATTCACAGTGGGCTTAAATTTACTCTACTAGAATTTGGACCTACCAGATTTTTTTTTCTCTTCTATAAAATAATACAAAGTCTGCCCTTTCAAGAGATTTACACCTCTCAAACATCTCTGCATAATTTCTCCCTCACTCATTTTGCCCTCAGACCAACAAGTCCATCTGCTGAATAATTTCTCATTTGACATTGTTGTGTGATCTCTACTGTACTCTTTGTACACACCTTAGATTTATAGTGTCTCTAAAGTGGACACCCAGAATTAGCCATAATTCTGCTTGGCACAATGGACTTTTACTTCTGTTGACATTATCAACCTCTGTAATATGCTTTTAAAGTAGCCAACATCTACATTGGCTTTCTAAGATCTTATTTATGTTGTTGGATTAAATTGAGTTTTCAGTCAGATAAAATGACCAGGGCATTTTTTAAAATTTATTTTTAATTGGAGGATAATTGCTTTACAATATTGTGTTGGCTTCTGCCATACAACAATGTGAATCAGCGTAACCATAAACATCCCCTCCCTCTTGAACCTCCCCCCACTCACTCCCTACTGTATCCCACACTTCTAGCTTGTCACGGAATACCTCATTGAGCTCCCTGTGTTATGAAGCAACTTCCATCAGGGCATTTTTAAAGAAACATTTTGTGTGGTAATATTAGGTCATCTATACCTTATTCATGTGCAATTGATTTCTTTAACTTTGGTATAGGATTTTATATTTAGGCTTGTATTAGGTTTTTTTCATTCATCCATCGCAGCCAATAAATTTTTATTTAATCATTGATAAATTAGCCAGACCACCTAGATTTATGCACTTGCAAACATAACAGAACTGTTTCTTATTGTAATCAGATATATAGACACATGGAGCATGAATGTTAGAAGCAATTTATCTGAGACTCCATAAAAATAGGAAAAACTGATGCTTACTCTATGGAATCATAGTGAAATTTAGATGAGATATTGTATGTAAAGTACTTAGGACAGTTTGTGGAACCTAATTTATCTATTTTAAATATCATTATATCCTGCAGGAGTGGAATGTATGTTGAAGCAGGAATATAATAGTAATAGTGGAAGAAGCAAATGTGTTTATTTCAAAAAACAGGAGAATTCAGAAACACTTGAAAATGAAAGCAAAAGTTATGACTAGTATTGATTAAACATTGATACATGTTAAAATTCATGGGCATCCATTTTATTTTTACAGAATGAGTCATTAAAACTAACTACTGGATTTTGAGTTTAACAACAGGATTAAAACCATATTTGAAGTTGATTACTGGTAGTGTATATGTAACTTAGGACTTCCTAGGTGGTGCTAGTGGTAAAGAACCCACCTGTCAAGGCAGGAGACCTAAGAGATGTGGGTTTGATCCCTGGGTTGGGAAAATCCTCTGGAGGAGGGCACAGCAACCCATTCCAATATTCTTGCCTGGAGAATCCCCATGGACAGAAGAGCCTGGAGAGCTACAGTCCATAGGGTATCAGAGAGTTGGACATGACTGAAGCGGCTTAGTGTGCACTTTATTGTCTCTTTATTGAGACAAAATGAGGTTGGAGTTCATACAGGCGGGTAGCCACATTGAGCACACCTCAATGTGTTTGTAGCCAGGCGGGGAAGCAGAAGGAATGGAAAAGTTATTTTTTTCAGAAATTAAAAAATGGCCAAAGGTGAATATGCATATAACTAATCCCTAAACAAATATCAATCCATATATGAACACAAATCAATCCATATATACACAGCAAAACCTTCATTTGATATCAGAGAGGCTAAGGTCAGAATTAATTCTCTTCTGTCTCCTTTAACTTTGATAAAACTTTAACTACTTCACAATATTGAGTATGGAATGAAGATCTGAGCACACAGTCTGATTTTCCTTGTTTGTATTTGCCTCATCTCAGAATGGCCTTGGGCCTTAGATATCATGACCCAGAGAGCCTGGCATGGCCAAGAAGACAAAACATTCATCAATGCCTAGTTCTGCTTCAGTGGAGAATTTGGGACTTTAATTCTTTCACTCTACTCTACTCTCATAATTACCAGAGTGAAATGATAAGGAAGCAGAAGAGATTAAGAAGAGGTGGCAGGAATACACAAAAGAACTATACAAAAAAAGGTCTTAATGACCCAGATAAGTAAAATGGTGTGGTCACTCACCTAGAGCTGACCATCCTGGAGTGTGAAGTCAAGTGGGCCTTAGGAAGTGTTACTATGAATAAAGCTAGTATAGGTGACAGTATTCCAGCTGAGTTATTTCAAATCCTAAAAGATGATGCTATTAAAATGCTGCATTTAATATGTCAGCAAATTGGAAAACTCAGCAGTGATCACAGGACTGGAAAAGGTCAGTTTTCATTCCAATCCCAAAAAAGAACAATATGAAACAATGATCAAACTACCACATAAATGAGCTCATTTTACATGAGATTATGCACATGTGAGCAAGGTAATGCTCAGAATCCTTCAAAGTAGGCCTCAGTGGCACATGAACCAAGAACTTCCAGATAGAAGTACAAGTTAGATTTTTTAAAAAGGGCAGAGGAACCAGAGATCAAATTGCTAACATTCACTGGATCATGGAAAAAGCAAGGGAATTCCAGTAAAAACATCTACTGCTTCATTGACTACACTAAAGCCTTTGACTGTGTGGATCACAACAAACTGGAAAATTCTTAAAGAGATGGGAATACCAGACCACCATACCTGTCTCCTGAGAAACCTGTATGCGGGTCAAGAAGCAACATTTAGAACTGGACATGGAACAACAGACTGGTTCCAAACAGGAAAAGGAGTAGGTCAAGGCTGTATATTGTCACTCTGCTTATTTAACTTTCGTGCAGAGTACATCATGCAAAATGCAGGGTGAATGACTCACAAGCTGGAATCAAGATTGCCGGGAGAAAGATCAAGGGCTTCAAATATGCAGATGATACCACTCTAATGGCAGAAAGTGGAGAGGAACTAAAGAGCCGCTTGATGAGGATGAAAGAGGAGAGTGAAAAAGGTGGCTCAAAACTCAGCATTCAAAAAACTAAGATCAAGGCATCCAGTACCACCACTTCATGGCAAATAGATGGGGAAAAAGTGGAAGCAGTGACTGATTTTATTTTCTTGGGCTCCAAAATCACTGTGGATGGTGACTGCAGCCATGAATTTAAAAGATGCTTGCTCCTTGGAAGGAAAGCTATGACAAACCTAGACAGCATATTAAAAAGCAAAGACATAACTTTACCAACAAAACTCCATACAATCAAAGCTGTGGTTTTTCCAGTAGTCGTGTATGGATGCGAGAGTTGGACCATAAAGAAGGCCGAGTACCAAAGAATTGATGCTTTCAAACTGTGGTGCTAGAGAGGACTCTTGACAGTCCCTTGGACTGCACGGAGATCAAACCATGATCAACCCTAAATATTCACTGATGCTGAAGCTGAAGTTCCAATACTTTGGCTACCTGATGTAAGAGCCAACTCACTGGAAAAGATCCCGATGCTGAGAAAGATTGAAGGCAAAAGGAGAAGGGAGCAACAGAGGAGGAGATGGTTAGATAGCATCAAGGACTCAAGGGACATGAATTTGAGCAAACTCTGGGATATAGTGGGACAGAGAGAGAAAAAAGCAGTCATTATGGCATTCAGATCCTCTGTTCTACGTGTTTTTGACCTTTACACAATTTGCCTAGGTAAACCAATAAATTTACTTTCTGCTTAAACAGTTTGAGTTTAATTTCTGTCTCTTAAACAATCAAATGAGTCTTACTACAAATATCACTTGCGAAAATAGCATTATTCTCAGGCTTATCTAGGGTCGTATCCTTGGGCTAAGTAGAAAGTAGCAGTAGAAAGCTGCCTACTTGAATAACAGTGTCTCGACTCCTTTTCAAATTCATTTTTATTGAGTTGCACTCCAGTGGTAAGTCCTTAGATTTAATCAAATGTTTAAAGCAACTTACAAATAAATCATTTACGACACTGATGTTGTTGAGGATATTGTGTATCCCTAGTCGTCCCCATACAAAGCCCCACGTGAGAATTTTTTTCTGAAATATATACTGGTACTTTGCTTCTCTTAAAGGAACTGCTATGCTTTCATCTTATGAAAAAGAGGGTCATGAATTAAAAGAGATCATATCAACCAAAATGGGATGAACTAGGTTATTTTAGGAGACTTTCATAATATAGTGAAAGAACATTGATTTGAAGTTGGAGACAGAGACCTGGGTTTGAGTCCCTAAATTCATGCTCCACATTTACCAGCTGAATGGTCTCTAGCAGATTATTTAGTCTCTCTGGACAGAAGTTTTCTCTTCTGTAAAATAAGCCTCTTAATATTAGTCTTAACTAATGGAGTTATGTGGTTAAAAGTACTTTGTAAACTGTAAAGCACTGCATAGACTTTAGTTATATTGTTATAATAATTGTATTTATAATATATAATATATAATTATATATATAATATAATATATATAATATATAATCCAGTTATATAATCAAACTGGAATTTTCTCTTACACACAAGACGATTTCTTTAAGGAAGAAATCCTTTTATTTTTCACCAGAAGTTTATACTGCTTAAAAATACCATAATCCTACCCATCTTTAAAGAGCTTAAATTACATCCTTATCAGAATCATGAGTTGTAGTTCCATTTTACACTGGAGGCAAATAGAAGATTATGGAGAGGAAAAGGCAAGCAAGTCGTCAAAGGCTGAAAAAGGACTAGACTTTATGCAAATGAAAATCTGGAATGCTAGGCAGCCCGGTCTTTACTAGAAGGCAAAACTACAGCAGTGAGTCGACAATTCACTGTCTTTTTTCCTACTGTTTTTCAATATCTCTGCCCTGAGCCTACCCTAAAATGTAAGGGCTGAAATTTTAAAAGGAAGCTTCCTCTGTTTGGTAAAGATCAATATTGAGAGTGAGGGATAGTAATTGGCACCGGCATCATTGATTTAGACCCCAAGCCACACTCATTGTGTATGCATCTATTGCTGATCCGTGGGAGAGAGGGGCGCAGAATTCACTTTCTTCGTCTTTAACTGAGTGTTGCTCAGTTTTTCTGCCAGCGTTGTTAGAACATTGCTAAAAGGCACAAAAGCTCATGGAGGTGTCAAACAGCAGGGATGAGAGGCTGAGCTTTCCCTCATCCGTGAAGGAGTCAATTAAAGAACAAAGACAACTCTTGAGTTTTAAGATCACCAATCCAAGTTGTTCCAGAATTCTCGTGTGTATTTCAAATTCAGTCTCCGTATACTTCTTCTTTATTCCTAAAAACTGTATTTATGTGGTGCCTCTTGTGCTTTTAAGAGCACAGTTATAGAAGCAGTTAGTTTTTTCCTTATATTTTGTTCCCCTGTGTGATTCCGTTTAGTCCTATCCCCAGAGGAACTATTCTGAGATTAAACAACAACCAGTATCAGGAAAACTTAAGGGGAGCCCTCCAGTGCTTCACCGTCATTTCAATCTCCTAGACACGAGACGTTCTAATCTTTATCTTTCTTTCTGCAATGATTTCTTATGTGTTCAGGCACCAGGCAGCTGAGGAGGAAGGGACAGTAGGAACAAAGCAAACCCCCGGTCAAGAGCTCTTTCATCGTTGGCTAGATTAGGAATGACTTCAACTTCTTATGTAAAGTGCACACTGTAAACTAAGCTTTATTTCTACAATTTAGATAAGATTATTTCAAACAGACGTCAGTTTCAGTATTGGATTTTCTTTCTTTCTTGGTGTTCTTTTCAGCCAATGATCTATGTGACTGGCATTTGACATAAATTTGCCATATCTGAATTGTATCTTGTGGGTTTATGCCAGGAACAAAACATTATTTGTGTTTATATCAATAGGTGAACTTTAAAGGTGTGTCTGTTGACTCTTTTGAACATCAACAAACCAAGTGCAGCAATATTCTTTGGGTTAGTTAATAAAATCCCAACTGAACACATGTGATGTGTGCAAAGTACGTATGATAAGACATACATATGTGTTCAATTCATTTCTACTTTGCTCAAATTTATATGTCGATTTTAAACAATATACTGGACTATCATTTGATGTCAATATACTGACTTAAAGTTTAAGTTGCACAAAGATAAATTCTATTTCAATTTAAAGGAAATGTCAAAAATATATTTTTATGTAAACCAAGATTACTTTATATACTATTCATCCCATCACATATATTATCCATCATATTATACCTGAAGTAGAAAGTATGCATGCCATTCAACATATTTATAAAAATTAAACTAAAAGAAAAATTTTAAGGCAAAAAATTTTAATTTTCAAGGTTTTGCTCGAGATTTCAGCTGGTCAGTGAAGCCCCAAATTATTACCTATTAATAACAAAACTATTATCTATTAGTAGAACTAAATGTCTATTACAGATTTCAGGATTAAAGCATTTTGGTCACTTCTAGGTTCAATTCCAAAGACAAAAATGAATCAGAATGCAAAAAATGTAAAATAATACTCTAAAGATTAGAGGTGGGGGCTACTAATATTCCTAGGCAGAAAATCTGATTTTAAAAAGATATATATAATGTAAAGTGGAACATAAATGAAAATGTTTAAATGTCATAAAGAACCTACAGCTTAGTGTTTGAAATTACTTGCTGCCTTAGTTGCTTATGATTTTGTGTAAATTATATCATGTGTATGTGAATCTGAAATAGTGTACTTGGAAATGCACATAATTTTTTTATCTACTACAGGCATCCGGTCCCATCACTTCATGGCAAATAGATGGGGAAACAGTGGAAACAGTGGCTGACTTTTTATTTTTCTGGGCTCCAAAATCACTGCAGATGGTGATTGCAGCCATGAAATTAAGACGCTTACTTCTTGGAAGGAAAGTTATGACTAACCTAGATAGCATATTGAAAAGCAGTGACATTACTTTGCCAACAAAGGTCCGTCTAGTCAAAGCTATGGTTTTTCCAGTGGTCATGTATGGATGTGAGAGTTGGACTACAAAGAAAGCTGAGTACTGAAGAATTGATGCTTTTGAACTGTGGTGTTGGAGAAGACTCTTGAGAGTTTCTTGGACTGCAAGGAGATCCAACCAGTCCATCCTAAAGGAGATCAGTCCTGGGTGTTCATTGGAAGGACTAATGCTGAATCTGAAACTCCAATACTTTGGCCACCTGATGCGAAGAGCTGACTCATTGGAAAAGACACAGATGCTGGGAAAAATTGAGGGCAGGAGGAGAAGGGGAAAACAGAGGATGAAATGGCTGGATGGCATCACCAACTTGATGGACATGGGTTTGGGTGGACTCCGGAAGTTGGTGATGGACAGGGAGGCCTGGCGTGCTGTGGTTTATGGGGTTGCAAACAGTCAGACACAACTGAGCGACTGAACTGAACAGTCATGTTTGAAAGCTACAAAACTGTCATCAGAAAATTGGATTCTTATGAAAAGATTTTTCCAAAATTATCTACTTCTAAAAGTTAAAATCAGATAGCCTGGTCACATTACCAGAAGCATCAAGAGATGAAAATTAAATGGGTTTGGGAAATAATTAACGAATAAATTAAGAATCTTTCTACCTATATTCTAGATCCCATCTCATTTTTTCAGAGATCCTGATCCATCAGCTATCATCTCCTTCCTCAAATTTCACATCTAAATAACTAAACAAATAGATAAAAAGCAGCATTGCACATTCTTATTCTTTTCTATGTACTATTCTGGTTTTCCCTTAATGTAAGTCCTGTGATCATGGTGTCTCCCCTGCCTGGTAGGTATTCTCATATCTAAGTCTTAATAATCTATACCCTTTAACTTTCCTCCACTTGTACTTCACTTCTCAACCCAGTGCAACCTGACTTCCATACCATTACTGTGGCAAAAGTTCGCTCTAACGTCAAGGTAACCCTCCAAAGCGACAAAGTTAGTGAATGCTGTTCATCCTTAAATTCCTTGACCTCCAGAGAGCTATTAAAACTCTATCTAGGTTTTCATGTCACTGACACTCACTCCATTATTTTCTTCATCTGCAGAGGACTTTTCATTCCTTGTCCATTTTCTCTTCTTACACAATCTAGTCTCCTTGGGCAATTTCATTTATATCAGCAATTTTATTTATTATGCATATGCTGTTGACTCCCACTTTCGTACTTCCACCCTCATCTTACTCAGGATGACATAACCTTATTGAGCTGAACTCGCCCAGATTTAGTGTTTGTTCTCAGCTCCCTTCAGAGCCCTTTTAACTTCTATCCCCAATCTCTGTCAACAGTTCTCATCTTTGCAATGTTCTAAGCCAGAAAATTGTGGGTGATCCTTGATTCTTTTCTCTCTCTCAAATTATTAATTAGATCACTAAAATCTTACTAAATATCACAAATGTAGTCTTGACTTTGTCTAGGCCCATACCACAGAACATACCGTTACTGTTTATTGTAAAGAAAATTGCCACAGCCACTGAACTGATCAGTTTTCTTCATTTCCTCATATTCCTATCTACCTCCACATTAATGACACTATTATTTTTCTAGAAAAATAAAAGATGAGAGCACCACAGTTCCAGGCTCCCTTGCTACCAAACCTGTTTATACCACTTCGGCATTCTTATGCCTGCAGGGAGAATAGCCAGTATTTCTGCTTATCACATAAATGCTTTACAATTCATCAGGAATTTGCCTACACTTCCAGCCTCATTTTGCATCTCTCTGTATTTTCATCCTATTCTTTTACCTTTCTAAAATATTCTTTGTTCTCTAAACTACCATTGGCAGCTCTAGATTTATACTATCCTTAAGCTAGCAATCTCAGAGTAAAGAAAACCTCCTGTCGTATTTTCTGTCAGGTCTTGGATAAGTTCTGAGTGGCTCTTTGCATCACTTGAATGATGAAGCAATCCCTGTGGCCCTGGGAATTCAGAGTTCTGATGAGTCAGGTTGGCTCGTGTGTCCACCTTTGTGGGGAGAGGTCTGCTCCACCTGTTTCATGTACCCTCATCATGAGAAGCCCTGTTTCCAGAACCATGGGAAGAAAATGACTGCAAAGGAACTGCTATAAAACAAAAGGAAGAGGTTGGGGAGGCCACATTATGTACTTTTTGGAAACATGGGATGACCTCTTAGCGAGGCATCTCCAGTTCCCTCTTCAACTCAATAGGCATTCAGCCAGGTATAGGAAGTGAACTCCAGCATTAATCATTTTCTTCTTGAAAATCAACATTTCCAGCTGAGGCATATTGTGGTGAAGGGGACTATATTGCATAATTCTGTCTTTATGTTTCCTTTCAGTATAATTGTTCCGCATTTCCGTGGAAATGGAGCAAGCTCCTGAGCCAGGTAGGAATGCATGCGAAGAGTTGACTCATTGGAAAAGACTCTGATGCTGGGAGGGATTGGGGGCAGGAGGAGAAGGGGACGACAGAGGATGAGATGGCTGGATGGCATCACTGACTCGATGGACCTGAGTCTGGGTGAACTCCGGGAGTTGGTGATGGATATGGAGACCTGGCGTGCTGCGATTCATGGGGTTGCCAAGAGTCGGACACGACTGAGAGGCTGAACTGAACTGAACTCTTTCCTGACTTTCTACCTTCCTCCTTACTATCACCTCCTTATTCTAATTCCCTAAACAAACAAGTTGGCAAAGAGTTCAATCAAGTGGTATTTAAATTCAGATTCAACAAATGTTATTGAGGACCTAGCATGTACTACATGCAGAGTCTCAGAAACAGGAATTATGTATTACTATTGTTGTTCAAATACTGAAAGATGATGCTGTGAAAGTGCTGCATTCAATATGCCAGCAAATTTGGAAAACTCAGCAGTGGCCACAGGACTGGAAAAGGTCAGTTTTCATTCCAATCCCAAAGAAAGGCAATGTCAAAGAATGCTCAAACTACCTCACAATTGCACTCATCTCACACGCTAGTAATGCTCAAAATTCTCCAAGCCAGGCTTCAGCAATATGTGAACCATGAACTTCCTGATTGATGTTCAAGCTGGTTTTAGAAAAGGCAGAGGAACCAGAGATCAAATTGCCAACAACAATAGGATCATTGAAAAAGCAAGAGAGTTCCAGAAAAACATCTATTTCTGCTTTATTGACTGTGCTAAAGCCTTTGACTGTGTGGATCACAATGAACTGTGGAAAATTCTTCAAGAGATGGGAATACCAGACCACCTGATCTGCCTCTTGAGAAATTTGTATGCAAGTCAGGAAGCAACAGTTAGAACTGGACATGGAACAACAAACTGGTTCCAAATAGGAAAAGGAGTATGTCAAGGCTGTATATTGTCACCCTGCTTATTTAACTTATATGCAGAGTACATCATGAGAAACGCTGGGTTGGAAGAAACACAAGCTGGAATCAAGATTGCCGGGAGAAATATCAATAACCTCAGATATGCAGATGACACCACCCTTATGGCAGAAAGTGAAGAGGAACTAAAAAGCCTCTTGATGAAAGTGAAAGTGGAGAGTGAAAAAGTTCGTTTAAACCTCAACATTCAGAAAACGAAAATCATGGCATCCGGTCCCACCACTTCATGGGAAATAGATGGGGAAACAGTGGAAACAGTGTCAGACTTTGTTTTTTGGGGCTCCAAAATCACTGCAGATGGTGACTGCAGCCATGAAATTAAAAGACGCTTACTCCTTGGAAGGAAAGTTATGACCAACCTAGATAGCATATTCAAAAGCAGAGACATTACTTTGCCAACAAAGTTTCGTCTAGTCAAGGCTATGGTTTTTCCTGTGGTCATGTATGGATGTGAGAGTTGGACTGTGAAGAAGGCTGAGTGCCGAAGAATTGATGCTTTTAAACTGTGGTGTTGGAGAAGACTCTTGAGAGTCCCTTGGACTGCAAGGAGATCCAACCAGTCCATTCTGAAGGAGATCAGCCCTGAGATTTCTTTGGAAGGAATGATGCTAAAGCTGAAACTCCAGTACTTTGGCCACCTGATTCGAAGAGTTGACTCATTGGAAAAGACTCTGATGCTGGGAGGGATTGGGGGCAAGAGGAGCAGGGGACGACAGAGGATGAGATGGCTGGATGGCATCACTGACTCGATGGACATGAGTCTGAGTGAACTCCCAGAGTTGGTGATGGACAGGGAGGCCTGGCGTGCTGCGATTCATGGGGTCGCAAAGAGTCGGACACGACTGAGAGACTGATCTGATCTGATTGTTGTCCAGGTGATGTACCAGCTTATCAGAGGCCTAGGGGCGGGGCAAAGAGAGAGAAAGAGAGTTCTGAGATGTACTTTTGCAGCTCTGAGGTGACAAAATAGATGTTCATGATATTCAGATAATAAAATAAATTTGTATTTGGGTTTGTTTAAAATCAGTTTTCCTGTGAACAGCACACAACTCACGTGACTTGCTCCCATATTTCCCTCGCATTTGTCTTTCTGCTTCATTCCTCTTCTTCTTCTTTCCCCCTTTCAGTTTCACGGGAAAGCAAAAAATATATAGTCTACCCTTGATTTTATTATGACTGTTATATCCTCCTTTCCAACTCATTTTAAAACAGACTGAGTCCTCTTCCATTGTATATAAAGTCCCCTATTTTTTCAATATTTTTGCAGGATGACTTATCTGGAATATAACTCAGCATCAAGGACATCTGTCACAGTGCACCTTTCTCCAGCGGGGGAAGCTTGTTTTCTCATCTTTCATGAGAAACAGAACAAGAGGTGTTTATCCTTCTCGAGATTCCCCATTGCCATCATAGTGGCATTATCGTATCATCCTCATAAAAAGGTACATAGGGGTTAAAGTTGAAGGCTTTAGAGCCAGCCTGCCTGAGTTGCAATCCTAACTCTGGCAAGTACCAGCTGTCTAACTTCAAACAAGCAATAGTCAAAATTCATACATCTGTGTTAATGACTCATCTAAACACCCAGACTAGGCCTGGATCTCTGCAATTTCAATGACCTTTATTTTAATTTATTCCCAGGACTTACCCTAAATCTTATCATCTCTCATCCTCCTCAAAAATTTGAAACTTCAAATACCCAACTTTTTACTTCTTTATACTCACTACCTGCTCTCATACAATGAAAGACCTTTACAGTGAAAGTTATTTGTTCCTACTACTTCTTCTAGCCTTTCAGTCTTTTTCTAGCCTCTTATCCATCCCTGCATGGTTGGAAACTTCTGTTTGATTGTGAAAAATACTGTTGCACTACCAAAAGTGATGTCTGGGGAATTTTTAAGAAGATAGAGTGTCAACCAGAATGTTAATCTTATTTTATTTTCATGTATCTATTTTGTCCCCAAACTTGTACTTAATATAAACTTAAGTGCGTGTGTGTGTGTGTGTGTGTGTATGTGTTAGTCACTAGTCATGTCCGACTCTTTGTGACCCCATGGACTGTAGCCTACCAGGCTCCTTTCTCTGTCCATGGAAATCTCCAGGCAAAAATACTGGAGTGGCTTGCCATTTCCTTTTCCAGGGAATCTTCCCAATCCAGGGATTGAACCTGGGTTTTCTGCATCATAGGCAGATTCTTTATTGTCTCAGTTCAGTTCAGTTCAGTCGCTCAGTTGTGTCCAATTCTTTCTGATTCCATGGACTGCAGCACACCAGGCCTCCCTGTCCATCACCAACTCCCGGAGTTCACGCAAACTCATGTCCATTGAGTCGGTGATGCCATCCAACCATCTCAGACTGTCGTCCCCTTCTTGTCCTGCCTTCAATCTTTCCCAGCATCAGGGTCTTTTCAAATGAGTCAGTTCTTCGCTCAAGTAGCCAAAATAGTGGAGTTTCAGTTTCAACATCAGTCCTTGCAGTGAATATTCAGGACTGATCTCCTTTAGGATGGACTGGTTGGATCTCCTTGCAGTCCAAAGGGCTCGCAAGAGTCTTCAACACCACAGTTCAAAAGCATCTATTCTTCAGTGCTCAGCTTTCTTCACAGTCCAACTCACATCCATACATGACCACTGGAAAAACCAAAGCCTTAACTAGACGGACCTTTGTTGGCAAAGTAATGTCTTTGCTTTTTAATGTGCTATCTAGGTTGGTCATAACTTTCCTTCCAAGGTGTAAGCATCTTTTAATTCCATGCCTGCAGTCACAATCTGCAGTGATTTTGGAGCCCCAAAAAATAAAGTCTGACACTGTTTCCACTGTTGCCCCATCTATTTCTCATGAAGTGATGGGACCAGATGCCATGATCTTCGTTTTCTGAATGTTGAGCTTTAAGCCAACATTTTCACTCTCCACTTTCACTTTCATCAAGAGGCTCTTTAGTTCTTCTTCACTTTCTGCCATAAGGGTGGTGTCATCTGCATATCTGAGTTTATTGATATTTCTCCTGGCAATCTTGATTCCAGCTTGTGCTTCTTCCAACCCAGCATTTCTCATGATGTACTCTGCATATAAGTTAAATAAGCAGGGTGACAATATACAGCCGTGACATACTCCTTTTCCTATTTGGAACCAGTCTGTTGTTCCATGTCCAGTTCTAACCGTTGCTTCCTGACCTGACCTTTCAAGAGGCAGATTTCTCTCTTGAAGAATTTTCCACAGATTATTGTGATCCACACAGTCAAAGGTGGTCTGGTTTTACATTTATTCATCTCTTGAAGATTTTTTTCATATATATCAAACACGTTTATTGTAAATGACAATGTCCACACAAATCAAAAGCCTTAAAGTTTTTTTGTTTTTTTTTTTAATTTTGACAGAAATAGATGTTTTTTTTTTTCTTTTATTTTATTTTTAAACTTTACATAATTGTATTAGTTTTGCCAAAAATTCAATGATCCTATTGTTGTTGGCAATTTGATCTCTGGTTCCTCTGCCTTTTCTAAAACCAGCTTGAACATCAGGAAGTTCACGGTTCACATATTGCTGAAGCCTGGCTTGGAGAATTTTGAGCATTACTTTACCAGCATGTGAGAGGAGTGCAATTGTGAGGTAGTTTGAGCATTCTTTGGCATTGCCTTTCTTTGGGATTGGAATGAAAACTGACCTTTTCCAGTTCTGTTGTGTGTACTTAATATAAATAGAAAAAATATAATCAAGGCAGTTAAAGGAGATACAAATGGCATTTCTAGTGGAAAGGCAGTAAAACTAGGAAAGGAAGTGCTATAGCTCACCATTTAATTATTTATTCAATAAAGAAATATTAAAGCTCGTAGGACCATGTTAGTAAAAGATTAGGTAGTAAGCAAATAAAGACTTGGAAAATTAAAAAAAATTATGTGTCATTCATAACTGTCACAGGCTATACTTAAAATTCAGTGAATTATTAATTGGTATCATTGTTAATTGTGCCAGCATTTGACAGCAGAATGTGAGATGGACCATTTTTGGAAAAACAGAAATTTAATAACCTTTTGTGACTCATCCATTGCACTTGAACTCAACAGTCTCTTCAAAGACATTATACCAAAGTAATATTTCAAGTGATTTTTAAAAAACTAGACATGTAGTTTAAAATAAAAAGGTGTGACTATTTTAGTTAAAAGTGAAAACCTTCAATAAGAAGCTTTTCTTCAAGCTCATATTTTCATTAGGATACAAATGACGGTCTCTGACATGAATAGATGGGGCAGAGAGAATTGTTAGGGCAGTGAAAATACTTTGGATGATACTATAATGATGGGTATAAGTCACTATAAGTCCAAGCCCACAGAATGGACAATACCAAGACTGAACCATGGCCTTTGGGTGATGATGCTGTGAAAATATATGTTCACCAATTATAGCAAATGCACCACTCTGGTGGGGGGGATATTGATAACAGGGAGGCTATGCATGTGTGAGGACAGAGGTTTATGAAAAGCTTTGTGTCTTCTGCTGAGTATTACTGTGAGTCTAAAACTGTTCCGAAAATGCCTTTGCTTTGTTTTAAAGGCCAATGGTGAATCCACCAGAGACTTAAATGCACTGTGATGTCACTTCTTTTTTCTTTTAGAAAAGGTGGTTTTCACTAAAAAAAGAAAAGAAAAAAAGAAATGGCCATACAAAAACCAAAACAAAGTTATCATAAATCAAAAAACAAACCAAAAAAAAAGTAAACATAAATCTAAAAAGCAAGCAGACCATGATTTCTTCCGTAATTGCCATGTCACTAACATGCATTTAGAAATCTGTGAATGTAAAAAAAAAAAAAAAAAAAAAAAAATCTGTGAATGTAGTTTTATAACAATAGTGGTGACAGCATCAATATTTTGGGGAAAGTTCTTCATTTTAGTTATTTCCATGGTGACTTCTGTGTCAGGTTTCATGTAATGCAAACATAAGTACATTCTTTTTGTGGTAACCAACTAGTTCATTTTTCACAAAATTGGACGTGAAAGTTTCTATGAATTCTCAGTAGCTATGGTTTTCTTCTACCAGGGTTCTGACAACCAACTATAGGATTAAACAATCTTGTTTACAAGTAATTTTTGACTGATGACATGTTTTAGAATATGGGGCTAGATCTGTAAAGCAACTTGTTTGTTTCCAACCTCTATTGGAATCAAATGACATCAGAAAACCTGCTTTGAACCTGGTTTACCAGTGTCAGACTATTTCATTTAACTCTGCTTCAAAGTACAGGTCCTAATCTATTTTTTCTTCTACCAAATTGTACTACTTGTTGCAAATATGTTGGCACAACCAGACTGGGGTCCTTTTTGCTAAAGGTCACTTCCAAAGCTTATGAATTACAGTAAACACCTGCCTTCATAGAAAAAAAAGTTAATAAATAAATTGATTAAACAGATAATTCTTTCAATAATTAGTAGAAACCTGGCTATTGTATAAATAATAAAACTATACCCTAATTGTACTATTTTATCTTAAATTTCCATTTTTATATGTATTAGGGATGTAATCCAGCTCTAGTATTTAAACATGGGCCAAAACATTTAAAAATTAAATCTATATAAGAAACAGAAGATACAGGTCCCAGGGTAGGAGGGTGAACATTGATATGAAATAAGCTGTTAAAGTTCTCTGTGACTGGCTTTTCCATCTAAAAAGCAGAAATTTGTGCCTTCACAGAGGTGCAATTTTAGTAAAAAAACTAATATTTCCAAATGCAAGTTCTGAGAAAAAAAAATCACAAATTCAAGGTTTGTAATATCATGTAAAATCGTCAATATTGCCTACCTATTCTAAGTTGGTTATCTAGAAATAAAAAAAATTGAAATCTAGAAAAACTCCAAAGTTCTCAAACCAACTGTAGAAATATTGATTTGAAAATTACATAGGTATTAGAGCTGATTTAGAATATAAAGATAATATAACTATAAATTTAATTGTTTTATTTAAACTATAAATATAAATTCTGGATCAAATAAAATTTTCTGAGATCTAAAAATTTACTAAGCACAAAACATGGGCACAAGAAGCATGGTTCCTAGCTGTCCTCAGGTAACTTATAGTCTAGGATAAATGAGAATACTGAATGCTGGGAATGGAAGTCGTCTGAGCAATTAAATTCATAAATAAAACAAAAAACCCTAGTGTCAGCTGTCGTGAGAAGAAAGACAAAGCAATGCCTATCACAGCTGGTACTGGTTAGAATTATCTTCAAGTATTATATCTTGGAAGCCGAAGGCATTTTTTTTTTAAGTTTATCTCGCAGAAGTTAAATACAGTGCAGAAACATTCAATTGATAGATTCAGATAAGAGATTACACTGCACTTAACATATTTTCAAGTGATATTAGAAATGACCACCCTGCCAATTTGCTGAGTACTAGGGTAACTGAAAACCGCTAATATATGAAGAAAAAAAGAAGTAAATTCTCTATTTACTTATTAGGGTTGAAGACTGGAATAACCACCACACACTGGAACACTGTCAAGAAGTACAAATTTTGACAAGTAAATGAGGGTAAAAACATGCACAATGACAGTAAAACAATATTAGAATTTCCTTTTTCATTCATTTGTAATTTGGGCATCTTTGCTTATTTGATTCTTAGAAAACTATGGCAAGGTTTATGAATGCCAAACAATCTACATAGCTTTTGCAATTAACCTGAAATTCTGTAGTACTCTCTATTTTAATTACTCTCTTAAAATCAAACATATTACAACTATTTTGATTTGAGGTAAATGCATGTGAAACTCTAGTGTTGATACAAATAAATCCTAGTCTTGGCTTTCAAATTGTGTATTTTGAGTAAATGGCAATAACTAGCACAAACCAAATCTTAAAATGGTTTTCTGGTAAAATATTTCATTACATAGTATAGTTCATCTGTGCTACCCTGCTTGTTTACCTAATGAATGTCACACATGCTAGAGAATAACAATAATATTATCCATTGATATTTTAATCACTCTGCTTATCTTTCCCATCCCCACTTCTCCTCCCTATCTCTAAAGACTGTTTTAGAGCAGTGAAAGGATTAGACTAAGAATGATGAGTCCCAGATAATGTTCTAGTCTTTTATAACCAAATAACTCCTGCATATATTATCAAGAGGGCTGGGTTGTGGTCAAATCATGATAGTCAGTTGATCTAATATTTTTCTTTCTTGATACGTTAGCTTCTCTCTGTTGGAAGCAAAATGAAAACTTGCTTATATTCTCAGCTCTTTGGAAACCTTCCTGTGAAAGTTTCACAATAATCTAATTTTCGTCCTGTAAATTGTGTATAGGAGAACATTTTTAACCTTGATAAAATTTCAGAGATGACTTTATGATCTAACGGTAACAGGAATGAATATATTTTGAAAATTAAAAAAAAGATCTCTTAATTGTAAAGAGATTCCATGTATTTTCTTTAAAGATTCTGATGAGGTCTGGCTTCTTGGTTTCATTAGATGGGAATGGGAATCAAAGGGGCTTGACAGTTGGTTGATGTGTGCGCCTAGCTACTAAATCACTGCATTCATGCGAAGACCTCCTATGTGCCCCCATTAAATCCCATTCAGCTCATGAGGTAATATATGTACTGTAGCCTATGTCTGGGTTTTTGCTGTTTTTTTTTTTTTCTCCCTTGTTAAAGTCTCACAAACTCAGTCCTCCAGGCTTTTTTTTTTTTTTTAAGTTTTATATTTACTATGGTTAGATCTCAAATCACAAATGTTGAGAAGAAAAGAAAGTTGTAGAAATATACTTACACTGTGATATCATACTATATACATTTTTTAAAATATAAAATTGTATTTCAAAATACATACCAAATTCATGATGCGGGTTGCCTCTGGGAAGATTCAAGGGTAATAGGATGGAAGTTGATTGTCAGAGGGGACTTCACTTTCACTGTAAAGCGTTGTTTTTGTCTTTTCTAAGGCATGTTGTCTTTTGGGAAGGGAGTGAGGTATCCTTTGAATTTAAACTGCATGGTTTAAAAATAATGAATAAACCGTTAGTAACAGAGTACTGGTTAAGTATACAGGGTCTGGAGAGAGACTGCCTGCTTTTAAATCTGCCACTTATTACATGACCAGGGCAAGGTCAATGAAGCTTCTAGTGCCTCAGTTTTCTAATCAATAAAATGGTGTTTAACAATAAACAGTACCTACCTCACTGGCTTGTTGTGAGAAGTAAATGAGAATACAGGGAAAGTATTCAGAATGGTTCTTAGAACATAGTAAGCACTTAATAAATTAATTAGCAATTAATTTTGAATATCTTGAATTTTTTCTATGGGCTTATCATTTTTTATTAAAAGAACTTTCATGAAGTATATATATTACTGGATAAATATAGAAATAATGTGCATATAAAACAATTATAGACATGCTTAATTATTTAATGAAGCTGCAGAACAGGAACTTCGGCAACGTTCCCATATTTCACTTCAAGTATTAAGAGGCCACTTCCTTCCAGTTTGCTCTTCTTTTCTTATGCTCTAGGATTCTCAGTAATTCAACTGTCTGATCTTTCTGTCTTTACTTTGCACAGCATCTTTCTTCTTATTTCTGTGTCTGCATAGTACAACACAAATAGCTCTGAACGCAAGCACAGCAAGTCTACATTTCTTCTTTTGGCGACAGTAGCTTTACTATTAACTGAAAGGCAGGGTAGATAATGTGACACACGCTTTACTTTCAGCAGACTTGTTAATATCAGCTCTGAATTTTTCATGACGGCTTCGGTAACCTGTAGCCTGGAGCTGAAGCTCTGGGGGTTTCCACCACAAAGAGGTGGATCAGCTGAGCTCTCACTTCCCATCTGGCTCTGGGTGACAGGGACAGTCAGGGGGGCTGCCGGAAACCTGAAGAAGAAGAAAGCTGACGTGGGACACCCATTGTAGCGCATCAAAGGCTAAACATGTGCCGTTGTATGGATGTATCTTTGAGACACTTGTTTATCACTGGCTTCAGAATCTACTTAGCCGATGTGTCTAACGTTAGAGTCACAAGAACAGCTGCCACCCGTGTAAGTAATACCCTCATACGCAGTGGCATCCTGATTTGCCAAACCAGATTCAGGACCTCTCTCCAGTGAAGGTTTTATGTTGTCTGGCATGGTTCTTATTTACCCACACAGGCAGGCGTACACGTGCAGGCACACACACAGACCATCACGATCACGATTCGGAGCTGAAATTGTAAACCATTTTAGCTCCATCCCCAAAGTAACACGATGATCTCAAAGTTCTCACAAAAGCTGGATTTTATGTCTGAAGGTCAAACACAGAAAGTGTTTTTAAAGGGATGGGAGGCTCAAATAGAGTCATATGTGAAAAGTTAATCATAGTAAAAAAAAAGTTTTTGAAGATGAAATTTGAACATTTATCTTTCTTGAGTCTTGTGGTGTTTCTATCATATTTACTGAAATATATAGTTACCCTCTAATTTTTAAGAAGTTGGGTCCCTATGTACTTGATTTTAGTTTTCATAACTATAATAATTGAGATTTGCTCTGAACACACCCAATCCACAATTCTTAGGAGGCAGGAGTATTTACAAGCACACCAGGAGGAAGGCGTTCTCTTAATTGCAGTATTTTCTGGTGACACCCTTGTCTCTGCTCTATCAAGAAAGAAGTTAAATAAATAAATGCCAAGTTTGTACACAGAAAAAAATTTTTTATAGAGCTAATAATACTCCAGCCTTGAATGAGAAACAATGAAGAAGAGAAAATATGTACGTTGCTACCATGATTTTTTTGGTAATTTTTCATCAGCAGAAACAGGTCAACTTTTTGAGCTAACTTTTACTTCTATTTTCTTCTTAAATTCTGTTTCATTATTCCAATCTGCCACTCCAATATTTCTCTAACTTGTACACGCATTTCATTGTTGCTTCTTTGTATGTGAAAGGGTGTCATTTTAAAAAGTTTATTAACATTTACTAGTGTTCTAACCTTTTCAAGGATCTAACAGAAGGGTGACTTTCAATATTAACATTAAGATAGTATCATAAGATGTACATTTATAGATAAGCATTGATAATCAAAAAAGTTGTACAGATTTATTACAACAAAGCCCTTAAAATACTAAGCAGTTCACTTTAATTACAATTATGAACTCAATACACTTTGAAGATGTTCTCCAACTATAGAGTGACTTTGTTGCAAAAGAGTCCTTATGTTTATGCGCAGAGTCCTGCATGTTCACAATTTTGTAAAGGATTAGGATTGATGATTCAATAATTTGAAGAGCTTTTCACTCTCTTTTTAAAATTATTTTACTACAAAATAATAATAAAAAGTTTAACCACTGAAACCAACCTATGTTTTATATAGCAAATGGAGAACTGAAGAATATACTTTTAGCTCTTGAATAAAAGTTGGATTCTCTTGGCCATTATCCCTACCTGTTTGGTTATTTTTGCTAAATAACTAATTACATCAAACTTGGTGGTTTAAAACAGTCATTTTATTTTGCTCATGATTTTGTAGATCAAAAATTTTGGAAGAATTTGGCTGGTCAGTTCTCATTTGGGGTCTCCCATGTGCTTGGATGAGAGGTAGGTGGGGCCAAAGCTATCAAGGTGGGCTGGACATCCAAGGTGGCTCACTCTTGGGACTGGCATTTGATACTGTCAACCGGGATCTCAGCTGCCCTGCCAACCTATGCAACACCTATGCAAGGTCTCCTGAGCATGGTCTTGGCTTCTGCACAGCATAGAGGCCTAAGGATAGTTGAGTTTCTTACATGGCAGCTCACAGTTCCAAACACAAGTGTTCCAGTGGCAAAGGTAAGAGCTGCCTTGGCATTCACAAAACAGCACTTCTGCTGAATTGTACTGATTATGAGTGAGTCTCTAAAGCCACACTATCCCCTTAAGAGGAGGAAACAGAGTAGGAAGATTGTAAAAGATTTGTGGATATATTTTAAAACTACCACCCTACCCTCTTTATACTACAGATCATTTGAAAGACAACATGAATGCAAACTAGTACAGACACTATGGAGAACAGTGTGGAGATTCCTTAAAAAACTGGAAATAGAACTGCCTTATGATCCAGCAATCCCACTGCTGGGCATACACACTGAGGAAACCAGAAGGGAAAGAGACACGTGCACCCCAATGTTCATCACAGCACTGTTTATAATAGCCAGGACATGGAAGCAACCTAGATGCCCATCAGCAGATGAATGGATAAGAAAGCTGTGGTACATATACACAATGGAATATTACTCAGCCATTAAAAAGAATACATTTGAATCAGTTCTAATGAGGTGGATGAAACTGGAACCTATTATACAGAGTGAAGTAAGCCAGAAAGAAAAGCACCAATACAGTATACTAACGCATATATATGGAATTTAGAAAGATGGTAACAATAACCCTGTGTACGAGACAGCAAAAGAGACACTGATGTAAAATCAGTCTTATGGACTCTGTGGGAGAGGGAGAGGGTGGAAAGATTTGGGAGAATGGCATTGAAACATGTATAATATCATGTATGAAACTAGCCGCCAGTCCAGGTTCGACGCACGATACTGGATGCTTGGGGCTGGTGCACTGGGATGACCCAGAGGGAGGGAGGAGGGAGGAGGGTTCAGGATGGGGAACACAGGTATACCTGTGGTGGATTCATTTCGATATTTGGCAAAACTAATACAATATTGTAAAGTTTAAAAATAAAATAAAAATTTTAAAAAATAATAATAAAGAGAACTTGGGACTTGAAAAAAAAAAAAAAAAGACAACATGGAAATCCTACATGTTCTCTATGAGCTCTATCAAAGGAATCTTATTTTAATCATGAAGAGCCAAAATCACCTCAAATACCTTGTAACACCTGTGACAGTTTGCATGTTCCCAAAATGACCATAACAATATTCCTACTGTCAACCGTTCTTTCAGAATCCTGCCAGCTCCCCATCAGGAGGGAAAATCTCTTTCTACCTTGAAATCAGACAGGCCTTCGTGATAGCTTTGACAAAGAGATGCAGCAAAAGTGACGCTGCATGATATTCTAAGGCTGCTTCACAAAAGGTGATTCGACTTCTGCTTGCGTTCTTCTCTTGGGAATGCTTACCCTGGCAACCCAGCCACCCTATGGTGAGGAAGCCCAAACCAGCTGTGGAGGCATGTCAAGGTGTTCCAGATGGGAGCCTCAGCTGAGGTCTTGAAGTCAACTGTGAGCCTTTAGGTGAGTCCAGCCCCAGTCTTTCAGCCAGTCTAGATGATGCTAAGTGTAACAGAGATAAGCTGCTTCTGCCAATTGAGATTTACAAGCAAATTAATGTTTTGTAGTGATTTGTTACACAGTGATAGATAACTGGAATGGTTGACTTCTCCTTTGAGAGGCAGTACTGCATTGAAACAACAAAAGTAATATCCAGTTTGCAAATCAATCTTTGCTTGCTCTCAACAATAAGGCAGAAAATTCATTTCATTAAGTATTTCTCGAAGTCAATATAAATAAAGACAGAATGGAATAGTTATCAATTCATAGATCCCCAGGCTGGTCCTCAATTACTAAAGAAATCTAATGTAGTGAACTTAGTAGTTTTCAAGCTCTATGACACCAACAATAGTTTTGTTTTGTTTTTAATCAGAAACATGACACTACACACCCAGCTAATCAGAGAAAAAGTTCTTTCCTTTGAGGAATTATGTTGTGTGATGCAGCTACAGATAATCATTTACTGAGTTTTTATTATGCTTGAGGCACTGTTGTACGTGCTGGGAATACAGCAGTAAACAAAACATTTGTCAGTCTCCTCATGGGACTTCTAGTATCGAAAATGCGTGGAGATAAACAAATAATGAACAAATACATAAGTTTTATTGTTCATTATTTGTTTATCTCCACGCATTTTTGATACTAGAAGTCCCATGAGGATCGGATATATACCCCAGTATTCTTGCCTGGAAAATCCTATATATCCATATATATATAGATTTCATATTTTCACTTTCATGCATTGAAGGAAATGGCAACCCCACGCCTGAGAATCCCAGGGACGGTGGCAGCCTGGTGGGCTGCCTCCAGTCTCATTCTTGCAGCAAAGAAAATGGAAAATCTTTATACTAGCACTAGGAACAAATATGGAGCCTGGTGGTACTGCTTGCCTGTCCATGGGAGGGGCCTGGTGGGCTGCAGTCCATGACATGACTGACTGAGCGATTTCACTTTCACTTTCCACTTTCATGCATTGAAGGAAATGGCAACCCCACTCCAGCGTTCTTGCCTGGAGAATCCCAGGGACGGTGGAGCCTGGTGGGCTGCCGTCTATGGGGTCTCACAGAGTCGGACACGACTGAAGTGACTTAGCAGCAGCAGCATATATATATATATGTCAGTTGGGGATAAATGGAGGAAAATTCAGAGAAAGAAGATGGCAAGCCCAAGGGTGGATACAGAAAGAACCATATATAGGAATGGATAGGGAGAGCCTCACTGACATGATGAGATTTCAACAAAAAGTTGAAAGAAATGAGAGAGGTAGTGAAAATGATTTCTGGGAAAAAGATGTTCCAGGCAGAGAGAAGATAAAGGTCAGAGGCCCCAAAGCAACAGCAGTGTGGTAGAGTCTGGGAGAAGCGAGAAGGCCAGCTTTGCTAAGCAAAGAAGATCACATGCGTGTGTGCTAAGTTGCTTTAGTCGTGTTCAGCTCTTTGTGACCCTATGGACTATAGTCAGCTAGGCTCCTCTGTCCATGGGATTCTCCAGGCAAGGATACTACAGTGAGTTGCCATGCCGTCCTCTAGGGGGTCTTCCCAACCGAGGGACTGAACCCACACCTTTTACATCTCCTGCATTGAAGGGTAGGTTCTTTACCACTAGTGCCACCTGGAAAGCCCAGAGAAGACCATAGTGGAAGATAAAGGAAGGAGAGAAGGAATCAGACCATCTAGAGCCTCCTAAGAAATTGTAAGAATTGACTTTGCATGAGAAATTAATCTTTTGGAAAGGTGTGAGCAAAAGGCTTATATAATATAATTTAGGTTTAAAAGGAGTCTTCTCCTTTTAAATGAGATTATGTAGTAATGAGATTACATAGTAAGTTAAAGAGAGGAATAATCAGACAAATGAGAGATAATAATGACGGAGCGGTAAAGGGTGATTAAATCAGGATCTATTTTGATGGTGAAAGACCAACAGATTCACTGATGGACTGGATTGGATATGGATATGAGAGAAGAAAAGAAGTCAGGGATAACACAAGATTTTTTAGAGTGAGCAGCTAGGAGAATGAAGATGCCATTTATTCTGATGGTGGACCCTATGAGAGAAGATGCTTTGGTGGGCAGATCAGAAACTCTTCGGACATGTTAAGTTTGAGATGTCCACTAGGCATCCAGTCAAAGGATAGTTAATTACAGTCTGGAAGTTAGTAGAAACATGGAATTGTCAATTGGGGAATTTTCACTGTTCAGGTGGTTCATCAGGCTGGAAAATTCCATCAAGGAGTCTTTTGCTTTTTATGGGAACTGATGTAAACAGTCATGAACTGATGTAAACAGGCAATGGATACTAATCCTGATCCACTATTTCACAGATTAAATATACCTGGAAAAAGAATTCCTTATCCTCAAGAAGGATTAAGAGATAATAAAATGACTTATTAGTATTGATTTAGTCTTTGAACTCCACAGCATGGCCTATTTACAAAATGGGGTCTGTATCTAGTATTCTCTTTGTCTGAAAACAGTCACAATGTAGTGCTGTGGAAACAGGACCTCACTGTTAACATGCAGTTCAGTTGCTGGAATATACAGTTTGTTTCTCTAACTCTCAAATACAGTGTTTCTCTTGGTAAGTGTATCTACCACAAGTAACATGCCCTGACAGACAGCAAGAAAGAAAGCAGAAATTGCAGCTTCCTGAAGTAAGCCAGTGAATGTGCTTATTGGAATATAGTTAAATATAACACATTACAATCGGAAATATCACCAGTTCGGCCTGATGCTTAGATCATCTTCAACTTGGACACACAAGTGCAATTGCTGCTACCTGAACCACGTTTCTTTTCTAGACTCAACAGTGCAAATTAAACTAGACGATCTAATATAAGTTATCTGAGTGCCCAAAGGATAGAAAACACAAGGTTAAAAGTCCCTTTATGATAGACCGTTATCACAGGAGTTCTCTATCAGCCAGCATTTACAAAGACAGCAACTGTCAGAGAAGTTTAAGAAATGGGAACTGCCAAAGCGATCAGTCTCCTGACTGCTTTCCAATCAGTGGGAAAAAGTGCAAGTTGAAGGATAGCATTTAAAAACTCTATGGAGCTAGAACATAATTTCTCAAGGAATCTTTGTCGCTTATATATCTGTTCTCATAGTTGTCTCTTTGTGTTTGGAAAGCTTTTCAGAGTTGCTAGGGTTGCTAGCCCTCACGATGGGGAGGGTGGGGGGTGAAGTGTACATGGACAAATCAAGGTCATTATTAAACCCCCTGAGTGCAAGACCAAGATTCACCTAGTCACCTTTCCCTCTCCATTTAGCCCCGGTGGAGTTCAAGAGGGCAAGGAATTAAATTTATTCCAGGCGGCCTGGGGTTTCAGCTACTGTGAGTGGTAGAAGCAGCTCTGAAAGAGTGTGCCAGTCTGAGCCTATACTTCATCAACACGAGGAAAATGAGCGAAAGCTAAATATACATACATTTAAAGCCAGCAAGTTCATGGTAGAGTGACAGAAAGCTCAAGTTTAAAATATAAAATTGGATACTCTTATCTGAAACTTTCAAACTTGTGAACAGGTAAAAATATGTGACATTTCAAGGAATGTACCCAGTTTAGAAGGAATACTATGGTAAAAGGTAATACGTATGTTTATTTTGTCATGCACAAAGCCATGTTTTAATTCTATTTAATTATGGCCTGGCTTTGTACAAAAGATGCCAACAGCATTATAATAAAAGCCACCAGATGTCACTATTACAGATTATATTCAGTCATATGCTAATCAGAAAATTTGTTAATTTTCATTACTCAGTTTGAAGAAATTCTGGGTTATAATTTTGCCATCAAAGAAATATTGCACTTGGGCTTTCTTGTAGGGAATTTTTCCCATGGGTCTTAACTTCTTGATGATTCTTTTTGGTTAGGCTGAGCGCCGAAGAATTGATGCTTTTGAACGTGGTGTTGGAGAAGACTCTTGAGAGTCCCTTGGACTGCAAGGAGATCCAACCAGTCCATTCTAAAGGAGATCAGCCCTGGGATTTCTTTGGAAGGAATGATGCTAAAGCTGAAACTCCAGTACTTTGGCCACCTCATGCCAAGAGTTGACTCATTGGAAAAGACTCTGATGCTGGGAGGCATTGGGGGCAGGAGGAGAAGGGGACGACAGAGGCTGAGATGGCTGGATGGCATCACTGACTCGATGGACGTGAGTCTCAGTGAACTCCGGGAGTTGGTGATGGACAGGGAGGCCTGGTGTGCTGCGATTCATGGGGTCGCAAAGAGTCGGACACGACTGAGCAACTGATCTGATCTGATCTGATCATAGTGGCTCCAGACTCCATTAGGGAATAGGAGAGATTCTCCCACCAGGAAGATCTATTATATATGAGCTGCTGTCAGAGGTTTTCTGTCAGAGGACAACTTCTTACCTCCTCAAAAAACTTGAAAAATGGATTGGTTTGAAGGTGGACCAATCATTTCACAGTTCTCTGATTCTTTGATTTCAGCAAGATCAAATATTCAGTAGAGAGCTGGGCTTGGAGCTCTTCCTGCTGTTGCCCTCAATTTAGTAAACTAGCTTTTCCTTACAGTGTGTCGTGAAGAAGATGATTAGTTTTCCACATAACTTGGTACAGGTTTCCACACTCCAGAACACTCCTTGTTACACAGGCTGGATTAAAGACAAATGGATATGATTTGAACAAAATTTTACCTATTCTATGTATCTTATATATAGGCTATGTTTCCCTTTACACAGTAGCCCTATGTAGACAATGTTCCTACCTATTTAGTCTGAGTCAAATAAAGGATTTAATAATGAGAACTTCAGTCTGGGAAAAACATTAATGAGAGATTTTGGAGTATACTAGAGTTTGAGACATCTGGCAATTTACATCTTATAGAGGAGAATTTATACTATTTATAAATAGAGGCTTATTTAATGACATGATTGTGATATGTTCTAAATCCAGGTTGACTGATTAAAATAAAGATCTCACAGGACCTCAGATGTAGGACCATTTTAAGGAACTCCCCTCTCCCACTTTTTTTTTAAAGAAAGGATCATGCACAATATATGGAAAAAGATTTCATGTCTTTATAAGTACTCATTAAATCTCATGAAAATTATGTTGCTATGCTGCCATAGATCAGCAAACTCTATATAGAAAAGAAAGAAAAAGTCCAGGAAAGCTTTGAGAAGTGAAAATGCCCCTCTCTGACATAGAAACAAGTAGCAACAGCCACAAACCTGTCTGTGTGCTTATGCCATTGTGGAATGTTGTTCAACATATGGAGAGCTTGGCCCTCTCGCTGTCAGCCCAGGGCAAGGGATGAATTATCCAGGTAAAATCAAGTTCCTTCTTCAGTAGCAAAATATTTTCCCCATGAGATGTCTAGTAGTTCAGGCAAAAAGCTGTTGTGCAAAGAAACTGGCCTGATGTTGTTATATATGATTTTTAAAATAAGTCTTAATAGCAGTTTAAAAGAAAACAGGGTAGGTGGGCTTCTGATTTTTCTTAGAAACATTGTCATGAGGAATGTTAGTAAAAAATCTCCCACTCTATAGTCTTCTTTATTTCAAGAAATACAGGCAGTAAAGAGAAGGAAGAATCCACCAGAGTTTACCCTTTTCTTTGCTTTTCTTTAAAGTCTTCTAATTCTAAGCCAGCTATGCTTAAATTCCCCAAATAATTATTTTCAAAATTCAGTAATCAGGAACTGGGCTAGATATAAAATTACTGACCTACTTCTATTTCTTTTGGTTTCCATCTTTTCACTGGGGGAGAGAGGAAGCAAGGAGAGCAGTACTGTTCAATCTAAAAAGGGACAAATGTCTCTGATCTCACTTGTATTTCCCAATGTCTTTTTGGTTATAGCTGTTGTTTTGTTCAGACCTAGTCTCAATGATACTGATTGTGACAAATTAGGAAAAATTTACAAGACTAGAAATTAAGCTGAAATGCTTCCCAGATTAACATCTGTTTTGCTCTTAGGAGATAAATTTCCTTGCAGAAAATAAGTCACTTTATAGCCAACTCCTTTCCATTTTTACATCTATTCCTTGGTGGGTGCATGCTCAGTCATGTCTGACTCTTTGAAACCCCATGGACTATAGTCCACCAGGCTCCTCTCTCCAGGCAAGAATACTCGAGTGGGTTATCATTTCCTTCTCCAGCAGATCTTCCCAACCCAGGATCGAACCCATGTCTCCTGAATTGGCATGTGGATTCATTAGCACTGAACTACCTAAGAAGCCCCATCTTGCTTGGTACAAAACACAAAACCAAATGTGCACCTAGTCATTAAACTGTACTTGTTTTATCTTATTATGTCCTCTCAACTGTCTTTGCTGTGCTTTTCCATTGGTCTCCAAATCATAATAAGGGCTTCCTTGGTATCTCAGTTGGTAAAGAATCTGCCTGCAGTGCAGAAGACCCAGGTTCAACCCCTGGGTTGGGAAGATCCCCTGAAGAAGGAAATTCTTGCCTGGAAAATCCCATAAGCAGAGGATCCTGGCGGGCTAAAGTCCATGGAGTTACAAGAGTTGGACACTACTTGGCAACTAAACCGAAAACCTAGTTCCACACTCTGCTCATTTCTTTGAAACTCACATCTACCTTTGAGTTATAAATGCAGATTAACAAGACAGAATAAAGAAAAAAGATTTCATCCACAGGTGAGAATGAACACTGAGGATATTCTGCTGTGCACATGTCTGCATATATTAGATTCCTGCAAACTGTCTCAGTTCAATTGGTAGTTCAAATTTAAAATTTTCCACATGATTCCATTTGTAATGGAATTTTAGCAAGTACAATATTAAAGTATTTTATTTATTATATAATTAATTATCATCCTCTATTTTCCCAAAACTCTTGATTACCACAAAACTATCCCAAAATATCTTACTGGTAAAAGTATTCAGAGAAGGCAATGGCAACCCACTCCAGTACTCTTACCTGGCAAATTCCATGGACAGAGGAGCCTGGTAGGCTGCAGTCCACAGGGTCGCTAGGAGCTGGACACGACTGAGCGACTTCACCTTCACTTTTCACTTTCATGCATTGGAGAAGGCAATGGCAACCCACTCCAGTGTTCTTGCCTGGAGAATCCCGGGGATGGGGGAGCCAGGAGGGCTGCCATCTATGGGGTCGCACAGAGTCGGACACGACTGAAGCGACTTAGCAGCAGCAGTAGCAGCAGCATTCCTCGTCTAGACTCATTGTAAATATCTAGTTTCTTGTGTTTTAGAAACAGTCTGTTGCCCACTTTGTGAACCAGTTCTTGTTCATAAATCTCTTTAGCTGCTATGGGAGGCTGTTTTTTTTTTTTTTGCCCAGTTGTCAGCTACTAACATCTTCATTTGCTTCTAGGATTAATTTAAACTACAGTGATGGTAGAAACTCTAAATCGATGGATACTGCACAGCAATGAGGTTAGGAGTCTCCTCCTACCTATGCTGTTTTATTTCTGGCATCAGTTTGCTGAGGGGAGCTGATGGAGATTACTGGTGGGGAAAGGCTAATTGCCCCCTCCCAGATCACTCACTAGATTAATCTTAGAAAAAAGAAGGCTGTGTCTACACTTTCCAGTAAGCAACTTGTTTGTATATTCACCAAATAAAAGGGTGTTAGGTAAGAAAAGAAAGTCTGAAACTAACACTGAAAATCGCTAGTGCCCAAATTCCAAACTTCTCTAACAGATTTAAGGCAATCACTAACCCCCCTAGAAAAGAAAATTCCAGGATGTGTGATGAAGCAGGAGCAGCTAGATCTAAAATCCCAACTTTTGTCCCTTGCTTTCACCTTTCCGTTGGGAATTCCTAACTAATTTCATCTGCTGCCATTATGATAGCCACTAGTAGAGATGGGGAAGGGTACTGATCCCCACCTTTGAATTCCTCACAACACATCTGAGGCCAAGATGGATCATTCTAGTATATAATTATTCAAGGCTAGAAGAATCTTACAGGTGGGATAAAATGGCACGATCCAAGATAGTCTTTAAAACATGTTACCTAAATGTAGGTTTGAGGTTTTTATTCAGTTGTGCTGTGTAATATAGTAGCTGTTAGCCACAAGTGACAATTCAGTTCAGTTCAGTTGCTCAGTCGTGTCTGACTCTTTGTGACCCCATGGACTGCAGCACGCCAGGCCTCCCTGTCCATCACCAACTCCCGGAGTTTACCCAAACTCATGTCCATTGAGTCGGTGATGCCATCCAACCGTCTCATCCTCTGTCATCCCCTTCTCCTCCTGCCTTCAATCCTCCCTAGCATCAGGGTCTTTTCAAATGAGTCAGCTCTTCACATCAGGTGGCCAAAATATTGGAGTTTCAGCTTCAACATCAGTCCTTCCAATGAACACCCAGGACTGATCTCCTACAATTAAGCACTTGAAATAAACGCAGTCCTAATTGACATGGATGAAAGTATAAAATGTACACACTGGATTTCAAAGACTTAATGCAAAAAAAAGTAAAATTAATAATTTTTATATTGATTACATATTAAAAGAATACTTTGGACACATTAAGTAGGTTAAATAAAATATACTGTTAAAATCATTTTCATCTGTTACTTTTACTGTGAAGAAACTGTAATCAGTTTTATTTAAGAAAATAAATAAATACTTTTCTAACATTTAATCACTAAAAATATCAGTTTTTTACTGTAAAAAGTGATTACTAGAAAATTTTGCATATACAATTTATAGTACATTTCTTTTGGACAGTGCTTTAAAGAAATGTTCTAGCAATGTTTTTGTCTTTCTCCAAATCTGCCACATTTGCAGAAACTTTTGGCTTAGGCTGGGAATATATTGGCTTAGGCTGGGAATTTTAGGCTGGGAATATATTGGCTTAGGCTGGGAATATATTGGCTTAGGCTGGGAATTTTAGGCTGGGAATATATTGGCTTAGGCTGGGAATTTTAGGCTGGGAATATATTGGCTTAGGCTGGGAATTTTGAATGTACACAGACCTGAGTTTATACCCCAGTTCTCTGCTACTGGGCTTCCCAGGTGGTACTCATGGTGAAGAATCCTCCTGCCAATACAGGAGAGGCAAGAAATTGGGTTCAATTCTTAGGTCGGGAAGATTCCCTGGAGAAGAAAAAGGCTCCCTACTCCAGTATTCTTGCCTGGAGAATCCCATGGACACAGGAGCCTAGCAGGCTACAGCACAACTGAGCATACACACACACTCTCCACTTAATACCTGAGTGACTTTGGACATATAACTTAGACCCTCTGTCTCATTGCCTCAGCTACAAAATAAGGAAAATAATATAGAATCCACCTGCATTATATGGTTACTGTGAACATTACATGAAACTAAAGTTATTTGCCTCATACAAAAAATCACTTAGTTATGACTAGTGTTATTTTTACTCTTTTTTAAAATTAATTTTTATTGGATTATAGTTGATTTACAATGTTGTGTTAGTTTCAGGTGTACAGCAAAGTGAGTCAGTTATACATATAAAAATCATCTTATATTGAAGAGGGAATTTGACAAAATATCATCAACTAAAGAGACTAAATATTTAATTAAAAAATGGTCTTGTTTTTTAATGGAATTTTTGAAATAGACCAGTATTCAAAATCAGAATCAACAGAAAGAATGCATATAACAGGAAATATTATTTTACCTTTATAGAAACAAAACAAAGCAAAATGATGGCAGATCTGCATTTGGAACAGTGCATGCAATGTTGGTTGCCAAGCCTAAAGCAAGCATAAGAGAGTATTAAGCTCGTAGCAACTGAAATAATCAAGAAAAGAAAAGTGCTTCTGAGTCACTGTAGAAAAACCAACCAGTATTGGAGCAGAAAACCTATGAAGGTGATAATTAAATATCGGAGGTGCAGGCTTGAGTATGACTAAGGACATCACTTTGCTTACTAAAATCCTAAATTCTAAAACTAGTACACAACTCTAGAACTTGAAAAAGGCACTTTATTGCATATTAAATATTAATATTAAACGAGGTACTACTTTATTGGATAAGCTTTCCTCATAGCTCAGTTGGTAAAGAATCCGCCTGCAATGCAGGAGACCCCGGTTCGATTCCTGGGTTGGGAAGATCTGCTGGAAAAGGGATAGGTTACCCAGTCCAGTATTCTTGGGCTTCCCTTGTGACTCAGCTGGTAAAGAATCCGCCTGCAATGTGGGAGACCTGGGTTCAAACCATGGATTGGGAAGATCCCCTGGAGAAGGGAAAGGCTTACCAATCCAGTATTCTGGCCCAGAGAATTCCATGGACTCTACAGGCCATGGGGTTGCAAAGAGTCAGACACGACTGAGCAACTTTCACTCACTTTATTGGATACATTGGTCCAAGGATATAATACAGAAAATAAAGTTTGAAAAGGAGTTTAAACAAATTGATGGATGCTTAAGTAGGATTTTTAAAAGCAAAATAGAGATACTTTGGAGAAGGCAATGGCAACCCACTCCAGTATTTTTGCCTGGAGAATCCCAGGGATGGGGGAGCCTGGGGGGCTGCCATCTCTGGGGTCGCATAGAGTCGGACACGACTGAAGTGACTTAGCAGCAGCAGCAGCAGAGATACTTTGGAAATTGTCTAGAAGGTTGCTATGAAAGTGAAAAAAGTGTTAGTCACTCAGTAGTGTCCAGCTCTGCAACGCTATGGGCTGCCAGGCTCCTCTGTCCATGAGATTTTCCAGGCAAGAATACTGGAGCAGGTTGCTACTTGCTTCTCCAGGGGATCTTTCTGACCCAGGGATCAAACCTGGGTCTCCTGCATTGCAGGCAGATTCTTTACCATCTGAGCCATGTCTAGAAGGCTGCTACACCCCCTTCCTTAAAATATGCTTTTATGTCATAATTAGTGTTACAAAGGCTCCTGTCTTGGAGTGTGGATAGAAACTTCCTAGTTAACCATAACAGAAGAGACAGAAAGCAGGTATTCAGAACTTAAAGTAGACTTTTTAGAGAGTTAGCCACTTGGCTGCAGGAAGAAATGCAGTTCAGCAACAGATTGGGGTTGACATAGATGCTGCCAAGGCCACCAGGTGGGATGCTTTAAGTGGTGTAACACACTTTTCCCTGCAGGCAGGTAGAGTCCAGAGGCAGAATATCCAGGAGAAGGCTACTAGAATCCAAGTCAGAAGCCAGTGGTGATTAGATGGGAGCATCATGACAACGTGCCCAGTGGTCAGGGACTGATGCCAGGTTCTTCAGAGTGTAAGAGGAGGAGAGTAAGGCTGGTAGGAGTAAGGAAGAGGATCAATCCTAAATGGTTGTTCCTCTAGTCTACTGGTTCTCAACTGGGAGTGACTTGCCCCCTGGGACATTTGGCAATGTGTGGAGACATTTTCATTGTCACACTTGGGGTTGGGGGATGGGTAAAACTGGCATCTAGTGGGCAGACGCATTGGACAGCCCCCACCACAAATGGCCATCAGGCCCCAAATGTCAGCTACTAGTAGTGCCGTCTACTGCTCTAGACAGACTTCCCGGACAAAACTTGGACGGAGAATGATAACACTGAAGTCCAAACTGGGTTATAAGTTGGGAGAGGGGTGCTGCAGGGAACTTGACTAAAAGGAGGTCAGGACCAGCCTTGAAAGAGTTGTGACTTGATACAACACCCCCAGGTTCTGGGCTACAACTTCTATGAGGCAGTGTAGTATAGAGGGAAAAGGGACACCAACACCCAACTACAAGTCTTCATGGTTCACAACAGGTTTTGTAAGCTTGACGTCCTTTCGTGTAAAATTAACATCACAGTTTCAAATCTGAGGGATATTGTGACGATCCCATAAGGTAATGTAGCTAAAATGCCTTCCACAGGACTTAGAACATCATGGTGCTAGAATGGCAAGAAAGTTGCTGCACCTAACGTATAATACAGAAATTATATATTCCCTTGTCAAATCAACCAACTAGCCTGTGTCTAAATCTACTGAACATTTATATATATTCACATTCATCTTATCTGGCCTCTCAGCAGTACTTACTATTGCAGTTACCATGCAACTGTACTCTAGTTACTGCTCCCTTATCTGATTTCCCAACTAGACTCACATAAGCTCCATAGGTGAAGGAATGGCAACTCTCTCATTTACTTGCAACCTCACTGCCCAGCATATAAATAAACAAAAATGTTTCTGATAAATAAATGAATAAAGCCTAGTTAAATAACCTCTAGCAATGAGAAGTCAGGAGCGCTATTGATTTTATATATACTGCAGAATTCTTTTATGATGCCGACAAGCATCAGAAAGTTCTAAGTCAATCTCAATTAATTAATCAATGACTCCATTCCACCTTAATTGTGGAGCCCACTGAGTTGAATGCATATGCCCAGGGATTTCTCTAGGAAACAGAGCTGTACCCATAGAGACTCTCTGCTTTTCAGATCAATAATTCTAAACACTAGAGAGAGTTGGGGAGATGGAGCTTCAATTCTGTTCTCAAAGAAAAACACAGGGTCCTACATGTTTGGATCTATAGTAGTGCCCTTATTCAGCCTGATTGTCTTAAATGCTTGACACCATGCCAGGCATGTAGTAGATACCATAAACATTTGTTTTAATAACATTTAGTAACATTTGTTATTTAAAAGTCAGAATATATTCAAACACTTTTTTCATAGAGTTTTAGAGATCTTTCTTATTTTCCTATATTCTTAAGCTAAATTTCACAGAAGACATAGCTTCTTATCAAATTTAATATGACATTTCCAAAGCTCCCAGGTACTTTGATAGCAAATTTATTTGAATTATTGTAAGGATGTCAATGGGCTTCCCTGGTGGCTCAGACGGTTAAGTGTCTGACTGCAATGCAGGAGACCTGGGTTCAATCCCTGGGTGGGGAATATCCCCTGGAGGAAGAAATGGCAACCCACTCCAGTACTCTTGCCTGGAGAATTCTATGGACAGAGGAGCCCGGTGGGCTACAGTCCATGGGGTCGCAAAGAGTTGGACACAACTGAACAACTTCACTTCACTTCACTTCACTTCAAGGATGTCAATTGTGTATGCAAACTTAAGACATTTAATCTTTAAATTTATTGCATTAAATTTGTAGTTAAGTAACTGAATATTACTATGCATTATCAGATTTAATTGTTATTTTTTTCCTTGTGAGGTCAGTAAACCTAAATCTAGACCATAAAGTTGTCATCAATGAATAAGTACTGATCTCTCTCTATATAGAAATGACTCCTGAATCCATATTACCTTGGAAGAATGTGTATCCTTGAATAAAGAAATGTTTTAATTAAAAGGGAGTAACAGATATATAAAAGTTACTTATGCATTTAAAGCAGCAGTTTGATTACCATTAAATCATCTTTCCATACAAGTAGAAAGTAAAATATTAGAAACTTTTAATTAAGTTTTAAGAAAGTTTTTTAAAAAGCATTATCATAACTCACTTGTTGAACCTTTTATGAACACTCATTCATTACATCATTTTAGACATTTAATATGGACATGATTCCTTATTAACTAAAATTGAACCACTGTATTATTTAAAACATTTTTGTTTTTTGTTTGTAAGGAGAAGTCTGTGAGTTGGACGGAGTTAAAATGAGACAAGTTGTGAAATATGGTGCTCAATATTCCAAAGAAATGCATAATTAAAGCTGATAAGATTAAAATCATTTTCCATTGTAGTTGTTCATATGCCATATGTTAAGGAGTTCCCTATAGTGGAACACATAGTTTAAAAGAAGTTTGTATCTTATTACAACCCTCTTAAAGTTTTCATTTAACAAGCAAACACATAAAATGATATCTGATGCTTGAATTAAAGGTCAATGAGACAGTGAAGGCCCGCGGGTCAAGCACAAAGAAGTCCCAGTGAAGTTGAACTTCACTGGTCTGAGTCTAACTCGCCGTACATAACCATAGTTAGCATACGCTTTCTACACAGTTGGTAGCAATCAGATACATATTTAATGTGGTTTCATTATATCCTATAAATGCTGGCAATAGAATAATCTCCCCAGGGCATTCGGTGGATAATAGAGAAGAGAAAATGATGAGCACGTTCAGCACATGCACCCACAACCTCATGATGAAAGGCCCTGCTTCCCCATACAGCACCTGTTGTCATAGCTGCTTTAATTACTTTTCATTGTAGTCAGCAGCCTGAAATATTTATCACGGAGCCTATAATTTCCCAAATCCAAAACTGACATCTACCCGAGCAACTACAGGAACTGAAATGTTACTCACTCCTGCCTCTATGCTTAACTTGCAACCTCAAAAGTGCTAAACAAAACATTTTCGAGGGAGACCTCATACAGTGCAAGATTACAAACCGTTTACACAACAGGCAAAAGGCAGTGTATCTTATCACATTTTGATTGAGATAAAGACAGAAATCATCTCATTATTAAATATTAAAGCATTCAACGTGCTAAAATAAAAAGCAGATTTAAAGATTTCTGTAAATAGGTATCAACTAAGAACATATTCAGTCAACATTTCTAGGATTTATTCTCCCAATCAGTGTACTATAAAATTAGGCTTGATTTTTGCATCTCTTTCTCCAGTGAATTATTGGTTATAAATCCCATGCTTTGGCTATATTCTTTTGATTGTGAAATATGTTGTGATCTAGAATAAGGTTTTGTTTTTTTTTAATCTTATTTATTTAATAAAATGTATTTATATATTACTTACTATAGTATACAGCTGTAATGCTAATACGAATGTTAACTCATTTAATCTTAATAACAGTCCTATCAGATAGCAACTATTAGTTTCTTTACGTTACAACTGAAAAAATTGAAGCACAGAAATGTAGAGTGATTTGCCCACAGTCACTAACGCCAGTTCCTGGCAGATCAGGGATTCAAACTCAGATAGTTTAGCTCCAGAATCTGTTAACATCTACACAGTAAAAGCTAATTTCGTTTCCTAGGAAGGTCCTTATGAATAGAAAAATAACTTCATATAAATCTCATTAATTCATTGTGTAAGAAGATAATTTCTAACACTTGGATTAGCATAATCCAGAGTCAAAAATATGCTTTGCATAGCAACCAAGTAAATATTCATATCCACATACCAACACAAACATAACCAATGCAAAAGTTTCACCAGTTAAGATTACCCTTATTACATACATACTGTATTTAATTTTTAAAATGTTGCTTATGATCAAGTAATTTGTTTTCACAATGTGCTAACATAGTGATTCTCATACCAAGTTATTCATTAAAATTGTCTGCAGAGATTTTAAAACTAAGGAATGTGTGAGGCCCACTCCAATCAGTTAATTTAGAATCTCCGCTGAAAGCTTCTTAAAAGCTATACAGGTGATACCAAGAAGCTGCCATGGTTCAGAATTTCTGCACTATTGAATCAAATATATTTAATGTGAAATACATTGGAGTAGATGAAACTGACAAGATATAGTGTTATTACCTCCAGTTGAATACAGGTCTTTTGTGTGGCAGGACTGTTGGATTATTTTATATTAGCATTAGTTTTGTGTCTGTAAAGACCTATTAACTTCTTGAAGAAGTGTTAAAATATTTTCACAAGTAGCTTAATATTCCTTCTTTAATGTTATTTATACTGTTATCACCTAACAACCTTTCTTCATTGACAGCCTTAAAGATATTTAAAGCCAGGACACATCTGACTGTTATCAATTAGCAGATTTTGAATCAACAAGATCTTGTTTAAAATGGGCAGTTAAATTGTGGAAAGAAAACAGTGGCCCTTTGACCAAGATTAAGATAAATAATTTTTACTGCTACTGCTAAGTCACTACAGTCGTGTCCGACTCTGTGTGACCCCATAGACGGCAGCCCACCAGGCTCCCCCGTCCCCGGGATTCTCCAGGCAAGAACACTGGAGTGGGTTGCCATTTCCTTCTCCAATGCATGAAAGTGAAAAGTGAAAGTGAAGTCGCTCAGTCATGTCTGACTCTTAGCGACCCCATGGACTGCAGCCTACCAGGCCCCTCCATCCATGGGATTTTCCAGGCAAGAGTACTGGAGTGGGGTGCCATTGCCTTCTCCGAAATAATCTTTAGCTCGACACAAAACATGTTGCCTGGTTAAATTCTATATCCATATTTCCCTTCTTGTATTCCCATCCTTTCTCCCCTAAATCTTGTGATTGTCTACAAGTGAAAAATTAATATTACAAACTGAGGTTTAGAGTTTGAGCAATGAACTGCCTTATTGAAAAAGTGCTGCAGCTGCCAAGTTTGATGTGCTTATAACAAACTAATTCTGAAAAGACATGACCAGGGTGTGCTGCCGCAGTGTGGTGGAAACAGAGGTCACCTCACCTAGTGCTGAAGTGGAAGGAAGCCACAGATGCATGTGGAAGATGGCTAAAATGGCACAGATCGGAACAAGATTTTGTTTGCCTCAATGGATACAGGTCCCAGATGTGTTAACATGATTTTATTTTTTGTTTTTGATGTCTTGTCATTGGTTCTTTTTTATTATTGTGGTTTTATAGTTTTGAACCTCAACGGGCAATACTTAAATTTCTCCAGTCAGCATTCTTCTGTGTTCTCCAACCATGAATGTTCCAAATTTATAATTCTCATCAACTTTTTTTTTCATTCTCATCAACTTTAAACTGACTATATTAGCTTCACCTCCCCAGATAAAACAATGGCCATCACTGGCCTCCATTTTCAGCCTCCTCCATCTCAAAATTTCACTTTTACTCACTTCCCGGGTCTCCTCCCCATTAAATTCCATTCAGTCCAGCAAGCCTCATTTTCCTTTTTCCTAAAATCATCCATAACTTCTGACTTGCCAAGTTCAACATCCTATTTTCAGTG
This sequence comes from Bos mutus, assembly GCF_027580195.1. Lineage (NCBI taxonomy): Eukaryota > Metazoa > Chordata > Mammalia > Artiodactyla > Bovidae > Bos > Bos mutus. The sequence continues at coordinate 30,669,003 of NC_091622.1, read as the reverse complement.
GTACCTCTCTTTTGCATAGTGTAATGTCTTATTAATTATCAGCTCTTCTAATTTCTAGTTTTTATCAATTATCTTGATCTGAGCTAAAATTTCCTTCACCCCAATCTACAAAAAAAGGGTTTGATTAGCAGTAAAAATACCACATGTAAGGACATTTTCAGATCAGATCAGATCAGTCGCTCAGTCGTGTCCAACTCTTTGCGACCCCATGAATCACAGCACGCCAGGCCTCCCTGTCCATCACCAAATCCCGGAGTTCACTCAGACTCACGTCCATCGAGTCAGTGATGCCATCCAGCCATCTCAGCTTCTGTCGTCCCCTTCTCCTCCTGCCCCCAATCCCTCCCAGCATCAGAGTCTTTTCCAATGAGTCAACTCTTGGCATGAGGTGGCCAAAGTACTGGAGTTTCAGCTTTAACATCATTCCATCCAAAGAAATCCCAGGGCTGATCTCCTTCACAATGGACTGGTTGGATCTCCTTGCAGTCCAAGGGACTCTCAAGAGTCTTCTCTGACACCACAGTTCAAAAGCATCAATTCTTCGGCGCTCAGCCTTCTTCACAGTCCAACTCTCACATCCATACATGACCACTGGAAAAACCATAGTCTTGACTAGATGAATCTTTGTTGGCAAAGTAATGTCTCTGCTTTTGAATATGCTATCTAGGTTGGTCATAACGTTCCTTCCAAGGAGTAAGCGTCTTTTAATTTCATGGCTGCAGTCACCATCTGTAGTGATTTTGGAGCCCAGAAAAACAAAGTCTGACACTGTTTCCACTGTTTCCCCATCTATTTCCCATGAGGTGGTGGGACCGGATGCCATGATCTTCGTTTTCTGAATGTTGAGCTTTAAGCCAACTTAATTACCACAGAAGGGCTTTCCTGGTAGTTCAGCAGGTAAAGGAATCTGCCTACTGTGCAGGAGACCCCAGGTTTGATCCCCTGGTTGGGAAGATCCCCTGGAGAAGGAAATGGCAACCCAATCCAGTATTCTTGCCTGGAAAATCCTATGAACAGAGGAGCCTACAGGGCTACAGTCTATGGGGTCGCTACAGTCTATGAGCTCACAACAGTCAGACACAACTTAGCGAATAAGCCACCACCAATTACCACAACTATTTTTATGACTTTAACACACTACTTCTGTATTAAGACGAGGGCTGCTGACAATGCCTCAGAACACCAAAACAATTTTCTGGAAGGATCTTTCTTTAGAAGGTTTCATTAGCATTATTACAAGTGGTGGTAAGTCCTTGAAAGTCAGGGCACTACTTTTCTTCTAAGTATTTCTTTATTACCGGCCTTGCCGATAACTAGTCCATGTCAATGGCGTTTACCTGCATTCACAAATGTCAAGCTTTTAAACAGAACCACTTAGTATTTAAAGAATTATTCCAAGTAAGAATAAATTTATTTCATGTTTCTTCTCTAACCTACATGGTGAAAGATAGAGACATCCTTCAGAGGGTCTCCAAATATGTGTGAAATTTCATATCAACTACTGCCCTAAAGAGGAGGGCTACAGCTAGTTTTTTTCCCTGACTAAAGTCTAAATCACCTCCCCAAACTTGAATATATTTGGAGAGGGAGGGAAAAAAAAAGGGGGGAAACCACCAGGTGAGCCGGGTTGTTCTGGTTTATTTTATGTTTGCCAGGTTTGTGAGGACAGGGTGAGGTCCTCTAAAGTCAATAGAGTCTATATTAAGGCAGCAAGAAGGTACATGTTGTGCTTCCTTCTATTGTGAGTTTACACTCACACGATTCTCTTCTCTAATCCCAGAGTAGCTCTAAGCAAAACTGTAGACATGTGGGACCTCTAGGTGTTATCTAACACCTCTGAAACATCTGGGAACGCTTGGCAAGACTGTGGGACACTAAGAGACTCCGGGTTTCTTCCCACCAGCCCCTATGGTTGTGTGTGGTTGTGATCACCCAGATCACTACCCTTTAGATCACTGCCTCTATTCACACACATGTTTGGGGATTTTCCTTTGCTGGGAGCAGATTTCTTCATTTACGTCACTTTTGATGACAGAGCTGATAAAGATGTAAAGACCTTAGAGAATATCTGGCAATTGATGCTCCATTCTGCAAACCAAGACTGGGAATAAACTAGGAGGGCAGAATAACTGTAAAAGTGATGTTGGTTTTACTGCTTTAACAGATAATGTATAGACACAGGAGAGTGACACATTTCTTTAGTGGCACACTGACAATAGGAGCAGTGTAACTGCAAATTGACAACTGGGTTTATTTTATTTCCCCTACTTTGTAGTGGTTTCAGTTACTTTTCTTTGGCATTGTTTTGATTTGGATTTTAACCTCAAATGAAGTCACATTAAAAAATGAAGTCTGAAATTTCATAATCTAAATTAGAGTTCCTCAACACTAGTGACATTTTGGACTGAATTGCCAAAAAGTCCTCCCAGGGGCAAAACTGCACCTTTTGAGAACCACTGATTTAAGTCATAAAGAAGACAATGATCACTTTCCCGCCATATTCCTTCAAAATCAAAGTAGTTATCAAAAACTACTTAGGAAAGTAATTAAGTATGTACAGTATCTAGATTATTTCATTTTGCATGAATTACATCACTATTATGAATGAAACTGACCTTTTCTATCTATGTCAGCATTGACTGCTTGAACAACACCCCTCCCCTCCCCAAAGATAGGAGGCAGTTATGATTTCACTTTGCACAGGTTCCAGAGAAACAGTCTGAGATGGCTCACCTGATGATGGTCACTGTTGATAATGATGGTTATGATAATTTTAGTAAATTCAGGATAGAACAGACTACATAATTATAGCTATAAATATTACTATGCCCATTACTGGGCCTATCATTTTATATTTTGATATTACAACTTCAAAATCAGTTGTGCATAGGCTGAGACTAGGTAAATATCAGTTGAGTTGCACTATGGCTTAATTTTCATGTAATTGTTATTTTGAGCTTCTGCAAAGGTGACTTTAGCTCAGAGCTTTGGTTTTGGTGAAGCACTGCATTACTAGTAACACTAGCTAATTTAACAAATAATGCCCTAAATATTCAAGGACTAAAACACAATAAAAGTTGGTTTATTGTTCATATAAAATCCAAACCAGATATTACTAACCGGTAAATGATCTCCTTCATGTGATGTTTCCGGTCCTTACATCATATGACTTTGAGATATTTAACATACACCTTCTAAAGTCACTATGCCGTTTTAAATGAAGCAAGCAGGAGAGGAAAGAACATGGGAAGTCACACAAGTAGTTTATATGGGCCAGCTGTATAAAATGAAGGAATGGCAGTTGAAGACTCAGATAAGGTGGCAGCTTAAGGAACATATGTTGTAGGACTTGGACTCTGCTCTCCAGGATGCATATATGCATTGAACCAAGGGTGGATAAATGATGCTGTGTCCCCAAGAGCTGGAATATACAATTCTGGAAAACTAAGATGTAGAATTTAAGACTTTCCAGGGTTTCTCTTGACATTTCCATAGCCATTGACTGCTGCAAGTAGGCAACAGCAGGCTCCTTATTCCAGAAGACTAGCAAGAAGACACTGGAGTAACCAAACTCAGTTGTGATGAGGAACTCAGGGGAGGCACCATGGGGTTTCTTCATCCTTCCATGACCTGATAGCTGTGAGTGGACAGCAGCAGAAACCCAGCCCTTAAGAAAAAATAACCAAGGGCTCAAACCACTTGAAGCTGCAGGTCACTCCATGGCAAGCAATCCAGGCAGCTGAAGAGTTATTTGAAAAGAGAGGAATCTAGATAGGTGGTACAGGAAGAAGATATGGGGGATCATTACAACTCTGGGACAAACTACAGAAGATGAACAGTAGCTTCATTTGTTAATATTCTGGGAAATTGCATCTGGCCGCTAGTCTGAAAAATTGGACTTGCGTGTTATACCTCTGAGGGAAGGGATGGACTGAACTAGTTCTGTTTAATGACTACTCTAGATTCATATATACATGTTGTTTTCCTGTCAGAATGGCTGTAGAAGCAGCTTGGGTGTCACTGAGCCCATTTGCTGCTACTGCTCTTTCCGCAACTTCACACTGAGATGCAGGACCACCTCATGGAGAGAGATCACCATAACCATGCACTGGGTCTCCCCCGAACTGCTGTGCCTCTGGTTCCCCTGGGGGGCATCTGCAAGTCAGTGATGCAACCAGACGCACATGGTAGTCAGTACGCCATGGGGACGCTTTGACCCATGGGGGACAGTGGGTAGGAAGGAGTGCTTTCTCTCCCAGAACAGTGCTCAGCCGAGCATTAGTTGTGCATGGCCACTCTGACACTATCCAGTGGGACAGACCATCACTGGGGCTTCCCAGGTGTGCTAGTGCTAAAGAACCCACTGCCAACGCAGGAGAACTAAGAGACGTGGGTTCAATCTCTTGGTAGGGAAGATGCCCTGGAGAAGAGAATGGCACCCACTCCAGTATTCTTGCTTAAAGAATCACATGGACAGAGGAGCCTGGTGGGCTACAGTCTACAGGGTCACACACAATCGGACATGACTGAGGTGACTTAGCACACAGAGAAGTTGTGGCATTCAGCTTCCTATTCTATATTCTCTTCCTGTTTCTCTTTGTCCTTTTCCACCTCTCAGTCTTCTCCCTTTCTCATTTCTTCCTCTCCCATCCCCTCCCTTTTCCTCTCTTTTTCTTCCCTTCCTAAACAATTCGATCCAAAATCCACTATTTGGGGCTGAGCAAGATATGTGTCCACACTATGAGATGGTGGGGGGTTGTTGGGGAATAGGATAAGGAGAAGGAAGCAAGTCCACAATGGCCCAGAGTGGAGTGTGGAAACTGAAACTGAAAACACCAGTGAGGAGGCAGCAGCAGGCGGTAGCACCATTAGGATTGTCTCCACCCAGGGAAATTGCTCACCTAACTATATTAAAGTGCAGGGTCCAGGTTTCTCACTCTCAGAGAAGGGAGGCACAAATATAGAAAAGGAGAAGACTAGATTAAACCCTGTGGTGTTGGACTGAAATTGGAAATATAGGGACGAAATCATGGCTTTGAAGCTGTATAGGTAGATAGATAGAGAAATAAATATAGATGTGAACAAGTATATGTATGAGTGTGTGTGTGTGTGTGTGTGTGTTCTCTAGCTCTGGCCATTGAGAGAGTCTAGGAGTTGAAACACTCAAATAAAAATATAGACATTTGGTGGACTAAAGACCTAAATGTAAAGCCAGAAACTATAAAACTCTCAGAGGAGAAAAGGCAGGTCACTCTTTGACATAAATCACAGCAAGATCCTCTATGACCCATCTTCTAGAGTAATGGAAATAAAAATAAACAAATGGGACCTAATTAAACACAAAAGCTTTTGCACAGCAGAGGAAACTATAAACAAGATAAAAAGACAATCTTCAGAATGGGAGAAAATAATAGCAAATGAAATAACTGGCAAAGGATTAATCTCCAAAATATACAAATAGCTCAGGAAGCTCAATTAAAAAAAAAAAAAAAAACCAATAAAAAAAATGGGCAGACGACGTAAACAGACATTTCTCCAGACATATAGATGGCTAATAAATACAGGAAAAGATGCTCAACGTTGCTCATTATTCAGTTCAGTTCAGTTCAGTCACTCAGTCGTGTCTGACTCTTTGCAACCCCATGAATCGCAGCACGCCAGCCCTCCCTGTCCATCACAAACTCCCGGAGTTCACTCAGACTCATGTCCATTGAGTCAGTGATGTCATCCAGCCATCTCAGCCTCTGTCGTCCCCTTCTCCTCCTGCCCCCAATCCCTCCCAGCATCAGAGTCTTTTCCAATGAGTCAGCTCTTCGCATGAGGTGGCCAAAGTACTGGAGTTTCAGCTTTAGCATCATTCCATCCAAAGAAATCCCAGGGCTGATCTCCTTCAGAATGGACTGGTTGGATCTCCTTGCAGTCCAAAGGACTCTCAAGAGTCTTCTCCAACACCACAGTTCTAAAGCATCAATTCTTCGGTGCTCAGCCTTCTTCACAGTCCAACCCTCACATCCATACATGACCACAAGAAAAACCATAGCCTTGACTAGACGGACCTTTGTTGGCAAAGTAATGTCTCTGCTTTTGAATATGCTATCTAGGTTGGTCATAACTTTCCTTCCAAGGAGTAAGCGTCTTTTAATTTCATGGCTGCAATCACCATCTGCAGTGATTTTGGAGCCCCCAAAAATAAAGTCTGACACTGTTTCCACTGTTTCCCTGCTCATTATTAGAGAAATGCAAATCAAAACTACAATGAGGTATCACCTCACATTGGTCAGAATGGCCATCATCAAAAAATCTATAAATAATAAATGCTAGAGAGGATGGGAAGGACAGGGAACCCTCTGGCACTGTTGGTGGGAATATAAATTGATACAGCCACTATGGAGAACAGTATGGAGATTTCTTTAAAAACTAGGAATAAAATTACCATATGACCCAACAATCCCACTACTGGGCATAAACCCTGAGAAAACTATAATTGAAAAAGTCACATGTATCCCAATGTTCGCTGTAGCATTATTTACAATAGCCAGGACATGGAAGCAACCTAGGTGTCCATTGACAGATGAATGAATAAAGAAGCTGTGGTACATATACACAATGGAATATTACTCAGCCATAAAAAGGAACCATTTGAGTCAGTTCTGATAAGGTGGATGAACCTAGAGTCTACTATACAGACGGAAGTAAATCAGAAAAACAAATATCATATATTAATGCAAAATGTGGAACCTAGAAAGATGGTACTGATGAACCTATTTGCAGGGAAGCAATGGAGACATAGACATAGACAGCAGATTCGTGGACACAGGTCAGGAAGGAGAGGGTGGGATGAACTGAGAGAGTAGCATGGAAACGTATACATCACCATGTGGAAAATAGATAGCCAGTGGGAATTTGCTGTATGACTCAGGGAACTCAAACCAGGACTCTCTGATGACCTACAGGAGTGGGATGGGGTAGGTGGGAGGGAAGTTAAAGGGGGAGGGACATATGCATACCTATGGCTGATTCATGTTGATGTATGGCAGAAACCAATGCAATATTATAAAGCATTTATCCTCCAATTAAAACCAAATAAATTTTAAAAAAACTCTGCTTTTTAAATATCATTCTTCACTGTAAGGAAGCAGCCCTCTTTAGAAGAATGCCTGGTTTCAAGACTGAGGCTGAAAAGAAGTGAGATGAACCTAGAACATCCTATTCTGCCAAAAAGTGAGAAAGTTCTTAAAAGTGGTGGTGTTTCACCAAGTCACGGGAGCCAGGGTGAAGGCACAGAGCACAGGCCAAATCTGGCACAATTTTAGCAATAAAATAAATAACATTAAGGAATTATAACCCACTGGAAAAAACACATTCATGAGTCCATAATGACATAATACACCAATGAAACATTTAAAACATTATTTTAAAATAACTCACAAGAAAATATTTATTAATTACAGAGTAAAAAGTGGAGAATGTGGTCCACTGGAAAAGGGAATGGCAAACCACTTCAGTATTCTTGCCTTGAGAAACCCATGAACAGTATGAAAAGGCAAAAAGATAGGATATTGAAAGATGAACTCTCCAGGTCAGTAGGTGCCCAATATGCTACTGGAGATCACTGGAGAAATAACTCCAGAAAGAACGAAGGGATGGAGCAAAAACAAACAAAGCAAAAACAACACCCAGTTGTGCATGTAACTGGTGATAGAAACAAGGTCTGATGCTATAAAGAGCAATATTGCATAGGAACTTGAAATGTTACGTCCATGAATCAAGGCAAATTGGAAGTGGTCAAAAAGGAGATGGCAAGAGTGAGCATTGACATTCTAGAAATCAGTGAACTAAAATGGACTGGAATGGGTGAATTTAACTCAGATGACCATTATATCTACTACTGTGGGCAGGAATCCCTTAGAAGAAATGGAATAGCCATCATAGTCAACAAAAGAATTTGAAATGGAGTACTTGGATGCAATCTCTTAAATGACAGAATGATCTCTGTTCGTTTCCAAGGCAAACCATTCAATATCACAGTAATCCAAGTCTATGCCCCAATGAGTAATGCTGAAGAAGCTGAAGTTGAATGATTCTATGAAGACCTACAAGACCTTTTAGAACTAACACCCAAAAAAGATGTCCTTTTCATTATAGGGGACTGGAATGCAAAAGTAGGAAGTCAAGAAACACCTGCAGTAACAGGCAAATTTGGCTTTGGAGTACAGAATGAAGCAGGGCAAAGACTAATAGAGTTTCTGCAAGAGAATGCACTGGTCATAGCAAACACCCTCTTCCAACAACACAAGAGAAGACTCTATACATGGACATCACCAGATGGCCAACACCAAAATCAGATTGATTATATTTTTTGCAGCCAAAGATGGAGAAGCTCTATACAGTCAGCAAAAATGAGACCGGGAGCTGACTGTGGCTCAGATCATGAACTCCTTATTGCCAAATTCAGACTTAAATTGAAGAAAGTGGGGAAAACCACTAGCTCATTCAGGTATGACCTAAATCAAATCCCTTATGACTATACAGTGAAAGTGAGAAATAGATTTAAGGGACTAGATCTGATGGACAGAGTGCCTGATGAACTATGGACGGAGGTTTGTGACATTGTACAGGAGACAGGGATCAAGACCGTCCCCAAGGAAAATAAATGCAAAAACGCAAAATGGCTATCTGAGGAGGCCTTACAAATAGCTGTGAAAAGAAGAGAAAAGTGAAAAGCAAAGGAGAAAAGGAAAGATATAAGCATCTGAATGCAGAGTTCCAAAGAATAGCAAGGAGAGATAAGAAAGCCTTCCTCAGTGATCAATGCAAAGAAATAGAGGGAAACAATAGAATGGGAAAGACTAGAGATCTCTTCAAGAAAATTAGAGATACCAAGGGAATATTTCATGCTAAGTTGAGCTTGATAAAGGACAGAAATCGTATGGACCTAACAGAAGCAGAAGATATTAAGAAGAGGTGGCAAGAATACACAGAAGAACTGTATAAAAAAGATCTTCACGACCCAGATAATCATGATGGTGTGCTCAATCACCTAGAACCAGACATCCTGGAATGTGAAGTCAAGTGGGCCTTAGAAAACATCACTACAAACAAAGCTAGTGGAGGTGATGGAATTCCAGTTGAGCTATTTCAAATCCTAAAAGATGATGCTGTGAAAGCACTGCACTCAATATGTCAGAAAATTTGGAAAACTCAGCAGTGGCCACAGGACTAGAAAAGGTCAGGTTTCATTCCAATCCCAAAGAAAGGCAATGCCAAAGAATGCTCAAACTACCACATAACTGCACTCATCTCACACACTTATAAAGTAATGCTCAGAATTCTCCAAGCCAGGCTTCAGCAATATGTGAACTGTGAACTTCCAGATGTTCAAGGTGGTTTTAGAAAAGGCAGAGGAACCAAAGATCAAGTTGCCAAAATTCGCTGGATCATCAAACAGCAGGAGAGTTTCAGAAAAACATCTACTTCTGCTGTATTGACTATGCCAAAGCCTTTGACTGTGTGGATCACAATAAACTGTGGCAAACTCTGAAAGACCTGGGAATACCAGACCACCTGACCTGCCTCTTGAGAAATCTGTATGCAGGTCAGGAAGCAACAGTTAGAGCTGGACATGGAACAACAGACTGGTTCCAAACAGGAAAAGGAGTACGTCAAGGCTGTATATTATCACCCTGCTTATTTAACTTCTATGCAGAGTACATCATGAGAAACGCTGGGTTGGAAGAAGCTCAAGCTGGAATCAAGATTGCCGGGAGAAATATCAATAATCTCAGATATCCCTTATGGCAGAAAGTGAAGAAGAACTAAAGAGCCTCTTGATGAAAGTGAAAGTGGAGAGTGAAAAAGTTGGCTTAAAGCTCAATATTCAGAAGACTAAGATCATGGCATCCAGTCCCATCACTTCATGGCAAAGAGATGGGGCAACAGTGGAAACAGTGTCAGACTTTATTTTTTGGGGCTCCAAAATCACTGCAGATGATGATTGCAGCCATGAAATTAAAAGACACTTGCTCCTTGGAAGGAAAGTTATGACCAACCTAGACAACATATTAAAAAGCAGAGTCATTACTTTGCCAACAAAGGTCCATCTAGTCAAGGCTATGGTTTTTCCTGTGGTCATGTATTGATGTGAGAGTTGGACTATAAAGACAGGTGAGTGCTGAAGAATTGATACTTTTGAACTGTGGCATTGGAGAAGACTCTTGAGAGTCCCTTAGACTGCAAGGAGATCCAACCAGTCCATCCTAAAGGAAATCAGTCCTGGATGTTCATTAGAAGGACTGATGTTGAAGCTGAAACTTCAATATTTGGGGTACCTGATGTGAAGAGCTGACTTATTTGAAAAGACCCTGATGCTGGAAAAGATTGAGGGCAGGAGGAGAAGGGATGACAGAGGATGAGATGACTGCATGGTATAACCGACTCAATGGACATGAGTTTGGGTGGACTCTGGGAGATGGTGATAGACAGGGAGGCCTGGTTCATGGGGTCAGTAAGAGTCAGACATGACTGAGCGACTGAACTGAACTGAATTCAATATTCCTACCAAAGACTAGAACCTGAATATAATCATGAGGAAACATCAGACATGGATTAAGGAAACTTCTACAAGATAACTGACTTGTAATCTTCAAAAATGTTATGGTCATGAAAATCAAGGAAAGACTGGGGAATGACTCCAACTGAAAAAAGATAAAGAGACATGGTAAGTAACAACAGCAAAGTAAGATGCTAAACTGGATCTTTTTGTTATAAAGGTTATACCAGTGGCACAACTGGTACAATGAGTAGAGTCTTGGGATTAGATGACTATCATGCATCAGGATGGATTTTCTTGGTTTTGACATTTAAGTTATGGTTATGAAGGAGACTGTCTGTGTCAGATGTATACACTAAAGCATCTAAGGGTAGTGGCCATTATGTTGGCAATTTACTCTCAAATAATTTTGAGATGAGGGGTCAATCCTAAAGGAAATTAGCCCTAAATATTCATTGGAAGGACTGATGCTAAAGTGGAAGCTGTAATACTTTGACGACCTGATGTGAAGAGATGACTCTCTGGAAAAGACCCTGGTGCTGGGAAAGATTGAGGCCAGGAGGAGAAGGAGATAACAGAGGATGAGATAATTGGACAGCATCATGACTCAATGGACGTGAGTTTGACCAAACTCTGGGAGATAGTGGAGAACAGAGTCAGATATTACTTAGTGACTAAACAACAACAACAATTCAGGGGTGGGGTTGGGAGGGAAGTAAATCCCTTATTCCAGTCTTGCAATTTTTGTTACTTTGAATTGATTTTGAATTAAGAGGCAGAATAGCAGTAACAGCAGAAGCAGTGGCTGGGCTAATTACTCCCTTTCCATTTGCTCTTCTCTCTTTCCTCCCTGACTCACTCCCTTTCCCCTTCCTCCTGCTTTCTTTATGCTCTGTAGTCTAGGGAACCCTTTCTAACTTAGTGGGCAATTCACAGAATCTACACTGATTACCAGACCTATGGAATGTGAAGTGTTACAGTATTAGTAGAAAGTAAAATCGAAAGCCTTTATATCTACATATTTGTACCAAAATAATGTGTGCGTGCATGCTAAGTTGCTTCAGTCATGTCCGACTCTTTGCGACACATGGACTGTCACCTGCCAGGTTCCTCTGACCATGGGATTCTCCAGGCAAGGATACTGGAGTGAGTAACCATTCACTTCTCCAGGGGATCTTCCCAGCCTAGGGCTTGAACTTGCCTCTCTTATATCTCCTGCACTAAATAGGCGGGTTCTTCACCACTAGTGCCAAATAGAAAGTCACAGAAATATCTTATATCTGGTGAACTGCCCATAAGGCAACAAAGTAACCTTGCAATCAAATATACCCATCATAAATGTGGGGATATCTAATCCACAAAGCCATAAAGGTAGGCACACACAGCAATATTTCCTTTTGAGTGGTAGTGATACACGAAAGAAGGCACTTACGCAGACCCTGGAGGCTTCATAAGCAGGTGGTTCCCACTTACCAGAGCTTCCATTCCTGGTACACTGTTATTTCCCTTTTAATCCACAACAGTGGTCCCTGGAGGAGGAAATGGCAACCCACTCCAGTACTCTTGCCTGGAGAATCCCATTGACTGAGGAGCCTGGCAGGCTACAGTCCATGGGGGTGAAAAGAGCTGGACACAACCGAAACAACTTAGTATGGTCATATGATGATTTCATCATGACCAGCTGATTAGGAAGAAACGGGCTAAACTATGGGCTGTGAATAGGTTTATATGATTTGAAGATGCACAGTAGAAGCAGGGAGGCCCGAAAGTACATAGGGAAAGAAATATTTCTGGTGAGAAGAAATTTTCAGGGTTACATTTGGCTATCACTCTACCTAGGAGAGTTGGCTAGAGTTATCCACATTAGTTCATAGACAGTGGTAGATGATTTCATCAGATGATAAGGGACTTGGAAAGGATGACGTTGAGGGGCTGAGGAAAGGGAGATCCAAGGAATAGTTAAGTGCAGGGACTTTTCAAAATTTGGGAGTATGGCTTTCCCATCAGAATTCTCACCTACCACTCCTGCTCTCTCCCACTGAAATGACTTGTTGAGGACTCAAAGCCATAGCATTTAGGGCTTTGGATGCTGGAACACAGAGCTGGAACACTTAGTAACGCACATGCACACCAGAGGGCAGGAGACAAATCCCTGAAAATCTATGGAAAACCACCTCAGGGAATTTCCTGAGAGAAGACTCAAATTACTAAAATCAGGAATGAAAGAAGGAACATAACTCTCAATCTTATAGAAATAAAAAAGATTATAACGGAGTACGATGAATTTGGGCTTCCCTGATAGCTCAGCTGGTAAAGAATCCGCCTACAATGTGGGAGACCTGGGTTCGATCCCTGGGTTGGGAAGATCCCCTGGAGAAGGGAAAGGCTACCCACTCCAGTATTCTGGCCTGAAGAATTCCATGGACTGTATAGTCTATAGGGTCACAAAGAGTCGGACACGACTGAGCGACTTTCACTCACTCTCACTATGAATTAACTTAGATAAAGTAGACAAATTCTTGCCGTTCTTGTTGTTCAGTTGCTAAGTTGTGTCAGACTCTTTGCAACCCCATGGCCTGTAGCACAACAGACTCCCCTGTCCTCCACTATCTTCTGGAATTTGCTCAAATTCATGTCCATCAAGTCGGTGATGCTATCTAACCATCTCATTCTCTGCCACCCTGTTTTCTCCTCCTGCCCCCAATCTTTCCCAGAATCAGGGTCTTTGCCAATGAGTTGGCTCTTCACTCAGGTGGCCTGACTGGAGCTTCAGCTTCAGCATCAGTCCTTCCAATGAATATTCAAGGTTGATTTGCTTTAAGTTTAACTGATTTGATCTCCTTGCAGTCCAAGGGACTCTTAAGAGTCTTCTCCAACACCAAAATTTGAAAGAATCAATTCTGTGGTGCTCAGTCTTCTTTATGGTCCAACTCTCACATCCATACATGACTAATGGAAAAACCATAGCTCTAACTAGACAGACATTTGTCAGCAAAGTGATGTCTCTGCTTTTTAATATGCTGTCTAGGTTTGTCGTAGCTTCCCTTCCAAGGAGTAAGCATCTTTTAATTTCATGGCTGCAGTCACCATCTGCAGTGATTTTGGAGCCCAAGAAAATAAACTCTGTCACTGTTTCCACTTTTTACCTATCTATTTGCCATGAAGTTGTGGGACTGGATGCTATGATCTTAGCTTTTTCATGTTGAGTTTCAAGCCATCTTTTCCACTCTCCTCTTTTACCCTCATCAAGAGAATTTTTAGTTCCTCTTCACTTTCTGCCATTATCTTGGTATCATCTGCATATCTGAGATTATTGATATTTCTCCCAGCAATCTTGATTTCAGTTTGTGCTTCTTCCAGCCCAGCATTTCCCATGATGTACTCTGCATATAAGTTAAATAAGCAGGATGACAATATACAGCCTTGGTCATACTTCTTTTCCAGTTTTGAACCAGTCCATTGTTTCATGTCCAGTTCTAATTGTTGCTTCTTGACCAGCATACAGGTTTCTCAGGAAACAGATAAGGTGGTTTGGTATTCCTATCTCTTTAGGAATTTTCTACAGTTTGCTGTGATCCACACAGTCAAAAGCTTAAGCATAGTCAATGAAGCAGAAGTGGGTGTTTTCTGGAACTCTCTTGCTTTCTCCATGATCCAGTAAATGTTGGCAATTTGGTCTCTGCTTCCTCTACCTCATCTAAACCCAGTGTGTGCATCTGAAAGTTCCTGAAGGATTCAGAGCATAACCTTGCTAGTATGTGAAATGACCACAACTGTATGATAGATTGAACATTCTTTGGTGTTGCTTTTCTTTGGGATTGGAATGAAAACTGACCTTTTCCAGTCCTATGGCTACTGCTGAGTTTTCCAAATTTGCTGGCATATTGAGTGCAGCACTTCAACAGCATCATCTTTTAGGATTTGAAATAGCTCAACTGGAATTCTGTCACTCCATTAGCTTTGTTTGTAGTAATTTTTCTAAGGCTCACTTGACTTTACACTCCAGGATGTCTGGCTTTAGGCGAGTGATCACAGCATAGTGGTTATCTGGGACATTAAGACCTTTTCTGTACAGTTCTTGTGTGTGTTCTTGCCACCTATTCTTAATTTCTTCTGCTTCTCTTAGGTCCTTACTGTTTCTGACCTTTATTATGCCCATCTTTGCATGAAATGTTCCCTTTATATTTCCAGTTTTCTTGGGTAGATCTCTAGTTTTCTCCCATTCTATTTTTTTCCTCTATTTCTTTGCATTGTTCATTTAAGAAGGCCTTATTTCTCCTAAGACAAATTCTTACCCCTCCTAAGAAAAATTCTTAGAAAGACACAAACTATCAAAATTGGTTCAAAAATAAGTATGAAATCTGAATATACCTATATTCAGAAATTGAATAAGTAATTTTAAAACTTGCTATAAGGACAAAGCTGGAATCAGATAGCTTTACTAGTGAATTCTACCAACAGTTAAAGAAGAACTAATATCAATCCTTCATAAATATTGCAAAATACAGAAGAGGAGGGAATACTTCCTAACTCATTCTATGATATCAGTATTACCCTGATACCAAACCAGACCAAGATACCACAAGAAAAGAAAAACTACAGACCAATATCTGTTATGAATACAGCTGTAAAAATCTTTAATAAAAAAACTAGAAAACTGAATCCAGCAATATATAAGTATTACACACCTTGACCAAGTGGATTATCTTAGCAATGCAGTTTGCTTAACTTACAAAAGTCAGTCAAGGTAGTATACTGCAATATTAGAATAAAGAACGATAATTACATGATCACCTTCATAGGTGGAGCAATATGCTTGACAAAATGCAAGACCCATTCATGATAAAAACTCTCAGAAAACTAAGAACAGAAAGCAAACTTCTCAACCTAATAAAGGGCATCTATGGAAACCCAGAACTAACATCACACTTACTGGTGAAAGACTAGAATACTTTCCCTCTAAGATCAGGGAAAGATAAGGATGTTTGCTCTCATCACTTCTATTCAACTTTTTACTGGAGGTTCTATACAAAGCAATTAGGCAAGAAAAACAAATACAAGTCATCCAGATTGAAAAAGAGAGTGAAAATTCTGGCTTAAAACTCAACATTCAAGAAACTAAGATCATGGTATCCAGTTCCATCACTTCATGGCAAAGAAAGGGGGTGGAAATGGAAACAGTGACAGACTATTTTCTTAGGCTGCAAAATCACTGTGGACTGCAGCCATGAAATTAAAATACATTTGCTACTTGAAAGAAAAGCTATAATAAAGCTAGACAGCATATTTAAAAACAGAGACATCACTTTGCTGACAAAGCTCCACATAGTAAAAGCTATAGTTTTCAAGTAGTCATGTACAGATTATGAGTGATGGACCATAAAGAAGGCTGAGTGCTGAACAATTGATGCTTTCAAACTGTGGTGCTAGAGAAAACTCTTGAGAGTCCCTTGGACTGCAAGGAGATCAAATCAGTCACTGTTAAACCAAACCAACCCTGAATATTCATTGGAAGGACTGATGCTGAAACTGAAGCTACAATATTTGGCCACCTGATGTGAAGAGGTGACTCACTGGAAAAAACCTTGATGCTGGGAAAGACTGAGGGCAGGAGGAGTAGGGGCAGCAGATGTAATGGTTGGATGGCATCATCAACTCAATGGACATGAGTTTGAGCAAACTTTAGGAGTTAGTGAAGGACAGGCAAGTCTGGCATGCTGCAATCCATGCGATTGCAAAGAGTTGGACATGACTGAGTGACTGAACAACAACAAAAATTGAAAAGGAAGAAGTAAAACTATATCTGCTTACAAATGACATCATTCTGTATATAGAAAATTCTAAAAAGGCCATTAAAAATAAACCGACAAAACTCTTTGAATCGTTAGATGAGTTCAGCAAGGTCATTTTGACATGTGTTGTTGAAACAACTAGGTAGGTACATGCAAAAGAACTAAATTGCAGCTTTACCTCATATTCAGAAATTAACTAAAATGAGTCAAAGACCCAAATGTAGGAACTAAAACTCTTAGAAGAAAACACAGGAGTAAAACTTCATGACTTGGAATTTGGCAAAGAATTCTTAGATATGACTGAACAATTTTGTTTTGATAAATGTTACTAGTTTCCCTTCACATTAAGTCCTGGTAATTTACATACCCAACCACCCACCTATTTCCCTCTCTCTTGCAAAATCTAGATATAATCTTTAAATTTTTGCCAGCCTGGTGGACAAAGGACAGACAGAATTCATATTGTTTCCACTGCATGTTTTTACTCTTTAGCGAGGTAGTATATATTTCTCTGTGCCTATTTTCTTAATTGTAGAAGAGCTATTCATGTTGTTCATCCACTTTGCTATTAGAATTCTTTGTCCAAATATTTTTAGCAACAAGGAACAAAAATTCTCCTGAGCCCCAGATTAAGTATGGGAAAGAGCTTATAGAAAGGACTCACGGGCCCTGAAGGCAGGAAAGGCATTCTGGTCTCCTGGATCTTGAACAAGTGTCTCCATCTGTATTTGATACACACCTTCTTTCTCCTGGGGGAAAAAATAATAATAATACTAATTGCCTGGTATCATGTATATTTTCTTCTCTTACTCAAAGATCATTGAGTAAGGATGATCAAATAGCGAACTATTATAAAAGTAGTCCTGCAATCTGGGAAGATACCTGCTGAGGCCAGCATAATTAGATGTATTTAGATTATAATGTTTCTTTATGGCCGACTCTTCATCTTACACAGCTTTATTTCCTATCCCCATGCCCTCTCTTAATGAGATACAAATACAAAATAGAAAGTAAAGAGAATTATAAAAGTTGGATGGAGTTTTAAAGATTATGTAGGCAGATACAAATATAGAATAGGTAAATAGAATTACAAGATTGTAGAGCTGGATGGAATTTAAAGATCATATTTTCATGATAAAGTTAGGTTTAAAGAGGGCAAATAACTGACTCAAGCTTTCATTTCAAGTAAATGAGTATATCTGAGCCCTCAATTCCTCTGCTAAGTCCTGTACATGCATTCATGCTCAGTTGCTAAGTTGTTGTTTTTTTTCTTCTGTTTATTTATTTATTTATTTTACTTTACAATATTGTATTGGTTTTGCCATACATTGACATGAATCCGCCATGGGTGTACATGTGTTCCCCATCCTGAACCTCCCTCCCACCTCCTTCCCCATCCCATCCCTCTGGGTCATCCCAGTGCACCAGCCCCGAGCACCCTGTATCATGCATCGAACCTGGACTGGCGATTCATTTCACATATGATATTATACATGTTTCAATGCCATTCCCCCAAATCATCCCACCCTCGCCCTCTCCCACAGAGACCAAAAGACTGTTCTATACATCTGTGTCTCTTTTGCTGTCTCACATACAGGGTTATCGTTACCATCTTTCTAAATTCCATATATATGTGTTAGTATACTGTATTGGTGTTTTTCTTTCTGGCTTAGTTGTGTCCAACTCTTTGTGACCTCATGGACTCTAGCCCACCAAGTTCCTCTGTCCATGGTATTTCCCAGGCAAGAATACTGCAGTGGGTTGCCATTTCCTTCTCCAGGGGATCTTCCTGACCAAGGGATCGGACCCACATCTCCTGCTTGGCAGGTAGATTCTTTACCACTGAACCACTAAGGAAGCCCTCTAAGTCCTGTGCTCTTTTCCAAATTCCAAGAATTTCTGATTATATGTATATCAATTTATTCTGATTTCTTATTTAAAGGCTATAGTCAATAAAACTGGCACAAAGTATTTGAACATATATAATTCCTCATTACATAGAGTTGTATGCTTAATCTCACTTACTATTTATATTAATCAATATATACCTGTATAACTAGGAGCTTCCTGGATGGCTCCGTGGTAAAGAATCTGCCTGCCAATGCAGGAAACACAGGAGATGCAGGTTCCATCTCTGAGTTGGCAAGATTCCCTGGAGGAAGAAATGGCATCCCACTCCAGTATTCTTGCCTGGAAAATTCAATGGATAGAGGAGCTTCCCAAGCTATAGTCAGTGGGGGTCACAAAAGGTTGGACACAACTGACCGAGCATGCATGAGTATCCACACACCTATATAACTATGAAAATTAGAGCTTATTTACTAGCCTAAGATCCAAAAAAAGAAAAAAAAAAAACTCTATAAGACTGTGAAGTTTCTTGATCTAATTTCAAAATTACAACTGTTCAATAATTTATACAGCTGGAACTAAAATCTACCATACAATTATTTAATTGAAATAATATAATAAAATTCTTTGGTGAGTTATCATACTTAAATCGATTGTCCCAATTATTCAGTTTTACTTCATCTCACAGTTTTTTGCATGTACTTGTTAGTAGTTGAATTAGCCATATGGAATGCCCAGAACATTGCTGCAGGGGACAACACGGAGAACATCTGTAGTTTGCTGGAATGAGACATACCTAGTGATTTGAATCCTTAAATTTCAGCAGTTAAATCTCACAACAAAAACAATTTTCTTCTGAAAAAAGTTCCATACTCTAATAATATTTAGTTTTGTGACATGGATAGTTAAATAGAAAAGCAAGTTAACTTCACAGTTGTAATTAATGTATCTTCAATTTGGGGGAAACCACTCTCATTAGGGTAAGATTATACCATTTTAATTAAAGAAATATACTGATAGCTCACAAAATATTTCTTAAAATATAAGCTCACATTATAATGGATTTAAATTGCTTATTTGGATGAAAAAATGAGCACTTTAGATTTCCATAGGCCATCTTTTTTCCCAGTAAATTTTGTGGTCAGTATAGAAAAATTGTCAAAGTTGCCCCATATGTCATAAAATTTGACAAAGATTTACACTGACCACTTTTACTGTTGTGTATAAATTACTTTTGCATAGTATATTCCAGCAGGCAACTAACCACTGAGGTTTATGAAGACCCTTATTTACATTTTACATTACCTGTATTTTCTATCACCCAAATAAAAAGTTATGTTTTCATAAAATATGAGTTGTTTATAATTTATGAGTTTTTACTGCAGGTCCTCTACATAAGCTACTTGAATGCAGGTTAGAGCCTCTTAAATACAAACTTGGGGTATATGTAGGCATTTTTTTTAAAAAGCCACTAGGAAATTAGGCTTCTAGATTCTTTCACAAAAATAGGTCTTGTTGGGCTCCTCTGAGAGTATGTTGATTTTCCAGCTATCTAAAATTGGACTTGTTCCCAATAAGCTTCTAGGTCTTTACCTGATGGTCTTGGGATACCTAATATTGGTTTAGTTGCTCATAAATGACTGTCAAATACCTGTAGGGGGTTGTAACCTTGGTAGTTCAGTGTAACGATTTGCCATTATGGAATTTCTCTGACCTCCTTCATGGAAATAGTCCAGTCCTTCATGTAGTTTCCCTTAATGCGTATGTTTTTAACAGATGGATCACTAAGCTTTTGATTTCTGAGGGCTAAACTGAGGCACAGAGGCTCAAGACTGTTCACTGTTATAGTGCACTGATGTCTTTAGTGGACTGGCTGAGTGGTACTATGCCACAGCTCACAAAATCTGTGCTAAATTAGTGAGGATATTCATATATCATACATTCAGAGTAGACATATATTCTGTCTCTCAAAGCACCACAAATTAAAACATAAATTCGCTAACATTATTTGTCTTTCTCTTCATTGAGCATGTGTGCAAACCTATAACTGAAAAGGATTGTATTACAACAGCTCCACAAATTCGCGATACAGAAAAATATTTGGGGACTCCCCTGGTGATCCAGTGGTTAAGACTTTGCCATCCACTGCCATGCAGGGGGTGTGGGTTCCATCCCTGGTAGGGGAGCTAAGGTCCCACATCCTCAGGCCCCAAAACTCAAACGTAAAACAGAAGCAATACTGTAAGAAACTCAATAAAGAGTAAAAAAGGTCCACATCAAAAAATGTTTTTTAAAAAAATAAAAGTATTTAAATGCCTGTTTTAAAAGTGTAAAAATAGCACCTAGTCAGATGTCCTTACCATTTCTAGTTATTTGAGGACCATGCATATGGAAATAAAGTAGTAGCCATAAAACAGACTTTGCCAACAGAGGAACTGAAATCTACATTTCCAAAATACATTTTTTTCATGAATCAGAATACAATATTTTAGTTTTTGACCACTAAAAATTTTTTTTCCTAACTTTGCTTCACTAACTTGCTTTAATTGTTGGAGATTTAAATTTAACCATAGTTTTTTCCCCATACAAACACACATTTGAGGGCAAAGAATATGCAGGATTATTTATAATCAGAAGACAAAATAAGTAGTGTATGCTCTATGATATAATATTGGACATAATATTTATATTCATAAAATAAATTTCTAGAAATTTACTGGTTTGGAAATTTATTTCAAATAGTTGCAAAATGTCTAGAAGACAAAGAGTGCTATACAAATGTTTGTGCGAATGTTTCAGGCCCTGTCACATCTTAAGGAAGAAGGAGAGATTTTGGAAAAGGACGTTCGCCTTGTGTAGGTAAAAACCACTAATATACATTATGACTCACTCATTAGGAAACTGTTAGCAATTTATTCACAGGAATTTCCAGGCAAAGAATCATGTAGAATTGCCCAGGAGATTTCTAGAGGAGGTAGTAAGCATTATTTCCATATTTATTTACAAGATGGACTTAGTGAACTCCAGTCAAGAAGAGTATTTGTCTCTTGTAGTAACCATTCCAATATAACAATTTACTGTTCTGACCTCTTTTCCACTGTGTAATAAATGGCCTAAAGCAACAAAGAAAAGAAGTATATAACATATAGAGACTGATTTTTCTATGCAAGATTGTATATTGTTGTTGTTCAGTCCCTCAGTCATGTCTGACTCTTTGCAACCCCATGGACTGCAACATGCCAGGCTTCCCTGTCCTTCACTATCTCCCAGAGTTTGCTCAAACTCATGTCCATTGAGTCGATGATGCCATCCAACCATCCCATCCTCTGTTGCTCCCTTCTCCTCCTGCCCTTAATCTTCCCCAGCATCAGGGTCTTTTTCAATGAGTTGGCTCTTCACATCAAGTGGCCAAATATTGTAGCTTCAGCTTCAGCATCAGTCCTTCCAATGAATATTCAGGGTTGGTTTGGTTTAAGAGTGACTGATTTGATCTCCTTGCAGTCCAAGGAACTCTCAAGAGTCATCTCCAGTACCACAGTTGGAAAGCATCAATTCTTCAGCACTCAGCCTTCTTTATGGTCCCACTCTCACATCCATATATGACTAATGGGAAAACCATAGACTAGATGGAGTTTTGTCAGCAAAGTGATGTCTCTGTTTTTTAATATGCTGTCTAGGTTTGTCATTGCTTTTCTCCCAAGGAACAAGCGTCTTTTAATTTAATGGCTGCAGTCACTGTCCACAGTGATTTTGGAGCCCAAGAAAATAAAATCTGTCACTGTTTCATTTTCTCCCCACCTATTTGCCATGAAGTGATCGACCAGATGCCACGATCTTAGCTTTTTGAATGTTGAGTTTTAAGCCTACTTTTTCACTATCCTCTTTCACCTTCATCAAGAGGCTCTTTAGTTTCTCTTTGCTTTCTGCCATAAGGGTGGTATCATCAGCATATCTGAGGTTATTGATATTTCTCCTCCAGATTGTGCTTCATTCAGCCCAGCATTTCCCATGATGCATAGAAGTTAAATAAGCAGGGTGACAATATACAGCCTTGTCATATTCCTTTTCCAATTTTGAACCAGTCCACTGTTCCATGTCCAGATCTAACTGTTGCTTCTTGACCTACATACAGGTTTATCAGGAGACAGGCAAGATAGCCTGGTATTCTCATCTCTTGAAGAACTTTCCACAGTTTGTTGTGATCTATACAGTCAAACACTTTAGCATAGTCCATAAAGCAGATGTTTTTCTGGAATACCCTTGCTTTTTTTCTGTGATCCGATATATGTTGGCAATTTGATCATTTTTTCCTCTGCCTTTTCTAAATCCAGCATGTATATCTGGAAGTTCTCAGTTCACATACTAGATCTTTAGTTTTTTTCCCATTATATTGTTTTCCTCTATTTCCTTGCATTGTTCACTTAAGTGAAAGTAAAATCACTCAGTTGTGTCTGACTCTTTGTGACCCCGTGGACTGTAGCCCACCAGGCTTCTCTGTCCATGGGATTCTCCAGGCAAGAATCCTGGAGTGGGTTGCCATTTCCTTCTCCAGGAGATCTTCCCGACCCAGGGATCAAACCCAGGTCTCCTGCATTGCAGGCAGACGCTTTACCCTCTGAGCCACCAGGGAAGCCCTGGTGTTCACTTAAGAAGGTTATATTAAAATGATTCATATTCTTATGTTATTGCAAAGTCCTAAACTGCAATAAGTTACTTCTCCATTGCCAATTTCCATCACTCTGAAGGCTTTTATTTCTTTTAATTTAAAAAATCTTTTATTGGGGTCAGAACACCTGTTATTTATCTATTTATGTATTACTTTCTACTCTAGGTATCCTTCTAAATGCTTTACAAATACTAATCCAATTAATCCTTAGAAAAACTCTAAGGTAAATTCTGCTTTTATCTCCATTTCACAGACGGAGATGGAAGAGAGCATGGCAACCCACTCTAGTATTCTTGCCTGGAGAATCCCATGGACAGAGGAGCCATGGCAGGCTAAAGTCCATGGGTTGCAAAGAGTAGGACACAACTGAGCAACTAATACTACAGATGGAGAAACTGAGGCATAACGAGGTAAAGTAACTTTCTCAAGATATCTAGATATTAATGGCAGACCCTGATGCTACTCAGGTCATCTGGCTTCAGATTCTGCTCTGAACCTTCCATGTGACTGCTCAGGTTCTCTTCCTTCCCTCTTCTGCTCCTCCCTGCACTTGAGAACCCCAAATTCATTTATGGACAAGTGAGAATTTCTTTGATAGACAATGAAAGAAAATGGGGAAGGGGAGGGCACGAGAGTGAAAGTCTGATAGAATGAGGCACGTATGCAAGGATTTTCCTTATCATTGAATGCTAAAAATGAAATCTCACTAGGGACACTTTCAATCACAGCCTAATGCTAATGTTTACTGGGGGTAATAAATATGTGATATAACTTCACACATAGAAGAAGTGAGAAAATCAGCATACCTACAAAGATAAGTGTGGTTCATAGGATGGTACTATTGTCAAATATCGGACAAATGCTTGGGTTATATTATAGGAATGTGGGAAAGTTGCAGACTGTTTTACCAGGACACACATTGCCATAAACTGGAGACCAGAGATAAGCATAAAATAGATTAAATGCAGTAACCATAAAATAAAGATAACAATACCAACCTATATCTGAAAGATATTGTCATAGTAACTAATAAAATGACTATATCCAAAGGAAAAACATTCTATTAAATTGAAAAATAGATGTCTTCTGATAATAATAAAAAACAAAATTAATGCCTTTCCATTTAAGGAGGAGCCAAAACAAACAAAAAATTTTATATACAGCTGTAACTTTATTGGCTCTTTCTCTATATGCATTTCAAGTGATATGAAGAATATTTATAAATGGACTAAAGTTACACTAATACAGCCATCTATTCATGAACTGGGAAGAATAAAATTTGTAATTAAAGCAAATTAATCTTTGAGCCTTAATCCAAAAGAAGGAATTCTTGGTAAAACTTATGATAGTCACTGGTCTAAGTGGGTCTTAGAGACTTGAAAAAGTCTGTGCATCTCCAGAAATATTTACTGCAAAAAGAGGTGTGAGTGACAGTCTGAAGTCCACTGACTGTCTTCTATTACCTACTACAATAGATTTAAGGCCCTTCCTCCTTGTTAGAGAGAACCCACAATTTACTGCTATGGAGATCCATTAAACCTTAAAGAGCCACACACGGCATTCGGGTGCTCGTATAAAACATCCCAATTGATAAGCAACAAGACAATAGAGGAAGTGTCCTTCGCAACTGACCCCATGGAAGCTCTTCCTTGAGAGAGAGGCCTCTCTAAATTTTTACTTAAATTCTAAAGCCAACTAGGACACGAGCATTTATTCTAACAGTTATCACTCCTTCATGGGTCAGAATTATTTTTAAACTCTAAAATCTAGTACAACTGATTTTGTAAATAAATAATTTGCAGTTCAGTTCAGTCGCTCAGTCATGTTCAACTCTTTGCGACCCAATGGACTGCAGTATGCCAGGCCTTCCTGTCCATCACCAACTCCCGGAGTCTACTCAAACTCATATCCATTGAGTCAGTGATGCCATTCAACTATCTCATCCTCTGTTGTCCCCTTCTCCTCCCACCTTCAGTCTTTCCCAGCGTCAGGGTCTTTTCGAATGAGTCAGCTCTTTGCATCAAGTGGCCAAAATATTAGAGTTTCAGCTTCAACATCAGTACTTCCAGTGAATATTCAGGACTCATTTCCTTTAGAATGGACTGGTTGGATCTCATTGCAGTCCAAGGGACTCTTAAGAATCTTCTCCAACACCACAGTTCAAAAGCGTCAATTCTTCAGCCCTCAACTTTTTTTTTCTTTTTTTAATTTTATTTTATTTAAATTTACAATATTGTATTGGTTTTGCCATATATCAAAATGAGTCTGCCACAGGTATACATGTGTTCCCCATCATGAACCCTCCTCCCTCATCCCTCCCCATACCATCCCTCTGGGTCGTCCCAGTGCACCAGCCCCAAGCATCCAGTATCGTGCATCGAACCTGGACTGGCGACTCGTTTCATATATGATATTATACATATTTCAATGCCATTCTCCCAAATCATCCCACCCTCTCCCTCTCCCACAGAGTCCAAAAGACTGTTCTATACATCAGTGTCTCTTTTGCTGTCTCATATACAGGGTTATTGTTACCACCTTTCTAAATTCCATATATATATGTTAGTATACTGTATTGGTGTTTTTCTTTCTGGCTCACTTCACTCTGTATAATAGGCTCCAGTTTCATCCACCTCATTAGAACTGATTCAAATGTATTCTTTTTAATGGCTGAGTAGTACTCCATTGTGTATATGTACCATTGCTTTCTTATCCATTCATCTGCTGATGGACATCTAGGTTGCTTCCATATCCTGGCTATTATAAACAGTGCTGCGATGAACATTGGGGTACAAGTGTCTCTTTCAATTCTGGTTTCCTCAGTGTGTATGCCCAGCAGTGGGATTGCTGGATCATAAGGCAGTTCTATTTCCAGTTTTTTAAGGAATCTCCACACTGTTCTCCATAGTGGCTGTACTAGTTTGCATTCCCACCAACAGTGTAAGAGGGTTCCCTTTTCTTCACACCCTCTCCAGCATTTAATGCTTGTAGACTTTTGGATCGCAGCCATTCTGACTGGCGTGAAATGGTACCTCATAGTGGTTTTGATTTGCATTTCTCTGATAATGAGTGATATTGGGCCCTCAAATTTCTTTACAGTCCAACTCCCACACCCATACATGACCACTGGAAAAACCATAACCTTGACTAGATGGACCTTTGTTGGCAAAGTAATGTCTCTGCTTTTTAATATGCTGTCTAGGTTGGTCATAACTTTCCTTCCAAAGAGCAAGTGTCTTTTAATTTCATGGCTGCAGTCATGATCTGCAGTGATTTTGGAGCCCCCAAAAATAAAGTCTGTCACTGTTTCCACTGTTTCTCCATCTATTTCCCATGAAGTGATGGGGCTGGATGCCATGATCTTAGTTTTCTGAATGTTGAGCTTTAAGCCAACTTTTTCACTCTCTTTCAGTTCCATCAAGAGGTTATTCTTGCTTTCTGCCATAAGGGTGGTGTCATCTGCATATCAGAGGTTAATGGTATTTCTCCCGGCAATCTTTATTTCAGCTTGTGCTTCTTCCAGCCCAGCGTTTCTCATGATGTACTCTGCATAGAAGTTAAATAAGCAGGGTTACAGTATACAGCCTTGACGTACTCCTTTTCCAATTTGGAACCAGTCTGTTGTTCCTTGTCCAGTTTTAACTGTTGCTTCCTGACCTGCATACAAATTTCTCAAGAGGCAGGTCAGGTGGTCTGGTATCCCCTTCTCTTTCAGAATTTTCCACAGTTTATTGTGATCCACACAGTCAAAGGCTTTGGCATAGTCAATAAAGCAGAAGTAGTTGTTTTTCTGGAATGCTCTTGCTTTTTCGATGATCCAGCAGATGTTGGCAATTTGATCTCTGGTTCCTCTGCCTTTTCTAAAACCAGCTTGAACATCAAGAAACTCACGGTTCATGTATTGCTGAAGCCTGGCTTGGAGAACTTTGAGCATGACTTCGCTAGCGTGTGAGATGAGTGCAATTGTGCGGTAGTTTGAGCATTCTTTGGCATTGCCTTCCTTTGGGATTGGAATGAAAACACCTTTTCCAGTTCTGTGGCCACTGCTGAGTTTTCCAAATTTGCTGACATATTGAGTGCAGCACTTTCACAGCATCATCTTTTAGGATTTGAAATAGCTCAACTGGAATTCCTTCACCTCCACTAGCTTTGTTCATAGTGATGTTTCCTAAGGCCCACTTGACTTCACATTCCAGGATGTCTGGCTCTAGGTGAGTGATCACACCATTGTGATTATCTGGGTTGTGAAGATCTTTGTTGTACAGTTCTTCTGTGTATTCTTGTTGTACAGTTCTTCTGTGTATTCTTGCCACCTCTTCTTAATATCTTCTGCTTCTGTTAGGTCCATACCATTTCTGTCCTTTATCGAGCCCATCTTTGCATGAAATGTTCCTTTGGTATCTCTAGTTTTCTTGAAGAGGTCTCTAGTCTTTCCCATTCTATTGTTTTCCTCTATTTCTTTGCATTGATTGCTGAAGGCGGCTTTCTTATCTCTCCTTGCTATTCTTTGGAACTCTGCTTTCAAATGGGTATATCTTTCCTTTTCTCCTTTGCTTTTCACTTCTCTTCTTTTCACAGCTATTTGTAAGGCCTCCTCAGACAGCCATTTTGGCTTTTTGCATTTATTTGTCTTGGGGATGGTCTTGATCCCTGTCTCCTGCACAATGCCACAAACCGCCATCCATAGTTCCTCAGGCACTCTATCTATCGGATCTACTCCCTTAAATCTATTTCTCACTTCCACTGTATAATCATAAGGGATTTGATATAGGTCATACCTAAATCAGGTCTAGTGGTTTTCCCCATTTTCTTCAATTTAAGTCTGAATTTGGCAATGAGGAGTTCATGATCTGAGCCACAGTCAGCTCCCAGTCTTGTGTTTGCTGACTGTATAGAGCTTGTCCTTCTTTGGCTGCAAAGAATATAATCAATCTGATTTTGGTTTTAACCATCTGGTGATGTCCATGTATAGAGTCTTCTCTTGTGTTGTTGGAAGAGGGTGTTTGCTATAACCAGTGTGTTCTCTTGGCAAAACTCTATTAGCCTTTTAATTTGCAACTTTCATATAAATAGTTGTGTGAACTGAATTTCATGGTAGCAAAAGAAAACTCATTCTTTATATATTCTGATTTTCTTTTTTTTTTAATTTACAGAGTTCTTTTTATGAATTTATTTTGGCCACACTACAAGGCATGTTGGATCTTAGTTCCTCAATCAGGGATGGAACTAATGCCCCCTGCATTAGAAGGCAGAGTCTTAACCACTGGACCGGGGAAGTCCCTAGGGTTTCTTTTTTGAGAATGACATCTTCCAACTTTTTCTTACCTTTTATTCTTGGCTTAAATAAAGGAGAAAAAAATTTGTATGGTGCGTTTCAGACTTATTCCAATGAGACTCCTGCTTTAAGTATTCTTAACAAGAGATTTTAAAAATTAGAAAGTTTAGCAACAGTCTTGACAGATTTAATTATTCAATTTAAGTATTTACTAATAATATAATTAATGATGGACAGGTGCTATGGCAGAGGATATGGAGAAGATAGAATACTTTGTGAGACTTCAAATTTAATGAGAGATAAAAGCTAATCAAAAGCTATGTAATAGTATAGAATGTATAGATTAAAATACCCCTGGACCAGACTAAGAGATCCAATGGCAAGTGGTTCTTCTGTGTATTAAAGTTTGAGAATCTCTGAGAAACCAAGATATAATGCATGATACTTTCAGTCTATAGCAGATCATTGATGTAGTTTGCTGATAGTTAAAACATTTTCTCAAAATGAGTAAGGATTTATTGCCATTAAAAAGTTTCCCCCTCTACCTTGGTAAAATTTTTCCCAAGGTAGAACTTCTAATAGGCTTGATGGGAGAGTAGAGCTCAGTATTATCCATAGATAATCTTCATGCTAGCAGTATCTGATTCAGTGGCAGATAAATGGTTCCACAAGAAGTTAGTGAAGAAAGATAACTGTATGATTCTGAGATGGGGAAGGCATCATGATAAATGTGTACCATATAGTTTGATTTTGTCCAAAGGAAAAGAGAGGCCACTGCAGGTGGGAAAGAGTGTGGGCAAAGACTTGAAGTTGGAACTGCCCAGGGGATATAAGCAGAAGTGTGCCACTGGATGAGGATGGGGGCAGGGAAGGATTAAGAATGAGAATTCACATCTGAGGAGAAGCATGTCACTTATAATACATCTATACACACACACACACACACACACATTTATGTGTGTATAATATCTTCATTTATTTATATCTATGATGAAGAAACCAGAGTAAACTATTGATTTTCCAATATATTAGGAGTAAGTAGGGTGCTTATTAAAATGATGGATTTCTCGACCCTAACTTGTAAGTAATAACTGCAGGGAATAGGGCTTGGGATCTTCAATTGCATGAATTTCCTGATTCTGTAGTTCTAGCATATTTGGAAACTGCTGGAACTTAATGAACTCTTCCAGCTTTAATATTTTAAGATTCTGTGTTAAATCTTAAAATAGGAGCTAAAAGAAGAATTCTGGAACTGAGCATTTGATATAATTTTGATGAGACTAAAAAAGAATGTTGAGGCAAGTTTATAAAAAAACAAGCTAAAGAGGTTATATACATTCTGGGTACTACCGAAAGCCAAAGTCTCTTAGAAATTTTATTGTTCTTAATATACATTTTTAATAAAAATATATAAATCCAAATGAACTACTTTTTAAGATATGGAGAGGCAGAGTGTACTCTAAAGGTATGTTTTTGTTTATTTTGGATATTACTGAAATTAATTAATTAATATTATTTGTCCAACCTGCATTTACATATATATATAGATGTGTGTATATATATATATATAGAGAGAGAGAGAGAGAGAGAGAGTGTTTGTGTGTATATATATATATATATTTATATCCACAAACATATATAAAAATGCAGGTTGAACAAATAATATTAATTATATATATACATATATATGTATATATATATACATATGCATGTACCAATGATGTTTTGTTATCTGCCATCTGAATTTTTTTAATTATATGTCAATACATTGGGTGGTATGTCTTGTTGAAACCACTCTGCACATATCTTCTACATAATGCTGTATATGTATGCTTCCTAAAGACTTTTTAAGAAAAAAATATACATAACAATGATATTGAGTGCATCATAAACCATATTTTCCAAAGCTAGACATGATTCTGTCAGTGAAAATATCATTTAATTGAGTGCCGCCTTCAAATGGAATGCTCTACTGGATGTCATGGAGATATGCAAATGAGGTTAAAGACATTGTCCTCATTCTCAGAGAATTTACAATATAATAGGGGAACAAAATGCAGATGAAAAGATATAACAACAAAGGCAAAGATGACATGAAAACAGGTACAAATTAATGTAACACAAAACACAAGTGCTAAGAGAAATGGAATAATGAAATGATCAGTGTGGAACAGAACTATTCAAGTGGCCTTGATGGAGAAAACTTATTTTAAATGGATATTTGATAGAGGCACAAATATGGATCAGGAGACATATAATGGAAAGGATATTCTATTCAGAAAGCATGGCAAGACCTCTGGGGAAGAAAGGTTAGAAGAAAGATACAGTTGCTAAAAGATATAAAAACTTGTGCCCAAATATAAATATTCTCCGTTGATTCTGTTTAGAGTAAAACCTTTTTTATCAAACCACATATTTTTCATTTCATGGGGGATAGGAAGACCTATTATCAAGGATTCTGTGGAACTTTAGGGTTTCAACATCCACTGAAAACCGGTGGCTAAAGAATACTGAAATATTGGTAAAGTTATTTAAAAAAACAAGTGATGGGCTTTGACCTAAGGTGAACATTTTTAAAAGTTTACCTACACCTTAAAAATACAACTGCACCACTCCTGCTCTTATGCAAGAGTCTTACAGTTGGATCAACATTGCAATGATTAGTTCTAAAAGCACAGACAGAAGTTTTAATCTTAAAAGATTATTCTAAGAAAATTTCTGGAAATCTAATGCAAAGTATCTCCTGGTTGACCACTTCCAATTTACCTTGACTCATGGACCTAACATTCCAAGTGAAATGGACAGGAATGGGTGAATTTAATTCAGATGACCATTATATCTACTACTGTGGGCAAGAATCACTTACAAGAAATGGAGTAGCCATCATAGTCAACAAAAGAGTCTAAAATGGAGTACTTGGGTGCAATCTCAAAAACGACAAAATTACCTCGGTTCATTTTCAAGGCAAACTATTCAACATTACAGTAATCCAAGTCTATGCCCCAACCACTAGTACTAAAGAAGAGGAAGTTGAACAGTTCTGTGAAGACCTATAAGACCTTCTAGAACTAACACCAAAAAGAGATGTCCTTTTCATCATAGGGGACTTGAATGCAAAAGTAGGAAGTTAAGAGATACTTGGAGTAATAGGCAAGTTTGGCCTTGAGTATAAAATGAAGCAGGGCAAAGGCTAACAGAGTTTTGCCAAGAGAATGCACCGGTCATAGCAAACACCCTCTTCCAATGCAAGAGAAGACTCTACACATGGACATCACCAGATGGCCAATACTGAAATCAGACTGATTATATTCTTTGTAGCCGAAGATGCAAAAGCTCCATACAGTCAGCAAACACAAGACTGGGAGTTGACTGTGGCTTAGACCATGAACTCCTTATTGCAAATTCAGACTTAAGTTGAAGAACATAGGGAAAACCACTAGGCCATTCAGGTATGACCTAAATCAAATCCCTTATGATTATACAGTGGAAGTGACAAATAGATTCAAGGGATTAGAACTGATAGAATGCCTGAAGAACTATGAATGGAGGTTCATAACATTGTACAGGAAGTGGTAATCAAAACTACCCCCAAGAAAAAGAAAGGTAAAAAGGCAAAATGGTTGTCTGAGGAGGCTGTACAAATACCTGAGAAAAGAAGAGAAGCAAAAGGCAAAGGAGAAAAAGATATGCTCATCTGAATGAAGAGTTCCAAATAATAGCAATGAGAGATAAGAAAGCTTTTTTAAGTGAAAAATGCAAAGAAATGGAGGAAAACAATTGAATGGGATAGACTAGAGATCTCTTCATGAAAATTAGAGATACCAAGAGAACATTTCATGCAAAGATGGGCACAAAAAAGGACAGAAATGGTATGGACCCAACAAAAGCAGAAGATATTAAGAAGAGGTGGTAAGAATACACAGAAGAACTGTACAAAATAAGATCTTAATGACCCTGATAACTCCAATTGTGTGATCACTCACCTAAAACCAGACATCCTAGAGTGTGAAGTCAAGTGGGCCTTAGGAAGTCTTACTACGAACACAGCTAGCAGAGGTGATGGAATTCCAGCTGAGCTATTTCAAATCCTAAAAGATTTTGCCATTAAAATGCTGCACTCAATATACCAGGAAATTTGGAAAACTCACCAATGGCCACAGGACAACTGAAAAAGGTCAGTTTTCAATCCAATCCCAAAGAAGGGCAATGCCAAGGAATGTTCAAACTAACACAAAATTGCCCTCATCTCACATACTCGCAAATTAATGCTCAAAATCCTTCAAGTCAGGATTCAACAATATGTGAACCAAGCATTTCCAGATAGACAAGCTGGATTTAGAAAAGGCAAAGGAAACAGATATCAAATATTCAACATTTGTTGGATCATAGAAAAAGTTAGAGAATTCCAAAAAACATCCACCTTTGTTTCATTGACTGTGCTAAAGTCTTTGACTGTGTAGATCATAACAAACTATGGAAAATTCTGAAAAGATGGGAATACCAGACCACCTTACCTGCCTCCTGAGAAATGTGTATGCAGGTCAAGAAGCAACAGTTAGAACTGGACATGGAACAATGGACTATTTCAAAATTGGGAAAGAAGTATGTCAAGGCTGTATATTGTCACCATGCTTATTTAACTTATATGCAGAGTACATCATGCGAAATGCCAGGCTGGATGAAGCACATACTGGAATCAACATGGCCAGGAGAAATATCAATAATCTCAGATATGCAGATGACACCACCCTAATGGCAGAAAGCGAAGAGGAATTAAAGAGCCTCTTGATGAAAGTGAAAGAGGAGAGTGAAAAAGCTGGCTTAAACATTCAGAAAACAACATTCAGAAAACAAAGATCATGGCATGCAGTCCCATCACTTCATGACAAATAGATGGGGAAACAATGGAAGCAGTGACAGATTATTTTCTTGGGCTCCAAAATCACTGTGGACAGTGACTGCAGGCATGAAATTAAAAGACACTTGCTCCTTGGAAGAAAAGCAGAGACAAACCTAGACAGAGTATTAAAAAGCTGGGACATTACTCTGCCTAGTATAGGCAAAGCTACTGTTTTTCCAGTAGTCATGTTTGGGTGTGAGAGCTGAACAATAAAAAAGGCTGAGTTCCAAAGAATTGATGCTTCTGAATTGTGGTGATGGAGAAGACTCTTGAGAGTTCCTTGGACCATCAGGAGATCAAACCAGTCATTCCTAAAGGATATCAACCCTGAATATTCATTAGAATGACTGATGCTAAAGCTCAAGCTCCAACACTTTGGCCACCTGATGCAAAGAGCCAACTCAATGGAAAAGAACCTGATACTGGGAAAGATTGAAGGCAGGAGGAGAAGGGACGACAGAGGACGAGATGATTGGATGGCATCACAGACTCAAGGGACATGAGCTAGAGCAATCTCCGGAAAATGGTGAAGGGCAGGGAAGTCTGGAGTGCTGTAGTCTACGGGGTCACAAAGAGTCAGACACGACTGATTGAACAACAATGCAAAATAGGGATATATTCATGCCCATAATAAATTTTTATTTTATTATACAAATTCATTCATAGTTTAAGAATAAAATTAGCACTGAAGGTCAGTGAAGATTTTGTAATCTCATAGACACATACCTCACCGCCATTCTTCTTTCTAATATATTTGTAACTGTTTGGTGAAATCAGTCGTCAGAGTTTATGGCTTGTGACTGTAAATATTGTATGCTGCCAAGTATACTATAATTATGTTTTTGTTGCATAAGATTATTTTCCCTAGTTAATACATTACTTTTTTTAAATTGGTCTGTAATGTGCTTATCTCTAGTTTTCCCCAAAGATTCAAACAGACCTAGCAAATTGTTTTCCAAATTTTCAACTACTTCAGATCATCTGTGCTGGAGATGTCAGTTCAGCTCCTCCTGCTCCATTGAAGACTGTCTGCTCTCTCCATCTGGTACACAGTCTTCATCCTAATAATTCCCTTCACAATGTCTTCCCCTCTTTTCAGGACTCCACATTTTCCTTTTTCTTGATCTAGTCCTTCATTTTAGCTGAACATATCCTCCTATCAATTCCTACAGGGGAAAAGGGTGAATGAGAGGTCAATTTTTGAGACCCGCAGAGTTTGAAAATATCTTTATCCTCATACCTGAGTGAGAAATTTTTCTTTCGATTGTAAGGGCATGACTCTATTTTCTTTACACTTCAGTTTCGTTCTTGAGATGTCTAATGTCATTCTTATTTCTGATCTTTTATTCATGACCTGTTTTATCTTCAGGAAGACTTTAGGTTTTTTTTTTCTTTATTCCTATTCTGAAAGTTTATGATGATATCCCATTATATGGGCTTTCATTACATTAGGCACTTATCATGGCAAG
Source organism: Bos mutus (assembly GCF_027580195.1). Lineage (NCBI taxonomy): Eukaryota > Metazoa > Chordata > Mammalia > Artiodactyla > Bovidae > Bos > Bos mutus. Next base: position 30,634,504 of record NC_091622.1, on the reverse strand, counting down.
AAATTCAAATTTCAGTATTTTAAGATATTTTCTCTAGGGTCATTCACTTTTTAATACACATTGCTTCAGAAATGCTAGGGATAAAGGAAGTAACTGAGGATCCCACAGTTCATATTTTCACTAAATACCATGTTTTCAGCCCATCTCACCCTTGTACTCTTAAATGCCAAGTACCCCATGGTTCTGATTAAAACTCTCCTCTCCTGAGACATGAGAAAGGATCTATGTTCATCCTTCATAATACTTGATACTGTCAACTGATGTATCTCTTACAGGTTCTGCATGGTGATTAACTTACATCAGCAGGCCCCCACTATAATCACTTAGATCATGGGTCCCCAGTCTCCTGGAGAAGCAGCATGAAAGAGGATGAAATGGTTGGATGGCACCACCAACTCAATGGACAGGAGTTTGAGCAAACTCCAGGAGATTGTAAAGGACAGGGAAGCTTGGCATGCTGCAGTCCTTGGCATGGAGTTGCAAGAAGTCCAACACAACTTGGCAACTGAACAACCACTCCAAATGCTAGGCCAGTGCTGGTCCAGGGCCTGTTAGGAAACGAGCTGCGTAAACACTAGGCCAGTGCCGGTCCATGGCCTGTTAGGAACCGAGCTGCACAGCAGGACATAAGTGGAGGAAAGCAAGCAAAATTTCATCTGTATTTATAGCCACTCCCCATTGGTCGCATTACCACCTGAGCTCCACTTCAGATCAGCGGCAACATTAGATTCTCAAAGGAGTGTGAACCCTACTACACTTGAATCAACGCAAAACCATCCTTCTCTCCTCCCCTTTGGTCAGTGGAAAAATTGTCTTCCACCAAACTGGTCCCTGGAGCCAAAAAGGCTGGGGACCACTGACTTAGATGATAACCCAACTAATTCAGTTTTCATTCCTTTAATTTCCAGCTTCCAAAAATTTATTGAAATCTTGCTTATGTTATTGTTCCATCTCCAATTCTTTTAGCAATATAGCAAAAAGAAGGAAATGACAAAAACAGATAGATAATCTCTAACACTTTTCTCATTCTTCTTGTGGTTTAAAGTTGTAGCTCTTAGATTTATGTGTCCTTATTAGTTCCCGAGTATGAAAGCTATTTTAAATCATGGAAGGTCTTGGAAATTAATACTACAGATGAATTAATGGCAGAAGGACTCTCATTAATATCATTATGTATATTAGCAGAGACTATTTCACTAAGTAAAATGAAGAAATGTGTTGGTCATGATACCAATATAACTGAGAAATATAATTGCCTAAGAAGAATCTGAAGGCAAATGAAATTATATACAACAAAGGACTATTTATATAATGTACAAAGAGTTAATTCAAACCCATTAAAGAAATTTATAATATAAATCCAGCAAATAATTCAAAATAAAATAAAATGAGTACATAAATCAGGATAAAAACCAGGCTGATGTAACAAACAGGCCCAAAATAAAGTAGCTTAAGGAACATAGAGGTTTATTTCTCTCTTATAACAGTCATGGGTGACAAAGTCCAAGTCAGCTAGTGGTTTTGTTTCACACTATTGTTCAGAAATACCATTTTCTCCCATCCTGTAGTTCTGCAGTTCCCAAACATGTGGTCATAGGCTCACCCATGTTTCAGGGGAAGCCGGGGAAAACGAAACATGGGGAAATAGGCATTCAGTGTTTTAAGGCCAAGTCCCACAAGTGGCACACGCCCTTCTGCTTATACTACCATAATCTGGCCACACAGTGAAATCCAGCTGCAAAGAGGGCTGGGGAATGAGGCCTGTAACTGAGCAGACGTAAGGAAAAGAGGGAAACTATGGCCTCATGCTGCAGAAGGATGGAAGAAGGGATTTTGGTGGCAAATGGCTGCCTCTGACACAAGGAGATACTACTTTCCATGGTTGCAATAAACAAATGTCTCAAAATGATAGTATACAGTGTTACCAAATAGCTGAAATGAACACATTCATATGTTCATGATGGAAGATTATCTGGTATAATCTTCTTGAAAAGCAACTTGGTGATGCTTATCAAAAACTTGAAAATAATTATGCCATTTGAACCACTAATATTAATTCCAGGAATCTATAACAATGGAAAAAAAATCACAAAAGGTCTCAAATATCCTTATATTAAGCATATTTAAGAATTGCTTGTAACAGTGAAAAAGCTGGAAAAATATGAAGAATTTTACTAGTTACCTTCATCTAAGGTCACTAACTTATGCTTCATCGTATAAATATTTCTGGTCATACTAGAGCAGATGCTTTATGATTTCTACCTGTTAACCCAACTACCCTTCCACTTTGAAGAAAACTTCCAGTGTAAATTCAAATCTAAATGTCAATCATTGAGATTTATTTACTTAATAATATAATTTCAAAGTAGATAAAACAAAAAAGCATAGAACTTCAAGGAGAAATTGCCGAGTCCACAATTACGGTAGGAGATTTAAATGGCTCTCCTTCAAATATCAACTGAGCTTAAAAAATTGATGATTTTAATAAGATAATTATTAAGCTTAATCTAACATACATAAAGTATTTTTTCAAACACTTTATGGAACATCTGCCAAGATTTTCCATATGCTAGACTAGAAAATTTAAACCAACTAACATCATGCTTCATTACCGTTAGAAAATTGAGCTTAATACTTATTTACTTTTGATTAAGTAATTATACTGCATTCAATGTTGATAATTTGGAAAATACAAATAAAATACAAAGGAGATGAATTGCAAATCATTCCAACTTTCTAAAATGTACACATCCATATTAATGAATTCACTTCTCTAAATTAAAAACCTAGTGTAAGTTGACAGTTCTTTAAGTAACAACATGTTTCCTGTCATTAAATATTCTTTGAAATTGTGATTTTTTAATAAATATGTTGGCATAATAGTCCATTATATAGTTGTATACATAATAGCACATACTAATCATTCCTTTTTGAGGACATTAAAATTTTTCTAATTGCTGTAGTTTATAAATAAAAAACAAACATAATCAAAAGAAAGAGAGGAAGCCTCAGCAAAGCCAAATCCAGTACAATTAGAAATAAAAACAAAAGATAATCCCCTGTCTTCCACTAACCAATAAAGAACCTTTTATATCTGGAAATTTAAAAACTCACTTCTAAAAGTTCATTTGTTGTTCAGTCACTAAGTCATGTCCAATTCTTTGCAATCCCATGGACTGCAACACACCAGGCTTTTCTGTCCTTCTCTATCTTCCAGAGTTTGCTCAAATTCATGTCCATTGAGTCGATGTATTAAATCAAAATGAAATTTATAATATAGTTACAGCCAAACTAGTATTATGGTACTGCTCTGCTGTGCTTAGTCACTCAATATGTCCAACTTTTTGTGACCCCCATGGACTGTAGCCCACCAGGCTTCTCTGTCCATGGGGATTCTCCAGGCCAGAACACTGGAGTGGGTTGCCATGCCCTCTTCCAGGGGATGTTCCTAACCCAGGGACTGAACCCAGGTCTCCCACATTACAGGTGGATTCTTTACCATCTGAGTCACCAGGGAAACCTGAAAATAATGGAGTGGGTAGCCTATCCCTTCCCAGGGGATTTTCCCGACCCAGGAAACAAACTGGGGTGTCATGCATTGCAGACAATTCTTTACCAGCTGAACTACCAAGGAAGCCCCTAGTCTCATGGTCAGATCAGATCAGATCAGTCGCCCAGTTGTGTCTGACTCTTTGCGATCCCATGAATTGCAGCACGCCAGGCCTCCCTGTCCATCACCAACTCCCGGAGTTCACTGAGACTCACGTCCATCGAGTCAGTGATGCCATCCAGCCATCTCAGCCTCTGTCGTCCCCTTCTCCTCCTGCCTCCAATACCTCCCAGCATCAGAGTCTTTTCCAATGAGTCAACTCTTCACATGAGGTGGCCAAAGTACTGGAGTTTCAGCTTTAGCATCATTCCTTCCAAAGAAATCCCAGGGCTGATCTCCTTCAGAATGGACTGGTTGGATCTCCTTGCAGTCCAAGGGACTCTGAAGAGTCTTCTCCAACACCACAGTTCAAAAGCATTAATTCTTCGGTGCTCAGCCTTCTTCACAGTCCAACTCTCACATCCATACATGACCACAGGAAAAACCATAGCTTTGACTAGACGAACCTTTGTTGGCAAAGTAATGTCTCTGCTTTTGAACATGCTATCTAGGTTGGTCATAACTTTCCTTCCAAGGAGTAAGTGTCTTTTAATTTCATGCCTGCAGTCACCATCTGCAGTGATTTTGGAGCCCCCCAAAAATAAAGTCTGACACTGTTTCCACTGTTTCCCCATCTATTTGCCATGAAGTGATGGGACCGGATGCCATGATCTTCGTTTTCTGAATGTTGAGCTTTAAGCCAACTTTTTCACTCTCCACTTTCACTTTCATCAAGAGGCTTTTGAATTCCTCTTCACTTTCTGCCACAAGGGTGGTGTCATCTGCATATCTGAGGTTATTGATATTTCTCCCGGCAATCTTGATTCCAGTTTGTGTTTCTTCAGCATTTCTCATGATGTACTCTGTATAGAAGTTAAATAAACAGGGTGACAATATACAGCTTGACGAACTCCTTTTCCTATTTGGAAAGAGTCTTTTGTTTCATGTCCAGTTCTAACTGTTGCTTCCTGACCTGCATACAAATTTCTCAAGAGGCAGATCAGGTGGTCTGGTATTCCCATCTCTTTCAGAATTTTCCACAGTTTATTGTGATCCACACAGTCAAAGGCTTTGGCATAGTCAATAAAGCAGAAGTAGATGTTTTTCTGGAACTCTCTTGCTTTTTCTATGATCCAGCAGATGTTGGCAATTTGATCTCTGGTTCCTCTGCCTTTTCTAAAACCAGCTTGAACATCAGGAAGTTCACGGTTCACATATTGCTGAAGCCTGGCTTGGAGAATTTTGAGCATTACTTTACTAGTGTGTGAGATGAGTGCAATTGTGCAGTAGTTTGAGCATTCTTTGGCATTGCCTTTCTTTGGGATTGGAATGAAACCTGACCTTTTCTAGTCCTGTGGCCACTGCTGAATTTTCCAGATTTGCTGGCATATTAAGTGCAGCACTTTCAAGGCATCATCTTTCAGGATTTGGAATAGCTCAACTGGAATTCCATCACCTCCACTAGCTTTGTTCGTAGTGATGCTTTCTAAGGCCCACTTGACTTCACATTCCAGGATGTCTGGCTCTAGGTCAGTGATCACACCATCACGATTATCTGGGTCATGAAGATGTTTTTTGTACCGTTCTTCTGTGTATTCTTGCCATCTCTTCTTAATATCTTCTGCTTCTGTTAGGTCCATACCATTTCTGTCCTTTATCGAGCTCATCTTTGCATGAAATGTTCCTTTGGTATCTCTGATTTTCTTGAAGAGACCTCTAGTCTTTCCCATTCTGTTGTTTTCCTCTATTTCTTTGCATTGATCACTGAAGAAGGCTTTCTTATCTCTTCTTGCTATTCTTTGGAACTCTGCATTCAAATGGGTATATATCTTTCCTTTTCTCCTTTGCTTTTCGCTTCTCTTCTTTTCACAGCTATTTGTAAGGCCTCCCCAGACAACCATTTTGCTTTTTTGCATTTCTTGTCCATGGGGATGGTCTTAATCCCTGTCTCCTGTACAATGTCACGAACCTCCACCCATAGTTCATCAGGCACTCTATCTATCAGATCTAGGCCCTTAAATCTATTTCTCACTTCCACTGTATAATCACAAGGGATTTGATTTAGGTCATACCTGAATGGTCTAGTGGTTTTCCCTACTTTCTTCAATTTAAGTCTCGATTTGGCAATAAGGAGTTCATGGGCTGAGCCACAGTCAGCTCCTGGTCTTGTTTTTGCTCACTGTATAGAGCTTCTCCATCTTTGGCTGTAAAGAACATAATCAATCTGATTTCCGTGTTGACCATCTGGTGATGTCCACGTATAGAGTCTTCTCTTGTGTTGTTGGAAGAGGGTGTTTGTTATGACCAGTGCATTTTCTTGGCAAAACTCTATTAACTTTGCCCTGTCTCATGGTACTTCACATCAAATTTATTGGTAGAAACTTCCTAGTTGAAGAGAGTAGCATAGTTTTGTCACTTTCTTCTTTCCTATATATCATTTAAAAATAACAAAGGGGACGTGGAAGAGAAAGCCTTATACGAATCTGCAAATCATAAAACTGATAGACAGGCTTCCAAAAGCAGTGACAATCAAGGCAGGCAAGAGCATTGGATGAGGGGAGCCTGTGCTGTGCCCTGAGCAGGGCTGACTCCAAAGAACATTTTCCAAGCTGGAATGCTTACTTCAAGATCCAAAATCAGATCCCTTTTTAGTAACAATAGGGGAAAAAAAGTATAGGCTGGTGACAAGGAGCTTCCCTGAGCCTGATAGAGTTCTAGAAGCAGAGATATACAAATGAATGAGGGATCAACTGGATAGGGCACCTTTACAGAATGAAGTGTGCATAAACTTACATTCCCTGTCTTCTTACAGGCTGGCTAGAAAGGAAATGGCTGTCAGAATGCAAATTCACAAACTTTGTTAATAATGAAAATTTCTTCTATTCTGTAAACACAACCCTATATTCTCAATACACAAATTTCCTATAATAATAATCCAAGAGAAACCAGTGTATTTGTTAAGATAATAAAGTGTGAGGATGGAAACAAAAAAAAATAAGGGAGATAAAATGCCTGATGAAAGGATTACCACCTCACTCATCCTTGTCCATCAGAGGAAAAGCAAATAAACAAACAAAAACTCAGCACAAATCTCACTCTATATGAACCTGACACAAACCACTGGACCAAGCTTAGAAGGGCAGAAATGAAAAGGAAGAAAGAATTCAGCCTTGAAGCCTGGGAAAAGGCAGCCTCAAACACAGTAAGTTAAAAAAAATAATGAAAAGGCAGAGAACTACTACACAGATGAAGGAACAAGTTAGAAACACACAAGTCCAAATAAATGAAGAGGAAATAGGCAAACTACCTGAAAAAGAATTCAGAATAATGACAGTAAAGATGATCAAAAACCTTGAAAACAAAATGGAGAAAATGCAAGAATCAATTAACAAAGACCTAGAAGAATTAACGAATAAACATACAGAGACAAACAACACAATTACTGAAATTAAAAATACTCTAGAAGGACTCAATAGCAGAATATCTGAAGCAGAAGAATTCATCAGTGAGCTGAAAGACAAAAAGGTGGAAATAACTTCTGAATAGCAGAATAAAGTAAAAAGAATGAAAGGAACTGAGGACAGTCTCAGAGTCCTCTGGGACAATGTCAACTGCACCAACATTCAAATTATACAGGTCCCAGAATAAGTAGAGAAAAAGAAAGGGTATGGGAAAATTTTTGAAGATAGTTGAAAATTTCCCCAACATGGAAAAGGAAATAATCAATCAAGTCCAAGAGGCACAAAGAGTCCCATACAGGATGAACCCAAGGAGAAACATGCCAAGACACATACTAATCAAACTAACAAAGACAAACACAAAGAAAGAATATTAAAAGCAGCAAGGGAGAAGCACCAGGTAACATACAAGGGAAACCCCATACACTTAACAGCTGATCTTTTAGCAGAACTCTACAGGCCAGAAGGGAATGGCAGGATATATTTAAAGTATTGAAAGGGAAAAATCTACAACCAAGATTACTGTAGCCAGCAAGGATCTCATTCAAAATTGACGAACACAAGGGATTTCTGTGTGTTGATTTTATATCCTGCAACTTTACTATAGTCATTGATTAGTTCTAGTAATTTTCTAGTGGAGTCTTTAGGGTTTTCTATGTAGAGGATCATGTCATCTGCAAACAGTGAGAGTTTTACTTCCTCTTTCCCAATTTGGATTCCTTTTATTTCTTTTTCTGCTCTGATTGCTGTGGCCAAAACTTCCAAAACTATGTTGAATAGTAATGGTGAAAGTGGGCACCCTTGTCTTCTTCCTGACTTTAGAGGAAATGCTTTCAACTTTTCACCATTGAGGATAATGTTTGCTGTGGGTTTGTCATATATAGCTTTTATTATGTTGAGGTATGTTCCTTCTATTCCTGCTTTCTGGAGAGTTTTTTATCATAAATGGGTGTTGAATTTTGTCAAAGGCTTTCTCTGCATCTATTGAGATAATCATATGGTTTTTATTTTTCAATTTGTTAATGTGGTGTATTACATTGATTGATTTGTGGATATTGAAGAATCCTTGCATCCCTGGGATAAAGCCCACTTGGTCATGGTGTATGATCTTTTTAATGTATTGTTGGATTCTGATTGCTAGAATTTTGTTAAGGATTTTTGCATCTATGTTCATCAGTGATATTGGCCTGTAGTTTTCTTTTTTTGTGGGATCTTTGTCAGGTTTTTGTATTAGGGTGATGGTGGCCTCATAGAATGAGTTTGGAAGTTTACCTTCCTCTGCAATTTTCTGGAAGAGTTTGAGCAGGATAGGTGTTAGCTCTTCTCTAAATTTTTGGTAGAATTCAGCTGTGAAGCCGTCTGGACCGGGGCTTTTGTTTGCTGGAAGATTTTTGATTACAGTTTCAATTTCCGTGCTTGTGATGGGTCTGTTAAGATTTTCTATTTCTTCCTGGTCGAGTTTAGGAAAGTTGTACTTTTCTAAGAATTTGTCCATTTCTTCCATGTTGTCCATTTTATTGGCATATAATTGTTGATAGTAGTCTCTTATGATCCTTTGTATTTCTGTGTTGTCTGTTGTGATCTCTCCATTTTCGTTTCTAATTTTATTGATTTGATTTTTCTCCCTTTGTTTCTTAATGAGTCTGGCTAATGGTTTGTCAATTTTATTTATCGTTTCAAAGAACCAGCTTTTGGTTTTGTTGATTTTTGCTATGGTCTCTTTTGTTTCTTTTGCATTTATTTCTGCTCTAATTTTTAAGATTTCTTTCCTTCTACTAACCCTGGGGTTCTTCATTTCTTCCTTTTCTAGTTGCTTTAGGTGTCAGAAAGAGAAATTAAGGAAACAATTCCATTCACCATTGCAATGGAAAGAATAAAATACTTAGGAATATATCTACCTAAAGAAACTAAAGACCTATATATAGAAAACTATAAAACACTGGTGAAAGAAATCAAAGAGGACACTAACAGATGGAGAAATATACCATGTTCATGGATTGGAAGAATCAATATAGTGAAAATGAGTATACTACCCAAAGCAATTTATAGATTCAATGCAATCCCTATCAAGCTACCAACGGTATTCTTCACAGAGCTAGAACAAATAATTTCACAATTTGTATGGAAATACAAAAAACCTCTAATAGCCAAAGCGATCTTGAGAAAGAAAAATGGAAGTGGAGGAATCAACCTACCTGACTTCAGGCTCTACTACAAAGCCACAGTGATCAAGACAGTATGGTACTGGCACAAAGACAGAAATATAGATCAATGGAACAAAATAGAAAGCCCAGAGATAAATCCACCCACATATGGACACCTTATCTTTGACAAAGGAGGCAAGAATATACAATGGATTAAAGACAATCTCTTTAACAAGTGGTGCTGGGAAATCTGGTCAACCAGTTGTAAAAGAATGAAACTAGAACACTTTCTAACACCATACACAAAAATAAACCCAAAATGGATTAAAGATCTAAACGTAAGACCAGAAACTATAAAACTTCTAGAGGAGAACATAGGCAAAACACTCTCTGACATACATCACAGCAGGATCCTCTATGACCCGTCTCCCAGAATATTGGAAATAAAAGCAAAAATAAACAAATGGGACCTAATTAATCTTAAAAGCTTCTGCACATAAAAGGAAACTATTAGCAAGGTGAAAAGACAGCCTTCAGAATGGGAGAAAATAATAGCAAATGAAGCAACTGACAACCAACTAATCTCAAAAATATACAAGCAACTCCTACAGCTCAACTCCAGAAAAATAAATGACCCAATCAAAAAATGGGCCAAAGAACTAAATAGACATTTCTCCAAAGAAGACATACACATGGCTAACAAACACATGAAAAGATGCTCAACATCACTCATTATCAGAGAAATGCAAATCAAAACTACTATGAGGTACCATTTCACACCAGTCAGAATGGCTGCGATCCAAAAGTCTACAAATAATAAATGCTGGAGAGGGTGTGGAGAAAAGGGAACCCTCTTACATTGTTGGTGGGAATGCAAACTAGTACAGCCACTATGGAGAACAGTGTGGAGATTTCTTTAAAAACTGGAAATAGAACTGCCTTATGATCCAGCAATCCCACTGCTGGGCATATACACTGAGGAAACCAGAAGGGAAAGAGACACGTGTACTCCAATGTTCATCACAGAACTGTTTATAATAGCCAGGACATGGAAGCAACCTAGATGTCCATCAGCAGATGAATGGATAAGAAAGCAATGGTACATATACACAATGGAGTATTACTCAGCCGTTAAAAAGAAAACATTTGAATCAGTTCTAATGAGGTGGATGAAACTGGAACCTATTATACAGAGTGAAGTAACCCAGAAGGAAAAACACCAATACAGTATAATAACGCATATATATGGAATTTAGAAAGATGGTAACAATAATCCTGTGTACGAGACAGCAAAAGAGACACTGATGTATAGAACAGTCTTATGGACTCTATGGGAGAGGGAGAGGGTGGTAAGATTTGGGAGAATGGCATTGAAACATGTAAAATATCATGTATGAAACGAGATGCCAGTCCAGGTTCGATGCACAATACTGGATGCTCGGGGCTGGTGCACTGGGACGACCCAGAGGGATGGTATGGGGAGGGAGGAGGGAGGAGGGTTCAGGATGGGGAACACATGTATACCTGTGGCGGATTCATTTTGATATTTGGCAAAACTAATACAATTATGTAAAGTTTAAAAATAAAATTAAATTAAAAAACAAAAAAAGAAACTTCCTAAGGAGAAAAAAAAAATCTATAAAGCAATTATCCTTCAATAAAAAAATAAATAAATAAAATGGCTTATGAAGCCAACAAAAAATATTTTTTTTTAAGTCACAGATCAAATATTAGTGTGACCCATCATTTTGCCATGAATTATAACAGTAATAATAATAAAGTATCTTTATAAAACAAAGCAGAGAGCGTAGGTACAAGAGCTTAGGAAAGAGAAGAGAAAAGTTGACTGAATCCAGGAATAAAATGGAAGAATAGCACAAAAATAAAGTGAAAACTGGAAGCATCACAAAAGAGAATAGGTACTGCTAAAATGCCAATATAGTAGACCTAAGTGAGAAAATTAAATATGTAAAAAGTAAAAAGGATTACAAAGAAGAAAAAGGAGGAGAAGAAAGAAGAGAGAGAAGGGTAGGAAGGAAAAGGAGGAGGAAGAAGAGAAAGAAGCAGAGAAGAAAAAAAGGAGAAGAAGAAGGGGAAGAAGAAGGAGGAGAGGAGGAGGGAGAAGGGAAAGAAGAAGGAGAAGGAGGAGGAGGGGAGGGGCAAGGGGGGAAGAGAGGGGAGGGGAAGAAGTGGGGTAGAGAGGGGGAGGGGTAGGAGGCGAAGGAGGAAGACAGAAAGGGAGAGGGAGAGAATAAGAGGGAGGATAATAGGACTTTATCTACTGATTGAAAAAGCCTATCACACCTGAGGAGGAAAAGTATATAAACTGGTCAAACTGAGTTATAGTATAATTCAGTTTAGTTGCTGAGTCGTGTCTGACTCTTTGCGACCCCATGAATCGCAGCACGCCAGGCCTCCCTGTCCATCACCAACTCCTGGAGTTCACTCAAACTCATGTCCATTGAGTTGGTGATGCCATCCAGCCATCTCATCCTCTGTCATCCCCTTCTCTTCCTGCCCCCCAATCCCTCCCAGCATCAGAGTCTTTTCCAGTGAGTCAACTCTTCGCATGAGGTGGCCAAAGTACTGGAGTTTCAGCTTTAGCATCAGTCCTTCCATGAACACCCAGGACTGATCTCCTTTAGGATGGACTGGTTGGATCTCCTTGCAGTCCAAGGGACTCTCAAAAGTCTTCTTCAACACCACAGTTCAAAAGCATCAATTCTTTGGCACTCAGCTGTCTTCACAGTCCAACTCTCACATCCATACATGACCACTGGAAAAACCATAGCCTTGACTAGATGGACCTTTGTTGGCAACGTAATGTCTCTGCTTTTGAATATGCTATCTAGGTTGGTCATAACTTTCCTTCCAAGGAGTAAGCGTCTTTTAATTTCATGGTGCAGTCACCATCTGCAGTGATTTGTGAGCCCCCCAAAATAAAGTCTGTCACTGTTTCCATTGTTTCCCCATCTATCTGGTCCCATGCCATGATCTTCAGATGCCATGATCTTCGTTTTCTGAATGTTGAGCTTTAAGCCAACTTTTTCACTCTCCTCTTTCACTTTCATCAAGAGGCTTTTGAGTTCCTCTTCACTTTCTGCCATAAAGGTGGTGTCATCTGCATATCTGAGGTTACTGATATTTCTCCTGGCAATCTTGATTCCAGCTTGTGCTTCTTCCAGCCCAGTGTTTCTCATGATGTACTCTGTGTATAAGTTAAATAAGCAATTGTTAGACTTGAAATATAATGAAATACTTATTTTAACATCCTTTAACATCCTTTAACTTATACAATATTGTTAAAAAGAATGCATGGACAATAGGCATGAATTGGGACTAATCCACAAGTCAGTAAAGGAGAACAAAATCAGACAGGTCTCCAAGTCAACACTCTCCATGAAAGTCATTGAGCACTGCCTACAGATCACTGAAAAAAGACAATGCCACTTCATAAAAAATTATACCTGACCTTTATATCATCCAAGTATAACAGTAAAACCATTTTGACATGGAAAAAAAAAATAGATTAAAGAATTTCATTCAAGTAAGAGATGAAGGGGGAGAAGGAAATGGCAACCCACTCCAGTGTTCCTGCCTGGAAAATCCCATGGACAGAGGAACATGGCAGTCTGTGGGGTCGCAAGAGTTGGACACAACTTAGGACTAAACTACTACTAATAAAATTCACATTGGAGAAGGAAATGGCAACCCACTCCAATGTTCTTGCCTGGAGAATTCCATGGACAGAGGAGCCTCGTGGGCTGCAGTCCAATGGGGTCACAGAGAGTCAGACAGGACTGAGTGACTAACATACACACAAGATATGAAGGAAACCTGACAGTGAATATTAATCCTATATAACCATAGAACCAAGAGTAACACAAATGTTGGATTATGGCTATATTGTCAAGTGAAAATGGTATAAACTTTGGCAATATAGAAATGAAAGTGAAGTGAAGTGAAATCGCTCAGTCATGTCTGACTCTTTGCGACCCTGTGGACTGTAGCCTACAAGGCTTCTCTGTTCATAGGATTTTCCAGGTAAGAGTACTGGAGTGGGTTGCCATTTCCTTCTCCAGAGGATCTTCCTAACCCAGGGATCGAACCCAGGTCTCCTGCATTGTAGGTTGAAGATCTCTCATAAAAATTATACAGTACACTGATATCTTATGCAACTAGGGTTTAAGATATATCACTTAAATGCAGAAAATAGTATATATTAAAAAAATACTGTCAAGTATATTTGCCTCTAGGTTTATATAGTAAAAGTTAAACATTAAGAAATGTATTATAATTAAGCAAAATGAATGTGAAAGAAAAATGGCTTAAAGAATTGGAAGGAAAAAGAAATACCTAATTTTGCTTATCCACAGAAGGAAATTAACAGATAACTATTTAAAATAATAGAGGATTAAGAGTATTATTATGTAAACTAACAGTTATAAATGTAATAAATAGAACACGAAAACAAACCTTCAAAGCATACAATTAAAATAGTAAAAACAAAGCAAAACACTTTAAACCCACAAAAATATTCTAAAGTATAACATAATATTATAAAAGCATGACCTCAAAAGTACTTGTTATATCAACAAATGTCTAACCTAATCTAGTATAAAATAAGAAAAATACTTTCAAATATATTTCACTTTGGATGATTCGTCAATTATGTCTTTTTAAAAGTCTTGAAAGGCAGTATGGACACACCATTCTAGGAACTACATCACATGGCAAGTGAAAGTGCTTGTCTTTATGTGTCTTTCTGTAGATACATAAGGCCATGCTATGTGTGTGATATGACCTTTTTTTATAATATTGTTTGGGGGGACACAATGAAATCTCACTTCAGAGATATGTACATATTTATGTTTGAAGGAGAGACTTAATTGGTTTGACCTATAAAATGCCTGAATCCATTTTAAAATGAGCCATTTTATGTACTCTACATTTTTATCCAATTATTTCAATCAGTAAACTATGTATTCGAGAAGCCAGTTGAGTCAATTATTCATCATCAGTAAAACTTTGGCAATAACCCCTTTTAGGAAGTCGTAACATTGATTGGGAAACCCCCTGAAGTACTTGAACCCACGTTGGCCTTACACAGTTTGCTCTTAGTATCATTACACTGGTTTTCATCATGGGAATCATCTTGGCCCATCCTTCATAATATCCTTTATTTAAATATTGAAGATTAATTCTCATGGGTGACTGAGCTCAGTTAAATGGCTCTGATTTCAGATGTTAAAGGATGTCAGCTTCTTAATGTGAAATAAAGAATTTCTTGTTTTAACTGTAAAACAAAAATTCCAAGCATTTCTTAAGGGAGTCTAGATCCTTTAAGAAATCCTGGAGAGGCTCTGAGTTAATTTGCCTCCAACATTTATTTCTTTTTCATTAACAAGGTTGGGACAACACCAGGTAGGTGCTTAAATCTGTTTTTGCTTAACGGATCACTGATCCTTCATGGTATTTTCAAATCCAATCTACCAGTTAACTTTTCAAAAACAGGTTCTCAAAACATCCACATACACATGCAAATGTGGACTCTCAAAGGAAAAACACAGCTACTACAGAATTTCATGCACAAAATGAGGCCCAAGACTGAGGGAATGTAGGCGGCAAGTTGGAATCAGTGTCCAGGACCCATTTAATCCAGAGCATTCCTTGATGCTGCAATCATTTTGCCAAGAAGCTCTTATTCTGAGGAAAGAAATAATTAAGTTGTTTAGTATTAACATTTTGACCCATGTTTACTGTGTTAAAGAGTAGGGGAGGTAGGAGGGGGGGTTCAGGATGGGGAACACATGTACACCCACGGCTGATTCATGTCAGTGTATGGCAAAAACCACTACAATATTGTAAAGTAATTAGCCTCCAATTAAAATAAAGAAATTAATTTTTTTTAAAAAAAGAGTAGTATTCTATGGTTTTCTTAGAGCATGTATAAAATTGCTAGGTGATCAGTATGAACAATTTAACCATATCACACAGAATTTTTTCCTGTTATTGATAAAGTATAAGCATAGTCATAAAAGTTATCACATGCTGACTTTTCAATTACATTAGCACTAACTTTTTCACGTTGAAACTTACAAAGTTTTCGACTCTAGACTAGTATTTTACATGGACAGAGGAGCATGCTGCTGCTGCTAAGTCACTTCAGTCGTGTGCGTGCTGGGCTACAATTCATGGGATCACAAAGAGTCGGACATGACTGAGCTACTTTCACTTTCACTTCTTTGTAAGACAGGGAGAACCAATATTGTTCTCTCCATTTACCAGTGAGCAAAAGGAATCTCTTGGAGCTCAGTAGATAAAATTCAGCTTCCTGAGTCTCCTCAGTCTGGGAGCTTTTCCCCAGTATTGTCTCTCCTGAAGTTCACAAACCCATTACCATCTATTTAGGAAGTTCACACATATTACAAGTTTGAAACAATTCTAGGCTTCTTGGGGAAATGAAGAAGAGAAACAAAGCAAAATAAAGCACTATCTGTTAAAAACGGCAAGTTACTTTACAAGCAAAATAAGTTTATTTAAAGATAGCTGCTGCTGCTGCTGCTAAGTTGCTTCAGTCGTGTCGGACTCTGTGTAACCCAATGGACGGCAGCCCACCAGGCTCCCACCTCCCTCGGATTCTCCAGGCAAGAACACTGGAGTGGGTTGCCATTTCCTTCTCCAATGCATGAAAGTGAAAAGTCAAAGTGAAGTCGCTCAGTCGTGTCCAACTCTTCGTGACCCCATGGACTGCAGCCTACCAGGCTCCTCTGTCCATGGGATTTTCCAGGCAAGAGTACTGGAGTGGGGTGCCATTGCAGAGAATTGCAATTAGGGACAAGCATGCTGTGGGAAAAACTATAGGCAAGTCCAGCAAACAAAGGAAAGTAACTGTTACTTTATAAAGAAGAAGGAAAGGCTGGGAGGAAGTGTTTTGAATGAAAGTCCATTGGAGGAAAGAGAATTTAAGTTAGTGATGGCTTCCCATTGGCTGAATTGCAATGTTCTCATTGGTGGCATTTGTCACTGGGCAAGGAGAAAAACTTCCTCCTGCTGGGGTAGTAAAGTAGTAACCTTCCTCCTGTTAGAAGGTTAGACACAAGGTATGTCTCTTCCTTTGGGGGTCCGCAGATGGTAGTGTGTGAGAGCTTCCCCTTCTGGATTCCCAACTTCAATTTAAATGAGGTTTCCTGTATTCAGTGTCACACTCCCAATTGAAGAAATTCAGTATGAAAGAACCTTTGAAACAGACCCTCACAAACCCAACTTTTATGTACCCTTGCCATAAACAGCACCCAGGCTAATTCTTGCTAAAAATCCACAGAGGGAAAATTGTTACAGACTAACTGAGGACTGAAGCATTCTTTGGCTATTCACTTTGTGCAGAAAGTTAAGTGAAAGATTTAACCAGAAACAAGGCTGTCTCTAAGCACAGAATATATAAGTGCTTGCTGAAGTTTTCTTGTAGATATTTGAATATATATAACAAGTATATACCTGTTGCACTTTCACCTACTAAAGATTTGCTATAAATTTGTTCATTTTCAATTCCAATTTCATAATGGGGAAGTAAGATTTTTCTGTCAAATAAGTATATTTAAATAATAATCTTGTATATCTTTGTTTTTACTTCTTATAATGACTCCCTATAAGAAATGAATTCAAGTTTATCAAACTGTTTAAATCTGGATAACAGGGTATTAAAGTAAAGATTTACCTCAAGTGCAAGTTGAGGGAAACTTCTCATATTTAGAGAAGCTGTTCTTATGCCTAAAGGTGAGACTGCTTTTGACCAGACCTTCTTTGTTTGGGGTTGAATCACTTGAATGGCCCCACTGAGTTATGTAAATGCAGTGTTATCTTTGTCCTTCAGGAAGTTGTAACAGGACAATTCATTTGTTTGTTTAGTGATTTACCAAAACTAATCACTAGAGTTGATTGCTAGGGTGAGGTACGGGAATCTGTATGAGGAGGCTTCAGCTTCCTGGGAAAAGAAAAAAAAAATGGAAGTTCCAACCTCCTCTGTTGTGACAGAGGATGAGATGGTTGGACGACACCAATCAATGGACATGAGTTTGAACAAACGCCGGGAGATGGTGAAGGACGGGAAGCCTGGAGTGCTGCAGTCCGTGGGGTCACACAGTCAGACACAACTTAGTGACTGAACAACAACAACCTCTACCGTTCCTATTTCTCAAAGTTCAGAGTTGAGGAGTATTGTTGGCATAGAGTAGAACAGAGGGGTACAGAATATGGCCCAGGTGTAGGATAGATGAAAGAATAAAGCAAAAGAAAATTTTCCTGAGAAAAGTAGGATTCTGGGCCAAATACTAGAGTTCACAAAATGCCCAAAGATATTTTTTCAAGGAAAACATCTTCTGGATGATAACAGAAGCTCTGCTGGGCATACTCAGTCTAGCATGTTTCTGGCACTGGAGAGCAATGGCTGAGTGCAGAAATGTAAACAGCTGTAATGTTGGAGCTCAGTGTGACAACCTGTGGCCCAAATAAGATCTAGATCAGCAGTGGACAAACATCTGTTGAAATCCACCTTTAACAATGACTACTCCATGGCCAGGGGAAGTAAAAGCAAAAGAAGACTGATCAGTCTTGTTTTTTTCTTTTCACAGTGTTTGGATGAAAAGTGACTCTGACTGAGAAAGGCCTTAGAGTTCTTAGGCAATTCAAGAGTTGAGGGAGTTTCAAGAGAAACTCACAGGCAAATTAGTTGCTAACATTTAAATATGAGAATTTTCTATCAGCACTGTTGTCTATATCATCTTCCTATAAAGTTTTAGTAGAAGAGACTATTGGCTTTTTCTGATTTGTTTGAACTTACTAACAGTGAATTAAATGTCTGTTACATGAAGTAGTTTGAACTTTTTCTATGGCATTTGACTTGTACCTATTATAGGACCAGGGAGTAGAAATTAGTCACTTAGATTTTGAGTACACTTAAGGGGCTTCCCTAATAACTCAGTTGGTAAAGAATACGCCTGCAGTGCAGGAGACCTGATTCGATCCCTGGGTAGGGAAGCTCCCCTGGAGAAGGGAAAGGCTACCTACTCCAGTATTCTGGTCTGGAGAATTCCAGGGACTGCATAGTCCATGGGATTGAAAACAGTTGGACACGACTGAGCAACTTTCACTTCACTTCACTTCAGCAGACCATCCAGCAGCATCTAGATGTATTTAACTGAGACTCACATGCATATTTTATGGAGAAAATTTAATGCTATAACTTTTGTGAATGTAAATCTCATAAAAATATTAAAAACAAGAATTTTAAAAATAAGAATTTTCACATAAAATTCTTTTGGGGAAAAAAGTTCTCTTGTAAAAAAACATATGAGAATCTTGCAACACTGGACTCAAATTCTGATTGTAAATTCCAAATGGAGCTAAATACCAACTACCAGCTTTAAGTGACATGCGTCCTCCAATTCACCACACCTCATTTTATTACTGACTGAGCCAGATGATACTTGCCATTTTTTTTACTCATTGTGTCTTTATCATGACACAAGTCCTGGATTTAGTACCAATTCCAGTTATTCACAATACTTACCTGGCACTGGAGTTCATAAATTCTATCCTAGACTCTTTCAGATGGTATTTGTAATCTCAATTCCTTAGTATATTTCTAGTCTGCATCAGCAGAATGTTCTGCTGAGTAAAGTCCACCTGATTTTTTTTCTCTACTCCTCTACTCTTCTATCCTTGTTGACAGTTGTTGCAATTTGTCAACTATAAAGGTGTCCACAGATTTTGAATGTTCCCCTCAAAATTCTGCAGGAATTAAATCCAAACAACACAAAGCAGTTATTAGAGAAGCCCAGGTTGTAGGAAAGAGAGTGGTAGGTCTTCTCCCCCATTAAATACAGATTCTTACTTCCTTTTCTCGGCTGTGCTCTGAAAATGGGGAAGGACCCAGAAATAGCAATACTACTATTAATAATCTAAATTCTAACTTTTAACATATTTTTCTGATGACAGTAAAAATTTCCTCTTTTTTCACAATGGAGGCTAAGGAGACATGACAAATAAACACAATGAGATCCTGGAATTGATATTGGGACAGAGAAAGGATATTAATGCAAAAAAAAAAAAAATAAGAAATTTGAGTAAGACTTTTAGTTTAGTTAACATTGTTGTAGTAATGTTACTTTCCTCGTCTGTATCACTGTAGTGTATTTATATAAGAAGATACCATGAGGGGAGACTGGCCAAAGATTATATAAGAACTCTGTACTATTTTTGCAACTTTGTCTAAAATTATTTCAAAGTAAATGTTTTCACAATTTAAAATAAATTTTGTATTTTTCTTTATGGGCTTCCCAGGTGGCACTAGTGGTAAAGAACCTGCCTGCCAACGCAGGAGACGTAAAGAGATGTGGGTTCAAATCCCTGGGTCGGGAAGATCCTCTGGAGGAGGGCATGGCAATCCACTCCAGTATTCTTGCCTGGAGAATCCCATGGACAGAGGAGCCTGGCAGGCTATGGTCTATAGGGTTGCAAAGATCAGACACAACTGAAGCAACTTAGCCCGCAAGCACACAAACATTTTCCTTTAAATGCATCTGTTAAAACATGTATCTATGATGTCACAAAGAGTGAATATGTCCAATACTAATCTCTAAACAGTACTGAAATATTTAGAAAAAGATATCTGTACATTTGTGTAGAAACCCTTCTGTGATGTATATACATTCCCATGGCACACACTATGTCAACAGTTGTTAGATTATCCATGGTCTGGCTATCTCCCTGGTTATATTGCTCTATTTTAGTCTCTTACTATCAGCTTTGCCTCTTACTATCATCTTTGGATTAGGTCCAAAGATAGCCAGTGTTCTTGAACATTATGTGTTGTGTGTTCTACTGTAACACGTGCAGTGGGTCAGTTGCCCAAGCACTTCTCTTACCCTAACAGGAGGATCTAACTGAGTCTGGCCACTTTCATTTGTATGATACTCTAAGGGCCACTGTGCTGTGCTTAGTTGCTCAGTCATGTCTGAATCTTTGCGACCCCATGGACTGTGGCCCACCAGGCTCCTCTATCTGTGGTGATTCTCTAGGCAAGAATACTGGAGTGGGCTGTCATGCCCTTCTCCAGGAGATCTTTCCAACCCAATGATCAAGTCCAGCTTGGCATGCTGCAATCCATGAGGTCACAAAGAACAGACACAAATTAGCTACCGAACAACGAAAACAACAAAGCAATGAGACTACAGAAAGAAAACATTGGATATTAATCTTATCTTTATGGAACCAGACACATACTTGGTGTGTATACTTAATGAATGAATAATTGGCTGTTTTCTTCCTTCTTTCCTTCCACTTTCTTCTTCTTCTTTTTTTTTTCTTCTCTTCCATTTCAGGTCTTGAATGATAACTTCTCTCTGGCTCCTAAAAATATTTTTTTTAATCTATTTCAGTTCACCATTTTATTGTATAAAAGAATCTTGATTAATATATACAATTAGCTCAACTCTGCTATATTAGCATCTATAACTTTTGTTTTTGAAAAATACTGCATGGTCAACAGGTTTCACAGTATATGGTTTGTCATTCAATCTAAAATTTATATATTTGTGAGCATAGGTATAAACATGCAAAGAGTTGGAGGTTTTGAGTCTTGCTCTTTTCAACAGCCTGCTTCCATGGCAACAGAATCTATTAGAAGCAACCTTGTCACCACAACTTTAGGTTCAAATAATTTCACAGAAAAGATAAAAAGGTATGTGGCAACTCTATCTTGCTCCATCTTTTACATAAAGTAATTTCTCAGAAATATGATCAGCATTTGAGACAACCGTGATTAAAAATTAAAAGGCCCTGAGAGAGAGAAAAAGACTATCCATAACAGGGATTTTGAAAACTTAATGAAAGGTAGAGAAAACGTGGTAGGACTGCAGTCTTTAATGTTTTCTGCATAGTGAACAATTGATCCAAGTTTAAAATGTGAAGCTTTAGATCATCACTGGGAGACTAAAATGTTTATCCTAAAAAGTTTATACTTAGACGCTCATGAAGAACAAAAAAATTTTATCCATTAAGGTTGAAGAAATCCTCAATTTATAGTGTCACTTATTACTTGGATCAGAAAATTAAACATGAGTGCAAATATATCATTATGTCCTTTGAATGTCAGAGGACTTTTTCCAAACCCATTGTACAACAAAGGCAGAGGGGCCCTGTGTGTGTGTGTGTGTGTGTGTGTGTGTGTGTGCTCAGTCATGTCCAACCCATGGCCTGTAGCCCTCCAAGCTCCTCTGTTCATGGGATTTTCCAGGCCAGAACACTGGAGTGGGTTGCCATTTCCTCCTCCAGTGGATATTCCCGACCTAGGGATCGAACCTACATCTCTTGCATCTCCTGGACTGGCAGGCAGATTCTTTACCACTGTACAAACTGAAAGCCCTAAGAGGGCCTAGTATGACACAGAATTGTCAGCCCAACATTTTTGTCCTTGGTTCACTGGCTTTCCAAATCACTGTGCTCTAAAACACTCTGCGTCAGTTTTGTTGACCTCAATAGGTCACGGAGTCTTCTCATGAGGTCTCGGTCATAGAATTCATTCTGGGATGTATTAAGTGTTATGGTCACAGACAGCACCAAAATTTCCACTAATCATAAGAAAAGGTGGGCCAGCCAGCAAGACTAAAAATTCCATCTTCAAAACTGTTTACTGAAGTTATTATAATGATTAAATATAATCAAGTACATATTACCCATTTGTATTTAGTTTTATTAGGAGATTTAGCCCAGGTTGCGATTGTTTGGTCAATGAAGCCCCTTCAGAGATAAAGACAGAGTAATTTCTGTAAAGAACAATAGATACAGTCTGGTCACTGGATATAAAATTTAAAAATTTACTTATAACTTAGATAAATGTAACATGACTATATGTGTAATCAACATTTAATATTGTCTGATGTCCATAGCAATATACACACACATATACAAATTTGTCAATTTGCAAATTTTAAATTCATGATTTAAAGTTAGAATATTAGGGACTTAAATTTATAACATTAGAATAAAATTTCTGGTGCTTTTAAATTCTGCCTCAGCCTAGTTCATGGAAAATAGTCTGGCAAAAAAATCTATTTGCATTCTTGGTAAGGCCTAGCGTGCTACAGTCCATGGAGTTGCACAAGAGTTAGACACAACTTAGTGACTGAAAAATAACAACAAAAGTATTTTTTTTAATAAATATCTTTCCCCACCAGAATACAAACTCCAAAAGCCCAGAGACTATCTACACTGAACCCAGCATAATCACCAGTGGGCAGTAAGCCAATTGTAGACTAGTTGAAGAGAGCAGGTGAAGTTCAAAAGCTACTTTCTGTTAAATTTCTTTTAATTTTTAAGCTTAGAAGTTATAAGAATTTAATTTTGAGATAATTCTATACTTACAAAAAGTTGCAGAAATACTATAAAAAATTCGTATACACCTTCCACTCATATTCTATAAATATCATCTTACATGACTCGGATGGTAAGGAATCTGCCTGCAATGTGGGAGACTCAGGTTCAATCCCTGGGTTGGGAAGACTGCTGGAGAAGGGAATGGCAACCCACTCCAGTATTCTTGCCTGGAGACTTCCATGCACAGAAGAGCCTGGAGGGCTACAGTCCATGGGGTCAAAGAGTCAGACATGACTAAGTGATTAACACTTTCACCTTCTATATAACCACAGTGAGTGCTAGAGTTCTAGTCACTCAGCCGTGTCCAACTCTTTGCAACCCCATTGATTGTAGCTCACCTGGCTTCTTCTGTCCATGGGATTTCCCAGGCAAGAATACTGGAGTGGGTAGCCATTCCCTTCTCCAGGGGATCTTCCCAACCCAGGAATCCAACCCAGGTCTTCCAAATTGCAGGCAGATTCTTTACTGTCTGAGTCACCAAGGAGGTTCCATATAATCACAGTACTATCATTAAAATCAAGAAATTAGTATTAGAATCAATCTTAACATTAAGTAACACTATTATCTAATTTACAGATTTTCTTCAAATTTACCATTTTACCCACTAATATTCTTCATCTGGTTTAAGATCTAACCTACGATGCATGTAGTTGTCATGTCACTTTACTCTCCTATAAGCTGAAGTAGTTCCTCAGCCTTTCTTTGTCTTTCATGACCTTGACACTTTAAAGAATGCTAGCCAGTTATTTTGTAGAATGCTGCTCAATTGGAATTTATCTGATGTTTCCTCATGATTAAATTCAGATTATTCATTGTTGGTAAGAATACCACAGTAGTGATGCTGTGTCCTTCTCAGTCCATCATATCAGGAGGCACATGATGTCAGTTTGTCCCATCATAGGTAGTATTGACTTTGATCACATGACAAAGGTAAAAACAGCTGGTGGAGAACAGTATTTTGTTACAGCAGCCCAAACAGATTAAAATAAAGAGATCTACAACATACACAAAATACATTAAGACACTCTGTTAAAAAAAATCAGGCATGAAATAAAGAGAAGAAAAAACACGACTTTTCTAATCAACCGATAAATCTATTACAATATTGGACTCTTCCAAATTTCTGTTTTATCTTGTGTCAGTTTTGGTAAGTTGTACTTTTCAAAGAATTCATCGATTTCACCTAAGTGGTTAAACATATGAGCATAAAGTTGTCAATATGTTCTCTTACTGGGCTTTCCTTGTGGCTCAGCTAGTAGAGAAGCCATCTGCAACGTGGGAGACCTGGGTTTGATTCCTGGGTTGCGTAGATCCCCTGAAGAAGGGAAAGGCTACCCACTCCAGTATTCTGGCTGGGATAATTCAATGGACTGTATGGTCCGTGGGGTCACAAAGAGTCAGACACAACTGAGCAACTTTCACTCACTCACTCGTATTCTCTTATTATTCTTGTTATGTCTATAATATCTATAATGATAGTCCCTCTCTATTCTTTAGAGCAGCAAATTTTATTTTCACCACCAGATACATCCACAACTGAGTGTCATTTCTATTTTGGCCCAGCATTTTCATTCTTTCTAGAGTTATTTCTCTGTTCTTCCCAAGTAGCATATTGGACATCTACCAACCTGGGAGGGCTCATCTTCCCGTGTCATATCTTTTTGTCTTTTCATACTGTTCGTGGGGTTCTTGAGGCAAGAATACTGAGGTGGTTTGCCATTGCCTTCTCCCTGAACTGCCTGGTTCATAGCTTCATTGAGATACACAAGGTAATGCTCAATATCCTTTAATCTAGGCTTCAACAATACATGAACCAAGAACTTCCAGACATACAAGTTGGATTTAGAAAAGACAGAGGAACCAATGATCAAATTGCCAACATACACTGGCAAGGGAAAAAGCAAGGGAATTCTAGAAAAAATATCTGCTTCATTGACTATGCTAAAGCCTTTGTGTGGATCACAATAAACTGAGGAAAATTCTTAAAGACATGAGAATAAATACCTGACCACTTTACTTGCTTCCTGAGAAACCTACATGCAAGTCAAGAAGCAACAATTTGAATTGGACATGGAACAACAGACTGATTCAAAACTGGGAAAGAAATATGTCAAGGCTGCATAGTGTCACCCTGCTTATTTAATGTATATGAAGAGTACATCATATGAAATGCTGAGCTCGATGAATCAAGAGATTCAGAAATTAAGAGATTTCTGGGAGAAATCTCAATAACCTCAGATATGCAGATGATACCACTTTAATGGCAGAAAGTGAAGAGGAGCTAAAGAGCCTCTTGATGCGAGTGAGAGAAGAGAGTGAAAATGCTGGCTTAAAATTCAACATTCATAAAATGAAGGTCATGGCATCCAGCCCCATCAATTCATGGCAAATAGATGGGGAAAAACTGGAAACAGTGGCAGATTTTATTTTCTTGGGCTCCAAAATCACTGCAGATGGTGACTGCAGCCATGAAATTTAAAATTAGTATTTTAAAAGATGTGTGCTGCAGTTTGCAGGCCCTGCCCCTCTGCCCTCTCCCTATCTCCCTTTGCCAACATGGTTGCTCCCTGGGTGTCCTGCCCCCTAGCTGCCTCCTTCTGTCTCTTTCTTAGGGTTAGGATTAGCTTTGCCCCCAGACAAGGCCTCTGGAGAGCTGCCACTGCTGAGCTACAGACAAGGACCAGACGCCAGTTATCAAGGCTAAGAAGGGCTTCCCTGGTGGCTCAGATGGTAAAGAATCCACCTGAAATTTGGGAGACCTGGGTTCAATCCCTGGGTTGGGAAGATCCCCTGGAGGAGGGCATGGCAACACACTCCAGTATTCTTGCCTGGAGGATTCGCATAGACAGAGAAGCCTGGTGGGTTACAGTCCATGGGGTCACAAAGAGTCGGACATAACTGAGTGACTAAGCACAGCAAAGGCTAAGACACACTGCAGTTATAACAAGAAAAATGTTGCAGCCTTAAGACGTGAAACTTACGTAGCAGATTTTAGAATTCAACATAGGAAAGAGACATTTAACTAACATGATGGGAAAAGATTCAGAAAGTTTTACCCAAGAGAATATTGACAGACTGATTACTTACCTTTTCCCCAGGGGTTTGAGAAGTGAGCCCAGCCAATAATGAAGCATCCTGAAGAGATTTTTCCAAAACAAAGAGCATCCAGTGGGGAGAAGATGGCCGCCCATTTCATTTTCTTTTTATACTGGCAAACAATCATATTATTCATGAATGCATGAGGCACACAGAAAGCTACTACATGTGAAGAAGAAAAAAAACAGCCAAAACCACTTGTGAGCTCAAGGTCTGTTTTCAGAAAAAACTAAAAACCAAAGATCCAATTGGCAGCAGATGACTGATTAAGGAGGAACTAGAAGAAATGTTAGTGGAAAAACTGTCAGATCAAGAATAAGCTCAGTCCATTTGGCTGCTGAAAAGATTATCAATGTTGCCCTCTGGTGCTATTGAAGAAGAATTTGTGTTCATAAGCAGAAATAATGACAAACTATAAAAATAATCTCAGCCTTTAGATAAAATGTTGATCTTGATAGTTTCCTCTGTTTAAAAAAATAGCAGTATGTTGTTTACTTTCCAAATTTTGAGGGATTTTCTAAATATCTGATATTTTCACTGAATACAGAAGTCTAGTCAGACAGTTTTCTTTCAGTGTCTTAAAGATATTGTCCCAATGTTTTCTGGAAACCATTATATCAATATTCAGTCATTTATATTCTTGTCCTCCTGTGTGTAATGTGTCTTTTTTTCCTCTTATAATACTTTCTCTTTCTCTTTATTTTTCATCAAGATGTGCCTAGGGTGATTTTCTTTTTTTTCTGTAGTGAGACATTTAAATCAAAAATTAAGATTTTTTTGAGCTATTATTTGTCATATATTTTCCACTAAAATTAACCATATGTTAGACTTCTTGCTATTGCTCCACAGATATTGAGGCTCTGTTCATTTTCTAAATAATCTTTATTTCTTCTGTTCTTCCGATTGACTAATTTCTGATGATCTATCTTTAAGATTACTGTGATTTCTTTGTCACCTTCAGTCTTCTGCTAAACTTCCAGTATTTTTAAATTTCAGATATTTCACATTTCAGTTCTATAATTTTTTAATGGTTATCTTTCATAGTTTTTATTTTTTGGATGAGATATCCTATTTGTTCACTCTATGGAGTCACATTTTTCTTTATGTTCTTAAAAACAATTAAAATAGTTGCTTTATAATCCTTATCTGGTAATTTCAATACCTGTGTCATCTAAGAGTAAAGAGATCATCTTTACTGACCATATGTTTTCTTGAGTAAGAATTGCAATTTTCTGTTTCTTCATTTGTTGAATTATTTGGAATTGCATTATGTTATTGATATTTTATAAATATATATTTTATCTTTTGAATTATATATTATAAAGATGCAGGATCTTCTTATAGTCTCCCAAAAGCATTGTGGGTTTTGTTGTTGATGTTTCAATGGACAGTTAATTTGACTGAACTTGAACTCCAAACTCTGTATCCCTGTAGAGTGAAGCAGCTGAAAGTCCATTCAATTATTTTAGCCTTAGTTTCTCCATACTTGTGCTATTCAGGGGTCCGCCAGAGATAGTGGCAGATTTTATACTCAGAATTTGGGGTATCTGGTATTGACTTTCTCTTTCCCTGTGTTTTCTCTCTGTATTAGTTTCCTAGAGATGCTATAACAGAGTATCACAAACTAGGTGGCTTAAAACAAGAATTTGTTCTCTTACAGTTCTGAAGGCTAGCAGTCCAAAATCAAGGTATTGGCAATATTAGCTTGCTTCTCCTGGAGGCTCTGAGGAAGAATCTGTTCTATGCCTCTCTCATAGGGTTTGGTGGTTGCCAATAATAGTTGGCATTGATTGGTTTGCAGCTGCATATTCCAATCGCATAGGAGAGAGTTCTGACAAAACGTGATCCACTGGAAGAGGGAATGGCAAACCACCCCAATATACTTGCCGTGTGAAAATCAGGAATTGTAGACAAAGACGAAAAGAGATGAAACCAAAAGATGAGTCCCCCCGGTCAGAAGGTATCTCATATGCTACTGGGGAAGAGAGGAGGACAGCTACTAATAGCCCAGAAAGAACCAAGTGGCTAGGACAAAGCAGAAATGCTGCTCACTTGTGGATATGCCTAGTGATGAAAGTAAAAGCCAATGCAAACAACAGTATTGCATAAGGACCTGGAATGGTAGGTCCATGAACCAAGGTAAATTGGATGTGGTCAAGCAGGAAATGGCAAGAATAAACATCGACATCTTAGAAATCAGTGAACTAAAATGGATGGGAATGGGAATTTAATTCAGATGACCATTATCTACTGTGGGCAAGAATCCCATAGAAGAAATGGAGTAGCCCTGTTAATTGACAAAAGAGTCCAAAATGTAGTCTTGGGTGCAACCTCAAAAATGACAGAACGATCTCAGTTCGTTTCCGAGGTAAGCCATTCAACATCACAGTAATTTAAGTCTATGCCCCTACCAACAATGCTAAAGAAGATGAAGTTGATAAGCTCTATGAAGACCTAGAAAAAACTCTTAGAACATCAAAAAAGATTTCTACTCATCATTGGGGATTGGAATGCAAAAGTAGGAAGTCAAGAGATACCTGGAGTAAGAGGCAAGTTAGGTCTTGGAGTACAACATGAAGCATGGCAAGGGCTAACTGAATTCTGCCAAGAGAATGTATTGGTCATAGCAAACATCATTTTCAATAAAACAAGAGATGACTACACATGGACATCACCAAATGGTCAATACCAAAATCAAATTGATTACATTCTTTTTAGTCAAAGATGAAGAAGCTGTATATAGTCAGCAAAAACAAGACCTGGAGCTGACTGTGGCCCAGATCATTAGCTTCTCATAGCAAACTTCAGATTTAAACTAAAGAAAGTGGAGAAAACACTAGGCCATCTAGGTAGACTTAAATACAATCCCCTATGAATATGCTTATTTAACTTATATGCAGAGTACATCATGTGAAATGCTGGGCTGGATGAAGCACAAGCTGGAATCAAATTGCCAGGAGAAATATCAATAACCTCAGATACAGATGACACCACTCTTATGGCAGAAAACAAAGAAGAACTAAAGAGCCTCTTGATGAAAGTGAGAGGAGAGAGAAAAGCTGCTTTAAAACTCAACATTCAGAAAACTAAGATCATGGCATCTGGTCCCAACACTTCATGGCAAATAGATGGGGAAACAATGGAAACAGTGACAAAGTTTATCTTATTGGGATCCAAAATCATTGAATATGGTGACTGCAGCCATGAAATTCAAAGACACAACCTAGACAGCATAATAAAAAGCAGAGACATCACTTTGCTGACAAAGGTCCATCTAGCCAAAGCTATGGTTTTTCTGGTAGTCATATATGGATGTGAGAGTTGGACTATAAAGAAAGCTTAGTGCCAAAGAATTGATGCTTTTGAACTGTGGTGTTGGAGAAGACTCTTGAGAGTCCCTTGGACTGCAAGGAGATCCAACCAGTCCATCCTAAAGGAAATCAGTCCTGAATATTCACTGGAAGGACTGATGCTGAAGCTGAAACTCCAATACTTTGGCCACCTGATTTGAAGAACTGACTCACTAGAAAAGATCCTGATGCTGGGAAAGATTGAAGGCAGGAGGAGAAGGGGATGACATAGGATGAAATGGTTGGATGCACCACGGACTTGATGAACATGAGTCTGAGCAAGCTCCAGGAGTTGGTGATGGACTGGGAAGCCTGGAGTGCTATAGTCCATGGGGTTACAAAGAGTCAGACATGACTGAACAACTGAACTGAACTGATGAATATGCAGTGGAGGTGATGAATATGCAGTGGAGGTGATGAATAGATTCAAGTGATTAGATGTAGTAAACAGTGTCCCTGAATAACTATGGACAGAGGTCTGTACTATTATACAGGAGGCAGTGAGCAAAACCATCCCAAAGAAAAAGAAAGGCAATAAGGTAAAGTGGTTATCTGAGGAGGCTTTACAAATAGCTGAAGAAAGAAGAGCAAGAGAGAAAAAAAAAGAGCAAGGGAGAAAGGGAAAAGTACATCCAACTAAATGCAGAGTTCCAAAGAATAGCACGGAGAGCCAAGAAGACCTTCTTCAATGAACAGTGTATAAGACCAGAAGAAAACAACTGAAGGGGAAAGACTACAGATCTCTTCAGGAAAATTGGAAATATCAAGAGAACTTTTTCCCCCAAAGATGGGCATAATAAAGAAGAGAAATGGTAGAGACCTAGCAGATGAAGAAGAAATCAAGGAGAGGTGGAAAGAATACATGAAAGAGCTGTACAAAATAAGATCTTAATGAACTGGATAACTATGATGTGGTCAGTAACCCAGAGCCAGACATTATAGAAGTGGGTCTTAGGAAACACTGCTGTCAGTAGAGCTAGTGGATGTGATGTAATTCCAATAGAGCTATTCAAAACCCTAAAAGATGATGCTATTAAAGTGTTGCACTCAATATGTCAGCAAATCTGGACGACCCAGCAGTGGCCACAGGACCAGAAAAGGTCAGTCCTCATCCCAATTCCCAAGAAGGGTAGCACTAAAGAATGTTCAAATTATTGGACAGTTTTACTCATCTCCCATGCTAGTAAGGTCATGCTTAAAATCTTGTATGCCAGGCTTCAGCATTATGCAAACCAAGAACTTCCAGAGGTCCAAGCTGGATTTAGAAAAGGAAGAGGAAGCAGAGATCAAATTGCCAACATTCACTGGATCACAGAGAAAGCAAGGGAATTTCAGAAAAACGTCTACCTTTGTTTCATTGACTATGCTAAAGCCTTTGATACATGTGGATATTAAAGAGATGGGAATATCAGACCATCTTCCCTGTTTCCTGATAAACCGGGTCAAGAAGCAACAGTTAGAACCCTGTATGGAACAACTGATTGGTTCAGGATTGAGAAAGGACTATAACAGGGCTGTCTGCTGTCACCCTGTTTATTTAATCTATATGCTGAGCATATCATGAGAAATGCCAGGCTGCATGAGTTACAAGCTGGAATCAAGATAGGTGGGAGAAACATCAACAACCTCAGATAACCTTCTGCCACTCTAAAGGCAGAAATGAAGAGGAACGAAAGAACCTCTTGATGAGGGTGAAGGAAGAGAGTGAAAAAGCCGGCTTAAAACTAAATATCAAAAAAACTAAGATCATGGCATCCTGCCCCATTACTTCAAGGCAAATAGAGGGGGAAAAGGTGGGAATAGTGACAGATTTCCTCTTCTTGGGCTCTAAAATCACTGCAGACAGTTACTGCAGCCATGAAATCAGAAGACAATTGCTTCTTGGCAGGAAAGTTATGAGAAACCTAGACAGTGTGTTGAAAAACAGAGACATTACTCTACCGACAAAGGTCCGTATAGTCAAGGCTATGGTCTTCCCAGTGGTCATGTATGGTTGTGAGAGCTGGATTGTGAAGAAGGCAGAGTGCTAAAGAATTGATGCCTTTGAACTGTGATGCTGGAGAAGACTCCTTAAAGTCCCTTGGACAGCAAAGAGATCAAAGGGAAATCAAACCTGAATACTCATTGGAAGGACTAATGCTGAAGCTGAAGCTCCAGTATTTTGGTACCTGATGCGAATGACTGACTCATTGGAAAAGTCCCTGATTCTGGGAAAGACCGAGGAGGGCAGGAGGAGAGGGCATCAGAGGATGGCTGGATGCATCAGAGGATGCAATGGACATGAACTTGGGCAAACTTCGGGAGAGAGTGAAGGACAGGGAGGCCTGGCATGCTACAGTCCGTGGGGTTGCCAAAGAGTTGGACACAACTAGGGGACTGAACAACAGCAACATTCCCATCTCTGCCACCATCTTCATGAGGGAATGTCCCCTCTTGTGTGTGTCTATGTCAAAATTTCCCTCTTCTATATAAAGATACTGTCATTGGATTAGCACCCACTCTAATTCAATATGATCTTGCCTGAATTAGACCTGCAAAGTTTCTATTTCCAAATAAGGTCATATTCACAGATTCTGGATGGACATGAATATTGAGGGAACATTATTCAACCCAGTACTTTCCCAGTGCCCTGCTATGGTGCCCTCAAACTCTGTTGCCTAATTCTTCAAGCCACTAAGACTACAGATTTCTATACAAGTATTAGTGGTGGCTCAGATGGTAAAGAATCTTCCTGCAATGCGGGAGACCTGGGTTTGGTCCTTGGGTTGGGAAGATCCCCTGGAGAAGGGAATGGCAAGCCACTCCAGTATTCTTGCCTGGAGAATCCCATGGACAGAGGAGCCTGGTGGGCTACAGTCCATGCATGCGGTTGCAAAGAGTTGGACTTGACTGGGAGACTAACGCTTTCACTTTCTATGTCACTGAGTGGGCCTGGACTCAGGTAAAAAGCTACCAAAAAAAGAAACTCATAAGGCTTTTCTCTTCTTCCAAAAATCATGTCCCTTCCAGATTTTGCCTGCTTTTATTTACTCTATAGTACCTTTGGTAATTGGGGCTTCTTAGGTGGCACATGGTAAAGAATCTGCCTGCCAATGCAGGAGATGTGAGATGTGGGTTCGATCCCTGGATTGGGAAAATCCCCTAAAGGAGGAAATAGCAACCTACACAGTATTCATGCCTGGGAAATCCCATGGACTGAGGAGCCTGGCAGGCTACAGTCCATGGGGTCTAAAAGAGTCAGACATGGCTGAGCACACATGTATGTACCTCTGGTAATTTTTAAATCTTTTCTGTGGTTTATAGTTACTCTCAATAGGAAGGTACATCTTATAGGAACTACTCAATCACAACTAAAGTAGACTCACCTGTTTTTCTAACAAGTTTAATAGAAAAAAAAGTAAGAATTAACATTAAGTTTCATGTTAAATAATGTATATGAATTATGTTATATTTTTTACTGCTATTTAATACCTTAAATATTTCTACTTTATCATTGTGAAGCTGTTTTTCTCCATCAGAAAGCATGCACAGTGTCCAATGAATAAAACATTAATAATAACAGCATTTACTACTTAATGTTTCAATTACTCTTCTAAATGCCTTATATATATGTTGTCTCAGTAAATCTTCACATCAACATACAACTTAAGCAGTAGTTTTACAGAAGAATAATTCTCATTTTACAAACAAGGAAACTGAGGTTCCAGGGATTAATCTGTACCTGTCCCACGGGTAGTATATGATGAATTGTAAGAGTTCATGCCTATAACCATTATGCGGTACTGCCTCCTAAAAGCACAAATTGTTATCTCTGGCACAAGTTTGGATCATTATTAACCCCAAAACTTTGTTATTTATAAGGCTTCATTTGTCTAATTTTGCCTAATTTCTAATGTAATGTATGAAGTAAATAGGAAGAATAAATAAACATTGTAGATACACGATTTTATTAAATGGAATAGTTTAATATCAGCATCAGTTTATTTCATTATTTTTAATTTTTTTAGTTTGTATGAGTGATAATCAGAAATTCTTTAAGTACTAAAGCAAGCTTCAGAATTCTCAAACTTACACATTTTAAAAATTTATCTACAAAGTAAGAACTATGGGAAAATTAGATTCAACCTAATTAGTGCATAATCTGCAAATAGCTGAATTATATTTTATATTATAATGTTAACTTTTGTCATTAATAAAAATCCCTTTCTCTCTCTCCTCTCTTTTTCCTCTCTCCTCTCTCTCTCCCTCCCTCCCTCCCTCTTTTTCTCTGTCTCATCTATTTGCTCTTATCATAAACATGATAAGCTGTTAAGACACGAACAAGTGTGTACTTAAGCAAAATAGTTATTTCCTTAACATGACTCAGCAAGGCACCCTAGAGATTAATACTGTTACTGATTTCACAGGTCTCTTGTGCATGTGAATTTCCACGAGAGTCTATTCAACTGGTGTGACTAAGAAGAAAGAACAATGTTCCTCTATACAAGGTGGGTTTTGCATTGTCCCACACATAGCCTGCTGATGGCCGTGGGATGGCAAAGTCATCTTCATTAGACGGAATTTAATAGTGAATCAAAGTTCTTGTGGAGAATAGACTGATCTAAACTTTAGCCTCCCTTGGGTCCTGCTGAAAGATTAGAGGGAAAGAGTAGGGCCTTGGTAAGTTGAATGTATCAGATTGTTTTTCACTAATAGTTCTCTTGTAAAACTCTGAAAACCACCCAGTTTAACCCTTAAAAAAAGGAGAAAGAAAGAGGAGTGGGATGGGGGGAGGGAAAAAAACTCAAATAGTATACCACAGGCATTGATTTCATTGGTTTCTGAGGCATGCTGTTATTCCTGTAGCAATTTCCACAGTTCGGATTATGTACACATGACCAAAATTTGTCCATCAAAAGTAAACCAGTTTTCTTGCTCCATTTAATAGTCCATGCCAAACGCAGCAATACTAAGACTTTAATAGTTTATAGAATTTAATTGCCTTTAACTTTTGTTCTACGTTTGGAAATTCTAAGACAACCTAAAAGTGCAGTCCTTCAATAAAATCTTTTCAAAAATATTCTGAATCTGAAAAGAGTTAATGGTGGAAGAAAGAGGAGGCGTGACACAGGTGAAATGTATCAACCACACCTGTACAGCAGGATCGGACATAGTTAACGAGAAAAAAGGAAGGAGAAACAAACGTGTTAGATGATCTTCGGTCTAAAGAAATCTCTGTTGGGCAACGGGGCGTTTTGCTCCTTGCCTTTTATTCCAACTTCCTTTCAAACAATCTGTTAAGTGAAAAGAGAGATGATGGCAGCTCAGCATATCAAAGCTCAGTTATCAGTTGGCTTATTCTAACATCTTTGGTCTTTTGTGGATGCCTTATGATGTGTTGTGTGGTAACACTGGAAAGTCAATCTTACACCATGATTGCCACATAAATGTTAAGGAGTCTGAAAAAAAAATCACAAAATAGAAATTGTTGAGCTCTCAGGTATAAAGTGGCACTGATAAGAATTAATGTATCCAAAAAGATTTGGGTAGGTTTCTTTTTCCTTTTATGGGGGGAGGATGGGGGTGTGTGAAGAGGGACTGACTTATTTTTCAGTAGGGTGAGAAGGAATGTCTAAGAGAATGAAAAGGCATAATGGAAACTCTTTCATTATCAACTCTTTTAGAACTGGCTGTGAGCATGCTGTCCCAATTAATGAAAAAACTGAATTAAAAAAGCTCACTGTCATGACAAAGAAATCTTTTTCCTTTCATGTAATATTTTGATTTTTAAAATTCAGAGAAACTCTTAAAAAATAAGTTGAACTTTAAAATCAAAGTACACCTTTTGGGGGACAAACATACTTTTGCTAAATCTATAATAGGAAGATTTTTAAAACCCTTGAAGGATAGCGTACTGTCAGCAGGAGACACCTTCATAGGGATAGTGAAGAAAACTGAATGAAAGAAGGTATGATTTCAGAGCTCTGTGTAGGAGTACGGGAACCAGTAAGAGACAGCGAGTCAGCCAGGGACAAGTCTCAGGAACCCATCACCAGTGGAAGGGTACTGGGCAAGCGGAAGAAGCAGCATTTCCAGACCAAGTGAGAGCTCAGCCACGTGAGAGGGACACAGCCACTGAGCCAAAGCCAGAGAGAGGGAAGAAAGACCTTGATCTCTTTCTCCTCCTGTCCACATATCTCCTGCTGTGCTTCCAGAAGCCTGAATGAACTAAGTGCTGCTGTCTTCAGGATCAGACCTCTTTCACTAGCCCAGGGCACAGCTCAGAACAGAGAGAGGAAGAAAACTGACAGTGGGGATTACAGAGGCATGACCAATGGAGACAGTGAAAGAGAAATCACTTGGTATCGAGAGCCAAGAGAGCCTGAATCACAGTCCTTAAAGCATGAGGAGTCAATTTCCTGTGACTAAGACTGTATTTCCGACTATAGCCTCAGTAATGATCTCTTAACTGTGATGGATCACAGGTTTAATGTAATCTTCTTTCAGAAAAAAAAAAAATGTTTTTAAAAGATAAGGTAAAAAGGAAAAGGAAAAAGATACATGAGATTTTCTTTATGGACAACTTTATCCATAAAAATGACAAGTGTAATCTGTTTTATTCTGGTTAACCATACTAATTCTTATTTTTATTTTTGTACAACTATATGAATTAGTGTCTTTATTTTTTTGTAGCTGTATGAGATAGCATGACATATTTTCTTCAAAATCAATTTCATCTAGCCCTTAGAATGTTTTAACAAAGACAATGGCACCCCACTCCAGTACTCTTGCCTAGAAAATGCCATGGACGGAGGAGCCTGGTAGGCTGCAGTCCATGGGGTCGCTGAGAGTCGGACACGACTGAGCAACTTCACTTTCACTTTTCACGTTCATGCATTGCAGAAGGAAATGGCAGCCCACTCCAGTGTTCTTGCCTGGAGAATCCCAGGAATGGCAGAGCCTGGTGTGCTGCCGCCTGTGGGGTCACACAGAGTCAGACATGCCTGAGGCGACTTGGCAGCAGCAGCAGCAGCATAGTATATTGACTTTAGTCTGCAAATCTTCTCTAAAAGGGAAGAAAACCGCAACAAAACCAGTGTTTAGATGAAGTGCTTCCTTAGGAGATCAAAAATACATCATGTATCATAACACTTCAGAGTTGAAAGGGACTTTAAAAATTAGATATAAACCTTTTATTTTACAAGTGAGGACAAAAGTCTAGAGGTAATTGTAGCTTTGCTATTATAATACAGTAATGGGTTTTAGCAATTGGGATCAGAACCCAGATTTCCTGACTCCTTATCTGGTTTTCCCATCTTCTCATGGTATGCGTGTGTGCTGTGTCGCTTCAGTCATATCTGACTCTTTGCAACCCTATGGACTGTAGCCCTCCAGGCTCCTCTGTCCATAGGATTCTCCAGGAAAGAATACTGGAGTGGTTGCCATTCCCTCCTCCAGGGGATCTTCTAGACCCAGGGATCAAACCTGCATCTCATGTCTCCTGCATTGGCAGGTCAGTTCTTTACCACTAGTGCCCTGGGAAGCCCCTCCCATGGTACAACTCTCATTTATATTCTTATTATATAGTAGAGTCAATTTTATTTCAAGGAAACAAAACATTCCTTCCTGAAACTGGCTGCACAAAAGTGCACCAAGAAGATGTACCTATCACGTTAATATTTCTCAACCAAGATATGAAGAGTCCATGCAGAGGAGAAATGATGTCCTTGTGGATTGCCAGAAGCTCTGAGAACTGCCCGGGCTCCTTATCTCCCCAAGGACCTCAGATCTATCATAAGCCCACTGGCCAAT
This sequence comes from Bos mutus, assembly GCF_027580195.1. Classification (NCBI taxonomy): domain Eukaryota; kingdom Metazoa; phylum Chordata; class Mammalia; order Artiodactyla; family Bovidae; genus Bos; species Bos mutus. Next base: position 30,597,582 of record NC_091622.1, on the reverse strand, counting down.
TGTGCATGCAAAGTTTCAAGCTCCCTTGGCCTCACATTTTCTCCAACAAACCCGGTTCATTATTTTGCAAGACCTATAAATGAAAGAATTTTACCTTGTGTGTTTTAACTCCATGAAAAAAAAATTAGCAGGGCTCAAAAGGAGTCTCCTAGATAAAAATCAATTCATTTGACTCTTGGTTCTGTCTTATCTTTTCACTTTCACACTCCTATTGCTTAATCTGATCATTTACTATTCCTGTTTCCTCTTTAATGTCTGCAATTTTTAACTATGTTGTCTTGCTTTATTATGCTTCCCTGCAGTGACCAATGATGTATAAAAAGAGGACCCAGCCTTTTAGGCAGGTGTGTGCTTGCTGTGTGCTGATAGATAGGTCACTGAAAGTCCATGCAAATTAGAGCACTTCACAGGGAAGCAAAACTTCATCTGGAGTAGCAGGTGTGTTGTAGAAGAGAGCTGTAAATGCCTCTGTTTGAATGATGGCTGTTGCTGTTTGTCTATGCTTTATTCTTGCAGTTCAGCTAATGGGTCAGGTTATTGACATCTGAACTCTACAGAAATGATCATGGTAAGCTCTTCTGTCTTATGTTCCACTAGTATGGGGCATCGATCTTCCTAGGACAAGAAAATCACCAAGTGTTCTGCCTCCATTCCTCTCAAAAATAAAGATTTGCAAATTTCAGCAATAAAATAATTGTTCAAGGAACATAGGAATATAAGTTGTTTATTTGGCCTCTGGGAATAAAAGCTTTAAAAAGGTTTAGTCTTCTACTATGAGATTATAAAAGTAAAACAAATTAATTTGTATTAAAGCAGGCAGTATTTGGAATTTGTTTTCCAAAAAGTTTCCACAATCACAATAGTATTACACTAAAAATACCCATCATAAAGATTTTAAGGAGTGAAATAGACTTACATCTTTCTAGAATATCTTAAAACTCTTGCTTTTTTATACAGTAGGTTGGAAAATCTGTTGTTCTCAAATGTTTATTTTTGGACTAAGGCCAGTCTGTGACAAAGATTTAACCAGTCTATACTGAAAAGAGGAAAATAATATTAAGGGCAAAGGAAAGAGAAAGAGAGAATTCTAAAATGCAAAGTTTTATTTCCTGAGGGAAGACCCTAGTTTCCTGTAGGATTTTGCCATTCTTTTCTTGGAGAGTTAATAATATAATGATAAACGATGGCGATCTTTTTTTAATGTCCTTACATAACAAAAAGCATTTGGCAAACCCATGTCAATATTCTTCACTTTTTTCTTAATTTAAAATTGTTACTGATCTGTGAAATGTACATGTCTAGGAAGGTTCTTATAAACCCTATGATGCCAAACCTGATTCTACTGAAGAGCTGGACAATCAAATGTAGCTGAACCATTCTATTTATGAATTATAGTAACTGTTGTTATCAATTCCAAATGCTGCAGACAGTGAGAAGGTATCAATCCCTACCAACTGAAGGTGAACTGCAAATTTTAATCTTGTTAAAAAATACCCGCACCTAGTTGGATTTTCCTCATTGTTCTTACTACCTCTATTAACTTTCTCCTTATACTTCAACATGCCCACTTAGCTGTCTTTTCTATCGAACTGACCCTGAAATTTTCTGGATGACTCCATATCACTACATGCTGCTTATATTACCCAACAGGCCAATCCTTAAAAACTGAAAAATTATCTCCAAACCTCCTGCACAGGAAAATTGAAAGCATTGGTGAAAAGTTAACAATAACAATTCAAAGAAGCAGGTGATATGACATAAGAAAGTGGATTTTTTATTAGGGGAAAAAAAATGAACTCCTTATTGCCAAATTCAGACTTAAACTGAAGAAAGTAGGAAAAACCACTAGATCATTCAGGTATGACCTAAATCAAATCCCTTATGATTATACAGTGGAAGTGAGAAATAGATTCAAGGGATTAGATCTGACAGAGTGCCTGAAGAACTATGGGTGGAGATTCATTGTACAGGAGGGGTGATCAAAACTACCCCCAAGAAAAACTAATGTTTTGAACTGTGGTGTTGGAGAAGACTTCTGATAGTCCCTTGGACTACAAGGAGATCCAACCAGTCCATCCTAAAGGAGATCAGTCTTGAATATTCATTGCAAGGACTGATGCTAAAGCTGAAACTCCAATACTTTGGCCACCTGATGTGAAGAACTGACTCATCTGAAATGACCCTGATTCTGGGAAACATTGAAGACAGGTGGAGAAGGGGACGACAGAGAATGAGATGGTTGGATGGCATCACTGACTCAATGAGTTTGAGTAAACTCCAGGAGTTGGCAATGGACAGGGTGTGCTGCAGTCCATGAGGTTATAAAGAGTCCAACATGACTGAGCGACTGAACTGAAGAAAAAGAAATGCAAAAAGGTGAAATGCTTGTCTGAGGAGACCTTACAAATAGCTGAGAAAAGAAGAGATGTGAAAGGCAAAGGAGAAAAGGAAAGATATACCCATCTGAATGCAGAGCTCCAAAGAATAGTAAGGAGAGATAAGAAAGCCTTCCTTAGTGATCAGTGCAAAGAAATAGAGGAAAACAATAGAATGCGAAAGACTAGAGATCTCTTAAAGAAAATTAGAGATACCAAGGGAACATTTCATGCAAAGATGAGCACAATAAAGGACAGAAATGGTATGGACCTAACAGAAGCAGAAGATATTAAGAAGTGGCAACAATACACTGAAGAACTAAACAGAAAAGATCTTAACAACGAAGATAACCACAATAGTGTGATGACTCACCTAGAGCCAGGCATTTTGGAGTGAGAAGTCAAGTGGGCCTTAGGAAGCATCATTATAAACAAAGCTAGAGGAGGTGATAGAACTCCAGCTGAGCTATTTCAAATCCTAAAAGATGATGCTGTTAAAAGTGCTGTGCTCAATATACCAGCAAACTTGGAAAATTGCAGTAGCCACAGGACTGGAAAAAGGTCAGTTTTCATTCCAGTCCCAAAGAAAGGCAGTGCCAAAGAATGTTCAAACTACCGCACAATTGCACTAATCTCACGTCCTAGCAAAGTAATGCTCAAAATTCTCCACGCTAAGCTTCAACAGTACATTGAGTACAGTTTCTCATCTTCTTCATCATCATGACCTTTTCCTTTACCTATTCTACAGGCCCTCAAGTAAAAAAGTAAATGTCGCTCAGTCGTGTCCAACTCTTTGTGACCCCATGGACCGTAGTCTACCAGGTTCCTCCGTCCATGGGATTTTTCAGGCAAGAATACTGGAGTGGGTTGCCATTTCCTTCTCCAGGAGATCTTCCCAACCCAGGGATTGAACCCAGGTCTCCTGCGTTGTAGGCAGACGGTTTACCGTCTGAGGCACCTGCTCAAATAGTACATTCCCAGGGAAGCCTTCTGAGAATCCCAGCTAGATCACTCTCCTGTCCTGTGCTTCATAGCATCTCTGCTGCCCATTCAGAGCTCAGTGCCAGTTTTGAAAGTGTATGTTTGACCATGTTACTTGACTATTATCTTCTAGGGACAAATAAGTCTGTTCTGCACTTTTCTTTATTCTTAGCATCTACAAGGTACCTGGCATGTTCTATTCAGTAGATTTTTTGTGTATGTAATTAAATGACTAATGACTAAATAAATGAATGAGTAGATTAGAATTGAGTTGAACTGAATAAAATATGTGAGTGAATATTGTTGATAAGGCTTATATCTGCCTAAATTTGAAGTATATATAGTTATTAATGTAATTTAAAATTTTTGAAAAATTAAAAAACTTTTTTCATTACTTTATAGCCTATTATATGTTTTATCATTTTAAATTATGCTTTACTTTATCATCTAAATCACTTTACATTTGCTTTTTATTTTAAACTATAACCATCTTAACCACAAAGTTCTTTACAATTCATCTAAGGCTTCCTTGAAGTTCATAGGCCAGGGTCTTACACATAATAGAATTTACTATATACAGCATTAACTTGCTTTTCTAAATTCCGGTGTTTTGTTCTGCCTAATGAAACTTAAGCATTTTAAGATTTATTTTCACTGAGCGATATAACATAGCTAACTTGACTTTTACTTTTATTTTGGGATTTATTTTCATCATAAAACCTTTGTAAAGAATGTATTCATTTCTGATCTTTTCTTTTTGCTTGGTTTTTCTTAATTATTATGTCTTCATTTCTTTTTTGTGTTTTTCAGGATTTAATTATAATCAAGCTTAAGGACTTAAATGTACATTTTCTATGAGTGCTTCAGGAAGTCTTTTAAACATGGTGGAGTGGAGCACTATCTAAAGGAAAGTATACTATTTTGATCAGGTTTCCATATTTAATTTACATTTCTGTTTGAACTTGGCTTTTTTAAAAGTAGTTTACATGTTAAATCTAATATGTAATTATAAATATAATTGGCATCTCAGAAATTTTGCCTTTGAAATGAAAGTGTTCTGATCTTTATTATTCTTGGGTTTTCCCTCAAGTTTAATGCTAAAATTATTGTTTTATCTTACTATTTTATTTTAACTTATTTTCTCCTTTAATTTAGTCCAGCATTTGTCAATACTTTTGTTCTCAGGACCTGTTTACAGTCTTAAAAAGTATTGATGATCCCAAAGATCTTTTGTTTGTGTGGATTATATCTATCCATATTTATAATATTAGAAATTAAAACAGAAATATAAAATATTTATTCAGTCACTTAAAGTAACAATAAACTCTTCATATGCTAACGTAAACAATTTAATAAAATAAGTCGTATTTTCCAAAATAGAAAAAAATAGTGATAAGAGTGACATTGTTTTATATATTTGCAAATCTTTTAATAGAAAAGACCTGTTTCAAGAAACTAGCCTGGTTGTTGGTTAACAGGAGTGAGAGGGTGGGAGTGACTGGAGATATGAATCCAGGAGTACAAACTTCCAGTTATAAGATCAGTAAGTTCTGGGAATCTAATATACAGCATAGTGCTCATAGTTAATAACACTGAATTACATACTTGAAAGTTGCTAAGAGAGTAGATCTTAAATATTCTCACCACAAAAACAAAATGGTAATTATGTGACATGATGCAGGTGTTAGCTAATCTTATGGTGATAACCATTTTGCGATATATAAGTGTACCAAATCAACATGCTGTACACCTTAAATTTACCCAATGTTATATATCCACACAGAGAAGGCAATGGCACCCCACTCCAGTACTCTTGCCTGGAAACTCCCATGGATGGAGGAGCCTGGTAGGCTGCAGTCCATGGGGTCGCTAAGAGTCGGACATGTCTGAGCGACTTCTCTTTCACTTTTTCACTTTCCTGAATTGGAGAAGGAAATGGCAACCCACTCCAGTGTTCTTGCCTGGAGAATCCCAGGGACGGGGGAGCCTGGTGGGCTGCCGTCTATGGGGTCGCACAGAGTCGGACACGACTGAAGCGACTTAGCACACATATACCCACATCATCACAATAAAGCTGGAACTTTTTTAAAATTTTAAGTAAGTAATGTATAAATATAAAAAGAGAACAGCTCTTTCAAGTCATGCTGAAAGGTCAAGTAAAATTAGGAGTAAGCATTGATCACTGAACTTAGCAATGTGATCCTGGATCACACTGGTGACTCCTCACTGTTTCACTCATCTGAGAAATTAAATTTTTAGTTAGACATCTCAAAAATACGAGAGCTTCTATTCTAACATAATCCACACACCATATTAATCTTAATGGTGGTCTGCCCTTGGTGCTGCTATTGTTCAGTCACTCGGTCGTGTCCGACTCTTTGTGGCTCCGTGGACTGCAGCATGCCAGGCTTCCCTGACCCTCACAATCTCTGGGAGTTTGCCCAAGTTCATGTTCATTGCACTGATGATGCTGTCCAGCCATCTCGTCCTCTGATGCCCTCTTCTCCTTCTGCCCTCACTCTTTCCCAGCATCAGGGACTTTTCCAATGAGTCATCTGTTCACATCAGACGACCAAAATACCAGAGCTTCAGCTTCAGCATCAGTCCTTCCAGTGAATATTCAGGGGTTGATCTCCCTTAAGATTGACTGGTTTGATCTTGCTGTCCAACAGACTTTCAGGAGTCTTTTCCAGCACCATAGTTTGAAGGCATCAATTCTTTGGCATTCTGCCTTCTTTATGGTGCAGCTCTCACAAGCGTACCATGACCACTGGGAAGACCATAGCCTTGACTTATACGGACCTTTGTTGTCAGAGTAACGCCTCTGCTTTTCAATACACTGTCTAGGTTTGTCATAGCTTTCCTGCCAAGAAGCAATCATCTTCTGATTTCATGGCTGCAGTCAGCATCCGCAGTGATTTTAGAGCCCAAGAAGAGGAAATCTGTCACACTTCCCCCTTTTCCCCTTCTATTTGCCATGCAGTAAAGGGGCAGGATGCCATGATCTTAGTTTTTTTAACATTTAGTCTTAAGCTGGCTCTTTCACTCTCCTCCTTCACTGTCATCAAGAGGCTTTTTAATTCCTCTTTGCTTTCTGGCATTAGAACGGTATCACCCACTCTAAGTGGTCTGTCCTTACTTATCTCTTATTTCACATAAAAACACTAAGTCAGAAAATTAAAATATGATTACCAAATATCCAGATGGTCCTACATTTTTAATAATGTTATTCCTATTCTTATGCAACTCTCCTAGTGAGTTTATTCCTATAATCTTGTTTACTTTTCTCCTACATGTAAATAATAGTGCAACCTTATTTTTCTTTAAGGTATGAAGATGAGTGGACTTTTGATTTATGACTTTCAGATTATTTGAACTTATGAAAGATTTTTTTACAGTTAATCATAAAATAGAATCAGAGATTACATTAAACACATTTGTTTAAGTGCAGAATATCTCTATAAATAATTTTTTAAGTACTAAACTGATACATTTTTAAAAATAAAAATAAGAGAAATTTTAAAGCAACTTCCATTATCATGGATACACTACCAAGGAAACTTTTTCAATAATTCACCAATAAGGTGAATTTACCTTATTTACCTTATTACTTTACCAATGCACTGAAATAATCTAAAGCAAATCAAGGTCATAAAATATAAAATATCCTTTTATGTAATTATTTTCCATTACTATATTATTTCTTGATTATGTTATTTATAAAATTATTTATTCTCCCTATATATTTACCTAGAAAGATGTCCACAATATGTATGTGTGTGTGCTTAGTCGCTCAGTTGTGTCTGACTCTTTGCCATCCCATGAACTGTAGCCCGCCAGGCTCCTCTGTCCAAGGGGATTCTCCAGGCAAGAATACTGGAGTGGCTTGCCATGCCCTCCTCCAGGGGATCTTCCCAACCCAGGTATCAAACCCAGGTCTCCCAAATTGCAGGAGGATTCTTTACCAGCTAAGCCACCAGGGAAGCCCATGAATACTGGAGCGGGTAGCATATCCCTTCTCCAGGGGAACTGCCTGACCCAGCTGAGCAAAAAAAAAAGTAGTTTATATAATACTGTAATTAGTATTATTTCATTCAGGATTTTTAGAAATCTACATAAATTCCATTATGTCTTCAAATATATGGGAAGAAACTGGGAAAATATATGTCAAATTATTGACATTATTTATCGTCCTAGTAAGGGGTTAAAAGAAAGGATTGTGTTTTATACACTTTCATATTGTTTGGGATTTGCCACTAATAAATACTATCTTCTATCTGTTTAAAATATATTAGATTGTCGGAAACAAAGTTTTTTCTTTCACTGTGGCAAAATATTTGTATTAGTATATATAGATGTCTATAAATTAGATTATATATACTTCTTATATATTAATAAATATTCCTGTTTTAGTAACAAGAGGGTTTTTTAACAAATTAGAATCAGAATTTTAGGACTTCCATTATCTAGATTTTTAAATAATCACAGTTGCATAGGTATAAAATCTACAAGACAACAAATCGAAAATGACTGCTAGAGATAACCTGCATATTTCTCTTAATATAAAATCCTATTATGAAATAATATTTTGTGGTTCTCTGAAAATTGAAAAAAATCTAGTTGCCATTATGTAAGTTTTATAAGTTTTTGTAGTCAATTGCCTTTTCTAAATATCTTATTGGATTGAGGTAAACCAAGATTTCATTCTGCTGGCTTTAGTTGTATGTGCCTATTCTAATTTGCTGCCATAGGATAAAGAAGAAAGAAAGAGACTTTATGTCTAGTGCCAATTTGTTCTAAACATGAGCCCAGTTTTCACAAATACACACAAAGTACCTCAAATTACCAATGACTCACCAAACATCCAAATACATTTATTACATATTATCAGTAATAATACAGCTCTCATCTTTACTATCCTATATAAGATGGACAGGGAGGCCTGGCATGCTGCAGTCCATGGGGTTGCAGAGTCAGACACGACTGAGCGACTGAGCTGAACTGAACTATTTTCTCAACTTTTTTGGCTTACCTTGAAAAAATTGTGTAGAAAGCAAAGGCTAGCAGATCATGTTCACCCAGACAAAGCGGCATCTCACAGAAAAATGTTAGCCTGCAAACATCAGTCTGCATCCCTTCACTTGTGAGAAGAGCCCAAGTGTCCGATGCAAGAAATCTAGCAGGCAACAAGAACCCAGCACAATTAGAAATATAGCAGAGAAAAAAGCATGCAGTTGGCTGAAACTAACCATCTTTTCAGGGAAGAATTTCTTTCAATTCCAACCAAGACAGTTCTGTCTTGTAGACTGGGGGTGACTTTGAGGTATGGGCCATGGGAATATTACTAATCCTCTAACTCACAATAGCAAACCTCAATGGTCTAGCCTTCCATACTATACGGCTCTGACTCAGACATGGTAAATTTACTTATCGTGCTTTAGCTAATCAAAATAAGTTTGTGGTAGCAATTTTACTGAAATTCTAGCTAACTGAAAGCAAAAGGAAATCGTTATTTGCAATTTTCCTTATCTACTGAGTAGGAACCAATGCCAATTCTAGATTTGTCAGAGTGCTCAGTACACTCTTATTTGATTATACTTCACAAAGCCAAATAAAAAGACATCTTTTAAATTATTTCACATAAGTAATATTGTTGATACACACCAGATTTCACTGAAAAAGAGCAAGGTAATTTTCCTTTTTTCTTCATATTTAAATCAGTAAGTATTTACTAAATATCTATGATATACAGAACACTCTGCTAACCATTCAATTTAAGCTAAGGATAGGAAGTATTTATTCTTTTCCATTGTATCTTTAAAATATTTGTATTATAAGTATTTTCATCAGCTATACATAGCCTAGATTGCTTTTTCCAAAACATTATTCTTCTTGCAGATAGTCTTGTATTAAAAAATATATGCTTTTCTTATAAATGATCCAAAGAAAACCTATGATATCTTTATCTTTCTCCCAGGGTAAAGATAGGAGGGGGGGGAATGTCAATTTATTTTCCTTTTATGGGGAAGATATACTCCTCCTATTCTGGAGATATTCATTCACACTATTTTCTAGTTGGTAAAACTCTGATTTTAAATATTTGACCATGTCAAAGTCAGAAACAAATATACTAAATGGTATTTTGCTGTCTGTTTCCTTATTAAAGCGTGTCAGCAAGAGTTCCATCAAGAAAACAGCTAGGAAAGCAGAAACTGCTCTAGGTACTTCAATCAGGAAACAGGTATTTCTTAGAAAAATGGCTCAGAGACAACTGTAAAATCTCATATCTAGAGAAGTCCACTTCCTGCTGCTGCCAGAAGAAGGGCAATATGGCATTGACTTTCCTTTCACCTTGCAGACTTGATACAAATGCATCTCTTGGCAAAATCTCAAAACATGGCTGTCAGGGATTCTGGGAATGTAATTGCTAAGTGTCCTGCTATCTCCATACAAGGGAGAAGGAGAACAAAGCAGGGGGGAAGTAATGCTAAATTGCCAACCCATAATATGTAGGCAGGAGATAGGATTGAGGCAACTTCTCTCCCAGTGGTAACATTTAAAGAGATTTAAGCTGTGATTTAACAACTCATTTTACAATTACTGAGGTGAATAATAGTTATAATCTACCCTCAATTATCCATTTAGGGAATTTTGTTCTTTGACCCTCCAATTTTTATTTCCTTGGCCACTTGGATAAGAAATTTAAATCTCCTAAATATTTTCTAAATACTAATTTCAATGATCTAACAGATAAAATTAAAAGATGCTTACTCCTTGGAAGAAAAGTTATGACCAACCTAGATAGCATATTCAAAAGCAGAGACATTACTTTGCCAACAAAGGTCCATCTAGTCAAGGCTATGGTTTTTCCAGTAGTCATGTATGGATGTGAGAGTTGGACTGTGAAGAAGGCTGAGCGCCGAAGAACTGATGCTTTTAAACTGTGGTGTTGGAGAAAACTCTTGAGAGTCCCTTGGACTACAAGGAGATCCAACCAGTCCATTCTAAAGGAGATCAGCCCTGGGTGTTCTTTGGAAGGAATGAAACTCCAGTACTTTGGCCACCTCATGTGAAGAGTTGACTCATTGGAAAAGACTCTGATGCTGGGAGGGTTTGGGGGCAGGAGGAGAAGGGGACGACAGAGGATGAGATGGCTGGATGGCATCACTGACTCGATGGAGTGAGTCTGAGTGAACTCCAGGAGTTGGTGATGGACAGGGAGGCCTGGCGTGTTGTGATTCATGGGGTCGCAAAGAGTTGGACATGACTGAGTGACTGAACTGAACTGAACTGAACTGAACAGATAAAAACCATAAATTCCCATACACCTGCATCTACATTACTCCACGCCTATTGAGAATGTACTAGGTGCAAGGCAGGTGCTAGAAGTCACTCTTTCAGATGCAAAGATGGCCCCTGCCTTTCAAGTGTTCACAATTAGTGAGAAGCAAAAGAAAAACACCATCAATATAACCCAAAGCAGATTGTGTGCGACAAGGGGCAGAGGAAGAATTAGAGCAGGAGAGATTCTTATGAAGTGATAATGAAGAACTAAAGAAAGCCATGGGGAACAAATGCTTTTGAGGTGTAAGTACTCTGACAGATGGAATCGGAGAGAAACACACGCCAAAACAAGAAGCCAGAGTGAGCAAAGTGAGGAGGCTGAAGAACTTGCTAACATTAAACTCGCAACAGATACCACAAACTCAGATGCCCAGAGGAGCCAGCAGGAATGGAAATGAAGCAGCCCATGTGGAGACTGTGGCCAGAAAACGCACGCACGAGACACCTAAAGGTGGAGGCCCTGGTGAGAATGTCGGCCCAGTGTTATCAGAGTTTTCAATTGTACAACTGAAGTGAAAACTCATATTCTAAAGTAAAACTCCAGTTTTAAAATGTTAACACCTAATTAAAACAAAAATAAAAAATCTAAAGCCTTGTGCAAGTCAAATATAACACATCTACAGCCTATCTATGGCCCTATGGGTATCCATTTGCAACTTCTGGGTCAGATGCCCTCTACAACCCCATCAAAGGAATTCTTGTTTCAATTATGAACTTCATTCTCATTGAAAAACATATCTTCATCTTTGAAAATTACACACATTAAGCATTACCTCTGAAATTTTTCTTCCTATAAATTTTCTTCCTATAAATTGTGTGTCTTTAATTTTCTTCACAAATCATTGTAGAGCTCTTAAGACTTTCATTTGCAAGGGTCCTAGAGTAACATGTAGAAGTGACAAGAAAGGGAAAACAGAAAGAAGATAATTAGCAATGCAGATACTATAAACATTTACCAGTGTAACTAATATTTGTCATCTCTTAGGATAAAAGACTTATGATTTTATTTTCAGTAGCTAGGTAGTGTTAGTTAGCTAACTAACTCACTCACTCACTCTTTGAGACCCCCATGGACTGTAGCTGGCCAGGTTCCTCTGTCCATGGGGATTCTCCAGGCAAGAATACTGGAGTGGGTTGCCATGCCCTCCTCCAGGGGATCTTCCTGACCATGGATCAAACCCACGTCTCTTATGTCTCCCTCATTGGCAGGTGGATTCTTTACCACTCATGCCACTTGGGAAGCCCCTTAGCAGAGGTATAGTCTGCTAATATACCCAATGAATACAGTTGATTAAAATCCAGCCTACTGTAATATATAAAATATCCCTGTATATTTGTGAATAGTCTTTATTTTTCTCAAAATTGATTATCAACTAATTCCTCCCCCCGCCAAAACTGTGTGTTCATACCACCATCCATAACAGGAAAAATGGTAGTAGTAACAGGGCACACATCAGAAGTAAAACAGGGACTTCCCCCAGGGCACAGTGGGTAAAATCCACCTACCAATGCAGGGGAAATGGGTTCAACCCCTGGTCTGGAGAATTTCACATGCTGCGGAGCAACTAAGCCCGTGTGCCACAACTTCTGGGACTGTGCTCTAGAGTCCACAGGCCACAACCACCGGGCCCGTGTGCTAGAACTACTGAAGCCCACACCTAGAGCCTCCACAGAGAAGCGACCAGAATGAGAAGACTGCACACCACCAAGAAGAGTGGCCCCTGTTTGCAGCAACCAAAGAAAGCTGGTGCAAAGCAATGAAGACCCAGCACAGCCAAAACCAAAAATTAATAAAGAAGTAAAATAAATGCCTAAAAAGTAGCCTTGGTGTTGTCTTGCTTTGCAAGCAGCTTTAAACTGAGTTGAATGCTGTACCAGTGAAAAAGAGAAAAAAAATGGCAAGAAATTAAATAAAAGCAGCAAATAATATCACAAGCTATTACATAAAGTTTCTACTTTCAATCAAACTGGCCAATGTTAATATTGAAATATCCATGTTACTACTTCTGATTCACATGTCTTCTTTGTGTGATCTGCCACACATGGGGGAAATTGCATTTACCTGAGTTTCAAGGTGGGATGGAACTCCTCAAGAGAACCTCTTTTAATATTGTCGTTATGCATTCAGAAAACATTTCAAACTAGAAACTTGGGTAGATATTTGAATTGAGTTTTTTCCAACAGTGGTGCTTTTTCAATAACACAGTAGAGTACCTAATGGAACATAATGAAAAAGATCAACAATAAAATCACCAATTTCAGAAAAAGAAAAAAACCACCTGACAATGTTCTCTTTTCTTATGAGTTACCGCTTCACAGAACAAGCACTATAGCGTGTAGGTAAGCATACATACTTCCAGCTTCAGAGCAAAGAATAAAAATCTAAAAAGGTAAAAATGAAAATGTGTGCTGTTCTGCTGCAATGTGGCTGAGAGTTATAAAGGTCCTATGAACAATATTGAGTTTGTGATGGCACAATCACATCACAAAAGATTTACCTTCACTCTGCAAACTCAATATAGGCAATAACAGTCTATTACAAGCAGAGCAATACAACATCAAAGGAATGTTTAAAAGAACCAGACAGAACCTTTAAATCAACACAATTGAGTTATCTTCCCCCAAAGGAAGTACCATGGGAGAGTGCATAGCATGGTTTTTCAAGAGGTATTACTAATTTACTATAAGTTATATTTAATACACTTTTTAAATGTGGTTTGTAATCTTTCTCCACTTTTTAGAACACAAAGCAATAAATTAAAAAAGAAACAGTCCCCAAAGAGCAAGAGACTTGGAGGACAAAAATGATAATAATTTTATTCTTTGGGGTTTAGCATTTCAAATAATTTTTCCACAGCTGAAAAGGTTGTATTGGATCTTTTCTTTCTCAATTTCAGTAAGATTCTTTAACAATGGATCTAGAGGAATAATAGTAAACTTTTACAATTTATATTTATAAAATTAATATTCAAATTCTGTTAAAATAGCAACATTCATCATAACATTTTCAAAAATAATAAGACATTCTCTTTAACACCACCAATAAAGAAGTAAGCAACTGTATTTTGCCTTCTTATGACTGAGATGAATATTAGAGAGGCTGTGTTTCTTATCCAAGTCATGTCAAAAATGGTAGTAGAATTTATTGTAAAGTAGTACTGTTCATTGTCAGTTCTTAGGTATTTTCTCACCATTTTACTATTTCCAATGCATTTCTTAATTTATATAACAGTGTGTTTCATGTAATATTAAAAAGTACTGATATGAAATATTACTTTTCTATGTATAAAAAGATTTTACTTTTCTACAAGCATAGCACAGGTTTTGTTGTTATAAACTTTAGCCTAAATCCATATATTTGTTTCCCATAAAGATAAAGGGAATGCTTGAGTATTACCAAAACTTATCATCATCTATTAATATCTGATATTTGCATACATAAAGTCATACATTTCTATATGATGCTAATGGACTGTTTCTCCAATTCTTTCAAACATTTTTTGCCTTTTGTTCAATATTTTTGTTTTGTATTTAAGTTATCCTGATTTTTGTTTTGTATTTAAGTTATCCTGATTTTTGTTTTGTATTTAAGTTATCCTGATTCATACCAGAGACATATATGTAAAAAGGCTTTAAATTCTAGATAATTTGTATCTATCATGGCTTTTCAGTAAATGAATTTTTAGTACTAAAAACACACCCACAGCAGGTGCACGAAACTGCCTGTAACACATGGCATATGGGAACGTACAAGGGTTTGTCCCTTTTGATATAGTATGGTTTTATTGGCATCATACTGTAAGAGTTTATAATAAATCAGATAGTATATGGATTTATACTTAAGTGTCTGGTGTTTGAAAATATTTAATTCCTGTTTATAATGCTTTTAATTTTATAACCAGCTTCCTAAATTTTTCAATTGAGCTTTATGTCAAAACCATTTCATTTGAAATTGCCTATTACCAGATAATCTTTTTCAGATATTTGAGTTGTATTGCTCTTTTTCTTTTTTGAAGCATGTTCTTTTTTAAAGTCCATTCAACTTTTTCATACTAATATTGTGAATTCAGATGCAAAATTCTGAGCCATACTTGTCACATTCTTGCCTGGGCAGGAGCAAGTAACTTCATCCGTTATTACATACCCTTGTGGAGTCTTTTTTGGTGAGTTTGTTTTTTTTTTTTTTTGAGTTCCATTATTTGAAACAATTGCTGTGAATGTAATAGAATTTTCATATTTTATATTGATGTGATTGGGATAAGTGTTCCCAACATGTGTTAGTAGGTTTAGCTTGTTAGCTTGTTTACAATTATCAGACCTGCTCCATTCAACTCATAACTAGGAATTCACATTTTCTCCCATCCATTCTACCAATTCTCTTACTAAGATCCAATGTCCAACAAGAAGCTTCATGTCATATGCAGTTCCTATGCTATAAAGACAACCACACTGATATTTGTCCACTGTCTGACATAAGCACAGTGGTTAAAAGAATACATACTCTGGAGTCAAACCTGACTTTGAAATTCTGCTCAACTACTTAATAGCTATGTGACTGTGCCTTGTTTCTCTTCTATAATCAGAGATAACAATAATATTTATAGGTTTCTATAATGATTAAATCAGCTTTTGTTTATAAAATGCCAAGCATTATGGCATATATTAATAGTATGCCCTCATGAGATGTTAGCTATTCTCATTGAAAAAGTATGTTCACAAAAGCTCTGACACCTTTCAATTCATGTTATGAGTCTCATAAAGTTTATCCAACCATGGAGCCTACTGGCTGTGATAAAACAAAATAAGAATGTTGACTCTTGTGCAGAGATTATAGAACCAACACCTGTTGCCTAACAGTAGTGGGACTCATACCAAATATCAATGAATGAGTAACCACCCTAAACAGCTATCACAGTCATAAGGCAGTTGGTTCTATAGTCTAGACCTGTTTAAGAGTTGAACCAAGTCACCTGCTGACTATAACAGCCATTCAGAGAAGTGATATAAAATTTAATGTTAGTGATTATCTCTTATGATATAACATCATGTATATATTGCCTTCCAAGTCTTGCTTAAAGGACATTTTAGAATTGATACTTGTGAGTGTTTCAGTAATAGAAATGAAGCACCATCCATTTTTTCTAAATCATGTCCTATAAAAAACCTGCAATTCAGTGACATCTAACTCATCAGCATTTTTAATTAAGGTAGAGAAGAGAATATGACTATTGTCAGAAACAGACAATTCATAGCTGTTGGCTTAATATAAATTTTCTAAAAATAGACCATATTTTTTTACCAGTGAAGCTTGAAATAAAAATTTACAACAAATGTTTTATTAAAGTTTATTAATTTTCTTCCAACATTGGTTATTAATGGACCAACTTTATGCTTGGATTTTATCTGGGAATATTTCTTTTGCTGGATTGGTGTGTCCCTTTTTGTCCTTGACTACTTTCTACAAAGTAGCAAAAGTAGCTCATCCTTTCACTATTCCTCACTTGACTGCCATAACTATGTTCGAAAACACTCTTCTTTCCTTCCTAAGACAATTCTGTGAGCGGCACTGAAACAGTTAAAGTTAACACTATTTTGATAGGTACATTCATAGTTCATTTAATATATATTCACTTCTTTTCATTTGTAATTATATGTATTTATTTGAGCTTATTCTGTGTCTACTATTTTCCTTTGAATTCCCTCTAGGCAGAGTTTATATTTTCTACTTTCTTTCCTCCAGTTTCCTCTGTACTTGGTACAGTGCTCTTCAAAAGCACTTAGCTATGGCATATAGTATGTACACAAGAGCATAACAAAGGATAGGTTTGTTTAGGATCCATTCAAAGATCAAGATGTCTTTAACGATCTGAATGGTTCAAAGTCTTACATTTTATTATTTTTTAAAATTTTAATAGGGATCAAAATCTTTAAAGAACTGATATGACTGGCATATTTTCAGATGTTGCACAGCAAATATGAATAAGTAAATCAATGACTGAATGCACGAGGACAGATAGGAGAGATCCAGGGTCTTTACAGAAATCACAGCCAATTAACGCAAACTAAGAATTTCTAACCATTAGAAATGTTCTTTGTGGTCTTTTCAAATACAAAACAAAATGTAAGTATTATATTACTTTATATCTCAATGGTAACTGATAGGCAAGGTGAGGTTCCCATGTATAACTAGTCTAGTTATTAAAGGGGATTTACTGTTTTTCAAATTAAAAACCTTTGATGTCTTAATCATATTTCTTCTAAAACTTATGCAATTTTGAGTTATTTCTTAGGTATATTTTTCTCATTAACAGTTAATGCGACTATAGAGTTTTTAGTTAAGATTATCCTTGATTCATGGGCTAATTTGAGGTTTGCCAAATAAACCCTAATAGGAATAAAAGGCCAAGCACGTGTCACCTCACCTTCTAGACCCTTTTTATGATATAGTATATTATGTGCCCTGATTTTTTTTTCCAGTGACGTATAGTCCATTGGATAACTCAACTACTGATTATGGAAACAGAAAACCTGTCCCCATAGTAGAAGGCTAAATAATTATATGGGAGGGTTATTATGCGTATGAATATTCAGTTATGGTTTTGTGAATGTATGTCTGTGGTATTTTAATTTAAATCACCAACTTTGCATTATGATTGTAGAGCAAGTTTTTCATTGTTCTTTGTACTCCATGCTACAAATAAAATCAATGTCTATGTGGTTTTAGTAATTCAAGGTGGCATTTATAATTTTGTTGCAATATGAATTAGTATGAGCTTATTTAAAGAGTCAGTAGTACTAACACAATTCAAGGCATTGCCATAACTCAGGTATAGAAACTCTGGTTTATTACTCGAGGTTGAAAGGCCCTTTATTTAAAATTCGCCTTAATAAAACCTTCAAGTTGAATATAAGCCAATTACTCTGAGGAAGCTACTGAAATATCCTTTCAAAGAAAATCGACTACTGAAGCAGCCTTTTTGAGAATCAAATTAAGAAATTTGGCCAGAAAAAAAGGCACTGTGTAATTGAAAGTCACATCAGACCTAAGGAGTTGGTGAAATAATGCTGAAAGAACCCTGTTTACCCTCTGTGCACTTGCAACACTATGGGATGGGCTCCAGGAGTCCTGCCTTGGGTGTCATCACTGCTAAATGTGGTCATGTTTCTGTATGCTAGCCATTAATGGGTATTACTATAAACCAAATTAATAAGTTCACAATATTATTTGAAAACCACGCTTCCTGGTAGTGGTTATACCATAGCAATAAAATAAACCTAGGATGTTAGAGCTGAATGGGTTTCCCTGGTAGCTCAGCTGGTAAAGAATCCGCCTGCGATGCAGGAGACCCCAGTTCAATTCCTGGGGTCAGGAAGATCCCCTGGAGAAGGGATAGGGTACCCACTCCAGTATTCTCGGGCTTCCCTGGTGGCTCAGACAGTAAAGAATCTGCCTGCAACATGAGAGACCTGAATTTGATCCCTGGGTCAGGAAGATCCCTTAGAGGAGGGCATGGCAACCTGCTCCAGTATTCTTGCCTGCAGAGTCTCCACAGACAGAGGAGCCTGGCAGACTACAGTCCATGTGGTTGCAAAGAGTCAGACACAACTGAGCGACTAAGCACAGCACACACAGCACAGAGCTGAATACTTCCTCTTATATTGCTTCATGAAGTTTTAAACAAAATAAGCAAAAAGCATTCTAGATAAGGTGTACATTTATTTGTTTCATTATTTTAAAATTTAAGCTTTATGTCTTCTCTGAACATGCAGAATTCAACTTGAAATGATTTAATGATATCACAGCTCAACTAAGTAAAATCTCAAGATATCTTTCATCTTATGAGTCTATTAGAAATTGCCCTCTATGTGAAGAGGAACTAAAAAGCCTCTTGATGAAAGTGAAAGTGGAGAGTGAAAAAGTTGGCTTAAAGCTCAACATTCAGAAAACGAAGATCATGGCATCCGGTCCCATCACTTCATGGGAAATAGATGGGGAAACAGTGGAAACAGTGTCAGACTTTATTTTTCTGGGCTCCAAAATCACTGCAGATGGTGACTGCAGCCATGAAATTAAAAGACGCTTACTCCTTGGAAGGAAAGTTATGACCAACCTAGATAGCATATTCAAAAGCAGAGACATTACTTTGCCAACAAAGGTCCATCTAGTCAAGGCTATAGTTTTTCCTGTGGTCATGTATGGATGTGAGAGTTGGACTGTGAAGAAGGCTAAGCGCCGAAGAATTGATGCTTTTGAACTGTGGTGTTGGAGAAGACTCTTGAGAGTCCCTTGGACTGCAAGGAGATCCAACCAATCCATTCTGAAGGAGATCAGCCCTGGGATTTCTTTGGAAGGAATGATGCTAAAGTTGAAACTCCAGTACTTTGGCCACCTCATGTGAAGCGTTGACTCATTGGAAAAGACTCTGATGCTGGGAGGGATTGGGGTCAGGAGGAGAAGGGGACGACAGAGGATGAGATGGCTGGATGGCATCACTGACTCGATGGACGTGAGTTTGAGTGAACTCCAGGAGTTGGTGATGGACAGGGAGGCCTGGCGAGCTGTGATTCATGGGGTCACAAAGAGTCAGACACGACTGAGCGACTCAACTGAACTGAACTGATCCTGTAATATGGAAAAGGATATGAAAAATATTTGTATATATATATACATGCATGTGTGTGTGTGTGTGTGTATATATATATATATATATATATATATATATATATCTCAGTCACTTTGCTGTACACCAGAAACTAATACAATGTTGTAAGTCAACGATACTTAAAACAAAATATCCCTCTTGGTATACCCAGTACCTAGATCTTGGTCTCTAATACCATTTTGCACTAAAAGGAATCAAGACTTCTTAGAGAAATGGCTGAGTTCAGAGCTGGCACAGGATATACAAGATGAGCTAGAACATCTTGTTAGGACAGAAGTAAGGAAGTGCTAAAAATAAATAAATAATGGAGTATGTTACAAAGACTAGGGAGATTGCTTGCAGGTATTCCACTGGTCAAATCAAGAACAACTTTAACATAAAATAATTAAGTACACTAATGAATTATAAGCAATTCAAAAATTTGAAATCAAGATTCATATCAATTATAAATAGATAAATAAGCAAAGAGTAGAGAAGGGAGTTGGAGAAAGCGATGGCACCCCACTCCAGTACTCTTGCCTGGAAAATCCCATGGACGGAGGAGCCTGGTAGGCTGCAGTCCACGGGGTCGCGAAGAGTCAGACACGACTGAGCGACTTCACTTTGAGTTTTCACTTTCATGCACTGGAGAAGGAAATGGCAACCCACTCCAGTGTTCTTGCCTGGAGAATCCCAGGGTCAGGGGAGCCTGGTGGGCTGCCGTCTATGGGGTCTCAGAGTCGGACGTGACTGAAGCGACTTAGCAGCAGAAAAGGGAGTATGCTAGATTACCTTAAAATGTTGAATGCCAACTGGCAGATAAGAGGGGAGTTCAAGAGATAGAAAATCAGCATTACATAATCATCATAGTAAAGACTAGATCAGGCAAGAATCATCAATGAACAATATATATGGGGAGAAATTCTGATGAACAGCATATTATTTGCACTGTCTTAAAGGGTCTTTGGAGAATTACATGAGAATTACATGTAATTCACGAGAATACAACCCACTCCAGTATTTTGCCTGGAGATTCCTTTGGACAGAGGAGCCTCATGGGCTGCAGTCCATGAAGTTGCAAAACATCTGACACAACTAAAGTGACTTAGCGTGCATGCACAAAGGGTCTTAGCATAGATTGCTTATTAGTTCCAATGGGAAAATGACAATTATACAGTGGAGAAATTAGACAATACATTGATTGGGTTATGAAAATTAATATCACGAATGAGGAGTATATAGGCATCACATGCCTTCAGATGAGGTACCCTGAGAAGGCCATAAAGTCACCTAGGTATCATTCTGGCAAAGAGACTTAGAAAATATAAGCAGCATAAGTTAATATTATTTATATAAGTTCCAAATTAGGAACACTCTTTAAAAATAAAAGCTTTTTTTTAAATGGGAGATTGTAGTCTTCAAAATGTCAATAGAATAAAATCACAAAGTAAGGTAATGGAAATGTTCTGGATTTTAAAAGACTACAGAGACTGCAAATCAAAACTACAGTGAGATACCACCTCACACCAGTCAGAATGGCCACCATCAAAAAAATTTTACAAATAGTAAATGCTGGAAAGGATGTGGGGAAAAGGGAACCCTCCTACACTGTTGGTGGGAAGGTTAATTGGTATAGGCACTATGGAGAATATAGAGTTTTCTTTAAAAAACTAAAAACAGAAATACCATCTGATCCAGTAGTCCCATTTCTGGGCATATATACAAAGAAAAACATGGTTCAAAAGGATACACTCACCCCAATGTTCACTGCAGTGTTGTTTACAATAGCCAAGATGTGGAAGCAAACTACATGTTCACTGACAGATGAATGGATCGAGATGTGGTACATGTGCACAATGGAATATTACCCAGCCATTAAAAAGAACGAAATAATGCCCTTTGTTTAACAACATGGATGGACCTGGAGATTATCATATAAAGTGAAGTAAGTCAAAGAAAGACAAATAACATATTATACTGCTTACATGTGGAATCTAAAAAAAAATGATACAAATGAATTTATTTATAAAACAGAAACGGACCCAGAGAACAAACATGGTTACCAGGGAGGAAGGGTCAGGGCAGGGGTAGATAGATTGGGAGTTTGGGACTGACATATACAGATATGTTAAATACAGATGAGTTAAATACAGCTTATTTAACTTATATGCAGAGTACAACATGAGAAACTCTGGGCTGGAAGAAGCACAAGTTGGAATCAAGATTATCGGGAGAAATATCAATAACCTCAGATATGCAGATAACACCACCCTTATGGCAGAAAGTGAAGAGGAATTAAAGAGCCTCTTGAAAGTGAAAGAGAAGAGTGAAAAAGAAGGTTTAAAACTCAACATTCAGAAAACGAAGATCATGGCATCTGTTCCCATCACTTCATGGCAAATAGATGGGGAAACAATGGAAACAGTGACAGTTTATTTTCTTGGGCTCCAAAGTCACTGCAGATGGTGACTGCAGCCATGAAATTAAAAGACGCTTGCTCCTTGGAAGAAAAGCTATGGCCAACCTAGACAGCATATTAGAAAGCAGAGACATTACTTTATTGACAAAAGTCCATCTAGACAAAGCTATGGTTTTTCCAGTAGTCATGTATGGATGTGAGAGTTGGACCATAAAGAAAGCTGAGCACTGAAGAATTGATGCTTTTGAACTGTGATGTTGGAGAAGACTGCTGAGAGTCCTTTGGACTGCAAGGAGATCCAACCAGTCCATCCTAAAGGAGATCAGTCCTGAATATTCATTGGAAGGACTGATGTTAAAGCTGAAGATCCAATACTTTGGCCACCTGATGGGGAGAACTGACTCATTGGAAAAGACCTTGATGCTGGGAAAGATTGAAGGTGGAGGAGAAGGGGATGACAGAGGATGATATGGTTGTATGGCATCACCGACTCAATGGACATGAGTTTGAGCAAGCTGATGGACAGAGAAGTCTGGCGTGCTGCAGTCCATGGGATCACAAAGAGTAGGACATGACTGAGTGACTGAACTGAACATGCAGAAACAGGGTGAGAGAGAACTTGAACTAGTGATTAATCAAATGAGGTCAAATAGCTGTAATAAATGTATCTTTTTAACAAAGTATCAGGATGTTATTTGAACTATACTTTTTCTTGAATCTTTTGAAAGATTGAAATTATTTCCAAATAGAAAGTTAAAAATAAGAAACCAGCTCTGCTGATGCAGCATATACAAGAAGAAAAACACTGCTGTTTCCCACTGGCAAATTTATTCCAGCATGTAATGAAGTATGCTTAAAGCTATTAGGCAGAAAACTAGGAATTATTGTGTGTCCACATCACAGGTGAACTTGATTCCGATTAATGTAGTAGGCAGTCTTGATAGTTAACTAAACTGCCTTCAAATCAAAGGCAGTGTAGTGCAGGTCATAGGATTGGGTTAACTGTAAAAAGCCTTGCTCTTAAGTCCCTAGGTGATACCTGACACACTCAAGCACTAACTCTGTAGGCTTGGGTACAGAAGATAAGCCAAAAGTCACACAGTGGTTCCTTTGCATTTGCCCCAGCAGCCAAGTTTAAAAGGACAAACAGGCTGTACTGCAAGGAAGGTTAGATGCTTAAATGTCAGAGAAGCCTTGTTAGGACCTATCTGTATGCACAGAAACTATCATGTGTTGCAAAAAGAAGAGAGTACATTTCACGAAGGGAAATGAGAATAAAAGACTGTATCCTGTTTTGCCGTTCCCAGAAGACACAGAAAAAAAACCTTTTAACAATTTAGATGTTGTCAACTTTACTGACCTATGTACTGTGTCAGTCTCAAAACCAAGGGAAAACATACAAAATATTTACGTATTTCTCATCTGAGGGCACAAGAGGGAAGCCAAACGGCATTAGTCTTCACTTTTAAAGGTGGCATCTACTTTCAAATATTAATAAATTTCAGAACATCGTTAAGATATAAATCATGACTCTTTCCCTTGTTTGCTCTCCACTACAGGCTAGTGAAAGATTTATTCCTTTCAAAAACACATTCGTTAAATAAAGCCTTCTCTTATTTTTGCTTGCTCAGAGATAATTTTTTATTTTTCTTTTCATTTCATCTTCTTAAAGTATATTTCCTATACAAATGGAATTATTTAGCTGAAATTACTTGTAAAATAAATTATTTATTATAAGTGACAAATAGTTGATTTTTAGTCCTTTTCTCAATAAATTGAGATTCTTTGGATGAGATTGATAAGCTGTTCAAACTCAGGTGGAATTTAACACAGAGAAGTCTTAAATAACTGAGAGTTGACGTTGTCAGAGAAGGGGATGAGGAATACCGACACTGCAAGGAGGGAGTTCTCTGACTGGCTTGGGTTGGGTGGCTCAGCACTGCCGCACAATCTTAGGTACCCCTCTGCACCAATTCTGTATCAGTTTTGAAGTATTTCTCACTTTATAAAGCTCTTTGTTCAAAACAGAAGGCTTCTTTCTATGTGTCATCTTCTGTTCTTTATTTTATTAATGAGCGGGAAGATGGAAGTTTGGTTAATTCAAGAAGCAAATATAAATGGGAAGAAAAGTTAGGGTCTTAAATTACAGTCCTCTGTGATAAAAATGGGCTTCCCTGTGGCTCAGCTGGTAAAGAATCTGCCTGCAATGCTGGAGACCTGGCTTCGATCCCTGAGTTGAGAAGATCCCCTAGAGAAGGGAAAGGCAACCCCCACTTCAGTATTCTGGCCTGCAGAATTCATGGACTATACAGTCCATGGGGCTGCAAAGAGTTGGGCACGACTGAGCGACTTTCACCAAAAACTAAAAGAGCAACTAACAACTATTAAAAATGGGTGGGGGTATTTTACCCTAGGGCAAGTCATTACATTTCTTTAGATTTGTTTATTCTTATTCAAAACTTGTGAAACAAAAGGAATTATATTGGTGAAAGAGATTAAAACTATTTACATGAGTTTCATTTAAATAATAATCAAATCCTAAGGAATAAGAGCACGGAAGAATTGATGCTTTTGAACTGTGATGTTGGAGAAGACTCTTGAGAGTCCCTTGGACTGCAAGGAGATCCAACCAGTCCATTCTGAAGGAGATGAGCCCTGGGATTTCTTTGGAAGGAATGATGCTAAAGCTGAAACTGAACTGAATCAGTGCTAGGCCCTGCTATAAGCATCTAACCTGTCATCTCAAACTTCAATATTATCTCATTCTACCTCTAGGAGTTAGAGAGTATTACAGTATGATCATAATTTACAGATGAGGAGACTGAGGTACTGAGATGCTGAAAATTTGATGAAGGTCACACAGTAAAAGATGAATCTGGTGCTTTGACGTCAGCTATCTTTCCAGAGAGCCTGTATGGTTATCCATCGTGCATACTGCCTCATGGGGAATGTGCAATATGTATACACACTTGGACATACCTCTACTCTTCTTAAGTAAATGATAAGATCTTAGCCAAATGGTGTGACCTACTAACCATGTGAAAATAGCTGTACTTTGTTCTAAGTAAAATAAGACAAAAGGATGCTCTTCCCACTAGGTTAAGTAGAGTGTATTTCTTAATCCTAAATGAGAAAATCAAATCCCAAGATTTTATAAAATTGAATCTCTCACTTGATTTGAGCTAACCATCCTCAGGCCAGGGATTCTCAAATTTTAACAAGCACCAGAATTACACAAAAGATTTGTTAAAACACAGATATGGAGAGCATATGCCCAGAGTTTCTTATTCAGTATATCTGGGATAATTGAATTTCTAGTAGATTTCTTATAATGCTGACCTGGAAATCACACTGAAATGCACTGTCCTAGAACAGAGTTCAACTTACAGTTCTATGTAATGTGCCTTCACATTCCTTGACTCTTTACCTGAAGTCTCATAACATTTATTTAAAAAATTGTTATGCACAATCATGCAGCCAAACATCACAGGTACCTGACCATGATTTCCATTTAAAAATTCTGAAAATGGCATTTCAGGGAGTGATGTCAGCATCATAGTGGAATTAGATGCTCCTCTGTCTTGCCCATTCAATCTACTACTAGTAAAACATCCAAAACTCAACATGTGCCAGGACACCAGAGAGATCCACACACCTGTACATCAGAAATGGGGGTGGGGTGGTGCTGGGACACATAGACGAAGTGGAAATGGGGAACAAGATAGGTGGTGCCTGTGATCCCATCCCCCTTCTGTGATGGATGAGCCTGCAGCCCCAGAGAACCCAGGAGCAGCAGAAAAGGGCACATGTGACTCCAGTCTCCCTGTCACAGCATCACCTATGGCCACAGGGAACCAGCAGCAGTGGTGGCAAGGTTCATCCCTCCACACACAGCAGCGCCCACACTCCAGCCCCTGCCCCTAATCTGTAGTCCATGAAGGTGACAACTCCAGACATGGCAGAGGTGCCCACAAGCCTGGTTCCCCACACCATCCTCTACCACCCTCCACCACAGAGGCAGTGCCGGGGACCCAGGCAGCCCCAGATGTCACAGAGGCACCCACCATCCCAGTGCAACAGGTGGCAACATTAGCAGCAGAAAGGCACCTGCAAACTTGGAGGCACAAGCAGCAACAAGGGGACCTGCAACTTCCAGCAGAGGTGGTGGTGGGTGGGAAGTGCCAATTTTCGAATATTGCCAGAGGCAGCTCAGGTTAGGGTGGGGGTGGGGGTGCAAACTTGAGATACAGCGCCACCTACTGGAAAACAGAAAGGCCTCTACCTACCAATTTGCTGAACTGCTAGAATCAAAATTTTAAAAGCTCTACCTAAAAAAGTAGTGGCTGCAGTCCATGGGGTCGCTAAGAGTCAGACACGGCTGAGCGACTTCACTTTCACGTTTCACTTTCATGCATTGGAGAAGGAAATGGCAACCCACTCCAGTACTCTTGCCTGGAGAATCCCAGGGATGGGGGAGCCTGGTTGGCTTCCATCGATGGGATCGCACAGAGTCGGACACGGCTGAAGCAACTTAGCAGCAACCTAAAAAAGAAAGGTGTTCACTACTTCCAATGGTCCAGCAGAGAAAAAACCCATCAAGCACCATGAAAACCCATGGTAACATGGTATCACAAAAATAAAATGACAGTTTTCCAGAAACCAAAGTTAAAGTTGCAGAATATTATGTTCTAACTGATAAAAAATTCAAAATAGCTCTCATAGAGAAACTCAATGAACTACCAAAAAACCCAGAAAGCCAGTTCAATGATATCGGGAATAAAATTACTGAACAGAATAAATACTTTGCCAAAGAAATTGAAACTAAAAAAGAACCAAATGGAAATTCTGAAACTGAAGAAGTCAATCAATGAGGTGAAGAACCCATTCAAAAAAACATTGAAAATAGAGAAGACTACATGGGAGAGAGAATTCGCATGCTAAAAGAGAAATCTAGAAATGACTCAGGTAGAATAGGAAAGAAAACTAAGTATTTTAAAAATAAAAAATTTCTACAAGAACTATCTGACTGGATTCAGAAGGCAACACAAGGATATTTATTCTAGAAAGAAAAGAGAGGAGAAAGTTTATTTGAAGAAATAATACTTGAAAAGTTTCCAAATCTGGAGAAGAAACTGGATACACAAATTCACAAAGCTAAGAGAACACCTAATTATCTCAACACAAAAAGACCTTCTCTATGATACATTCAGTTCAGTTCAGTTCAGTCGCTCAGTCATATCCGACTCTTTGCGACCCCATGAATCACAGCACGCCAGGCCTCCCTGTCCATCACCAACTCCCGGAGTTCACCCAGACCCACGTCCATCGAGTCAGTGATGCCATCCAGTCATCTCATCCTCTGTCGTCCTCTTCTCCTCCTGCCCCCAATCCCTCCCAGCATCAGAGTCTTTTCCAATGAGTCAACTCTTTGCATGAGGTAGCCAAAGTACTGGAGTTTCAGCTTTAGCATCATTCCTTCCAAAGAAATCCCAGGGCTGATCTCCTTCAGGACTGGTTGGATCTCCTTGCAGTCCAAGAGACTCTCAAGAGTCTTCTCCAACACCACAGTTCAAAAGCATCAGTTCTTCGGCCCTCAGCCTTCTTCACAGTCCAACTCTCACATCCATACATGACCACTGGAAAAACCATAGCCTTGACTAGATGAACCTTTGTTGGCAAAGTAATGTCTCTGCTCTTGAATATGCTATCTAGGTTGGTCATAACTTTCCTTCCAAGGAGTAAGCATCTTTTATTTTCATGGCTGCAGTCACCATCTGCAGTGATTTTGGAGCCCAGAAAAATAAAGTCTGACACTGTTTCCACTGTTTCCCCATCTAGTTCCCATGAAGTGATGGGACCGGATGCCATGATCTTCGTTTTCTGAATGTTGAGCTTTAAGCCAACTTTTTTACTCTCCACTTTAACTTTCATCAAGAGGCTTTTGAGTTCCTCTTCACTTTCTGCCATAAGGGTGGTGTCATCTGCATATCTGAGGCTGTTGATATTTCTCCCAGCAATCTTGATTCCAGCTTGTATTTCTTCCAGTCCAGCGTTTCTCATGATGCACTCTGCATAGAAGTTAAATAAGCAGGGTGACAATATACAGCCTTGACGTACTCCTGATACATTAAAACTGTCAAAAGTCAATGATAATGAAAGAATTTTAAAGGCAGCCAGAAAAAAAAGGGATTTCCCAATGACTCAGCAGTAAAAAATCTGCTTGCAAGGCAGGAAACGCAGGAGACATGGGTTTGATCCTTGGGTCGGAAGATCCCCTAGAGTAGGAAATGACAACCCACTCCAGTATTCTAGCCTGAAAAATCGCATGGACAGAGGAGCCTGGTGGGCTATAGCCCAAAGGGTCACAAAGAATCAAATATGACTGAGCAACTGATCATGCATGCACAGAGAAAAAGTCAGCAGCTTACAAAGTAACCTGCATTAGGCTATAAGCAGATTTCTCAGCAGAAACTACAGCCCATGAGAGATTGGAATAACAAATTCAATATATTGAAAAATTTAAAAAATTGTCAGCCAAGAATACTCTATCCAGCAGAGTTATCCTTCAGAAAGGAAAAAGAAATAAAGGCCTTTCCAGAGAAACAAAAACTGAGTGAGTTCATCACCACTAGACTCACTTTACAAGAAATGTTGAAAGGACATCCTCCACCTGAAATGAAAAGGCAAAAATACACAAAACTTTGAGAAAGGTGATAGAATTAGAAAACTGCTACTCTATATCAGAATAGGTTGTTAAACATTTAATTATAGCATAAAGTTTAAGGAGAAAAAAGCAAAAAATAACAATAGTTACTTCAATTGGGTAACAAACTTACACCATAAAAAAGTGATAACTTGACACAACAAAAGCATAAAAAGGGGAAAAGGAAAAGTATAGAACCCATATAGGCAAATGGAGAAAAGATTCTATCAGCAAAAAAAAAAAAAAAGACTATTTTCTCTATAAGACCTTTTATAAAAACCTCATGGTAACCACAAAACATAAATTAGAGCAGAGACACGAAACATAAAATAAGAGGAAATTGAGAAAAACATCTTGCAAAACCACCAAACTAAAATGGCAGACAGAAACAGAAGGGGGAAAATTTAGAAAAAAAAAAAGTCAATACAGAGCTACCAGAAAACAAAAGATAGAAGACAAAAGTAAGTCCTCATTTATTAATAATCACCCTAAATGTAAATGGATTGAATGCACCAGTCAAAAGACACAGAGTAGCTAGATGGAAAGAAGACCCAACTATATGCTGCCCCCAGGAGACTCATCTCAGCATTAAAGACAAACAAAGGTTCAAAGAGATAGGATGGAAGATGAACAAACGAATGGCAGCCAAAAGCAAGAGGGTGAAGCCATACTCATCAACAAAATAGGCTTCAAGCCAAAAACAGCAACAAGAGACAAAGACAGACATTATATAATGAAAAAAGGATCATTCACCAAGAAGATATAACAGTTATTACTATATATACCACCTAACATAACAGCACCAAAATATATAAAGCAATTAGTAACAGATATAAATGGAGAAACTAACAAGCAAGACAATAATAGCAGGGAACGTTAACACCTCATTTATAACAATGAACAGATCATTCAGACCAAAAGTCAACAAGGAAACAGGGGCCTTAAATGAAACATTATACCATATAAACTTAATAGATATATACAGAACATTCTGTCCAAATCAATAGAATACATAGTCTTTTCAAGCACACGTGGAGCATTCTTAACAACAGACCATACATTGGCACATAAAACAAGTCCCAATAAACTTATGAAAACTGAAATCATGTCAGGCATCTTTTCCAATTACATGGTATAAAATTAGAAGCCAAAAAGAAGAAAGTTGAAAAATCACAAATACATAGGGACTAAACAAAACACTCCTAAACCACTACTGGATAAACAAAGAAAAAAAGAGAAATCAAAAAACTCCTGAAGACAAATAAAACTGAGAATCAGTTCAGTTCAGTTCAGACGCTCAGTCGTGTCCGACTCTTTGTGACCCCATGAATCGCAGCACGCCAGGCCTCCCTATCCATCACCAACTCCCGGAGTTCCCTCAGACTCACGTCCATCAAGTCAGTGATGCCATCCAGCCATCTCATCCTCTGTCGTCCCCTTCTCCTCCTGCCCCCAATCCCTCCCAGCATCAGAGTCATTTCCAGTGAGTCAACTCTTCACATGAGGTGGCCAAAGTACTGGAGTTTCAGCTTTAGCATCATTCCTTCCAAAGAAATCCCAGGGCTGATCTCCTTCAAAATGGACTGGTTGGATCTCCTTACAGTCCAAGGGACTCTGAAGAGTCTTCTCCAACACCACAGTTCAAAAGCATCAGTTCTTCGGCGCTCAGCCTTCTTCACAGTCCAACTCTCACATCCATACATGACCACAGGAAAAACCATAGCCTTGACTAGATGGACCTTTGTTGGCAAAGTAATGTCTCTGCTTTTGAATATGCTATCTAGGTTGGTCATAACTTTCCTTCCAAGGAGTAAGTGTCTTTTAATTTCATGGCTGCAGTCACCATCTGCAGTGATTTTGGAGCCCCCAAAAATAAAGTCTGACACTGTTTCCACTGTTTCCCCATCTATTTCCCATGAAGTGATGGGACTGGATGCCATGATCTTCATTTTCTGAATGTTGAGCTTTAAGCCAACTTACAACCTACCAAAATCTATGGGATGCAGCATGAGTGGCTGTAAGAGGGAAATTTATAGCAAACAGTTAGCCCAGGTGGCACTAGTGGTAAAGAACCCACCCACCAATGCAGGAGACATAGGAGATGCAGGTTCGATCCCTGGGTTGGGAAGATCCCCTGGAGAAGGAAATGGCAACCCACCCCAGTATTCTTGCCTGGAAAATACCATGAACAGAGGAGCCTGGCGGGCTACAGTCCACGGGGTCAACAAAGAAGTTGGACATGACTGAAAGACTAACACTTTCTCTTCTACACTAGAAACAAACAAAAATCTCAAGTAAGCAATCTAAACTTAAATCAAAAGGAACCAGAAAGAGAAGAAAAAACAAAGGCCAAAGTCAGTAGAAAAAAAGAAATAGTAAAAATCAAAGAGGAAATGAAATAGAAACTAAAAAGACAAGAGAAAAGATCAGTGGATATAGGAGCTGGTTCTTTGAAATGATAAATACAATTGACAAAGCTTTAACTAGACTAAGAAAAAAAAGAAAAAAGGTTCAGATAAATAAAATCAGAAACTAAAGAGAAGTTTTAACAGATAACATAGAAATGCAAAAGATTACAAGAGAATACTATGAACACCTCTGTGGGCTGTGCTTGTGCTGTGCTATGCCACTTCCCTTGTTTCTGAGTCTTTGCAGCCTCATGGACTGGAGCCCACCAGGTTCCTCTGTCCATGGGATTCCCCAGGCAAGGATACTGGAGTGGGTTACTATGCCCTCTTCCAGGGGATTGTCCCAGCCCAGGGATCAAACCCACACCTCTTTCATCTCCTGCATTGGTAGGTGGGTTCTTTACCACTAGTGCCACCTAGGAAGCCCATGTGAAATATAAAATCAGTTCAGTTGCTCAGTCGTGTCCAACTCTTTGCAACCCCATGGACTGCAGCATGCCAGGCTTCCCTGTCCATTACCAGCTCCAGAAATTTGCTCAAATTCAGTCCATCAAGTCAGCGATGCCATCCAACCATCTCATCCTCTGTCATGCCCTTCTCTTCCTGCCTTCAATCTTTCCCAGCATCAGGTTCTTTTCAAGTGAGTCAATTCTTCGCATCAGGTGGCCAAAGTGCTGGAGTTTCAACTTCAGCATCAGTCCTTCCAATGAACATTCAGGACTGATTTCCTCTAGGTTGACTAGCTTGATTTCCTTGCAGTCCAATGGGCTCTGAAGAGTCTTCTCCAACACCACAGTTCAAAAGCATCAATTCTTCGGCATTCAGCTTTCTTTATAGACCAACTCTCACATCCGTACATGACTATTGGAAAAACCAAAGCTTTGACCAGACAGACCTTTGTCAGCAAAGTAATGTCTCTGCTTTTTAATACGCTGTCTAGGTTGGTCATAGCTTTTCTTCCAAGGAGCAAGCGCCTTTTAATTTCATGGCTGCAGTCACATCTGCAGTGATTTTGGACCCCAGGAAAATAAAGTCTGTCACTGTTTCTATTAATAATAATAATAAATGAACAAAACAAAAATTTAGTTTCCATCTGACACCATACAGAAGGCCCCCTTTACTCATTTTTCCCTTTCCCACCCCTACCCCTCTGGTAATCATTAATCTGCTCTTTGTATCTATCTTTGTTTTGTTTGTCTATTATTATTATATTATTATAATAAATAAGTAATAATGGGTCAGATACCACTTAGCAACTAAACAATAACAACCCCTTGAGACAAGGCAAGATGCCTCCAAGGCAAAATCATGATGGAAATTAGGGAGGTCTTTCTCCCAAGGCTTAAAAAATCGCTTCCATTGTGGGAGGATGAACCATCAAGAGAAGGATGAGAGCAAAGGCTTTTGGGAGTGCAGAGAAGTGCCCTGTGCCCTGTCCCTGTGGGGCCAGTGAGGAAATGCTGCACAGAGCATTTAAGATAGACCGCAGACACATTCATAGATTTCCACATGCTCACACATTTTAAAAGAACCAGAAAGATTTGTACACGGCAAAGCACAGTGGAAAGTGATGTGGGGGCGGGGGGGGGGGGTGCGGAGGTGTTATCCAAATTAACAGTCTTGTTTGAGATGGTTAGCAACCTGTACAGGAAATGAGAAGATACCATCAACTCCACAAATGATTTCTTGGTCAGATATACCCCACCTCAACACTCCGGACTATGTGACTTAAACACATTCCCCACAAGACGACAGAGAACCACAGACTGACCAAGATTAATTGCTCACAGCCCTAGAAATTAGTTTGTACAAATGATTTTGTGACCTGAAGATTATGTTCAATAACAACTTAGACAGGAAAGTCCTAAGCATTTATACTTAGTTAAAAAACCCTAAATATCACTTACCATCTCACGGGGGTAAAACGGTTTTAGGAATTTCAGGAAATATTTTTACAAGCCAAAATACTACGGGGAACCCAAAATAGTTTAGATTCTTATAGAAACCCCTACTTGATGGATTGTATTATCTGTAGTATCAGATGTAGTTTTCCTCTGCTTGTCAAAAAGTCATTTTCATTTATGTCAATATTTAAGTCTTAGAAAATAACAGAAACATATCTAAAATTCTGAGGGGTTATTTTTTTTTTAAGTGTCTCTGTGATGCTGTTATTTTATGATTCTCCATTTTCTTATATCCCATTCCAGGGTAATAACAGAATATATAACAGAATATAATTAGCACTGTACTTAGAGAATAATATATCTGAAAACTGGGTATAAAATCATATCAAGTTTTAAACATTTTCATTATTAAGGGCAGTAATCCATACTCTTTGTTAAGGCACATAGTTAAATCTTATATAAAAGAATGTAGTCCATTTAATCCTTCTATTGTTAAAGGCTGTGAATTTTATTCATCACAAAATGCCACTGGCATTTAGCTTTCCCTTCTGGATTCATATAGTTTTCCCTTCTAATTTTTCAGCTAATTACTCTCTTCTTGCTGACTGGAGGACTAAAAATATAGCTATTCCCTGGACTCTCTGACATCCAGGTAGACATCTTGGGAACAGAGATGGGACTGATAACAGGCCATTTTATAGGACCTTAAAAGTGAACAAGGCCCATTAGACTTTCTGTCATGCATATGATGGGGAAAAATATACCACCATAAGACCCACTCAGCTGTCCCACTGTGACAGCAGTAGCTATTGTGTGAGAAGACTGGGGAAGGCGGCTCCACCCTGGAGTTTATGCTCTGCCGGCTAGCGGGAGTTTCAGGTACAGGATTCTAACAGAAGGGGCTTTGTGATAGGCTATCGGTGACAAACAAGAACGACAACATGTAGCCCGGTGGCTCTGACAAGAAGGAGAAGCTCAACAAAAGGGGAATGACCTGGTTCAGTTTCCCATTTCAGTCGAACATTTACTTCCTCACACAAAGCTTACCTTGGTGTGTTGGTGTCCAAATCACATCTGAACCTGGTACAAAATGATGAGAGTCTAGCTGAGATATTTTAAATGGATTTCTTTTCTTGGTACCCTGCTTTGAACTGCTTTTAAACTTACAGATGCTTGGCAGAAATGTCCAAGCAAAGAAAGTGAGAAACAGAAACATGGAAAAGTACGTTCCCAGATTACGGGTTTATTTTTACTTTTACATGCATGGTGTGTGCCCTTGTGTGTATTAAATATATCATACTGCCTAGTCTTTGATATATATACAATAACCTAATAAAATAAGCTGCCTTTTTTTCTTACCCAAAAGACTGCTTTTTCATCAAGATCTATATATACACTCACTTCAATAAATATTTATTGAGCAGCTACTACTCAATATTGGGCTTCCCAGGTGGCACCAGCGGTAAAAAGTCCACCTGCCAACGCAGGAGACACAAGAGAGGCGTGTTCAATCCCTGGGTCGGGAAGATCCCCTTGAGTAGGAAATGGCAACCCACTCCAGTATCTGTGCCTGGAAAATTCCATGGGCAGAGGAGCCTGGTGGACTACAGCTCATAGGGCCGCAAAGAGTCTGACGGAGCGGCTTAGTACACACACGCGCTCAGTATTACATTATATCTTGATAGGAGAGACAGATGCAAGGTAACCAATACATGGAAATTGAGACACGCAGCCAAATGATTACAAAGTATGATATACTGTTATCAGTGCCCCATTCCTACCAAGGCACTTCCAAGCTTTCCCTATATTCATTAACTCAACAGTTTTACCTTCTCACCTCCTTACTTCTGACATATGACATCATCTATTGCCTGAGAAAAACCCAATTTGAGAAAAGTCACTTCACCTGTCATCATATAGAAGTTTAAAAAAAAAATAATGTGTCAGAGAAGCAGTATATGTATATGTACACGCTCAGTCGTGTCTGACTCTGCGACCCTATGGACTGTAGCCTACCAGGCTCCTCTGTCATTGGGATTTCCCAGGCAAGAATATTGGAGTGGGTTGCCATTTCCTTCTCCAAAATATTTATTGAAGTGAGTTTATATGTAGTTCCTGATGAAAAAGCAGTCTTTTTCGTAAGAAAAAAGGAAGCTTATTTTATTCGGTTATTATATATACATCAAAGACTAGGCAATATGATATATTTAACACATACAGGGGCACACACCATGTATGTAAAAGAAAAAAATAAAATCTTTAATCTGGGAACATACTTTTCCATGTTTCTCAGTTTCTTTGTTTGGACAATTCTGCCAAGGGTGTCTGTTCAAATGGAACCTGCTGCTGCTGCTAAGTCACTTCAGTCATGTCCAACTCTGTGCGACCCCATAGACGGAAGCCCACCAGGCTCCCCTGTCCCTGGGATTCTCCAGGCAAGAACACTGGAGTGGGTTGCCATTGTCTTTTCCGTCAAATGCAACCTAATAGACCTTAGTGGAAACCAGAGCTAGTCCTCAGATTTAAAGTTAAAACTCAAATTCAGAGCTATACCAACATGTGATCATTCTCTGGTCTTCCTCCTAATTTCTTCCATGACTTAGTCCAACTTTTATTTCATTTTTATAGCTTCTTGAAAGGGAAAATAAAGAAAATGAATGAATTTTAGCCACACTATATGCCAAGCCCTGTGCTAGCACTTTAGATAATGTGTCTCATTTAATCCTCAGCACACCCCTCTGTGATCTTCATACAGACAGGGACACTGAGGCTTAGCAAGGCCTCACAGCTAGATGGGATTCAAACACATGTCTGCCTGAATAGAATGTTGTCTATGCATGACACCAATACTCTATCAGCTACTTCCATTGTACAAAGCACAGGAAAGGAGTCAGAAAGATGGTAGGTGCTTATGAATTAATTACATCAAATATTTCACACTTTTATTATTGACCTATGTTCAAAAGTCCCTTTTTAAAAAAAATCAGTCCTGAAAAAGTGTCTATCTATTATCCTACAACACTCCTTGCTTTCACTGTTAAATTTTATTTTCAAATAATTTATAGGCATTTTAATGTACAATTTTAGGTTTAGAGAATAATTGAGCAAATAATATCTAACATTCCATATAGCAACTCCCTACCTCCTACCCCTACACACAGTTTCCTTTATTATTAACATCTTGCTTTAGTGTAGTTGATTTGTTAAAATTGATGAAGCAAGATTGATACTTTATTATTAACTACAGTCCATAGTTTAGTGTTCACTCTGGGTGTTGTACAATTTGATGGGTTTTAACATGTATTCATCATTATATTGTATTAACATATAGAACAGTTTCAGTATCCTAAAATTCCCTGTGCTTCACATACTCAGCCCTTCCAGCCCTTTCTCCCCTTCCTCCCCGTGAGCCCCTGGCAATCACACCCTTCCAGCTCTTTCTCCCCGTCCTCCCCGTGAGCCCCTGGCAATCACAGATCTTTTTACTGTCTCTATAATTTTTACTGTCTCTATATAAATTTCCAAAATGTCATATAGCTGGAATCATACCATATTTACCCTTTTCAGACTCGTTTCTTCCACTAAGCAACAAGCATTTAAGGTTTTGCCTTAGAATCCTTACGAAAAGTCTTTTCAGGACCTGATAGCTCATTTTTTATTGCTCTAAATATCATTTGTTTCAACACAAAATTGTAGCACCTACAATATGTCAGGCCCCATGATGAGTACTGAGAACACAGAGATGGGCAGAGCATAACCCTACTGTCAGGGATCTTACTGTCTAGCATTGGGAGAAAGGGACTTAAACACAAAAAATAATAACATTTTGTAGGTACTATAACAGAACTCTGTAGGTACAAAAGAAGGGCAAAATGGGTAGAATTCAAATTTACTCCTGGTATAGTCAGGAGTGGGCTTCCCAGGTGGGGCTAGTGGTAAAGAACCTGCCTGCCAGTGCAGGACACTCGGGCTTGATCCCTGGGTGGGGAAAATCCGCTGGAGGCGGGTATGGCAACCCACTCCAGTATTTTTGCCTGGAGAATGCCATGGACAGAGGAGCCTGAAGGGCCATGGTCCACGGGGGTCCCCAAGAGTCGGAGACACCTGACGCAACTTAGCGCATACGCACGCGTGCATAGTCAGAAATGGCTCCCTACAGCACTCCTGTTTGAACTGAGGGATCCGCGAGAG
The DNA here is from genome assembly GCF_027580195.1 of Bos mutus. NCBI lineage: Eukaryota > Metazoa > Chordata > Mammalia > Artiodactyla > Bovidae > Bos > Bos mutus. The sequence goes on along the minus strand of NC_091622.1, from coordinate 30,560,615 downwards.
CCCGGGGCAGAGCAGCAGAAGCCTGAGGTGGGAAGTTTTAGGTGGGGCAGCAGGACATTTTATACTGAGAGCGGCAAGAAGCCCAGCCAGAAGCTAGCAGACCTGGACGTGAACACACTAACCCCTCAGGTCCCATCCAGGCCTGTATCCTCTCTCAGCTCCTTTGTGTCTCTTCTCAAATGTCACCTCATCCTCTGAGCATCCTACCCAGAAGACTCTGGAGAAAAAAAGCACACTACCCCATACCCTTTTCTCTTTACCCTCCTTTTCTCCACAGCAATTCTCAGCTTTAATATGTTACATATTTATTTGTACATGTAGGGTCTGCCTCCTCTCACCAGAACACGTGGCCCTAGGAGCAGGAACTTTAACTTTGTTCATATCTGGCCCACAGTAGGCCTGTGACAAGCATTTATTAAGTGAATGAATTCATGGTGCTATTTTATCTGTGCCTGAGATGCTTCCTACAGGGAAAAATGCTATAAAAGAATGTATTAACACTTACTGGTAAACAAGGGAACATTCGAACCCTAATTTACATATTTCCAACAACAGCAATTGAATCCACAATACTCTAATTCCCCAGACTTCTATATTGCTTGCTTTCTCTACATTTTATTGGGGAACATAAAAAGGAATCTCAAGAGCTTTCAAAAATATCAGATAACTTTAATGACTTTCACATACTGTAACCCTGACAAAACATTTCTCTAATACTAATTCAAGACCTGCTGTAATAAATACACCTTGCTACGACAGAGTCTGGCACTTATTAAAAACGAAGATCTATTAAGCTAAATACTTAAATAATTACTCCTAAGAACAGCTGAATATTGGCACCGAATTTATTTTTATATAGCACATCTTATGAATTTCAGGGTATAACATTTTAAAATTCTCTCTTTTGTGGTTAGGTCTTGAGAGCTACAACTAGTACACTTTCCCCTGGGAATGCTGTCTTGGAGGAGAGGGAGTGACGAAACAGCATGCCGAGTCTACTGTGTGTCAGTCAGTTCAGTTCAGTCGCTCACTCGTGTCCGACTCTTTGTGACCCCATGAATCACAGCACGCCAGGCCTCCCTGTCCATCACCAACTCCCAGAGTTCACTCAGACTCATGTCCATCGAGTCGGTGATGTCATCCAGCCATCTCATCCTCTGTCGTCCCCTTCTCCTCCTGCCCCCAATCCCTCCCAGCATCAGAGTCTTTTCTAATGAGTCAACTCTTCGCATGAGGTGGCCAAAGTACTGGAGTTTCAGCTTTAGCATCATTCCTTCCAAAGAAATCCCAGGGCTCATCTACTTTAGAATGGGCTGGTTGGATCTCCTTGCAGTCCAAGGGACTCTCAAGAGTCTTCTCCAACACCACAGTTCAAAAACATCAATTCTTTGGTGCTCAGCTTTCTTCAGTCCAATTCTCACATCCATACATGACCACTGGAAAAACCATAGCCTCGACTAGATGGACCTTTGTTGGCAAAGTAATGTCTCTGCTTTTCAATATACTATTCAGGTTGGTCATAACTTTCCTTCCAAGGAGTAAGCGTCTTTTATTTTCATAGCTGCAATCACCATCTACAGTGATTTTGGAGCCCCCCAAAATAAAGTCTGACACTGTTTCCACTGTTTCCCCATCTATTTCCCATGAAGTGATAGGACCAGATACCATGATCTTTGTTTTCTGAAGGTTGAGCTTTAAGACAACTTTTTCACTCTCCACTTTCACTTTCATCAAGAGGCTTTTGAGTTCCTCTTCACTTTCTGCCATAAGGGTGGTCTCATCTGCATATCTGAGGTTAATTGGTATTTCTCCCGGCAATCTTGATTCCAGCTTTTGCTTCTTCCAGCCCAGCGCTTCTCATGATGCACTCTGCATAGAAGTTAAATAAGCAGGGTGACAATATACAGCCTTGACGAACTTCTTTTCCTATTTGGAACCAGTCTGTTGTTCCATGTCCAGTTCTAACTCTCACTTCCTGACCTGCATATAGGTTTCTCAAGAGGCAGGTCAGGTGCTCTAGTATCCCCATCTCTTTCAGAATTTTCCACAGTTTATTGTGATCCACACAGTCAAAGGCTTTGGCATAGTCAATAAAGCAGAAATAGATGTTTTTCTGGAACTCTCTTGCTTTTTCCATGATCCAGCAAATGTTGGCAATTTGATCTCTGGTTCCTCTGCCTTTTCTAAAACGAGATTGAACATCAGGAAGTTCACGGTTCACATATGGTGGAAGCCTGGCTTGGAGAATTTTGAGCATTACTTTACTAGTGTGTGAGATGAGTGCAATTGTGCGGTAGTTTGAGCATTCTTTGGCATTGCCTTTCTTTGGGATTGGAATGAAAACTGACCTTTTCCAGTCCTGTGGCCACTGCTGAGTTTTCCAAATTGGCTGGCATATTGAGTGAAGCACTTTCACAGCATCATCTTTCAGGATTTGAAATAGCTCAACTGGAATTCCATCACCTCCACTAGCTTTGTTCATAGTGATGCTTTCTAAGGCCCACTTGACTTCACATTACAGGATGTCTGGCTCTAGGTCAGTGATCACACCATCATGATTATCTGGGTCGTGAAGCTTTTTTTTGTACAGTTCTTCTGTATATTCTTGCCACCTCTTCTTAATATCTTCTGCTTCTGTTAGGTCCATACCATTTCTGTCCTTTATCGAGCCCATTTTTGCATGAAATGTTCCCTTGGTATCTCTAATTTTCTTGAAGAGATTTGTAGTCTTTCCTGTTCTGTTGTTTTCCTCTATTTCTTTGCATTGATTGCTGAGGAAGGCTTTCTTATGTCTCCTCGCTATTCTTTGGAATTCTGCATTCAGATGCTTATATCTTTCCTCTTCTCCTTTGCTTTTCGCTTCTCTTCTTTTCACAGCTATTTGTAAGGCCTCCCCAGACAGCCATTTTGCTTTTTTGTAACATGCTACTGTGTGTAACATGCTTCAGATAGCACCGCTCCCTTACATGGCTAAGGGCTTCCTGGTAGCTCAGCTGGTAAAGAATCTGCCTGAATGCAGGAAACCTGGGTTCAATTCCTGGGTTGGGAAGATCCTCTGGCAAAGGTAACAGCTATCCACTCCAGTATTCTTGGGCTTCCTTGGTGGTTCAGACGGTAAAGAATCCCCCCGCAATGTGGGAGACCTGGGTTCGATCCCTGGGTTTGGAAGATCCTCTGGAGAAGGGAACGGCTACCCACTCCAGTAGTGGAGACGCTCTCACCTTTTTCACATGTATCTCTTCCCTGCTCTCCCCCTTTCCCCATATTCAGTGCCAGCAATTATTCAATTGAGTGCAGAGAAGTGAAGTGTTTCCAGTCCCATCATCTCACATACCCATTTTTTACCTCTCCCAGTCTAGATTCCATGGATAAGTATTAGAATCAATTTGCCTGTAACTCTTTTGTCCCTCTTTCCCATTTAATTATACCTCAACTATGACTAAACTCAACTGCCCACTTTCTCTGCCTCTTTGCCCTAAAGGCTAAACGTTCCTGGAGAAAATCAACAAGCATCGTAGATTGATCTTTCTCTAAATTCATGAGTAATAATTGTAGAAGAGCACTCACGAGTGCCCAGGAAACCTTCTGCATTTCCCATTATCTGAAACAAGTTTCAGATCTTCTTTCTCTTCAAACCTTCAAAAGCCACTCCTCTCCAGAGCTCATGAACTCACCTCATTATTCTCTGAGAAAAGGGTTGCAATCAGATGGGAACTCCTTCAACTTCCCACCACCAACTTTATTAACTTAGCTGCATCTACGTTCACATTCTCTGCCTTCCTCTAACTACAATGCAAAAAAGAAATTTCCCAGTGCCTAAAGATATCAGCCCCTCCCCTCACTTTCTGTATTTCATCTCCTCTTCCCATGTTCAAGAAATTCAAGTCTGCAATGATCCTATGACTCTTCATGTATCATTAGACACTCTCTGTTTACTGGATCATTCCAAGAAACACAAACATACAAATTATCCATTAGGAAAAAACCACTCTTTTGATCTCATATTACCTTTATAACCTCACTTTTCTGACCCTTTCAGAACAAAACATATTAAGAGATGCCTACTGACTTCTTTTTATTATCTCACCTTATATCCTCAGCCCACCCCAGTCAAATCTATCTCCCCTCTAACCACTGAAATTGTACTTGTCAAGGTCAAAATAATGTTCGTGGTGTAAAACTGTGATCTGCCAAGATCTCATCCAGTCCCATGACTCTATTATCTGTGTGCTGCTGACTCTCCATTTTAAAGTCTCCAGCTCTGAACTCTCCCTCTGAGTTTCTAAACTTGTTTCTCTCCTTTGCTTCTCCAGCTAATAAAGAGTATCACCTTCCAACCATTTGTTCAAGCAAAATTCCTAGGAGACATCCTTGAGTCTTCTTTATCCCATATACCTCCTACATCACCTACACACATACTTCCTAAACAAGCATCAAGTTTGGCCATCATTTGCTGTAGATTGCAGTAGCTTCTAACCACTTGCTTCTTTTTTAGAACTTTCAAAATCTTTTCTTTATACAGCAATCCAAGTGAACTTTCTACAATGTAAATAATATAACATTAAGTCCCTTAATATTCACCAATGGCTTCCCTTTCCACTTAGAATCAATTGTAAATACATTTTTGTTTTGCTGATATGGCCTTTTATGATCTATCCAGGTGTATAATTCCATCCTCAGCCCATCCCATTTCTACTCCTCACAAGAAATAAACCCCAAGAGTCAGAGTACTCCTGCCAACACAATACTGAAACCAAAGCTAAATGCTATCATTTTGCCTTAGCATTTTAGTCAATGTCAAGTTGACTTCAAAAATATTTTAGTCTTATGTTTTTGCCTCAATATTTGCTATATGCTCCACTCAAAGAATGACCATTTTAATATTCTCTGCATTGTATAGTAAGAAGTACAGTGAAGAATTAGTATAATATTATAATATTCCAAACACTGAAAATAGGAAAAAAAAACTGAGGAGAGTCCAAAGAGAATTACTAAGAAATAACTACAAGCTACCTTTACATTTCAAATACTATACTCCAGAGAATAATGATATTAAACATAAAATTAGACTAATAATGACTGTACACAATAAAAGTTTGATCTGTAGATCTTGCTTTAAAAATTAAACTTGCTAGAAAGTTATTGAATAGAGAAATAAAGTTCATTAAAGTTATTACAACTAATATCACTTGTGATGGTTCACAACATTATGAATGTACTCAGTTCAGTTCAGTCACTCAGTCGTGTCCAGCTCTTTGCGACCCCATGAATCACAGCACGCCAGGCCTCCCTGTCCATCACCAACTCCCGGAGGTCACTCAAACTCACGTCCATCGAGTCAGTGATGCCATCCAACCATCTCATCTTCTGTCATCCCCTTCTCCTCCTGCTCCCAATCCCTCCCAGCATCAGGGTCTTTTCCAATGAGTCAACTCTTCGCATGAGGTACCCAAAATATTGGAGTTTCAGCTTCAGCATCAGTCCTTCCAATGAACACCCAGGACTGATCTCCTTTAGGATGGACTGGTTGGATCTCCTTGCAGTCCAAAGGACTCTCAAGAGTCTTCTCCAACACCACAGTTCAAAAGCATCAATTCTTCGGCGCTCAGCTTTCTTCACAGTCCAACTCTCACATCCATACATGACCACAGGGAAAACCATAGCCTTGACTAGACAGACCTTTGTTGGCAAAGTAATGTCTCTGCTTTTGAATATACTATCTAGGTTGGTCATAACTTTCCTTCCAAGGAGTAAGCGTCTTTTAATTTCATGGCTGCAGTCACCATCTGCAGTGATTTTGGATCCCCAAAAACATAAAGTCTGACACTGTTTCCCCATCTATTTGCCATGAAGTGATGGGACCAGAGGCCATGATCTTCATTTTCTGAATGTTGAGCTTTAAGACAACTTTTTCACTCTCCTCTTTCACTTTCATCAAGAGGCTTTTTAGTTCCTCTTCACTTTCTGCCATAAGGGTGGTGTCATCTGCACATCTGAGGTTATTCATTTTTCTTCCGGCAATCTTGATTCCAGCTTGTGCTTCTTCCAACCCAGTGTTTCTCATGATGTACTCTGCATATAAGTTAAATAAGCAGGGTGACAATATACAGCCTTGATGTACTCCCTTTCCTATTTGGAACCAGTCTGTTGTTCCATGTCCAGTTCTAACTGTTGCTTCCTGACCTGCATATAGGTTTCCCAAGAGGCAGGTCAGGTGGTCTGGTATTCCCATCTCTTTCAGAATTTTCCACAGTTTATTGTGATCCACACAGTCAAAGGCTTTGGCATAGTCAATAAAGCAGAAATAGATATTTTTCTGGAACTCTCTTGCTTTATTAATTATCACTAAATAGTACTTTAAAATACGAGGGAAAATTGAAAATTTTTACCACAACTGTTAAAGACACTGTACTGTGTAAAAGTAAGTGAAGAGTATAAAAGCCTATCAATTTTTTTAAAATCATAGGGAAATACTTAGATTAACTAGTTCTCTGTTCCAAGTTAATTTTTAACAAACATGGTTAAAAAAGATTATACTAAAACCTAAAAAGAAGAAATAAACCTTCCTTGTAAAATTTACATGAAAAAGATTTACACAGGACTTTCCTGGTGGTCCAGTGGTTAAAGAATCTGCCTTGCAATGTAGGGAACACAGGTTTGAACATTGGTCAAGCAACTAAGATCTCACATGCCACAGGGGAACTAAGCCCATGGGCTGCTGCTAGAGAGCCCACACAACGAAGGGAGAAATCCCACGTGATGCAACAGAGATCTTGCATGCCACCACTAAGACCTGATGCAGCCTAAATAAATAAACTTAAAAAAAAAAAAAAAAAGGTTTACACTATAGAAATTATTTCAGTATAATAAAGTTGAAATGTAAAATAGAGAACGTAATTTAACTTCTCTATTAAAAAATGATAAAAGGATTAATTTTACTTGAGTTTTCTTCAGAAAATACTTACACTGCAAGTTTATTTATGTTTTTGTTTTTGACTAAGTGCCAAGTCAAACAGTCTTATGGTCAGAATGATAGAAACAAAACAAAGAGATCAAATAGTTCTATACCCAAATATATCTTGCCCTTTGAGAATGAAACAGAAAAGCTTTTAACTTTTGGTCCAAGGAGGTGAAATGGAGATCTCTACTGATGAGGGAGTGGGAAAAATACCCTGGTATTTTCTTCCCATTCTCTCCCTTGGCCATGGGGACAGGCATAAGTATGTAAATTGTACAGCACAATATGTTAACTAAAACCCACTATTTTAGCACAATGACTAAGGAAAGGAAACTCTAGAAATCAGATGTGCTGGGGAGATCAAGAAGGGAAAGGAGCTCAAGAAAGTAACCCAATAGGTTTGGGTATGAATTCCTAGACTTGATCTTGAGCTACACATGTATGGATCTGACCTTAAACAGAATACCAAAGGCTTTGAGAAATGAACTACAGGGTATAAAACTTCCCAAATTCTAGACTCTCACTAAAAACAGAAGGGAGAATATTTTTCAATTGATCTAATCAGCCTAGAACGACACCGATATGCGAACCAAAGACATTATAAGAAAAGAACACTATGGAATAATTCCCTCACAAAGAAATAAAGAATAGAAAAATAATGTAGAAAATAAATAAAACCAAAAGTTGGCTCTCATCAAAATGGACAAGCCTTCATCTAGATTGCTCAATACATAAAAAGACTCAAATTAAAATCAGGATCAGAAGTGAGACTATTACTACTGAACTTACAGAAGTAAAAAGGATTGAAATTAAATACTAGGAATGACTGTATCTCAATAAATTAGATAACCTAGGTGAATGAAAAAATTCCTAAAAATACACAAATCACTAACACTGAATCAAAAACTAGAAAATATAAATAGACCAATAACAAGTAAAGAGACTGAATCATTAAAAAAAAATTTCCAACCAAGGAAAGCCCAGGAACAGATGGCAAATTCTATCAAACATTAAAAGAATTTAATCAAGAGAATGCCGATCTTATATATTGAAACCTATAAAATAGTAATTTTATTGAAACTAATTATCAAATACCTGAATCTATTGAAGGCATCTATCTATGTTCACAGATTGGAAAACAATATTTAAGATAGCAATATTCCTCAAATAGATCTATAGATTTAATGCAATCTCTATCAAAATTCCAATGGCTTTTTAGTTCAGAAATGGAAATGCTGATCCTCAAATTCATACAGAAATGCAAGGGGCCCAAAACAATGAAAACAATATTGGAAAAGAAATGCAAAGTTGCAGTACTCACACTTCCCAATTTCTAAACTTACTATAAAGTGACAGTAATCAAAAGTGTGGTGCTGGCACCGGACAGACATATAAATCAATGGAATGTAATTGAAATCCCATAATAAATTCAAACATCAACAGCCAAATGATTTTTGACAGGAGTGTCACACAGACCATTCAATGGGGAAGGAAAAGCCTCTTAACAAATGGTGCTAGGAAAACTGGCTACCCACACAGAAAAGAATGAAACTGGAATTGCACCTCACTTTCTTTGCAAAAATTAGCTTAAAATGGATCAATGCCTTTGTATTTAACAAGAGAAAAAGCTATAAAATTCTTATAAGAAAACATAGGGTTACACTTGTTTGACTTAGTATGAATAGAATGCTAGATTTGTAATTTTAAAAAATAGATATGCAACAAGCAGCAAAGGTTTATTGTATAGCATATAGAACTACAGCCAATATCTTATAATGACCTATAATGGACAATAATCTGAAAAACACTATATGAGTATATGTATAACTGAATCACCCTGCTGTGCACCTGAAACATTGTAAGTCAACCATACTTCAATAAAATAGATGTATTAAGAAAAAAATAAAGTAAGTCATGGGGATGTAATGTCAGCATGATGACTATAGTTAATAATATTATATTGCATATTTGAATGCTGCTAAGAGAGTAAATCTTAAAAGTTCTCATTATGAGAAAAAAACTTTGTGACTGTGTATAGTGACAGATGTTAGATTTATTGTGGTGATCATTTTGCAATCACATCACATTGTGATCAATATACAAATATTGAATCATTACATTTTATACGTTTCAATTATATCTCAGTTAGAAAATTGTGTATCAGATATTTGAAAGTCATATATCTGGTAATCATATATCCAGAATATGTAAATAGATTATAATGCAACAACAAAAAGACAAACAACTCAATTTAAAAATGGGCAAAAGACTTGAATAGAGATTTCTTCAAGGAAGATATACAAATGGCAACAAGCCTGGGGGGAAAATGGTCAACATCATTAATCATTCAGGACATGCAAATCAAAGCCACGCTGATATGCCATTTCACACCTACTAGGATGACTAGAATTTTAAAAAGCAGAAAATAACAAGTGTTAGTAAGGACTTAAAGAGATTAGAATCCTTCTACTTTGGTGATGGATATATAAAGTGTTTTTGCTTGCTGTGGAAAACAGCTTGGCAGTTTCTCAAAAGTTAAACCTAGAACCGCCATATGACCCAGTAATTTCAATCTTTGCTATATACTCAAGAGAAATAAAACATGTTACCACAAAGGTTTGAACACAAATGTTCATGGTAGTATTATTCATGATGGCAAAAAAAAGTGGAAGTAATTCAAGTGTTCATCAACTGATGAACAGATAAACAAAATGTGGTATAGCCACACACAGTGAAGTTCGGTAAGGATACATGGAATCTCTCTGTGTTATTTCCTATAACTGTATGTGAATCTACAATTATATCAAAATAAAAAATAAACAAACTAGTCATTTCCATATACCGGCAATGAATAAATCAAAACTGAAAAATACCACTTACAATGTCTCTAAAATATTACTTAAGGATAAATATAATAAAGCATATATACATATATATATGAATCACTTTACTGTATACCAGAAACTAATACATTATAAATGAACTATACTTCAATAAAATAAATTCTTTTAAAAACATAAAACTTTAAAAACTTTAAAAGAAAACACAAGAGAAAATCTTCATGACTTAGGAAGAGGAAAGAGTTGTTAGATATTATACCAAAAACACAATCTATAAAAGAATGAATTAGTGAACTTCTTCAGAATGCAAAACTTTGGCTCTGTGAAAGACACTATTAGGAGAACAAAAAAACAAGTTATAAACCAGGAAAATATATTTGCAAATCATATATCTGACAAAGGATTTGTAACCAGAGTTTATTCTAAAACCTCAAAACTCAAGAATAAAACCCAAACAACCCCACTCACAAAAAGTGCAAAGAATTTGTTCAGATATATATATATATAAACCACAGAGGATGCACAATGATTAAAAAAAAAAAAGTACACAAGATGCTCAACATCATTAGCCTTTACGGAAATGTAAATTAAATCTATATAATGAGATATCACTACACACCTATCAGAATGGCTTAAAAAAAACCTGACCATATTAAGTGTTGACAAGGATGATGACTCACTGAATCTCACACAATGCAAGCAAAATGGTACAGTCAATTTGGAAAACACTTTGGCAGTTTCATTAAAAGCCAAATGTATATTTATCATATGACCCAGGAACTGCATGCCTGGGCATTTTCTCAGACAAATGAAAACACAAAAACCTGTCCATAAACATTTCTAGTGACTGCTAGAAATTTTTAAATATATTCAAGGTTTATACTGTATTGCTATTAGATGTGGCACCTCACTCCAGTACTCTTGCCTGGAAAATCCATGGACGGAGGAGCCTGGTAGGCTGCAGTCCATGGGGTCGCTAAGAGTCAGACCTGACTGAGCGACTTCACTTTCACTATTTACTTTCATGCATTGGAGAAGGAAATGGCAACCCACTCCAGTATTCTTGCCTGGAGAATCCCAGGGACAGAGGATGGGGTGCTGTCTATGGGGTTCGCACAGAGTCGGACATGACTGAAGCGACTTAGCAGATATTAGATGTGCAACTGTAGACTCCCCCGCTCACCTGCCTGCTATACATCTCCTGGATGTTCCACAAGCATCTCAAACTCAATTTGATTCAATATGTCAATATGCCTCAAATTTAACTCACTATATTTTCCCTAAAATCTCTTTCTGTTTCTTTTTGGCTACTCACAGCATGACACACTTAAGTTTAAGCAAAAATCTTAGTAGTCATTCTAGACTCTGATTATACTCATTAGTCATCAGGTCCCATATTTTCTACCACCTTAATCATTCTCAAATTTGTATACTATTTTGATTTTACTATCTCTCCATTCCATCTCTTCTTATTCTAATCATTGCATATCCCTAACTAACCTCTTTACCCTTCCTCTCATCAAATTCCCATCTCCTTCAATCTATTATTCACTCTGATGGTAGATTAGTTTTTCTATAATTCAGTTTCACTTATGTTACTCTTCAACTCAAATTCCTTTAGTAATTTCTTTGAAATTTTAAAAATAAAATTCAGACTACAGAGCTTGACCTAAATTGACCTTATAATCTTGTTCCTTGCCTTTAGACTGCTTTTTGCCTTATCTGGACTATAGTTTCCCAACTTCATCATTTTAGCTCACTTAATGGTTATCTGAAATTTTACCTCCCAAGGATATCCTCCTTAAGCTCCACTCCCCAAATGTCCCAGGATTTATCTGCCATCACTTGAAATAGCTGCTTCTTATTTTTTTTGCCAGTATGTCCTGCCAATCTAGATTCTCTGAAATCAGAGTCATTTTGTTGTTGTTGGTACTTTACACGTCCAAAATCTGACACCTAAAAGGTACTAAAAATATTTAATACATTAATGAGACAGAGGCATCTTCCTCTTTCTCTCCTTTTCTTTCTTTCTTACTTTTTCTCTTGTTCTTTAACCGTATCTCTGGAGAATACAATTCATAGCCTGATAGAAGTGTCAGGCATGGGAAAATAATTGTAAAACAATGTAATAAGTGCTAAAAGAAGATGAAGTGACAGTTTTATAGAATTTTTGACATATTTTCTATGCAAAAGTTAGAATTGAGCTTTTCCTCTATAAAGGATTTTAAACATAATTTCCTGTAAGTGGAGAGTAATAAGCATTCAGTTCAGAAGAGATGTTCCTCAGTTTTTGTTTACAGACATAAAGAACAAAGTTGGCCTCTTCTTGCCTTCTCTATCGTCCTTCTCATAAGCAAAGGCAATAATTTATTTTAAACATGGACATTATTAGTTATTAGTCCTTGGCAATTTTTCAGTCTGCATTAGTATTACATATCTCATTAAAGCAAAGCTTAGAGGCGAATCTCCAAAAGTTATATTTTTAAGCTTTGCATTCCCATTTTGATAATTCACTTTCAAGACCAGAGTTCGCTCACAGTCCCAGTGTGTTCTTATTCAATTTGGGAAGTGTTCTTTTGGGTATATGGGTGCCAAGGTATAGATTCAATTCCCCCCTGGTAAAATTCATAATGATCCTTCAATGTGCACTATGATATTTAATACACCCCCAAACCCCCATGAGGTATAAATTACTATCCCTACTAAATACATAGAAAAATGGAGTCAGGACAGACAAACGGGCTTACCAGTAGTGAGTAACAAACCAGAATCCAAACCTAGATCATGGAATTCCAACTCCAGTGTTTTCTCTACATCTTGTTGTGTGCATTATCAATGCATCTTATCAGTGAATGTGATAGCCAATGCATTTTCACTATTATAAATTCACTGCCACAACAAACTAAGCAATTAAAAGAGCACCCTGTTTGCTAGTTGACCTAAATTTCATTCTTTGTAGGTGTCGTTGTTCGGTTGCTCACTCGTGCCCAACTTTTTGCAGCCCTGTGGACTGCAGCATGCCAGGCTTCCCTGTCCTTCACCATCTCCCGGAGCTTGCTCAAACTCAGGTCCATTGAGTCAGTGATGCCATTCAACCATCTCATCCTCTGTCATCCCCTTCTCTTCCTGCCTTTAATCCTTCCCAGCATCAGCGCCTTTTTGAATGAGTCAGCTCTTTGCATAAGGTGGCAAAAGTATTGGAGCTTCAGCTTCAGCATCAGTCCTTCCGATGAATATTCAGAAGGACTGATTTCCTCTAGGATTGACTAGTTTGATCTCCTTGCAGTCTGAGGGACTCTCAAGAGTCTTCTCCAACACCACAGTTCAAAAGCATCACTTTTTTGATGCTCAGCCTTCTTTATGGTCCAACTCTCACATCCATACATGACTACTGGAAAAACCATAGCTTTGACTAGATGGATCTTTGTTGGCAAAGTGATGTCTCTGCTTTTTAATATGCTGTCTAGGTTGGTCATAGTTTTTCTTCCAAAGAACAAGCATCTTTTAATTTTATGGCTGCAGTCACCATCTGCAGTGATTTTGGAGCTCAAGAAAATAAAGTCTGACACTGTTTCCCCATCTATTCCCCATAAAGTGATGGGACCGGATGCCATGATCTTAGTTTTTCAAATGTTGAGTTTTAAGCCAACTCTTTCACTCTCTTCTTTCACCTTCATCAAGAGGCTCTTTAGTTCTTCTTTGCTTTCTGTCATAATTTAATTCTTTATATAAAATATTACTAAATGTCTCTTCAACAAGGCAAAGACCATTTTTCATAGCCTAGTTAAAGATATTTACATTTATCTTACCATGACCCCTGGTTATGTCTGGTATCTGTCTGGTTGAACTTTTGTACTTACAGATGCATGATAAAAATACAAATGATTAAAACATAAATGCCACAATAATAAAAATCTGTTGGTCAATAAGAAAGAGACTTGACTGCATCCATAATCTTGTTCAAAAACATACAGGCTTATTTTTGTTACTGTTGAAACTTATCTCAGTAAGTTTTTTTCTGTAAGCTGTCAGCATTTATTCTGAACTGTGAATTACAACTGAAATCTTTGTAGCAAGTAAACAGAGGAGACACTGTCTAAATTGAGACAGGATAGAGGGATAGAAAAGGGAAAATGGGCTGAAAAATTAGATATATTAGATCAAACAGAAGAAAGTATATTTTATCCCATATTTCGAATTGCTATAACAGAGTTATTCCCTTTGTGATCCTTTGTTTCTTTTATTTCTTCCCAGTATTCAATCACATTTTCAATACAAATCATCGTATTATTTTGCGGAAACACTTTGTGTCCCTTGGTGGATTTATTCAGCTAATTAATGTTAAGAAAAGAATTACTGAAAGCAAATATTGCAAGAAATAATTTCCAAAATGAAATTTATACACTTGAAAGCTGATTCCTACAAAAATGATTTGGCTCTATAAAAAAAGAAGCAATCCATCAGCTCCATAGACCCAGATATGAGCCTGATAGGATTTCTTTTTCAGAGGAAATTACTGCTATGACTGATTCTTGTTAACCCTAGGGGGAAAAAAAATCCAATGGCAAGGTCTAATCCGAGACTGAGACAGAATGTTCTATTGTCTGAAATGATTGTCATTGTGTAGTAGTTGAAAGACAAATTAAACGTTAGACTCGAGTGAAATATTCATTTTCCCTCTACTTCACAGGCAACCTCACTTTAACTGAATTACTGCTATGTGCCTTTGCCCCTGGACTCCTTTCACATCCTGATAATTAAATTTACATCTGATACTTCATTTTAATTCAGACTCTCAATGGAAGCCTGTCTGCTGGTGAGTGTTAATGTGCCCTGTTCCAGTACACTTGCCTAGCTGTGCTCACTGCCTCAACCATCCCTTAAACCATCCCATGCTGCTAAGGACTGTGCCAGACACAAATTCCTGCCCTATATTCTTTTCAAAGGTAGTTTTTTCTTGAGAGCTGTTACCAACACCACTTCCACCCTCCCAGAAGGTTCTTGCCAGCCCCCTGCACAGTAGGGACACCATGAGAATATTTATATCTAGTAGCTGTTTTTCTGGTTGTATTTACTTGTCTTCCTACAGGCTTATGAGAGTTGAATAGACCATGTTATATCTTTCAGTTGAAACTGCAGAGCCCCAAAACATTGAAACTGGCTGTTCTTTTTTTCTTAATGAGTTCCCAAGTATATCAACAACATGAAAATAATATTATTAAACATCACAAATTCTTTCCTTCAGCTTTCAATGGGAAGTCTGCTGAAATTGACACCTTTGAAGATATAGTTAAATGATAAATCATGACTCAATGGTTTTTCTATAGCTTGAATAAACTATGCATTTAATTGTGACAGAGCAGTGAAGCACGGGCTCTTAAGTTCAAAACCTGCCTACCCTCCAACAACTGGCTTTATGACCTTCAGTAAAGTACTCAAACTACCTGTGCCGAGTTCCTCATCCAGTAACATGACAATAACAATAGTACCTATTTCCTACTGCTATTATGAGAATTAACAGACCAAGTAAAGCACTTAAAACAGTATCTTTCTTGGAATTAGACCTCCACAAGTGTTACTCCTTATAATTAATAAGAATATTGTTAAATGAAAAATATTTCAGCATATTATTTAGTTTGTAGACACTATGAAGTCACAATATGGATTCCTGGATAATTTTCAAAAAGCATTTTTTGGTTACAGATTTCTTTCAGGTGGGTTCTTGAATTATTTTAATTTTTTTTCCTTCTGTCTCTTAGATCTTATTCCTCAGAACTTGCTTTGCTATCATATTGCTGTTATGAAAGCATGAAGCTTAAGTTAAAGACAAGCTTGTTCTAGAGTCATAGTATTTATAGTGAAGCAGGGCCATTACTTTGCTAACAAAGGTCCGTCTAGTTAAAGCTATGGTTTTTCCAGTAGGCCTGTATGGATGTGAGAGTTGGACTATAAAGAAAGCTTAGTGCCAAAGAACTGATGCTTTTGAACTGTGGTGTTGGAGAAGACTCTTGAGAGTCCCTTGGACTGCAAGGAGATCCAACCAGTCCATCCTAAAGGAGATCAGTCCTGAATATTCACTGGAAGGACTGATGCTGAAGCTGAAACTCCAATAGTTTGGCCACCTGATGGGAAGAACTGACTCATTGGAAAAGACCCTGGTTCTGGGAAAGATTAAGGCAGGAGGAGAAGGGGACGACAGAGGATGAGATGGCTGGATGGCATCACTGACTCAATGGACGTGAGTCTGAGTAAACTCCAGGAGTCAGTGATGGACAGGGAAGCCTAGAGTGCTGCAGTCCATGGGGTCACAAAGAGTCGGACACGACTGAGTGACTGTACTGAACTGAACTGAAGCCAATATAGGCCTCTATATTAACTACTAATTCTATTACTTTGTGTTCCTCAGTAGTATCTCCCATGGGATGAACACACTGTTTTGAAAAGGCAGGCAATACAATTTTTAAAAGAATTTCTCCTTCTAAGTTCTTCCTTCCCTACCACTTTTGTCTTTTGTCTTTATTTACTTTTGTCTTTATTTTTTTGTCTTTATTTTATTTTGTCTTTATTTACTGTTTTAGAGAATGGCTTGATGGCTTATTTCTGTTCACCTGATAAAGATGAAAACACATATGACACTGGAAAACTTTTTGAACATTTGTCAATATACTGTTTTCATGTTTTTCCTGTCTCTTAATAGATCTATAATTTCTTGCTCTTGTTTTTGCTTAAAAAGTAGAACTGGAAAGCACTCCAGTGCATTACAAAGAAAGTAAATGTTTTGTTTGTCCTAACATTTAGATTGTCAAGATAATATTCTATAATATAAAAGTAATTATAGGCATTTTTCATGTGCGTATGCTGAGTTGATCTTGGTGTTGTCATCTTGGCTTAAAATTAATAAGTCTAGTGAAATCAGGTTCTTCCTCTGACAAACAATATTTGTATGGTACAGTGTAATGTTCAGAACCCATCTTTTCAAATACCTGCTATTTAGGTTAAGTCTTCTTCATGAAATGAGTAGCTAGTGGTATCATTATTCTTTTTTTATGCTGGTGAAATCAACATTTTTCTCATTTTACCTCCTGAATACAACCCTCATTAGACATTTGAAAGATATTTGCTCACAAAGATGAATTCATTTTCCTCTCAATCATAAGTCAAATCTTCCTGAGAATCTTGCACTTTTTCACTCTAACTATTCCTGTTCTTTATTCAACATTTCAGAAAGAATTGACTTTGATATTATAATGTCTGTGCCTACTGATGGCTGGTTTAAAAAACAAAACCACAGACCTTCTAATGAGAATTTTATAGGAAACAGAATTCAAAGCTGTTCAGTTGCTGACTAACTTCAAGGTTATTTATCTCATAGTGATTCCCATGTCCCTACAAGGAACTTGTTTATTTTGATGTATAAACTATAGAAATTAGATAACTGAAACCGAAGGTGATCATTTAAAGCAAGCCCTTTCGCTTCCCTGGTGGCTTAGTGGTAAAGAATCTGCTTGCCAATGCAGGGCACACAGGTTCAATCCCTGGTTCAGGAAGACCCCATAGGCCTGTGGAGGAACGAAGCCCATGTGCCCCAACTGCTGAGCCTGTGCTCTGGAGCCCACCAGCCACAGCTACTGGAGTTGCAGCCGCATGCTGCGTCTAACTAAGGCCCGCAGGCCCTAGAGCCCTGGCTCTGCAACAAGAGAAGCCACTGCAGTGAGAAGCTCGTGCACCACAACCAGCCAGGAGCCCTTGCGTGCTGCAACTAGTGAAAAGCCCCTGCAGCAACAAAGACCCAGCACAGCCAAAAATACATAAAGAAATAAATAAGTTTTAGAAAACAAAAATAAAGCAAGCCCTTTCTTCTAGCCCAGCAGGCCATGGGGCGTCAGGCCGAAAGCTGATCTTAGAGGTCCCTATGGTAGCTAGATCTGCCTAGAATTATGTTTTATATTCTCACTTAAATGCTTATTTTATAGAGTCAGCCCAGGCTTTCTTTCCCCCAAAATTGTGCACACATTTTTTCCTGGCTTCCTTTGAGACCTTAAACAATATTTCTCCCCAAAGGACTATTTTATAGAAATACACATACCATGATTGTGGCTTTTTATTAGCATTTCTCTAACGTATATGCTCTTTTTTATTTCTTAAGACAGTCATCCACTGGAAATGCTTTGTATTTCACAGACCCCATATACAGGCACAGAGTTTATTGTGTAAGAATTTTTGTTACTTCTTGTACCCAGCAACAACAAAATAACTAACTCACAGAATTCCATACATATGTATTTTTCTCATTCATTGTGACTAGACCAACCTTAAGTTATGTTTTATTTAAAAGAAGAAAATGTGTGATGACAAAAATTAAAAACTGAGAGAATAAGCAGATTATCTGGCAAAAAAAAAAAAAAAGAAAGGATTTAAATCCTCATTTCTCTTCCTCTCCTTCTGTTAAAAGTTTCCATTGGGGGACTGTTTTTATTCTTATTTCTTGGCATTGGTGGGGAATAGAATAGTTTATTTTCTATAAAATAAAATATAAAACTTGAGAGCAATGTGTGCATACACAGGTACAGTATTTATGCTGTTTGGTGTTAATTTTTGGTGTTTATATAAACATATATATATGTTTGTCTTTAACTGTGAGCAACATTCAGATTTGTAAAGTGCATCCAAAGACACTTGCCATAGTATTTTCTCCTTCTTTGCTGCCAACAGAGTTTTGTTACTTAAAATACATTAAAGGTGTACAACAATTAAAATGAAATATATAACTATAACTATGTATATATAGAGAGAGAATCTATGTGTTTTCATTTCAGTGTGAAAAATGTATAGGAATATTGAAAGTACTTATATTGCAAGATGGGCCCATGTTCTCAAATACTTTTTACCATGACTATAGTTAACACACTCATTTACAAAATTCCAGTAAATTTAAGTCAGTGTGATACCTTCTCTGTGCTGTGACTTTCTTATGTCCTAGAAAACTAGACAAACTAAGATCACTCTAATTTTATATACTATCATTAAATTACAAAAATGACATCATCTAATTTAAAAGGTAGGATATTGTAATTAAAATAGTTCTCATTTTTGCTTCAAAACCAAAATGTAATGTGATTTTCTAATTTTATTCAGATTTGACTAAAGTGTTACTTTGAATTTATATGTAGATTATTATCCTATGCACACTACATTTTCTTTTCCTTTTCCACTCATGTTTACATCTTATTTCTTTTATTGCTGCACTTCTTTAAGCCTCTTGGAATGCTTTCTGAAATGAGGAATAAATTAAAATAAATTAATCAAAATACATTTAGAAACAATCACTTTTAAATGAAAAAGCAATAAACATTAAAGTGGACTAATTCTGTAATAAATTTAGGAACTATAGAATAACATACCTTATAAAAGTAATCACCTTTTTAGTAGGAATTTATGTCCCAGGTGGCCCTCGTAGTAAAGAATTCACCTGCTAACGTAGGAGACATTAAGAGATGTGGGTTTGATCCCTGGGTTGGGAAGAACCCTTGGAGGAGGGCATGGCAACCCACTCCGTATTTTTGCCTCGAGAATCCCATGGACAGAGGAGCCTGGTGGGCTATGGTCCATGGGGTCACAAAGAGTCAGACACCACTGAAGTGACTTATCACATACAAAGTTGTTATATTTTCCTTCAGAGGGTTCTAGATTGTCCAGACTGTGGCCACACAGTGACAGCCTTCACCCAGACTAAAACCCAGAGCTGTGACAAGGAAACTCGGCCCAATGCTAGTTGTATGTGAAGTTCCAGGCATCCTCAGCCAGATTGTATGTTACAGCCACCACATTTCTGAATTCTGTGTTATAGCAGGCTGGCAGAGAACCCACTCTTCAAGGCAGATGCTTCTCCCCTCCAGAACAGCAGAGTCCACCAAATGACCTTTTGTGCTGAATCACAGCTAAAGAGACGGAGTGATTCCCCCAAGAACAACCAGCAGTCAAGCCCTGCTGAGCTGACCCTCTCATCTGCCATCAAATTCAAGGTATGTGCTGAGCAAAAGTGAAGGAAAGAAAATTTTTAAAAGTTATCAAAACTTTTGAGCACATAAACCGTCTCATAGGGAGATTTTTAAATGTAATCTTCAGTAATAAAATGTTGTAACTGAGCTTCAGCATCTTTCTAAAACAAAAATATATAAACCTTGTTTCAAAAACAACTAGTCTTGGAAAGCATGTAATTTATTTTGTATACCACCTGAAGATTGTTGAAATATCCTGACAATACCAGTTTGGCAAATAATAAGCCTGTGGAAAATATGCCTTTTTTTAAATTGGTATTCATGATAAGGTTTCTATGCAAAAAAAGAAAAAAAAAGGGGGGTGGAAATAATCCAAAATAAATTAAGGTCTGTGATCTATTGAGGCTTTTATTGTTGAGACAATTTGGAATTCTCCTTTGAGAAAATAGTAACCTATTATTTTGTAATTACCTGTTAAATTAATCATTATATTTACTTGGCAAACCTTACTCTGAAGATATAAATCAGTCAGATGAGTCCCAGAAAAAGGCTGAGTTCTCTTTACATCTTGCCTTTTATTGTCAATGCATTGACAACAGATGCTTGCTGCATTTAAGAAAAGAGATCTCTGATTTTGGGAAAGGTTTATGTCGAATTTATTTGCTACAAATAACAGTGTTAAAGGACTTTGAAATGGCTAAAAACAATCACCTTAAACCAGTGCAGCATGGGTTACTGACACCTGAAACTTTCATTGCTTATAAAATCACGATCTTCAAAAGCAATGGCTATGGATCACTTGTCTCTAAACCCCATCACTAAAAACAATAAGCTAGCTTCTCAACTCAGAGTCCTTTTCTTCTTTTGAATCTCACAGAATGAAAATCTGACCCACTATGTAAATACTCACTAGTACATCCTTTAAAATGTACATTGGATTGTATACAGTTTGTGCTTTGAGGTTTTTTTTTTTTTTCTTTATCATGTCCAATAGAGATCTCTGAGAAGAGTAACTTAGCCCTTACAACACTACCATTTTCCAGGATGTCTGCCAAATGAGTACTTAGGAGGATGGCCTTTGGGCTGAGAGGAGTGTGTTATCCTCTCTCTGGGCACTAGACACAATCCAGGAGGCTCCCAGGAGGATAGGCTCTGTTATCTGATAGCTCTTTTCCATTTCTGACTAAATAGATGTCAAGAGTTTCCAAGGGGTTAATATTTCAATTTAGACCAATAAATATACTCCTGTAGCTGCTTTCTTGAATTGAGCATGTAATATTTTTATTATTTTTAGTTTCTTTTTTTCAGAAATGTGGATTCTATCATTGATCTCTCTAATTAAAAAATAAAATCCAGATTTTTCACCCTTCATTGAATCTAATTAGCAACCACCCAATGTTGCTCCATCTGAGTTTATAAGAAAATAGTGGTTCACTTTTTCCCTTTGCAATTTATCACATTTATAGGATTTGGGGAGCCATGGGAATCCTATTTTGTCATAGTCATAGGTAACGTTTTTAAATAATATTTGTCTTTTCTACATTTTGTCAATTTCCCTCTTGTTTATATTCTTTTTCAAAAGCCACTTTACACAATTCCTATTATATATTATGAAGTGAAGTGAAGTGAAGTCGCTCAGTCGTGTCTGACTCTTTGCGACCCCGTGGACTGTAGCCTACCAGGCTCCTCTGTCCATGGAATTCTCCAGGCAAGAATACTGGAGTGGGTTGCCATTTCCTTCTCCAGGGGATCTTCCTGACCCAGGTTCAAACCCAGGTCTCCCGCATTGCAGGCAGACGCTTTAACCTCTGAGCCACCAGGGAAGCCCCACTATATATTATGACCCCAGTCAAATATGGTGTGAACATCATAGCGACATTATGATTTAGGCCAAAGTTTGCAACCACTTTGCAATCACTAAAATAACTTGGAGAATTTTGTTCCAATACTGGTGCCAGGGCCTCATCCCCAGAAATTCTAATTTAGTCAGTGTAGGTTGGGGCTCCAGCATCTGTATGTTTCTTAGAAATAACTGTTAAGTGCTCTGGGTAGTGGTAAAGAATCTGCCTGCAATGCAGGAGATGCAAGTTCAATCCCTGGGTCAGGAAAATCCCCTGGGGAAGGAAATAGCAACCTATTCCAGTATTCTTGCCTGGGAAATTCCATGGACAGGGGAGCCTGGTGGGCTACAGCCCATGAAGTTGTAAAAGAGTCAGACACAACTTGGCAACTAAACAACAAACAAGCTATGTATTACATTATCACTACAAGGTTGAGAACCACTGACAAGGGCCTAAAGAGGAACTTAGATGCCTTCCTCTGGGTTGGTAATTACCAAAGGACAGAATAAACTATTAACAATGAAGCTTCACAAACTATAAAAAACAAACAAAAATACTGTTTTAAGATTTAATGATGACGTTTACAGAGTGTCAAAACATATTCCCCACCAGTCTAAGTATATGCTCCCCACTCCAAGCAAGTGTATTTCTCCTCTCCTTTATTCCCTATATTCTGGGAATTTCACAACTCCTTAACAAGTGAATCAAGAAGCTGGGAAGAAAGAGGAGAACTTGTAAGTGGGAGAAAGAGAAAGAAACTAACACCTGCTTAGCTAGATCTACCAGGAATCAGCATTGTCATTTTCTGTGTTTTCTTTAGTCCTTTCAAGCACTGTGAGGTGTATGGTATTATATCTGCTTTATGGGAGAGATAACTGCTTCAGAATGATTGTACAGTTTATCTGCATTTACATCACCAATAAATGGTAGAGGAAGATTTCTAATCCAAGATTCTCTTCATATTATTTCCACTAACTCCAAGGAATGATCGAAGATTTGTTTTGTTATTCTTCACTCAATGGTGAATGTGGAAATAAAAAGACCTCTCCCTGTCCATGGGATTCTCCAGGCAAGAATACTGGAGTGGGTGGCCATTTCCATCTCAAAAATAGCTGCTCAGTCGTGTCCGACTCTTTCCGACCCTATGGACTGTAGCCCACCAGGCTCCTCTATGGAATTCTCTAGGCAAGAATACTGGAGAAGGTAACCATTCCCTTGTCCAGGGGATCTTCCCAACCAAGGGATCGAACCTGGGTCTCCCACACTTCAGGGAGATTCTTTACCATCTGAGCCACTAGAGCAGCCCAGTTCAAGAGTGGGGACTACGTAAAGGAACAGAGGAATGAAGCCACGTAGAACTACCTAAGTATCTATTTGTTCAGGTAAAATTAAGCATATGAGAAGATGAAAGCCAGAAGTTTTTAGTTTAAGGTCTGGCTCTGATACTCTGTAGGTGTCTAACACTGGGCAAGTCAGGTGCTCAGAATTTGTTTCCTCCTTTGCAAAGCTGAGACAATAATGTCTGCAAACAACAGTGTGGAAGTACCCAACCTAAAACAGGTACCCAAGCCAATCCTGGGGAGTGGTGCCTTTTCTTTTTAATTGAAATATAGTTGTTTACAATATCACACTTGTTATAGGTACACAGCATAAGGATTCAGTTTTGTTTTGTTGTAGATTATATTCCATTATAGATTACTAAAAGATAGGAAGTGGTGTCTTTTAAGGAAATGTAAGGCTGAGATCTGAAAGATGAGATGGAGTAGAATGTCCAGACTGAGATAAGGCAAGGTTTGGAAGTGAAGGAGAAAATATGGTGCTTTTGAGGAATTAAAGGTTTAACATGGCTGAAACATAAAGGAACAATAGTGAAAACTGAGGTTGTAGTGGTAAGAAAACAATGATTTGGGACTTTAGTGGATGGGCTGGTGGTAAAGCACTAAAGATTTTGTGTGTGTTTGTTTACGTTTTGCTTGTTTTTGTTTTGCTTTGATTTTAAAGCAGAGAAGTAACTGGATCGGATTAGCACCTTAGAATCTAAGATGGATTATGCTGAAAAGTTGGGGAGTTAACTGGAGGAGGGTCAAGCGGAACTCTAACATACCAAAGAGAGCAGTCTCAGTCCATGAGGTGAGACATGAAGATGGGTTAAAGCTAAGGTAGTGGAAATGGAATACTCTGTTTTCTCTTCAGTCACACAAATCTTTTGCCTTCTCCTTTGAGGTTTTAAATACAGCTACCTCTTCTCACTATTGACTTGTCACTTCACAAAGGTTTTTATTACTTGGCCTGGTTTTTATTTCCTGCTTTTACTTACTCTAACATAGGTTCATTTTTTAAATTTGTTTTTAATATCTCTCATATCAAAGTAGAAAATTATATGAATATTTTCTAGCTACAAAGCATATTTAGAGATGTGTATGAGTGTCACACTTGTATTGAAAACCAAGAGAAGTACAATATTTGCTCTCACTTACAAAGTCTAGTTGATTGGCTTGGGAAAGTTTTTCCCAGTGTCTGCAGACTTCAACAGCTACCGAGCAACTTTTACACAAAGCAATGTTTTCACATTCTCTACTCCTTAATTTACTTGACAAACTAACATTTTGTGTTTTTATTGCTCTTTAGGGCATGTGCTTTTATACAATAATATAAACTCTTCAAGACAGTAGCTGCATCAGGATTCACTTGCACTGAGAGAGCAAGGTCATCAAGGTTATACCAAACTGCTCGATGATGGATTATCCTAGACAGCATTTCCCAAAATCTTTATACAGTATGTCACAAGCAGGTCAAAGATCATGTAACTCTTCTGCTGGGCCCTCTGTCTTGAGATGCTCACTCCCACTCTCAGTTATGTACTAGAAGAAGGCAGGAGGGTTTGCAGAGGTTTAAAAATAAGTCACATGAGAAGACCTAAGAAAGCAGGCCTCTAAACTGCAACTGGAAAACACTGCTTGAAATACATCAAATCTAAGGCAGGGTAAGATATAAAATAATAGAATGTCAAATGTTAAGTAAGGTGGGTCTCCTTGATTTGGCAAAGTTCAGAGTGCCTTCAGATTGGTTCATGAGCTACAGAAAGCAAAAAAGTTATTTTGGCAAATGAGAAAACAGTGCTAAAACAATGTTTCTTTCATTTCAAAGAATTCTTTTCTATGGTGTGCTGTTTCACTGTGACATACATGATCTCTCCCTCCTAACAATTTCATATGATTTACAGCTCTTCCATATTAAACTTTGTTTCTTAATGTTATGTATAATAGCAATAAATTTTGAAATTAAAGTAAAAGTATTAATTTGACATTTATTAATCATTTCACTTCGTTATAAAAATGACATTTTTAAACTATTCTGGCAAATTATTTTTAATATAGTTCTCATAGTTGCTACTTCAGTTGCATATAATAAAATTTTAAAATCCTTGACATATACCACTTGAAGTATACCACATAGTACCACATATATATCTGCTAAATCTCACATAATTCTTACTGAAATAGGAAAAATGCTCTCTCTACTTCTCAGCAACACAGTATGTAAATTGCTGTGTCAAACACTGTGTCAAAGTTGCTCTTTTATCTCAACACAAGACAAAATAAGTTTTTTTCACCTGTATTCCTAAACAACCAGTGTTTATTTTTATTATGATAATAAGAATGAGTTAAAATCCTTAAACACATAGTTATATATTATTTTATTTTTCTATCATCGAAATAAAGCACAGCATTAGAAAAAATTTTAATTTCATGTTCTTTATTTTTATCATATTTTTCCTGCCAGAATTGAAAACATTTTATAAAGACTACCTATTTTATAAAGACTATATTAGTTTTGCCAGTATAGACACAATCTTAGTGCTTTCAAATTATAAAGAGATTAAATGTCAAAAATGAATCTATAAAGTTATCAAAGCCCTACTTTCTCTTATTTAGGTATTATTAGATTCTACTTTGTTCTTTAAAAAAAAAGTTAAGGCAGCTCTTCAAAATGTGTAAGAAATCACTCATGTTATATATTTTATAGTACTTTATACCAAAGTAAGATACTTGGACAGAAAGGAGATCAAACCAGTTAGTCTTAAAAGAAATCAACCCTGAATACTCATTGGAAGGACTGATGCTGAAGCTGAAGTCCCAGTATTTTGGTCACCTGATGTGAACAGTGACTCATTGGAAAAGTCCCTGATGCTGGGAAAGATTGAGGGCAGAAGGAGAAGAGGGCATCAGAGGATGAGATGTCTGGATGGCATCACTGATGCAATGGACATGAACTTGGGCCTGCTGCAGGCCATGGAATTGCAAAGAGTCATACACGACC
Source organism: Bos mutus (assembly GCF_027580195.1). Classification (NCBI taxonomy): domain Eukaryota; kingdom Metazoa; phylum Chordata; class Mammalia; order Artiodactyla; family Bovidae; genus Bos; species Bos mutus. Next base: position 30,534,658 of record NC_091622.1, on the reverse strand, counting down.
GGGCAACTGAACAACAATAATAGAAAAAAGAATGTAAACATATATGTGTCTCCAACAGTGAAGAATTTCATCATCAAGTAACCATTAAGACAGTGTTTCTAGAAGAAGTTGAACTCCCCTGCTACTATACTCTAGGGCAATCATCCTCCCCTAAGCTTAACATCTGACCTGAGTTGACCAAAGGCTAGTACTGACTAGACACTGCCCAGGAAAAAACAGACAGGGGATGCATGGGGGTGTGTTGGGAGATGCAGATATTGCAAACAGAAGCACAGACCAGGAGCGATGAGTACCCCTTCAATCCCCTTCTACATTCTGCTACATGTATGGTCTGGAGCAAATTATGTCAGCTCTCTAAACTTCAGTGTCCTAATCCATAGTTCAGAGGTAATATCTGCACCTTTCTTTTAGATTTATTGTGAAGACTCAATGAGACAGTCCAGGTAGCACACTTGTTATAGTTCTTAGCACTTGTCTCACCATGGTGAGACAAGCTGCATCACTGGAACCACCCACTGTGTCAGTTCTAGGTACATCTATTGCACCTGCTTTAAGATATATTTTTTCTTCTTATGACTGATAGAAGAATGACATCAAAGGGAAGGTTTGTCTTTATTTGCAAAACAACACTATGGGAAATTTAGCCAAGACCAGAATATTAGTTAACATCATTAATTTTACCTAATTGTGTCATACAGAAGTGATTTTTTAAAATTTTATTTTATTTTTAAACTTTACATAATTGTATTAGTTTTGCCAAATATCAAAATGAATCCGCCACAGGTATACATGTGTTCCACAGCAAATCCATTTCCAAGATTGATTTAGTCTCTCAAGTCTCCAATAACATACTCAAGTACCAACTGTCTTCATTCTTTTTGTAATTCTGATCACCTGCACTGAAACTAATCATTTCCCTTGGAGAAGGCAATGGCACCCCACTCTAGTACTCTTGCCTGGAAAATCCCATGGACGGAGGAGCCTGGTAGGCTACAGTCCATGGGGTTGCAAAGAGTCGGACATGATTGAGCGACTTCACTTTCACTTTCATACAGGATGCTTTAAAGTTAGAGTTGCTAAAAAAAAAAAAATTTTTTTTTTGGTCATTTTCATCATCATCTGGGATCTGCGATAGTAACTTAAAGTAGACACAGTGTTATCCTATGTCCAGTCTTTCTGTGTCAATCAGTAATTGCCTTTTTACTTCAGGAAAACAAAATTATAACTATAATTCACATATTTCTAAGTTCATCTCAGCTCATTCACAAACAGTGCAGGGATGATCCTCATCATCAGTGGAAATGAAGTGTGGCATAGTTTACATTTCTTATTATCACATGGACTAGCCCACAAAATCTTTAGCTCATTCTCAATGCTCAAAGCATAGCCAGTTTTGAGGCATCAAGATTTTCTAAAGGTAAATGGAAATGTAACCTAAAGTCAGCAACTGAAATTTCATAACTTAACTTATTCTTTCATATTTTAGATGTTATCCTTTAAGCAGTAAACCAAATATTTATGCAATTGCAGCTGATTAAAAATAAACTGTTATTAATAAGCATATTAATATACAGGTAAAATTATCTGAAGATCTGCATAAGGAAATAACAAGGTTTTTTTTCCTATGATCTGTATTCACCTTCTTATATTTAACATGCATTTATTGAGCCTCTAAAATGAGTCAGGCATTGTACTTGGCACTGAAGATACAGAAATGAATAAAGCAGATGTTATCTCTGAACTCACACTGGACTCCAATGTAAATGATAAAAAATAAAATGTACTATAAGTAAATTCCTTTATCACAAATAAAATGATGAGAACAGTGAAAATTTTGAAGATGTCACTTAAGTAAACTTACTACCAGAAACTGGAAGTAAAAATCCAATGGGTCTTTATGCACCGATATTTGTACTCATACAAGATTTAATAGAATTTTAAAATTTTATAGTAGAAGACATGTCAAATGCAGTTTAAATTTCTCAGTCAGAGAAATTATATTTTCTTACAAGTGATTATTACATTTTTAGAGACAGACACAACAAATAATAAGAAGTTTTATTTGAGAGGAGAAACAAGCATGGGTTTTGTGTTTTTTTTTTTAGATGAAAGAGGTATAATAAATTTATGAGACCTCACATACAGCTATAATATAATAAATTAGAAGGATTAATAGAATTGTGAGCTACAGTAACCTGCACTAGTAGAATGCCTATTTTATGGAGCTTGATAATACAGTTTATCATTGACTCCATGGGAATTCCCACAATATATTAGCTGTGGTGTAACAATAAAGCACACACAGTAAGGGGCATGTCCCTTTTGACACACATTCTCTTCCCACACTTATTTTACCAGGGAAACAACTCTGGAGCAGTTTAATTAAACTCCACTGCAATGAATTAGTCCAGGTCTTAGCCCTCTGACAGAGAGGGGCCTGGCAGTACCACAGGGGTTTGTCCCCTTATGATACCAGAGACACTTCAGAAAACCTGGGAAAAAAAAGTATAGTGTCCCTCAAATGACAGTGTCACCAGGCAAGACTAGAGCTGTCAATCAGGTCACTGAAGGAAGCACTCACCCCCTTTGGAGAAGTGTTTATATTTCCCCATTTGTTGACCATGGAGCAGTCTTTTGGAAAACATCTAAATGCCCTGGGAAGGTTATATTCTATTGCAGCAAGACCCACTGATCACTTGAAACAAAAACAGTGTATTTTTAAAGTCCACTGTGTATTCATAGCTAGCTTTGGAAAAGCAAGCGAGAAAGTAATAACTGGAAATAAACTTAGGATGATGATGAGTTCAAATAAACTCTATTAGAAATGCATATGAATAAAAACATTTTCATTCAAAGTAAAACCTCTCCAGCTAAACATGATCTAGAATATCCAAGATGGGAGGGTATTACAGAAGACAGGTTATTTCCCCAGAGTTTCTGATCAACAGTGTAGTAAGGTTACACCCCACCCCCATGACAAAGAAAATCTTACATTATTGATGAATATGCTTATTTTATCTGAACATTGTTTATTAATTCATAAGGGTGTTTGGAATTGAAAAATAAAAATTTACAAAACAATTACATTTTAAATAACTGCTTCTAGCTAGATGCACTGAATACTTAAGTGAATAAACACACAAAGACCTCAAAAGAATTTATTAGACAATGGCAATTAGAGCTCTAATAACCTGGCTCCACTGGAATTACTGAGCTCTATTTAGATGCCAGACATGGCACCTTAGTGATGGGTATGCCATGTCGCCACCCTGCCTCTGGCTGGGGACCCTGAGAAATGACAGCCCCATCAGGTGTCGTATAAAGCAGCTGACCTCACACTCTTAGCACTTGATCTTTGCACTGCAAGTGACCATTTGTCACTGTTGCCCAGAGATGAAACTCAGGTGACTCAAGGTCACCACTGCCTTTTCAAAACATGAGATAATTACAAGTTATTTTGTAAGTCTAAGACACAAGATGCAAATTTACTTAGAAAAATAATAGGCAAATTAAAAGCAAGGAATAGAATTCTTTATTCATAGGGAATATGCTTTCTAATCATTATGAAAATTATCCAGACTTGGAACTTTTTGACCAAAGGAAAGAAAGGAGAATTATGGTTGCCTGAAAACTTTGTCCTAAACAGGTATCAGTGAATAAAAGTATTTCTACCAGAGCAAACACATTAACATAGAGCATTCAGAAGCTTACTCACAAAAATATTTCTCTTTCCTTTTCAAACAAGGTATAGATATCTAAGATTAGTTTTTTTCTATAAATTTGGGTTCACATCATAAAAAAATTCATTATTTGAATTATGACCATTATGACCATAACATTTTCAAGCTATGGGAATAGTATTATATCCTTTATTTGTTGTGCCTCAGAAATTCCAGAATTTGAGCCAGTTAGTTAAGAGATAAACTCCTCATATTTCTAGTCGTCTGGATTCTTGATCACCTGAGGTGATCCTGAAATCTCTGTGATTTCAAAATAGTAAATATTGTGTGTTAGTGATCTTGATCTGCAAGTTAGTTACTTGTAGGCACTGTGCTAAGTGCTTCATTTTAATTCTCACTAGAAGCATAGGAGTTTGGTATTATTATCGTCATTTTGATGATCAGCAAACTGAGAATCAGAAAACATATATTATTTACCCAAAAGCAACAGAGCTAATAGGGAGCAGAGCTTGGATTCAAACTGAGTCTTTCTAACTTTAAAAGAGATGAGTTAAATTCTTAGCTACATTATCTCACAAAATTAAAGTTTTAGAGAGCTTTTCTCACTAGTAAATATTTCCATACTATAGTCTACTTGAAAAATATCTTAATTTTTTTCAACAAGATTCCTAAGAGATTGAGTCAACTCTTCTTTCTCTAAATCCGTCCTATCAAGTAGCGACAGAGGCCAAAATATTGTTATACGGGGGAAGCCACTTTATTATATAGACTGGACTTAGTTGCTCACATGCCTTGTGATTGTGTCCATTCTTCATAAACCTATGTCTCCATAGGAGGGGAAAAGTGGAAAATTTTCTTTCCACTGGATATGCAACTCTGACACTGAAAATAAAGCATTGCTTTAATTGTCAATGGAAAAGAAAACTGAAACTCGAAGCTATGATATGGCTGGAACCATTTTGCTTCCCATCACTACCTCCCAGCTCCCAGCCTAACCCTTGGTTAGGAGAAATGGGATACATTGAGAATGTATCATTGAATCACTTTTTAATTTATTGGAATTTGAAGAGCATGATGTATATTTTTGTGAATTCAGTACCTCAGTTTTAACATTCATGGCCCTTGTTTTCTTAATTTATATTCCCATATTTTCCTATTTTATAGTATTTATGAAACAAAGTTTAGTATCATCCTTTGAACCTTTTATTCAGAAATGACAAGCATATCAATGAAAAATAAATTTTTTACAATTTTAATATTTCCATATAATTAGAATTAATATTTGGCCAACTTTGAATTTGGTGGTCCATACCAACACTTTTTAAAAATTAAAACATAATTTTAAAGTATTTTAAAATATTAAAAAGCAAATACATAGAAAGACTTAAATATAGCTGATGTCAAGAGAAAAAAAGAGAAACAACCAGATGCCAGAAAGTAGCCAGAACAGGAAGCTTACAAGACACATTGAATCAAAGATGTGGGCAAGTTGCATGACCAGCTGCTAAAGTTTCATTTTCCATGCAGGAACAAGAGATTTTGCCTTCAACCTAGGCTCTGTAAAGAGACAGAAACCAGACTTTGCATGAAATTGAGGTCTCGAAAGAAATGTCTCTTCTGTGTAAGAAAAGGATACCATCCAAAAGTTCAAGACAAAAAAGGACACTGTCACTTCCAAGGGCTCTTCAAGGTTTAGAAAAATAAGCATTTGCTTTCAAAAGTGAACATTCAGCATGTGGTATCTTGTGGCATAGGAATCCTTAAACTCCTGTCCTAAAAGGATTAAATTGAATAAAATTAAACCCAACTCTAATTTTAAACAAATAGGAGAGGAAAATGCAAAGCTACTCTCTGCATTAGCACTACAGAATTCTAAGATGACAGTTGTTTTCATTCAGCATGATTCTCTGGCCCTGGACAAACACAACACACAATCATCAACAAAGCTGATCTAAACTGCAAAGTACAAATCCTACGAGGAAATGCTCCAACATGAATACAATAAGCAGTACAACAAATGGGGGGGAGGTTTAGAACCCATGATCTTAGAGTAATAAGGTAATATGAAGGCAACTATAAACTAGGTGCGTTTAAAACTATTGAGGGGATAATAAAAAGAAAAAAACTATTAAAACAGAATAGAATATTATCTTAAAATTAAGATATTGAAAAAATGTGTATAACTTCAGGAAAAAAGTAAAAGGTAATTTTGGAATTAAATATAGTAATTAAAAATATAAAGGGTGAATTATATACACAGCAGAATACATGGAGCTGCAAGTTTAGAGAACTGAAAGATAGTTCTGAAGAAATGCTGCTGCTGCTAAGTCGCTTCAGTTGTGTCCGACTCTGTGCGATCCCATAGACGGCAGTCAGGAGTAATATAGTAAGAAGAGAAGTGAAGAAGTAAGAAACATGAAAGAGAGTAGAAGTAACATGGGAAATAAAAATGTTGAACATACAGGATATAGGAGTTCTAGGAGGAGAGAAATATATTCAGTAAGATGATGCTTGGTCATTCTCTAAATTAATGAATGGCATGAATCATTTGATTTAAAAATCATGAAGAGCCCAAAGCTCAATAGTAAACATAAGTCCACTTCAAAACACTTCTTGCTGAAACTACAGAATATAAAAGCAGAAAGAAAATATTAAAAGCAAACATAAAGAAAAGAGTTTATCTGCAAAGGAATAAAAATCAGACTGTCAATAGACTTATAAGGAGATAAAACAGAGTCCAGAAAATAATACTCAAGAAAAATAACTGTCAATCTAGAATTCTATAACTAGGTCAAATAGCACTCAAAGGCAAGGATGAACAGGTTTCAGGAAATACAAAGAAAGAGGAATAAGCTAAATGACAATATGAAGAAGTAATAAAAAAGATTCAGTAAGTGGAACATTCTCAAAAAAAAAAAAAACCCAAAAAACTGGTCTGGTATCTTAAAAAAAATCAACATCATGAGACTTCCCTGGTGGCACGGTGCATAAGAACTTGCCTGCCAATGCAGGGGACGTGGGTTCAGTCCCCAGTATGAGAAGATTTCACATGCCATGGAGCAACCAAGCCCACGAGCCACAACTACTGAGCCCACGCACTGCAGCTATAGAGCCCGCGTGCTGCAAACACTGAAACCTACACACCTCAAGCCTGTGCCCTGCAGCAAGAAAAGCCGCTCAATGAGAAGCCCATGCATAGCAGTGAAGAGTAGTCCCCACTTGCTGCAACTACAGAAGGCCCAAACAAAACAACCAAGACCCACCAAAGCCATAAATAAATAGTGAATGAAGTGAGAGCCACTCAGTCGTGTCCGACTCTTTGACACCCCATGGGACTATACAGTCCATGGAATTCTCCAGGCCAGAATACTGGAGCAGGTAGCCGTTCCCTTCTCCAAGGAATCTTCCCAACCCAGGGATTGAACCCAGCTCTCCTGCATTGCAGGTGGATTCTTTACCAGCTGAGCCACCAGGGAAGCCCATAAATAAAAAAATAAGTTTTAAAAATCAATGTCATGAAAATAAGAGAGGCATAGACCCTACACTAGATTAAGAAAATTAAAGAAATACAACAAATAAATGTGGTGTGTAGCTTTGGGTTGGATCTTAGTTTGAAAAAAGATTTTTAAAAACTGAAAATATGGACAAAATCTGAATATATAATCTGAGTATCAGTTGATATTACAGAATTGTCAGTAAATGGTAATGAAATTTTATATATATTAGAACTATTTTTAGTTTAGATAGAAGCTTAGAGAAGCATGCTGAACTCTTTGCAATTAGGGATTATGTAGCACATATCTGTAAATTTATTTGGAATTTGTTGAGCTAAAATATGTGTGCACAGAGACAGCAGGCGCAAACATGGCAAAAACAAAGTTAACATTTTTTAGTCTAGATGATAGGCACATGGGTGTATATGGTTCTATTTTTCTATCTGCTTGAAATTTTCATAATTAAAAATAAGAGAGAAATGATGATATATATTCATCCAAAAGATTTAGTAATAAATTTTGGTAAGAAGGAAATTGAACTCAGGAAACAATGGTGAACAAAAAAGGTGGAAAGTAATCAATATAAATGATGAAAATAATGACTACTAGCAGGAAGCAGGCAAAACCAATGATGGAAATAAAACACTCATATGAAAATTTGAGAGGTCACTCAAGAAATGCATCTTAAAAGTTTATAAGAAATGTAAAGATGTGTATTAATGAAAAGATTTTTAAAACAAGTATGCATATTTTAAAAGGTGAGGCATTCATTGGAAGAACAAAAATAAAACTATTACTTCAAAAGAATGAAAAAAATGTCATTCTAGTAGTAAGCAAAATAAAAGTAGAAAATTAAATATAACATAGTATGAATAAATAAAAATGCTCATTATAGCAATAAGCATAAGTGGATTTCAATCACAAGTTAAAAGATTCTCAGATTGAATGTTTAAAATTTTATCTATAGGCTACTTATTAAATCTACCACCAATGATCAATATGGATGAAACTCAAAAACATGCTGTGTTTTCTGAAAGTTGCAAAAGGATAAAATACTATGATACAACTTACATGAATGTTTAATACACACAAAAAACCTAAAACTATAATACACAGAATACTACTCAGCAATAAAAAAATTTGTATCATTTTTGAAAAGATAAAATTACAAAGAGGGTAGGGAGAGAAGCTGGATGTGATTATAAAGGGGGTAATGTGAGAGAGAGGCTTCCCAGGTGGCTCAGTGGTAAAGAATCTGCTTGCCAATGCAGGAGACACAGGAGACACAAGTTCAATTCCTGGGTGGAGGAAAGTCCCTGGAGAAGGAAATGGCAATCAACTCCAGTATTCTTGCCTGGAAAATCTCATGGACAAAGGAGCCTGTTGGACTACTGTCTATGGGGTTGCAAAAAAAGTCAGACATGACTTAGCAACTAAACAACAATGGTAACAACAATATGAGAGAGATCATTGTGAAGATGGAATCATTCTGTACATTGTAGAGGTGGCTATACCAATCTACACTGCGATTAAAATGATAGAACTTTATACATATGCTGTACCAATGTTGTATTCCTGGTGTTAATATTGTATTATAGTTACATAAGAGGTAAGTATTGAGAGAAATTCAGTAAAGGGTACATAGGACCTTCCTGTTCTAGCCTTTACAATTTCTGATGAGTTAATAATTATTTTAAAATAAAGATGTTTTTTAAATACTATTACTGTATTAACTAAATATGTATATAGTGAAAGTATAAAAATATCTTGATTTGTTTTGTTACATGCTTGATACTTAGAATCTACAAAGTAATAATAGCAATGACCCCGAAGATAAGAATTGTAATAAAAATGTTTGATCCTGTTATGGTATCAGAAAATAACACACACAGGCAAACCAAACAAGATATTTAAAGAGCAATTTTTTGATAATTCCTAATTCATTCCACTCCAGTCTCAGAGACTCAGAAGGAATTATGATATTCAAGTTTGAGCACAGACAACAGAAGTCCTGATTTTGCATGCTTCCCCTACACATGAATTTCAGTTCACCATGGATTGGTTCAATAATCTGTCTCCCAACAACATTCAAATTTCAGTTACCACTGTATCTTCAATGTGAGTGACTGCACAAATTACAAACTTCTCTGCTCACTCTTCAAGCCACAGATCACTTCATAAATAAAAGATGTACATCATGATCAGTAAGCAATCACACCACTTCTTTTCGAAGTCTGTTGGTTGGTGATCAATCACTAAGCATCTGTATTCAGTTCACATGTAACGTGTATAGTTGTGTTGTATCCTTGGCTCGCAGGGACAAACTCGTGACATTTTACAAAAATAGATAATCAAAGAGGATTTTGGCCAATAAAGATGGAAGTGCAGCAAAGAAATGTGGAAATGCTGAAAATGAGAATCAAATATAAGTACAGTTATAGAAGGAATAATTGATTATGTGAATTTAGACACTGTTACCTTTAGCTGCTGCTGCTGCTAAGTTGCTTCAGTCGTGTCCGACTCTGTGCGACCCCATAGATGGCAGCCCACCAGGCTTCCCCGTCCCTGGGATTCTCCAGGCAAGAACACTGGAGTGGGTTGCCATTTCCTTCTCCAATGCAGGAAAGTGAAAGTGAAAGTGAAGTCTCTCAGTCCTGTCTGACTCTTAGCGACCCCATGGACTGCAGCCCACCAGGCTCCCCCGTCCAAGGGGCTTCCCAGGCAAGAGTACTGGAGTGGGGTGCCATTGCCTTCTCCGGTTACCATCAGAGACTCTAACAAAAGTAGTTTAGTGAAGGCAAACATAAGTGGAAAATGGCTGTAATGAAAGGCTCAAGATGTCCCTGAGAAAGTGACTCCAGCAGAAAATCTCGCATAAAAGGAATTCTCAGAGATACTTCCCCATGTTGAAATGCATAGGATAAAACATTAGGAGTTATTCCAAACTTTAAAAGTATGGCAATTGACTAACACAGAGAAAGGATGCTTACTCTTTATGGCAAGTTATATTTAAGAAGACAAGCATTGTTTAAACTATTGTAAATAAGTTTTTATAAATAAAACATATTAATTTTCAATATTTCTAATGTTTTATATTATAGCATACTAAATATTAGTTTTAATATGTTTCATATGTTGCTATGCATGTATTAATACATATTAATTATTATATATTAATACATATTAACAGCAGAAGAGTCTTTGATGTTGTGAGAAAAATGTTTAAAGATCATAGAACAATCATAATTTCTTCCCACTGATTTTAAGACTGGTCGCACAGTTATTTTTACTGCCTCACACTTCTGTGCAAAGTAATCTGCCTATATGGAAAGGGAATAATGTACTTGTGCATAAATTGAGTAATGACTCCAACCCCTTTTACTTTCTATATAACTTACAAGGTAAATAACACAAACAAGACTTACTTATGATCCTCCTGCTGACCCTGTATGCTGTCATTTGACAGTCAAATCCCCTTTTTAATGGTTCTTCACATATTTTTAAGAAACAGAACTCTTGCTTCAAATGAAATCTGATGTGAAAGAGCTTACTAAACAACAAATCAAGATTTTACTTAAATTTATTTTGTTTATAAAGTTGATTAATGATAATTATGATAATGGTAATTATGATGATAATGATAATTATGATGAATTAATGACTACATGAAAACTTTAGTCATTTTGACCTAAGCACCATGTTTCTCCTAATTTTTTGTTCATTATTCAGAGGTATAAATAGATAAATAGTGGCAAACGCTACCAATTCAAGTTACCCCTGAAATCCCTGAATACTCTTCAATGTGGAGCCTGGTAGGCTGCAGTCCATGGGGTCGAGAAGAGTCGGACATGACTGAGCGACTTCACTTTCACTTTTCACTCTCATGCATTGGAGAAGGAAATGGCAGCCCACTCCAGTGTTCTTGCCTGGAAAGTCCCAGGGATGGGGGAGCCTTGTGGGTTGCCGTCTATGGGGTCGGCAACGACTGAAGAGTCAGACACGACTGAAGTGACTTAGCAGCAGCAGCAATCAGAGATGGTTAGTTTGTATAGATGAGTACATATGAAATTAAAAAAAAAAAACATAAGTGGCCACTTTATTCCAAAATATGTGCAAAAATATGAAAAAGGGAAAGAACACAAAATAACTATGAGAACTATAATGAGACTTATTAAAGAAAGAGGTTTGTAGTGGCATTCTTTATAATAACTAAAAATTTTTAATGGATTTGACTTAAATATCCCAATTTAGATGAATTACTATGCAAAATATGGTAAGTTCAGAAATACTAAGCATCCATGAAAAATTATGCTTATGAAAAGTTATGAACAATGAGAGAAAATGCATATAATAATAATTTAAACAGACTGTAAGATGATATACATGTGATGCAGCATAAGCATTAAATGACACAAAAGCTGCAGGCAGATTCCATTCTAGCAAAATCTCAATTATAAGTACAAGAAGATGGGGGTAGGAGTGTAGTTGGGGAAGAGTTGCTACAGGATTTACTGGCCACTGCCTTGGTGTGGACATCATGGTTTTCTGACTTTCCTTACTGCACTTTAACTCTGAGGATGGGGACTAAATATGATATAGATAAGATTCCTCAGAAAGTTTCTCACCAAAAGAGTTCCCTGCTTTGTTACCCAAGCTACAAGGGTGTTTTGAGAACCACCTCTAGGTCAGAAAGGGGAGCTTATTTGTTCTATGCAATTTTTATTAGACAAGTATTTTAAAATATATTTATTATAATTTTTACTTTGGAAAGTGTTGGAAACTCTAAAGATGCAGATAAACTCTAAAGACCATGGTCCCTGGAATGTAGAATTGTGAATGTTTGACTGATTAATGAGAAGAAGGACTGATATCTGCATCTTTAGAGTTTCCAACACTTTCCAAAGTAAATAGATATATTTTTTTACAATAAATATATTTTTAAATAATTTTCTAATCAAAATTGCATAGAACAAATAAGCTCCCCTTTCTGACCTAGAGGCGGTTCTCAAAACACCCTTGCAGCTTGGGTAACAAAGCAGGAAACTCTTTTGGTGAGAAACTTTCTGAGGAATCTTATCTATATCATATTTAGTCCCCATCCTCAGAGTTAAAGTGCAGTAAGGAAAGTCAGAAAACCATGATGTCCACACCAAGGCAGTGGCCAGTAAATCCTGCAGAAGAGTAAACCCTTTCTCAACTACATTCCCATCCCAATCTTCTTGTATTCATAATGGAGAATTTGCTAGAATGGAATATGCCTGCAGCGTTTGTGTCATTTAATGCTTCTAACAACTTAACATGGTGGAAAAATATTAAATCACTCCCGAGAAATTTGGTTACAGCTGTATGGATGTGAGAGTTGGACTGTGAAGAAGGCTGAGCGCCGAAGAATTGATGCTTTGGAACTGTGGTGTTGGAGAAGACCCTTGAGAGTCCCTTGGACTGCAAGGAGATCCAACCAGTCCATTCTGAAGGAGATCAGCCCTGGGATTTCTTTGGAAGGAATGATGCTAAAGTTGAAACTCCAGTACTTGGGCCACCTCATTCAAAGAGTTGACTCATTGGAAAAGACTCTGATGCTGGGAGGGATTGGGGGCAGGAGGAGAAGGGGACGACAGAGGATGAGATGGCTGGATGGCATCACTGACTCGATGGACGTGAGTCTCAGTGAACTCCGGGAGTTGGTGATGGACAGGGAGGCCTAGCGTGCTGCGATTCATGGGGTCGCAAAGAGTCGGACACGACTGAGCAACTGATCTGATCTGATCTATATAAGTAAGGAGTGTGTGCCTGCTCAGTTGCTCAAGTCATGTCTGACTATTTGTGACCCTATCGACTGTACCCCACCAGGCTCCTCTGTCCGTGGGATTTTCCAGGCAAGACTATTGGAGTGGGTTGCCGTTTCCTCCTCCAGGCAATCTTCCCAACCCAGGGAATGAACCTGCATCTCCTGAGTCTCCTGCATTACAGGCAAATTCTTTAGTACTGAGTCACCTAGGAAGCCCTGTATAAATAAGACATCTTTAGAAATAGTATTATTTTATAAGGAAAGGATAAGGACAAATGATTACTCTCTTAAAATACTAAACTAAGCAAATAATCAAATCAAACCAAATGAAAATAAGCAAAACCAGAGAGAACAAAAAGTGATCAAGTATCAATTTGCCCCAAGTCATTCTTTGAAGGTAATATATTTGAAAAATATTAGTATTAATATACAGTGAACGTATGTGATATGTTTCTCCATAGTTTCATTATCATTAAGTTGAGGGTCTATAAAATAGTTCAATTTTACTTTTGACTCTAATTATTTGTTTTTTAAAAAAAAAGGCACACATGACTTTTAAAATAAATTCAAATAGGTTTAAGGCAGCAAAGTAAAAACAAATAAATATCTCCCTTTACTCCAACCCAAAGTCCTACTCTCTGGATGTAAAATTAATAATTTTTTGGGCCTCATCATAGAAATTTTGGGGACACACTCAAGAAAATACTTGAGTATCCCATACTCATGGGATTTTCCAAGCAATAGTACTAGAGTGGATTGCCATTTCCTTCTCCAAGTCAAGAAAACAAATACACATTAATTTTATTCATGTGAGTAGCATAATACACATACTGTATCATCTTTTCTTCCTTAAAAATATATACTGGTAAATCTTCCAAGTTAGCACATAAAAGCAAACTTCATTCTTTGTAATAGTTAAATGATATTTTATGCATAATTGTACTATTATTTACTTAACAATTTCATATTGATACACATTGAAGTTCCTTCCAGTTCTTATATTATAATCTACTGAAATGAATATGCATGTACTTAAGGATGCTGCTGCTGCTGCTGCTAAGTCGCTTCAGTCGTGTCCGACTCTGTGTGATCCCATAGACAGCAGCCCACCAGGCTCCGCCGTCCCTGGGATTCTCCAGGCAAGAACACTGGAGTGGGTTGCCATTTCCTTCTCCAATGCATGAGAGTGAAAAGTGAAAATGAAGTCACTCAGTCATGTCCGACTCTTTGAGACCCCATGAACTGCAGCCTACCAGGCTCCTCCATCCATGGGATTTTCCAGGCAAGAGTACTGGAGTGGGGTGCCATTGCCTTCTCCGGTACTTATGGATGAATTCTTAGCAATAAAATTGCTGGACCAAAGGCATATGTATTTTAATTGTTGAGAGATATTAACAAATTACTGTATACATATAAGTTTACACTAACTGCATATAGTAACAATTCTTTTCCTCAAACCTCATCTTGCAGCGTTATTCTATGATTGTAAAGCATATATACTATAGACAAATAAAATTTCATCCACAGTTAGCCATCAGACTTTGATCATGTATTCCTCCATGTTATTCTTACCACTGGAAGTGTTTACCTTAGTTGCATAGTTGTTGAGTTTCTGATTTGGGTACTAACTATGGAATCTAGTTCTACTGGATTTTGACACCCTTTTACAATGGAGGGAATAATTGTGTAATCTAATTTCTAGAAACTTAAATGTGTTAAAACTAACGTGAATAGTACACCCAAATGTTGTCATTAAAGAAATGTTTTTCAATAATAAGAGAGTAGTCATTAATTTCTGAATGATGTTCTTTGATTTCCACCTATACTCTTTTTTCAAAATATAATATTTAAAAAGTTTTAGCACTCTTCATGCCCTCCAAAATAACTTTACAATGCTTATCAGATATTATATTAACATCTCCCCAAAACACATACATTTCAAGCTTAGCAATATAATGAAAATTAACTTCCTGATTATTAGCAGTGTAAAAGTGAACAATTGCTTACCTTATACTCTTAAACTTCTCCAATATTTCTCTTAAAAGCTCTACAAAGTAGAAGCTGTGAAACATATGGTGCATCCAAGAAAGAAATCTTTAAAATTTGGACACAAACACAAGGTCGTGGCTCTTTTAGAAGAGCATTTTCTCCACTGAAAACCAGCTGTAGGAACAGTCTAGTTAATAGCCTTCAGAAAAGCTGTGCTGTGATATATTAATTTACACCTACTGTGCATTAAATGAGAAGCCAAAGGCCACGTACTGGGCACGTAACTTACTACCTCAACATAAAACAGATATTACGTTTACTAGTAAAAAATTTAAGGTACGATGTCTGGGAGTTTGTAGGCAACAAAAAAGTAAAGAGCCTGAGAAATTATGGTATAATTAGTTAACCCATGAAGCCAGCTGTCTTCCCTGGTGGTTCAGATGGTAAAGAATCTGCCTGCAGTGCAGGAGACCCAGGTTCGATCCCTGGGTCAAGAAGATCCCCTGGAGAAAGGAAAAGCGATCCACCCCAGTATTCTTGTCTGGAGAAACCCATGGACAGAGAAGCCCAGCAAGCTACAGTCCATGGGGTTGCAAAGAGTTGGACACAACTGAAGCGACTTAGCACACACAAGTATTGTCATAGCTTTCCCTCTAAGGAGCAAGTGTCTTTTAATTTCATAGCTGCAAGCACCTTCCATAGTGATTTTGGATCACAAGAAAATAAAATCTGTCACTGCTTCCACTTTTTCCCCTTCTACATGTGTATGAAAGGGAAAGTGTTAGTTGCTCAGTTCTGTCCAACTCTTGGGTATATACTCTTTAATGTGTCTTTGTGTGTATTTGTGTTTTTTATGGATTTTATGTATTTGTGTGTTTTATACGTCTTTTATGTGTCTGTGTGTATTTTCTTTTATATGTGTATACATCTATTAATATTTTATTTTTTGTTAACTGGAAATAGAACTGCCATATGACCCACCAATCCCACTGCTGGGCATACACACTGAGGAAACCAGAGTTGAAAGAGCCATATGTACCCCAATGTTCATTGCAGCACTGTTTACAATAGCTAGGACACAGAAGCAGTCTAGATGTCCATTGGCAGACGAATGGATAAGGAAGTTGTGGTACATATACACAATGGAATATTACTCAGCTATAAAAAAGAATGCATTTGAGTCAGTTCTAATGAAGTGGATGAAACTGGAGCCTATTATACAGAGTGGCATAAGTCAGAAAGAGAAACACCAATACAGTATATTAAAGTATATATATGGAATTTAGAAAGATGATAATGATGATCCCATATAAAAGGCAGCAAAAAAGAGACACAGATATAAAGAACAGAATACTGGACTCTGGGAGAAGGCAAGGGTGGGATGATATGAGAGGATAGCACTGAATCATGTATATTACCATATGTAAAATAGATGACCGGTGAAAGTTCGATGCATGAAGCAGGGCGTTCAAAGCTGGTGCTTTGGAACAACCCAGAGGGATGAGGTGGGGAGGGAGGTGGCAGGGGGGTTCAGGATGGGAGGGCACCTGTGTGCCCATAGCTGATCCATGTCGATGTGTGGCAGGGGCCACCATAGTGTTGTGAAGTGATTGCACTCCAATTAAAACAAATAAATAAATTAAAAAAAATAAACACCTAAAAATTCACACTCAAAAAAATAAATTTTACTTTTTGTTACACACACACACACACACATCCCTGTAAGAGAACTGGAAGGAGATAAGCCAAATTCTTAACCCTGCTTTATGCTATGTTCTTCCATATTGCTTCGATTTTGGGTAATAGTAACATAGCTATATATATTTTGTATAATATTAAAATATTAAAAAAAAAGTAAAGTTTAGGCACTGTTTGGAAATTATTCTTTAATAATTTTATATTTTGACTAAATACTGTAAGACTGAAGTAAAAAAGGAACTGTACAAAAACACTGCACCTAGTCAGCAAAGTCATTACAGGCATACAGATTAGTAATTCTGAAGTTGCTATAGATGTATATTAGGATTGAACACACGAGTAAATTATCACTGATGGTGGGAGCAAGATTCTCATTGTTGGAAAGAAAGATATAGAGGGGAAGAGGGGAAGGTAAGAATGAACCATGTGATACTACATTAGGTTTGAAATCATCAGTATGAATCATTTTAAGTTAATATAAATATAGATGGATTAAGCAATAACTATACATATGTATATATACACAGGTTAGTATACATACCATACATATATTTTCTAGCTCTGACCACTGAGAGTGCCTAGAAATAAAAATATAATAGTAGCAGTGAGCAAATCACGATCCTAGAACTTGATTTCTAATACCATTCTCCAATAAAAGGAACCAGGGATCCTTGGCACAGTGACCAATTCTAGCACTAGATTAGGGAAAATGTAAGCTGATCTTGGAGCATCTTGCAGGACCAGAAAGTAAGAAAATGGCCCCCAAAAGGGGGGCACAGGTGGGGACACAGAAGCCAACATGACACAGAAGAAGAATCTAAGCAACAAAACAAATAATGTGGTATTGAACTATAACTCAAAGTATAAAATAAATATCTGAGCTCAAATGGATATAAAAAATGATTAAATAAATAAGTTAAATAGAGGAGAAAAGAAAAACCTCCCATATACAAGAGTTCCAAAGAGTTTGTATGGGTACCCACTACCTCAAGGAGGTGAAGCCTAACTCCTGTGACCCCTTGATTATGGGTTATACTTAGTGGCTTGTTTAAAAGAGTGGAGTATGGAAATTTTTTTAAAAGGAAAAAAAATGTAACTTTATGGTTAAGAAAACCCAACAAACATTACATAGGCTAGGTGAACAAGGTTAACATCACTGGTGATAAGTCAAACTCACAACAAGTATACTTAATACAACAAGTATACTTAATACAATGTGGCAAGAATCATCCTTTGTCCCCCTGATCATCCTCCCAAACAGATTCTTTACCATCTGAGCCACTAGAGAAGCCCCCCAAACACCCATAACACTAGTCTAAACATGAGAAAAACGTCAGACGATGCCAAATTAAGGGATGTTCTACAAAATGTCTGACTGGCACTCCTTAAAAATAAGGAAAGTCTGAGAAAATGCCACAAACCAAAGATGCTAAGGAGACATGACAACTAAGTGTAATGTGGTATGCTACATAGAATCTTGGAACAGAAAAAGGACACAATGGAAAAATCAGTGAAATCTGAATAAACTGTGGAGTTTAATTATTAATTGGGCTTCCCAAGTAGCTCAGTTAGTAAAGCATCTATCTGCTGCAATGGATGAGACCTGGGTTCAATTCCTGGGTCGAGAAGTTCCCCTGGAGAAGGAAACAGCAACCCACTCCAGTCTTCTTGCTGGAGAATCCCATGGACAGAGGAGCCTGGCAGGCTAGAGTTCATAGGATTGCAAGAGTCGGACATGACTTAGCACCATCTTTCTTCCTTCTTAATTATTAAAAATGTATCAATATTTGGTTCACTGGTTTGACAAATGTCAACTAATGTAAGATGTTAATAAGGGAACCTGGGTGAAGAAATTTGTACTATGATACAATTTTTTTCTTTTTAAATTCAAAATTTTTTAACACATTAAAATCTTGTATTTTAAATTTAACATAAAATTTTCCATCTTTAACCATTTCTAAGTAGAAAGTTCAGTGGTGTTAGGTATATTATCACTGTTATTTGCCAAATCTATAAAACTTTTTCATTCTGCAGTGCTAAAACTCCACACCCATTAAACAACTACCCATGTCCCCTCCCCACCCACTCCCGGGCAACCACCACTCTGCTTTCTGTTTCTATGGTTCTGACTACTCTAAATCCTAGTGTAAGTGGAATCATAAACTATTTGTCTTTTTGTTACTGGCTTATTCCACTTAGCACAATGTCGTCAAAGTTCATTTATGTTGTAGTGTCAGTGGGCTGCTATAGCAGAATACCACAGACTGTGGCTTACTCAGCAGGCACTTATTTCTCATGGATCTGGAGCCTAGGAAGTCTGAGATCACATTGCCAGCATAGTCAGGTTCTGGTGAAAGCCCTCTTTCTGGATTGCAGATTTCTTGCCATTTCTTCACACCGTGGAGAGTGAGCTCTAGTCTCCTCCTTTTCTTAAAGGACAATAGCTCCATTATGGGGGCTCCGTTTTCATGATCTTATCTAAACCTAATTTCTTGCCACAAGGCTTCACCTTCTAACACCATTACAATGAGAATTAAGATTTCAAACTATTCAGTCCATAACAGTCAAAGTTTCCCTTCTTTTGAAGGGAATATATATATAGATAGATAGATATAGATATGTATGCCACATTGCCACATATTTTTATTCACTGACACAGAGGCTGTTTCTACTGCTTGGCTGTTGTGAATACTGATGCTATAAACACAGGTGTGCAAATTTCTTTTAGGTATATATCCAGAAATGGAATTGCTGAACTGTACAGTATTATGTACAATTTAGGTTTCTAATTTAGGTTTCAGGGTTAGGTCTTTGATCCATTTCAGTTAATTTTTGTATATGATATTAGATAAGGTACAACTTAATTATTTTGGTAGTGGATATCCAGTTTTCCTAAAACCATTTGTTAAAGAGACCATCCCTTCCCCATCGAATCATATTGGCATCCTTGTTTAAAATCATTTGACTATATACATTAGTTTAGTTTTGTACTGTCTAGTGTATTTAATTGGCTTACATGCTTGACTTTATGCTACTACCACAATGTTTTGATCATTATCAGATCAGTTCAGTTGCTCAGTCATGTCCGACTCTTTGCAACCCCATGAATCGCAGCACACCAGGCCTCCCTGTCCATCACCATCTCCTGGAATTCACTCAAACTCATGTCCATCGAGTCAGTGATGCCATTCAGCCATCTCATCCTCTGTTATCCCCCTTCTCCTCCTGCCCCCAATCCCTCCCAGCATCAGAGTCTTTTCTAATGAGTCAACTCTTCGCATGAGGTGGCCAAAGTACTGGAGTTTCAGCTTTAGCATCATTCCTTCCAAAGAAATCCCAGGGCTGATCTCCTTCAGAATGGACTGGTTGGATCTCCTTGCAGTTCAAGGGACTCTCAAGAGTCTTCTCCAACACCACAGTTCAAAGGCATCAATTCTTCGGCGCTCAGCCTTCTTCACAGTCCAACTCTCACATCCATACATGATCACAAGAAAAACCATAGCCTTGACTAGACGAACCTTTGTTGGCAAAGTAATGTCTCTGCTTTTGAATATGCTATCTAGGTTGGTGATAACTTTCCTTCCAAGGAGTAAGCGTCTTTTAATTTCACGGCTGCAGTTACCATTATAGCTGCATATAAGTTTTGAAATCTGGAATTTTAAGACCTCTAACTTTGTTGTTCTTTTTCAAGAATTTTTGGTTACTCAGTTTCTTGAAATGACATACAAATTTTAGTACATTTTACATAAATCTAAAATTATTCTAAAATTTAAAATTTACCCAAAATGTCACAGATATTTTTATCTATCAACAAATATAGATATTCCTATGTATTTTAATGACTATGAAATATAACATTGTAAGTAACCATTAAACTGACACAATTTCTTATTGATGGACAATTAGGATTTTGCCAATGTTATGCTCTACAAACTAATTCAGTGAACATTATTGTGCATATATCTTTTCTAACAAGGGCAATTATCCTTTCAGATGTCAGCACTTGGAGCAATCACAAAATCAAAGGATACATTCATTTTAATGTTGATTTATGCCAAACTATACTATAGGAGTAACAGGCAAGTTTGGCATTGGAGTACAAAATGATGCAGGGCAAAGGCTAACAGAGTTTTGGCAGGAGAATGCACTGGTCATAGCAAACACCCTCTTCCAACAACACAAGAGAAGACTCTACACATGGACATCACCAGGTGGTCAATACAAAATCAGATTGATTATATTCTTTGCAGTCGAATATGGAGAAGCTTTCTACAGTCAGCAAAAACCAGACCAGGAGCTGTGACTCAGATCATGAATGCCTTATTGTCAAATTCAGACTTAAATTGAGAAAGTAGGGAAAACCATTAGACCATTCAGGTATGACCTAAATCAAATATCTTACAATGTTACAATGGAAGTGACAAACAGATTCAAGGGATTAGATCCGGTAGAGTGCCTGAAGAACTATGGATGGAGGTTCATGACATTGTATAGGAGACAGTGATCGAGACCACTCCCAAGAAAAAGAAATGCAAAAAGTCAAGACTGTTGTCTGAGGAAAGCTACAAATAGCTGAGAAAAGAAGAGAAGCAAAAAGCAAAGGGGAAAAGGAAAGATATACCCATTTCAATGCAGAGTTCCAAAGAATAGCAAGAAGAGATAAGAAAGCCTTCCTCAGAGATCAATGCAAAGAAATAGAGGAAAACAATAGAATGGGAAAGACTAAAGATCTCTTCAAGAAAATTAGAGATATCAAGGGAACATTTCATGCAAAGATGGTCACAATAAAGGACAGAAATGGTATGGACCCAACAGAAGCAGAAGATATTAAGAAAAGGTGGCAAGAATACACAGAGGAATGGTACAAGAAAGATCTTAATGATCCAGATACACATGATGGTGTGATCACTCACCTAAAGCCAGACATCCTGGAGTCTGAAGTCAAGTAGGCCTTAGGAAGCATCATTATGAACAAACCTAGTGGAGGTGATGGAATTCCAGCTGAACTATTTTAAATCCTAAAAAATGTTGCTGTGAAAGTGCTGCACTCAATATGCCAGCAAATTGGAAAACTCAGCAGTGGCCACAGAACTGGAAAAGGTCAGTTTTCATTCCAATCTCAAAAAAAGGAACTGCCAAAGAATGTTCAAACTACCACACATATGCACTCATCTCACACACTAGCAAGGTAATGCTCAAAATTCTCCAAGCAAGGCTTCAACAGTATGTGAACCAAGAAATTCCAGATGTTCAAGCTGGATTTAGAAAAGGCAGAGGAACTAGAGATCAAATTGCTAACATCTGTTGGATCATAGAAAAAGCAAGAGAATTCCAGAAAAATACCTACTTCTGCTTTATTGACTACACTAAAGCCTTTGTCTGTGTGGATCACAACGAACTGTGGAAAATTCTTAAAGAAATGGGAATACCAGACCACCTTACTTGCCTCCTGAGAAATCTGTATGCAGGTCAAGAAACAACAGTTAGAATCAGACATGGAACAACAGACTGGTTGCAAATTGGGAAATGAGTACGTCAAGGCTGAATACTGTCACCCTGCTTGTTTAACTTATATGTAGAGTAAACCATGCAAAATGTTGGGCCAGATGAAGCACAAGCTGGCAGATTGACATTAATGGTACCCTTAATCTGTGCTTGTAAATTTCTTTAAACATTTTGGACATTTTTCATTTTTAGCAAAAGCTAGTATGCAAACACACACATGAATTCATATTTCTAATGTTAATTTCAATTAAGTATTGAAATTTAAAGTCCCCTATGAATCCAAGTACCTCAAAAATATTACAATGATAAATCCTAATAATACTTCTGAGCAAAGAAACTTCTCTCCTGAAATGAATTCTACAAGCATATGTTTGAGATTCAGTTAACAAAACAAATCATTATGACATTACAAAGTTAGTTGGTCAAAAAAGATAAATCTATAAATCTTTATATTTAAAAAAATGATATGCTTTTTTATGGCTGAGTAATATTCCATTGTATATATGTACCATTATGCAGAATGAAGTAAGTCAGAAAAACAAATATTGTATATTAATGCATATACATGGAATCTAGAAAAATTGAATTGATGAACCTATTTTCAGGGAAGGAATGGGGATGAAGATATAGAGAACAGACTTGTGGACACAGTGGAGGGGGAGGAGAGACTGGGATAAATGGAAAAAGTAGCATCAAAATATATACACTGTCATATGTAAAATAGACACCTTGTAAGAAGTTGCTATATGACAGAGGGAGCCCAGCTTGGTACTCTGTGATAACCTAGAGGGACAGGATGAAGGGAAGAGAGGGAGGCTCTCCAGGGAGGGAATATATGTATAATCATGGCTGATTTGTGTTGTTGAATGGCAAAACCCTGGACTCAGATGGTAAACAATCTGCCTGCAATGCCAGAGACCCAGGTTTGATCCCTGGGTCTGGGAGATGCCCTGGAGAAGGGAATGGCAATCCACTCCAGTATTCTTGCCTGGAGAATCTCATGGACAGAGGACCCGGGTGGGCTACAGTCTACGGGGTCACAAAGAATCGGACAGGACTGAGCAACTAACACACACACATGGCAGAAACCAACACAACATTGTAAAGCAATTTCCTACAATTAAAAAGTAAATTTATAAAATGATGTGACAATTTTGTAGATTTTTTAGCCTTTTTGAGATACTATAAAATACCTAAGTAGTTTGCCAGAATTATTTACTTTTCAGCCAATGATTTAAACTTCATAAACAGTGTTTCAAAGATGGTAGAGAAAATGTCTAAGATTCCATTCTACTCCTTATCCTAAAGCAATCAGCCGAACCCTTATCAAAACTTATTATAGTTAGCCAAACTATAATAAGCAATCAGCCTAACCCTTATCAAAACTTATTAGAGTTAGCCAAAATGGAAATTACATCTGAGGTGAATATTTTAAATCATTAGGGGAAAAAAGTGCAAGATATTATATAATGAAGATGTCCTTGGGCTAATGAAAATAATGTCAAATATCACAAAAACTACTTTTTAAATCTGAGCTTTTGGCAAATGAAGGGGTGAGAAGTCTTGTTATTTTCAGGCAGGAAGGTGGAAAGTAGACAACTGCTCTCCCAATGCCACTAATTTTTCTTAGATCATAAATTGTAAACACCTTCAGTCAGTTCAGTTCAGTTCAGTCGCTCAGTCATGTCCAACTCTTTGTGACCCCATGAACCTCAGCACGCCAGGCCTCCCTGTCCATCACCAACTCCCAGAGTTCACTCAGACTCACGTCCATTGAGTCAGTGATGCCATCCAGACATCTCATCCTCTGCCGTCCCCTTCTCCTCCTGCCCTCAATCCCTCCCAGCATCAGGGTCTTTTCCAAAGAGTCAACTCTTCGCATGAGGTGGCCAAAGTACTAGAGTTTCAGCCTCAGCATCATTCCCTCCAAAGAAATCCTAGGGCTGATCTTCAGAATGGACTGGTTGGATCTCCTTGCAGTCCAAGGGACTCTCAAGAATCTCCTCCAACACCACAGTTCAAAAGCATCAATTCTTCGGCGCTCAGCTTTCTTCACAGTCCAACTCTCACATCCATACATGACCACAGGAAAAACCATAGCCTTGACTAGACGGACCTTTGTTAGCAAAGCAATGTCTCTGGTTTCATTTGGCTCCAAATTACATTTGCTTATAAGTATTCCCTGAAACAAAATCCACTCTCCAAGAACAAAAATTCATGACCAAGAAGGATATTGGGTCTATAATTCAACCTTTCCCTGAAGCTGTACCTCAATGTATGACTGTAATGGTTATGCTCATGGAAGTATTCTGCTATACATGGATTCTATTCTTAACTTATATGTGAAATTTATAATATCTCTTGGTATAAACATTACTCTTTAATAACACTGGTGCTGCTGCTGCTGCTAAGTCGCTTCAGTCGTGTCCGACTCTGTGCAACCCCATAGATGGCAGCCCACCAGGTTTCCCTGTCCCTGGGATTCTCCAAGCAAGAACACAGGAGTGGGCTGCCATTTCCTTACCCTTAAAAGATTCTACCCCTCAGAACAAGCTGAGTTATTCTGAGATAAATGACCCTTGAAAACCTCAGTGATTACAACATAGGCATCTACAGATCCAGTCCATGCAATCTTGATTGGACTTCATCTGGACTCCCAACCTACAGAATTGTTCCTATTGGAAATATCATTGGTTATCTTTGTAGTGTCAAAGAAAGAGAGCATGATAAAATAAATCTCTGTCCAGAGGTGATATCAGCAAGGCAAGTCACCTCACCTTACCTGAGTTCAACAGGATTACATTAACCTTATTCAGGAAGGGCCAACGAAATGTTGGGAACAATCTCCCAGAAATATGTTCTTATTTTTTAAGAGTTGTCAAAATTACATGTTTGAGCCTGAAAAGTTAAGGACAAGACCCTTAAAATATTTGCTACTTTGGGGGACATCTTGGATGCTCCAGTAGTCACACTCTGCTCTCTTTCAAACTTCCATGGTTATGCTCATGGAAGTATTCTTTCTATAATCTAGAAAGATTGAACATCTTTCTAGTATCTAATATTAACTGTTAATGCTCTGTTAACATCTCTAATGAAATAAGTGACATCAGTTTACAGTTAAACATCGGAGGTCCCCTGAAGCCGACACTAGACCAGCTATTCAACTCTTCATCTTCAGAGAAGGAGGGGTGTCCTTTTCAGGGTGGAGACTATAGACTACTCTTTCTGTTACTCTGCATCTTACAGTAAACCTAAAGCAAACAATCTAGATGTACTGGGGATCAACCTACTGTGTAGAGGATTGCAGCCTCTCTTCCTCTCTTGCCCAGAAAACTTGCCTACCTGCTATTAGTGCTTGAAATTTTTTGATAGTTTTAAATTTGAGAATGTACCTGCTTAAACCTATTATCATGTTGGCAAAATTCTAGAATTTTTATATTTTAACTCATTGATATACAAAAATTTCACCATAAAGATACTTGGCTATTAGGATATTTGAAGTTTGTGAATCAGTGAACACATTTTGTAGGGCTTCCCAGATGGCTCAGTAGTAAAGAATCCACATGTAATTCAGGAGATGAGGATTCAATCCCTGGGTCAGGAAGATCCCCTGAAGGAGGAAATGACAACCCACTCCAGTATACTTGCCTGGAAAATCCTATGGACAGAGGAATCTGGTGGGCTGCAGTCCACAGGGTCACAAAGAGTCAGACTCGACTAAGCGACTGAGCACACATGCACATTCTGTAGATGCCCAATGATTGAAACTAAAATAAGGCCTCTCATAAACTAGAGAATACTAGTTAAAGTCAGGTTAGAAACATACAGATGTGACACTGCATAATAACTCTAAGGAACTACCTAATAGAAGCCATCTATTAACTACATAGCATTTATTTTGTTGTTTCAGTTCCATACTTTAAAATGACAAGAGGGTGCCTTCAAAAATATTTGCATTAAATTTTATAAAACTGATATAAGTATATTAACAAGTTAATTTGTTTGATGAATAAAAGAAATAACCAAAGAATTCACAAAAGGAAAATATTAATAGAAAACTTTTTACATGATATTTTACTTCATCTGTAATCAACAAAATATAAACTATTTTTTCCTTCTAATTGGCATAGAATTTTTTAAAAATTTTGAGCAAGTCATTCAAAATAGGTGAATGTGTCTTTTGTATACAACTAAAAAAGTATAATTTCAGTGTGAATATCTTCAATATAACCTACATGGCATTCTTGTCAAAAATTATTAACCTGAATATAGCCATGACAAATATTTTTTAATATAAATTTATTTTAATTGGAGGCTAATTACTTTGCATTATTGTATTTGTTTTGCCATATATCAACATGAATCTGCCACAGGTGTACACGTGTTTCCCATCCTGAACCCCCCTCCCACCTCCCTCCCCATACCATCCCTCTGGGTCATCCCAGTGCACCAGACCCAAGCATCCTGTATTCTGCATCGAACCTGGACTGGCGATTCATTTCACATATGATAATATACATGTTTCAATGCCATTCTCCCAAATCATCCCACCCTTGCCCTCTCCCACAGAGTCCAGAAGACTGTTCTATACATCTGTGTCTCTTTTGCTGTCTCATATATAGGGTTATCATTACCCTATTTCTAAATTCCATATATGTGCATTAGTATACTGTATTGGTGTTTTTCTTTCTGGCTTACTTCACTCTGTATAATAGGCTCCAGTTTCATCCATCTCACTAGAATTGATTCAAATGTATTCTTTCTAATGGCTGAGTAATATTCCATTGTGTATATGTACCACAGCTTTCTTATCCATTCGTATGCTGATGGACATCTAGGTTGCTTCCATGTCCTGGCTATTATAAAAAATTATTAACCTGAATATAGCCATGAGAAATATTTTTTTAAGTCCATTTTATGGAAAAGTCTATAAGACAATTGGCTTGAACTGTTCAAAAATACAAAGGTCAATGTTGTTTAGTTGTTAAGTCTTGTCCGA
This sequence comes from Bos mutus, assembly GCF_027580195.1. NCBI lineage: Eukaryota > Metazoa > Chordata > Mammalia > Artiodactyla > Bovidae > Bos > Bos mutus. Next base: position 30,507,505 of record NC_091622.1, on the reverse strand, counting down.
CTCTTTTGCAATCCCATGGACTGTAGCCCGCCAGGCTCCTCTGTCCATGGGATTTCCCAGGCAAGAATACCTGAGTGGGTTGTCATTTCCTTCTCCAAGGGGTGTTCCCCACCCAGGGATTGAATCCACATTTCCTGCATTGTAGGCAGTTTCTTTACCACTGAGCAACCTGGGAAGCCCCCACAAAGGTCATTATAAAGGAAAAAAAAAATAGTGGGAGTAGGAATATTCTAGATTGAAGGAGACTATTTAAATAGGAGACTAAACAGTCTTCCTTAATCTAATGATAACTATATGCAGTGTGTTATCCTTGACTGGCCCCTGGATTGAAAGGGAGGAAAGAAGGAAGGGGAGGGAGGAAGTTAAGTAAAGAGGAGGCAGGAAAGGACGAAGGAAAGCTATAGAGCTATATAAAACGCATTTGGGAAACAACTGAGGACACCTGGACGTGGACTACATTTTAGAAGCTATTATTATACTGTTAAATTCTTGAGAAAATAGTATTGAGATTTTGTAGGAGAGCATCCTTGCTTTTGGGAAACACACAATAAGACACTGAAGAAGAAGATATGATGTCTGAGACTTTCAAAGGGTTCAGCAACAAAAACAACAAAGAAAATTCAATACTAGGCATTAATCACAATATCATCTATAATAATGATTATAGTCTAAATAGTCACAGTTTAAATGTCTATATAATGAGGTTACATATTTTAAAATATGTTTTTAACTAGTTTTTCCTCATGGACTATATATTATTTAAGGAGTGCTTTTCCAAAAGGCTGCATTTTTTCAAATGACATAATTTTTAATGTGACTTCTTTGAAATATAAGAAGTACCAAAGAATCACCAAATTTAATGCAAAGACTAGTAAGGATTTTTTTTTTAACTAGTGAGATGGTTGGATGGCATCACCAACAATGGACATGAGTTTGAGCAAGCTCCAGGAGTTAGGGATGGGGGGAAGTTAGGGATGGACGGGGAAGCCTGACGTGCTGCAGTCCATGGGGTCGCAAAGAGTCAGACACGACTGAGCAACTGAACTGAACTGAGTAAGTTTCTGAAGTAGCATTCCAGTTTCTCATTGATCAATTCCTTCATATTGAAGGATTCCATGCAAACAAACACACTGGCAAAAATGTGATAAACAAACACATTATAGTTTCAAACTTTGTTCCCTGTTGTCAAAACAAGGACCTGGTAGGAAAGAAAATGGACACAGTGGCCAGTCAGGTATGTACTAGTTTAAGAAGGCTGAAAAAGTAGATTTTAAAAACACTTTCAGATATTCTGGAATAGGTTAGACAATAAGCATTATCAGGTAACACCTTATTAGCAAAATGCAAGAAATATTCAAGAAGAGTAATCATGAGGAAGGAAAAACAAAGTGCTGAAGCATAAAATGTCATAAAGACAAATTTTTCCTACTACTCTTTTTCTAGGATCAGTCCTGGCACCCACATAAAACTCTCTCTCTAGATTCCTTTCCATTGTACCCTGAACAATAATCTTATGTCATCTCTGGCATATAAACAGAGGTTACTGATTTGTTCTATCTCCCTCTTGCCAAACAACAGGAAGAGTAGAGAGACTAGAATTACAATGTCTTAAGTCTACCGTCTACCAATGGGATCACTTGGAAAGGCAGTTTTCCTGTGCAACCTGTCTTCTCTGACTGAAACCTACTCAGTAAGCCTGTTCACTCCTGACCTCTTGCCCCCTTGACACTGATCTGTCCTAAAGGGGATGCCAATATATCGTCTGTCAAATTTATATTAGAAAGCCAGAGCCTAAGGTCCCTATTTCTATATTGCACACAATGCTCTATGTCAAACTTTGATAAACATGAAATCACATTTTCAAAGGTTAAAAAACAAGTGTCAGTCAGTCAAAAATATTTGATCACTGTGAGTGTCTCACTGGTTGACCTTGAACTCTTTCGTGACTCTGAGGTCAATGGTATGTCATTAGAAGAGGAATTTCTTACAGATTTATGATAAGCTCACTTCTTTGACTATGATCTTGACATTAGAAACCATTTTAAGTTGTCCATCTTCAAACACCTACCTAGTGAATGAAAGCATAAAGCTATAAAGGGATTGATCATGCTTTCAATTGTGCGATGAACTATTTTCATGCTATGAAATAGATGTTAATAGGAGTTAATATACGCATATCTATGAGACAAAGAATCCTAAGATTTCAACAAAATCTAAGACTCAATAAAAAGGGACAAGGTAGAAGAAAAATAAAACAAAGAAATGTTCAGTATTTACCACACATTCCATTTCCACCTCTATTTTAATTATATATGATAGAAGAAAATTAGCAGGTAGATTATGCAAGTATCTTCAAAGGTCTGAAAGACTTATGAAATTCACTTTCATTATATTATGGCTAGAGAAAAAAATTTAAATATTGCTCTTAGATTGCTAATATGCCACACAAATATATTAATTAATGCTATCAAAAGATTTCAGAGTCAGTTTTTAATATGAAATACTATAGGATTAAATATAACCCAAGACACGGTTACTCCATTTAAATAATAGAAAGTGTCATGTACATTTCTTAAGTACTCGCAAAATGTGGTTCTTTCCTAGAAATAGTTTTGTGGGTTAGTCTTTATTTTTTTGGCTGGTTTTGACTACCTGAAAAATACAAAGAGAAGAAAGAAGTTAATTTGCATCTCTCTTCAGTTTCTCCAAATATAAAATTATGAGCAATCAGAGTTTATGAGCAATCTGAATTGCACAGATCTGTTGCAGACATAATCACAGATGATTATGATAAACATACTTTTATCTTTTTCATTCTTTGAATATTAAAAGTTAGCTTATTACTATCCTTCAGAAATGCTTAATGGAAATAAAATATATCTCATAACTTCTTAACTACGATTTTAAAGAAAGTGATAACCACTTGAGTGTTCTGCAGAAATACAAGGGCATAAATACAGGCTGTTGTCCCTGAATATGAGTTAAGCTGTGGGTTTCAAATGTTTTCAACCATATGATATTCTGTACTGTGTCTTTCATATCAGATGAAATATGAAAATAATGATGGGTAGCTTTATAAATATTTAGCAAACACAGTTCTTTTGAGTTTCCAACTCTGATCATCAAGTTCATAATATTTTTGTCTATATGCATTTCCTTACTGCCATTTGCTAAGACTTAAGTAAAGATGGTCACTAAGGGGAAGACAGCCCATAAACCCTATACTTAGTAACTTTAGACTCACATCTACTTGCAGGAGATATACATGACAGATCTATTGTTCTGTATTAGCAGGACACTGTCCCAGTATATGAACACATGCAAACTACTCAGGAAGGCCTTTGAATATTTAAGGCAAGACACTAGTGGCTCATCCCAGTGGGAACCGAAGAAAAGGGGAACCTGATTAAATTTAATGTCATTGTCACTTTTTTTTCATTGCGAAGAATTATATAGGTAGCCATAGCTACCACACTGTTCAGACAGCATGACCACAATATTCCCCTCAGAGGTTGGCGTCAAGGACTGAATTATTCACTCGAAGAATGTGATTCATTGCTGGATGTGGTTCTTACAAGATTAAAAGAGTCATCAGTATATAAAATTCACATACATATTCTAGGGGTGAAAGTAAAACCACTGCAACCTTTTGATCACTGATGAGGTTTTAGAAGAACAATCTGTTAAAAATTATATACTTTTAGTATAGTTTGGACTGTGAATCCAGGTCTGTCTCTATCTCTTTAATTTAAAAATCACTTTGAAGTTAAAAAGTTTTCATATAAACTGTTGAAGGAGTTTAGAACAAGCCCTCTTCTTATTCCTATTCCTTTTTAAAGGGAAGCTACTGAATCAAGATTTAATTATGCTAGTCTATGGTATGTACATCTCTGAGTAAAACCTGCTAATTCACAAAAAATTTTCAGCATCAGCAAATAAGCATTATAATAACCTAACAATGTTTATCACACACACTGTCCTATTTATAATTTTCCTTGTCCCAGGTAAATATTTTCAAATGTCTAGAGTAATTTCTATATACATATTTCACCTAAAGTCAAATAAATATATTTTTAAAAATAAGATAATTGAAAATTTAAATTTCAGATAGTTTTCACTTACTCATCTAATCAAATAATACCTCTCACAGAAGAAAATATGCTATTATTTAGCCATGTATGTTAAATTTCTGATGTTTTTTAACTAATATCAGGCCCTGCTCTTTAAAAGGCTATATAAAAATAAATGAAAGCTGCTGCGTAAGGTAGTCCACCAAGGAAGTAATTGGTGACTTTTGATAAACTCAGGGGACTAGTAACAAGCTTTCCGTTGCAGAATGTCAGTTCATCAGTTCAAACTCAGTCCATACAGCCCTGACTAAAAGCCATGCCACCTGAGTGTCACTCACTGGAGTTTATAATATGAACTGGAGGCAGACTCCAGTCTGATTAATGGTGGACACAAGTCTACAACCCAGCACCCACCATCATAACTGGCTCCCTCGTTTGAAGTCTCAGGAGACTGAATGGGCAATGGAATTTGAACTACCAACTCATTCTGGTCTCACCAGGGAAGGATGAAGGCTCCCTGATGGGGCTACTTGGCCAAGCTGGTAATGATGCTATTGTGTCCTAGGCCTGTCCTATAGATAAATAGAGAGCTTTCCTCTGTACAAGGACACACTTAAGGACCTTTAAAACACCAAGTCATTCATTCTGCCTACACGGGGTTAAAGAGATGGCCTTTTACGATTACTTTCAAAATAAAAATGTAAATAAGCTTCTTTGTCTCAGTCTACTTGGTAACAATATTTTGAGAGAATATTAATTGTATTGCAAAGAACAACTTGTACTCGTAAAACCTAATTATATTATCTTCCAGTAATGAAATTATATCTAGAGTTTTCTTAAATACAATATTATTCCACAGCATGAAAACATACTAACATCAAATTCAGAGATCATAATTTTTTTCTATTTAAAAAAAAATTCTATGTAGATTCTATATATTGATTATTTAAATTAGATGCCCACAGAGATACCACTTTATTGAGAACTGGGTTGATTACCATGGAATTTGTGAGAAGACAACTGTAAGCAGAGGAAGCTTTGGAGATGCAACTTTCCCCCTGAAATACCAAGGGATATTTTCCTCGGTGTAATGTTAAACAATGTGCTTTGAACAATAAACTGACAATGCCTTTCCTGAGGCTTGTGGTGTGGTCACGGTGTTGATCTCGTCTTTTCTTCTTAATGTGCTCCCATACCAGAGACACTACAATGGTCATTCACAAAAACTACAGTACGGAGAAGTTTAAGATGCCTCTTCTGTAATGTTTCTTTCTTCTATCTGCAGCTGGGGGGTTACAGCTGGTGTCTTTTTTTTTTTTTTTTTGTTACCTGAATGGATTTCCGTTTCTTAACTGTACCAGCTTGCCATTTATTCTGATGATAGGTTCAATCAGAATATTTTAGTGCCCTTTGGTTTCTGAGTTACCTCTCATTCTTTAAACGGTTTTAAAACAAGTTTTGCTGATGTTGAACATTTTATTATTTAATCCCATCAGTTCTATTCTTTTATAATTATCTGAAACTCTCTCATAAAATGATTAATAGCTGCAAATAAAAATGAGGGAAAAATTTTAACTGAAATCTGGATGTAGGGGATTTTTCTTTTTAAAAGGCTATCAACAGAAAAGAGGTTATTATAAATGAAACTTCAGTTTCTGTTGAATTACAGCTTCTTGATATTACATCTGTAAATGTAAGAAAAATGAGGCACAAAACAATTAAAAGTAGGTTCACTGTTTCTTAATCTAATATTTTCTCTAGGACTAATGACTGAAAAGACTCAATTCAAGGTTACTACCAGCACTGCCCAAAACCAGATATTAAAACACCACAAACTTAAGTGCTTTTAATAACACTGTGATCTGCATGCTTGCAACAACAGCAAATACTGATGATGCCCTTACTATATACGAGGCACCATACATACGACTTTATATTATCATATTAAATTAATTCTCACCTTATCAAATCTATGAGGTAAGAACAAGTATGCCCATTACATAAACAAGGAAATTGGTGATTAAAGAAGCTAAGTAAATTGCCTAAGGTTCGCAATGATCTAAACCTATTTGAACTCACACAGCTTGAGTTTAAAAGTCTTTCTTAAATGCTGCATTATACAGTCTCACCACATTCATGTCACAATTGGATATTCATCAGCTGTGGATTTTTTTATACACTACTATTCAAATATTGTCCTTTGGGAGATGTATCCCCTGGAATTCCTTAATATTGGTTTTGATTTGTTTTTGTTGACAAACAGTACTTAGCAGATATGTGACCCTGAGTATGTCATTTTGTCTCTATGAGTCTCAACTCTCTCACCTCAAAAATGAGGTAAGTGAACTACTGTGTGTACTAAGTCACTTCAGTCATGTCCAGCTCTTCATTAACTCCTTGGACTATACAGCCTGCCAAGCTCCTCTGTCTATGGGATTCTCCAGGCAAAAATTCTAGAGTGGGTTGCCATGCCCTCCAACATGGGGATCTTCCCAATCCAGGGACTGAACCCATTTCTTATGGCTCCTGCATTGGCAGGCAGGTTTTTTACCAGTAGCACCGCCTGGGAAGACCAAATGAATTAGGTCTCTAAAAGTCAGTATCATTAGCTTCTGCTGCATAATAAACTATGCCAAAACTTAATGCTTAAACAAAAACTAACCATGTTTTAGCACATGATTTTGTGAGTGAGAAATCTGGGTTGGGTTCAGATGGTGGTTCTTCTGCTGAACTGGGCTGGGTTCAGTCATGTGTCCAGGGTAAGCAACAATCTCAGTTTTCCTGGGAATGAGGAGGTTCCTAGACCACGGGATTTTCAGTGCCAAAATTCAGAAAGTTCCAGGCAAACCAGGTTGCATCCTATATGTATCTGTGGTCAGCTGGCATTCAAGGTTTGACTCAAATGTGTGAAGACCGGCTGGTTATCAACAGATGCCACGAGGTAAGTGAGCCACAGATCTGATCATCCTGCCAGGTTCATTCACATCATGGTGGGTATAAGATTCTCATGAGTAACAGGAGAAAGTCCCAATGAGAAAAGTCCCTATTTGTATTACATTTGCTACTTTCCCATGGTTCAAGGCAAGTCATATGGCTCAGACTCAAGGTTCAGAGTACTGTTCCAAGTTTACTGGTTATTAGCAGAATGCAATTCCTTGCAAGTGTGGAATTAAAGTCCCGCTTTCTTGCTGGCTGTCATCTGGCATCAGTCTGAGCTCCTAGAAGCATTCCACAATTGCCTGACATACTCCTCTCCACAGTGTGGCCCTGTGCTTCTTCAAGGCCAGAAGGAAAATCTTTCCACCTCTTTTAGGAGCTCACCTGATTAGGTCAGACTCACCTCAAGTAATCTTTTGATCAACTCAAACTCAATTGACTAGGAACCTTAATTATATCTGCAAATCTTAATTATATCTGCAAAATGAACACAGTCACAGGAGTGTCATCCTATCAGAGTCCCAAATTCTGCTCACATACAAGGGGAAGGGATTACTCAGAATATGTATATCCAGGGGTAAATATACATATTCACCCCTGAGAGATCTAGATCTTATGAGATCTCTTAAGATCTACATCTCTGCCTACCAAATACAAGAAAGACTAGCTTGGAGAAGTATAAACCTCTATATTAATATTGAACATGTCTTGTGCCTCGAACCCCCAAAGAATTATCTTTATCAGGTTGTACCATTTCTGTTCTTTTGTTGTGTCATTTGCTTTAAATGAAAAATTACCTAAGACACAGAGTTTTTGTGTTGTGTAGGAATAATTAAATTATTTTCCAAACTAAACTCTATAGTCCCTATAAGGAGCTCCATGTGAGAAATTTATTTTAAAGCTTGCTAGGAGATATTTTGATTTCCTTGAAGAAGTAAAAAAAGATTTCTCTCTTACTGTAGAAATATATAATTACTCTAGAAATATATAAATGATTTTATCTGTCTTTTCTTTTGACTGCCATGAACTTATAGCCAGATTTAAATGAGCCTTTGTTCTTTGTATACAGTGGATGGAGAGTCGTCTCCATTCTTAAATTTGAATTCATATTTTTCTAGTTGGGTTGTAATTAAATATTATAATGTTATAACATTAATTATTTTGGAGTTTTTTTGAGCAGCTGATATTCACAATGGAGTTTTATTAATTTGTTCAAATATTCAGGATTACAAGAACAACATATGTTCTTAGAGTCAAAATATGGTCTAAAAATATATCCAAAAATGTGGCATAAAAAATGCACTTGCATTACTTAAAATTTTAGTTAAGATTCACAATATCGTGCTTAATTCAAAGTCTAGGCAACACAGTGAAGGGAGAGAGTATGAGCTTTGGAGTCAGCCAAGCCTAGGTTTGAAACAGGCTCTGCTACTTGTTATCTGAACAACCTCATGTAAATTAGATTTTTTTACACGTACTGGGTCCTTGGCTTTCTCATCTATAAAGAAAATGGATATTCTACTTCAGAATTATTTTGAGGGCTAAAATGAGGTAAATATGTAACGTATCTATCCTATTGACCGGCATTCATTCTGTGTGACAAGCACTGCCCTGGGCCCAGGGACCCAGCAATAAAGAAAACAGAAAGACATCTACCTTCTCTTGGAGCACATGCTCTAGCAGAAGAACATAATCACACAAATTACTACATAATTATAATCTGATAAATGATAAAAGAATATAACATGAGTATTTAATGTATTCATAATAAACCATTATACATATATATATGCAGTTACAAACACCCATATATAAATATAACTATATACACATTTCTATCAAACAGTCAATCTGACAAATCTGGAACCAGAACTTGGGCCTTTTCTCACTGAAAATCTTTTAAACGTGTGCTTCATTTTATTTATTCATTATTTTCAGCTGAGCTGGGCCTTCATTGCTGCCCGTGAGCTTTCTCGCTAGTTTCAGCAAGGAGCTGTTCTCTAGCTGCAGTACACAGGTTTCTCATTGCAGTGGCTTCTCCTGTTGCAGAGCACAGGCTTTAGGCACGTGGACTCGGAGTTGCAGCTCATGGGCTTAGTTGCGTGTGGAATCTTCCCGGACTAGGGATCAAACCCGTGTTCCCTACGTTGTCAGGTAGATTCTTAAGAAATAATTTCAGTTTCTGTGTGACATATATGTCTTGTTTAAATTGTTCATATGTATGTATTACTTTTATAATGTGTAATAAATTCTTAAAATAAAATTTACTTTCATTATTAATCCTTACAACTATATAAATATAGAAAGATAGTATCTGTAATATGCACAAAAGATAATGCTGTCAAATGAAAATTTTTTTCAATTTAATTTTCATCACTAATGAACAATAATATAAGAAATAAGGCAACTTAAAGGGGTTGCCAGTACCTTAATGCAAGTACTTCAAGGATCCTCTTATCAGGGCCCTGCTCTTTATACTTAGTGGCTCCTGTTGTTATGGCCAGGACAAAGAAATCTTCTTTTGGAAGTTAGGTCTAAACAAGTCTGTTCAATGCTAATACCTCCAGGATGGATCAGAACGTAGGCAAAGAATCAGAAAAACTTGAGCGTTAGACCTGGGATGGAGAGGGACAGAAAGAACTTCACAGAACTAAGGATGATTCAGTAAGGAAAGTATTTCACAAGGTATCTAGGTTCACCTACATATTTCTTAGAGAATTTGGTGAGAATGCTGCCTCATGACAATGTATTGTTTGAGATAAACAAGTTCTAGTTCCAGGAGACAACCTAAACAAACCTGCCTGATACAGGTACAATTTCCTTGAAAATGGAAGGGCCAAAGGTAAAGTTTGTCATTAAGGCAGAGTTGTTTACTCTTAGAATTCCGTGGAAATAAATTACAGTATCTTTACCAGAGCAACATATTCACATGAGGGAGAATTTTGTTTTGAGGACTTAGCCTCTAGGTTTCCTTCATTTATAAGTGGGTCTTTGAGTTTTCAGGGCATATTCTTAAAGGTAATCATAAAGCAGCTAGAATTAATGGCAATCTGTTCCTAGAGCAGCTTTTATGAGGTGTCAAACATTATCTTGCTTTGTTTATTTAAGCCCCCTTTACAAAGTCACTTTCTTGTTGATCTGTTTCTCCTAGTTTCCTTTAGAAAGTCACCATCAATAGTGTACATTTCCCAGTGAATGAAATCTTTAATAAAGGATGTTATTTTAAGGCACATGAAAATAAACTACAAATGTGCAACAATAGTAATTTATTTTGCTAGCCTCTTATTGTAGTGATCTATTTGACTGGGGTTTTTTCTTCCCTACAGAATTCATTATTTTCTGGCCAATAAACTTAGTCAATCTTATGTCAGTAATCAAAAAAGAGAAAGAATCTTTTGAATAGGTTATCTGGAAAGTGAATTATATAAAAATTAATTCTCAAAACATATTGTGAAAACAAAAAATTGTAGACCAACTAATAAATTTACTAGTTACTCCAACAACTAAAATTAGCTTAAGTGTGATTTAAAAAATTCACTGCAGATTCCTTGATGATCAGATATAGTGATCATATCCTCAAAATATTTTGAGAATTAAGAAAATACAATGCTATAAAATTACAATTGTCCTAGGGAAGAATGCTTAGGTGACTAGTAATCTGGAGGAACACAGATCATCCCATGGTTAAGTACATCATATATTTCATATCACCAAATGATAACCTCTGATTACACTCCCATAAAGATGCCATAATTGACAATTCACAGGTACATCAAATATTGTGACTCACGCTGTGTAGAAGTATGCTCTATACTCAGTAGCCCTGTGAGGTTTGTCTCATAGAATAGGAGCTTGTAAAATAATGCCTTACACTTGTTTACTTACTAGAGTCTATTCATTTCATAATTGAATCCAGACTATGAAAAATGTCAAAGGAAAGTGAAAGATTTTTATTTTTCTCAGTTTTAATAATCTCTGAAAACAAATGAAAATGCCAATCCCCCTAAAGATAATTCAGTTACATTCATTATGGTTTTCTGAAAAGTTCAATTATAACTCTTTATTATATTTTTGGAAAATTAGCTTTTTTTCCGTTCATACTTGAGAGGGAAAATAGAATAAACATATATGAAAAAAGAGAGCAGAATAAATATACACAAAAAAGAAGACATAATTTTAAAAATTAAATAATGAAAGGGCGAAATGTAACCACATTCAGCTGCCAGACCAAAAAAAAAAAAAAAGCTCCAGAATGACTTGAAAGTCAGTAAATATGAGCTTTCTGTAACTTACAGAAGTATATCAACAGAACGTTACAAGCCACCACTACTATGAAAAATTTGGATGACTTAGGCATATTAGTGGGGGAGGGATATCAGAGAGCAAATGTAAGGGAAAACATAACTGAGTTAGAGTACTGTTACAAGATACAACAGCACCTGTACAACACTTCCCAGAAGCCAGAGGACTGCTTTACTCTGCAAAGGAAGTGTGGCATCTAGTGGACATTTCATTTCTGCAATACCTCTCTGTATTTTACAGAGAAATAGATGCGATAGAGGGTAGATCTTTGTGGTTTAACTGTCTTGTTGTTTCTGCTGTTAGTTTTAAATAAGCCATTTTTCATCTTTCATGAAGTGTGATTTTTTGTGTGTGTGCTAACTTGGCAATAAAATCAAGCTGCCCATATGAAAAAACAAATTGTTTAGAATCTATAGTTCTATAAAGTGATTCTTATCTGAGTGTGTATACATTTTACTTTGAAAAAATATTGCAATATGAGATTATTGAATTATATTTACATGAAATAAAATAATTTTATTTTTCTTGGATATTCAGTTCAGTTCAGTTCAGTCTCTCAGTCGTGTCGCTTCCCAAATGTGAAATGCTTTAAGAAAGCTGGAACAAATATATTAGTATATGAACATACTGCTTCATATCATGAACATCTTTTACAAGTCAGAGATTTCAAGCATAACAGAAATATTGCATTGAAATTCATAGAATTCCAAAGTACATGTTGAGTTTATTTTGGAAACCAATATTTTCAAAATAAGGTATTTTAAGTGATAAGTTAGAAACAAATTTCAAGCTCTGTTGATTTTAGTTATTCCCTGATAAAAGGTAGACATGGTTCCAGTAAAAATTTACTTCTAAATATTCCTCATGACCCAAAATACATTAACATACTACATTATTTCAAAATTCACTTTTGCCTTCTTATTAAATCAAATGTTTTAAAAAACTTACTTGCTAAAAGTTAAACAACTTCAAAATAGTTTAGTGTTGTTCTATAAATTGACTAAACTCTCAGGTTATCAAAAATCTTAAACACTATTTTACTCTACACTAAAATATTTTTTGTCTACTGTTGATACCATAGATTTGCTTATATGGAGTTGGCCTTTTAGTAACAGGAAACTTTGAAGAATAATTTGTGAATATCAGGTAGGGAGTCTGCAATGGCTTAGGATTTTCACCACTTGGGGGAACAGAGCATATACTTCTGTTCATGGTTTGGTTCCCCCCTAGTGGACATCAAGTAATACTGTAAATTCAAATTCTCACATAATATTCCAATGGTCAAAGTAATAGAAACCAGTGTAGGTGCAGCAGAAAGAACTAAAGTTTGAATCTTACAGTTCATATTTAACTCGGCATCTAACCATTCATTGTTCAAAATGTGGAAGAATGACCTTTAAAGAATCTGTAAATCCATGAAGAACATTATATACTTGCAAAGTTAATATTTTGATGATTTGAAAAATATTGAAACATTTGGAAACTTTACTTATTTTCATGGTGAAAGTGAAAGTGTTAGTCGCTCAAACCTGTCCAATCTTTGTGACCCCAAAGACTGTAGCCCACCAGGCTCCTGTGCCCACGGAATTCTCCAGGCAAGAATACTGGAGTGGGTTGCCATTCCCTTCTCCAGGGGATCTTTCCGATCCAGGGATCGAACCTAAGTCTCCCACATTGCAGGCAGATTCTTTACCTTCTGAGCCACCAGGGAAGCCCAAATAATAATCCATACTTTATTCCATAAGAATTTTGTAAATTTAGGAAAACCCCTTCTTCCATTTCTTATATCACTCTGCAATGACTTTAAAGTGTGCAACTTTATAACTTCTTAAAGGGAAAGCCCTTCTTTTCCACATATTGTACTCCTTAGCATATAATACTCCTTCCACACCATTCTAGAATACATGAAGGAAAGAGAAAATGAGTTGGAAAGAATCAATGAATTTTTAGTGTAATATTTGTGTTTAACAGAAATTTAATAAAACTGAAAAAAAAAATAGAGACATAAGGAGAGGAGAAAGACGGAAACGGGAGGAGAAAAGTGAGTGGAGTTGCTCTGCAACCTCAGTGAAAAAGGATTGCCCTGGTATTGGCATTTCAGCACTGTACTGTACAAATAGCCATGGCAAAATACAGTAACTTAACAAAACTGCATTCCACATAACTGCAAACAATATCAGTAGCAATTATAACAGCTTCCACAGATATTAAATATGGAAGTTTTTCACAATGTCTAAAGCACTACACAAATATAAGTACTGCTGTCTTTGGTAGCAGATATAACACCTAAGACTTATAGAATCTTACTTACAAACTGGTAAACATAGTATTAACTGGTATATACACATCACTTCATTTGAGCCTTGCAACAACCCAAAAAGTAGATTTTATTTTATCCTTATTTTGCATAGGAGGAAAACAAGGCACAGAGAGGTTAATTCCCCAAAGCTACACAATTAGAAGACAGAAAAGGAAGGAGTCAGACAGCAATCCTAGATCCTAAGTCTGTGTTTAACCTTTGAATCTCTGGAATATTACATTGGTAATGCTAACAACAGTAACATCAATAAGAATCTGGTAAGCAAATATATCAAATACACACATTAGAACTAAATTAGACCTCAATTTGGGGTAAATTCTACTTCAAAATTACAAGCAGAGATACCATACATTATAGGTATTGATACTGTCCTTCAGATTTATTTTCACATTTGAGAAAACAAGCAGCAAAAATGCCCTCTTGCAGCATCAGATTGTTGCTGAAGATTAATCTTTTAAATAAAAACAGAAAAATGACAAGCCGTTGTACCAACTTGTAACATGAAAAAATGTATTTAATCCAAGATATTCATAGAATTATTCTTTAAAAAACATTTTAAAGCAATGAACTACTTATAACCTTTCAAAGCCACTGGATTAAAAGGAGATTTACCTTTTTCTTTAAAAACTGCTTACATAAAGGTTTTGAAGTTCCCCACTTCCATGATAAAAGGTGCAGGTTTATACAAAAGTATTATTCTTCGGGGGATATTTAGAAGTGGGTTAGTTTTATAAAATGTTAAATAAGTATTTCATGAAGCTATAAAAGGTCAAAATATCAAATCTGCCAAATAGTACCACTGATACATTTTAATACCAATCCTTGTAATATTTACCATCATTTCCCCACAACAAAAATAATATCTTATTTCATGATTAATTAAGCTCTCTAATAATGTTAGTTTCAGTGATATGATCTGATAAGAATTACAGAGCTCTAATTATATGAACCTCTTACCACAAAGGAAAGATAAAAATTGATCTTTTATAAATTTCCCCTTTTGCAATTGATATTTTTCTGATCGCTTTACAAGCGGGGTTTTTATTTTTAATAGACCCCCCCAAACATAAATATCAATATATTAGAGCCAAACCCAAAAAGTCCCAACAGAGTAGGTTACTCAAAGAGTAAATGACCTATGGGTAATAAAAGAAGTAAACAGAAGCCACAAAAATTAGGTAACCAGAACTGCTTTAGGTGTTTATTTTATTTGAAAGTGAAAGTTGCTCAGTCATGTCCAACTCTTTGTGACACCAAGGGCTATATAGTCCATGGAATTCTCTAGGCCAGAATCCTGGAGTGGGTAGCCTTTCCCATCTCCAAGGGATCTTCCCAACCCAGGGATCAAACCCAGGTCTCCCACATTGCAGGCAAATTTTTTACCAGCTGAACCACAAGGGAAGCCCAAGAATATTGGAGTGGGTAGCCTATCCCTTCTCCAGTGGCTGTTCCCAACCTAGGAATCGAACCAGGGTCTCCTGCATTGCAGGCAGATTCATTACCAACTGAGCTATCAGGGAAGCCATTATTTTATTTGGGTGATTCTCAAACCTTGGCTACCAGCCCAGCAGCATAATCATCACCTGTATACCTGTTGCTAAGTCACTTCAGTCGTGTCCGACTCTGTGCGACCCCATAGACGGCAGCCCACCAGGCTCCCCTGTCCCTGGGATTCTCCAGGCAACAACACTGGAGTAGGTTGCCATTTCCTTCTCTAATGCATGAAAGTGAAAAGTGAAAGGGAAGTCGCTCAGTCGTGTACAACTCTTCGCGACCCCACGGACTGCAGCCTACCAGGCTCCTCCGTCTGTGGGATTTTCCAGGCAAGAGTACTGGAGTGGGGTGCCATCACCTTCTCCATGTATACCTGTTAGAAATGCAAATTCTCAGGCCCACATCAGAACTACTCAGTCTGAAACACTGAAGGTGGGGGCCAGCAGTCAGTGTTTTTGTAAGCCTTCCAACCATCCAATTTAATCCTCACAATGACCCTATAAAATTAATAATTTCTATATTTTACAAACAAAGATTAAACAACTCTCCAGGCCAGAATAGTGGAGTGGGTAGCCTTTCCCTTCTCCAGGGGATCTTCTCAACCCAGGGATCAAACCCAGGTCTCCCCCATTGCAGGCAGATTCTTTACCAGGTGAGCCACCAGGGAAGCCAAAGAATACTGGAGTGGGTAGCCTATCCCTTCTCCAGCAGATTTTCCCAACCCAGGAATTGAGCTGGGGTCTCCTGCATGGCAGGCAGATTCTTTACCAGCTGAGCTATTAGGGAAGCCCAAACAACATCCTAATGGTACCAAAAAAGAAAAGACAGAAAGATTCAATTGCATCTTGTCTAAAATGGAAACATTTTAGACTCAAAGACATAAACAAGTTTAAAGCAAAAAGATGAATATATATATATATATATATATATATATATATATAATAACATGCAATTAATAACCATAAAAGAGCTGCAGAGGGTACACTAATATCAGACAGAATAGACTTTAAGGCAAAAAGTATTTCCAGAGACAAAGAATATCATTTTAAGATAAAAGGGTCAACTCATTAAGATGATATAACAATTATAAACATCTACACATTCAACAATTTATAACTGATATAACAGTTATAAACATCAACACATTTTTCCAGTAGTCATGTATGGATGTGAGAGTTGGACTATAAAGAAAGCTGAGTGCCAAAGAATTGATGCTTTTGAACTGTGGTGTTGGAGAAGACTCTTGAGGGTCCCTTGGACTGCAAGGAGATCCAACCAGTCCATCCTAAAGGAAATCAGTTCTGACTGTTCATTGGAAGGACTGATGTTGAAGCTGAAACTCCAATACTTTGACCACCTGATGTGAAGAGCTGACTCATTGGAAAAGACTCTGATGCTGCGAAAGATTGAAGGTGAGAGGAGAAGGGGACAATAGAGGATGAGATGGTTGGATGTCATCACCCACTCAATGGGGATGGGTTTGAGTAAACTCCGGGAGTTGGTGATGGACAGGGAGGCCTGGCGTGCTGCAGTCCATGGGGTCACAAAGAGTCAGACATGACTGAGTGACTGAACTGAACTGAACTGACACATTCAACAACTGACCCTTGAAATATATGAGACAAAAATAACAGAATTGAAGGGAGAAATACATAATTCAAGAAGAATAATGGTGATTTCAATACTCCACTCATAATAAAAGGTAGAGGAATTAGACAGAAATCACATGAATACATAAGTTCTGGAGAGTACTATAAACCAACTTGACTGAACTGACATCTGTAACACACTCCAGACAACAACAGCAGAATAATTCTTTAGTGCATATGGATCATCATCCAGGATACACCATAAGTTAGACCATAAAGCAAGTCTCAACAAATTTAAAAAGATTAACATCATGCAAAGTATGTTCTCTGACTATAAGGGGATTACATTAGATATCAAAACAGAAGAAAATATAAGAAAGCTACAAATATTTAGAAAATTTAAACTGTACCTCTAAATAACCCATGCATCAAAGAAGAAAAGAAACAAGAAAATATTTGTGAAATGTTGCTAAATAAGTATTTAGAGAGAAATGTTTAATTGTAAATATGTGTATTAGAAAGGAAACAGAAAAACTAAATAGATCTGGTAAGTAAAGAAATGTACCTAGTACTTAAAATCTTCATTAAAATAAAAATCCCATATCCAGATGGCTTCAGTGATAAGTTCTTCCAAACATATAAAGAATAATACCAACCCTTCACAAATTCTTCCAGAAAACAGAAAAGGAAGTAACATGTTGCTAAGTTGCTAAGTCGATTCAGTCGTGTCCGACTCTGTGTGACCCCATAGACGGCAGCCCACCAGGCTCCCCTGTTCCTGGGATTCTCCAGGCAAGAACACTGGAGTGGGTTGCCATTTCCTTCTCCAACGCATGAAAGTGAAAAGTGAAACTGAAGTCGCTCAGTCGTGTCCGACTCTTAGTGACCTCATGGACTACAACTTACCAGGCTCCTCCGTCCATGGGATTTTCCAGGCAAGAGTACTGGAGTGGGTTGCCATTGCCTTCTCCGAGGAAGTAATATAGCTCATGCTAAAAAGTGAGTATTATCTTTATATTAGAAAAAAGAAAAGCTGATCGAGAAAGGGAGAAAATACAAATTACCAAAATCAGAAATGAAAGAGGAGACATCACTAATCATTTTATAGAAATTTAAATTATCATAAGGGAAGACTGTGAACAACTCTGTGTCAACAAATTGGACAATGAAGATGAAATGGACAAATTAAAAAAACAAAAATGTTGTTACTGAAACTGACTTAAGAAAAAGAGAAAAACTTAATATAACCACAACAAATGAACCTGAAGTAGTAATCTGCAATCTTCCTATAAAAATGAAGCTCAAGCCTAAATGGCTTTACTGATCAATTCTATGAAACATTTAAAGAAGAAAGAACACTAATCTTTCCCAAACTCTTCCCAAAGACAGAGGAGAAGGACATACTTTCCAACTCATTCTATGAAACCAAGATTATCCTGATACCAAAGCCAGACAAAGATATCACTACAAACTAATATTCCTCATGAATATACTCGAAAGCCCTCAACAAAATGTTAGCAAATCAAACCCAGGAAGATATCAGAGGGACAATGTACTATGACCAGTGCAGTTCAGATGCTCAGTTGTGTCCGACTCTTTGCGACCCCATGAATCGCAGCACACCAGGCCTCCCTATCCATCACCAACTCCTGGAGTTCACTCAAACTCACGTCCTTCGAGTCAGTGACGCCATCCAGCCATCTCATCCTCTGTCGTCCCCTCCTCCTCCTGCCCCCAATCCCTCCCAGCAGCAGAGTCTTTTCCAATGAGTCAAGTCTTCATATGAGGTGGCCAAAGTTCTGGAGTTTCAGCTTTAGCGTCATTCCTTCCAAAGAACACCCAGGACCAATCTCCTTTAGAATGGACTGGTTGGATCTCCTTGCAGTCCAAGGGACTCTCAAGAGTCTTCTCCAACACCACAGTTCAAAAGCATCAATTCTTCAGTGCTCAGCTTTCTTCACAGTCCAACTCTCACATCCATACATGACCACTGGAAAAACCATAGCCTTGACTAGATGGACCTTTGTTGGCAAAGTAATGTCTCTGCTTTTCTTTCTTTTTTTTTTTTTACATTGAAAGTTTATTTGAGAAAGTCAGGTCCTCATAAATGTGCATAAATCAGTGAATCAATGAATAAGTGAACAAGTAAATGATTATATTTTCAAAATTATAAAAGGATGAAGGTAAAATTCTCTTTAAATTCAATTTTCTCTTTTTTCTTTTTTAAATTTTATTTTATTTTTAAACTTTACATAATTGTCTTAGTTTTGCCAAATATCAAAATGAATCCGCCACAGGTATACATGTGTGCCCCATCCTGAACCCTCCTCCCTCCTCCCTCCCCATACCATCCCTCTGGGTCGTCCCAGTGCACTAGCCCCAAGCATCCAGTATCGTGCATCGAACCTGGACTGGCATCTCATTTCATACATGATATTTTACATGTTTCAACGCCATTCTCCCAAATCTTCCCACCCTCTCCCTCTCCCATAGAGTCCATAAGACTGTTCTATACATCAGTGTCTCTTTTGCTGTCTCGTACACAGGGTTATTGTTACCATCTTTCTAAATCCCATATATATGCGTTATTATACTGTATTGGTGTTTTTCCTTCTGGCTTACTTCACTCTGTATAATAGGCTCCAGTTTCATCCACCTCATTTTGGTCATAACTTTCCTTCCAAGGAGTAAGCGTCTTTTAATTTCATGGCTGCAATCACCATCTGCAGTGATTTTGGAGCCCCCCAAAATAAAGTCTGACACTGTTTCCACTGTTTCCCCATCTATTTCCCATGAAGTGATGGAACCAGATGCCATAATCTATGACCCAGCAGGATTTAAACACAGAATGCAAAGTTGGTTTAATATTCAAGTAGAAATTAATATCTTATTAAAAGAATAAAGAACAAAATACACATGATTCTCTTAAAAGATGTAAGGTACCTGAAAAAATTCACTCTTAATGGAAACAAAAAAACAAAGAAATTCTCCACAAGCTAGGAATAGAAGGGAACTTTCTTAATCTGATAACAGGAATTAATGAAAAACTTATAGCTAGCAGTATACTCAATAGCTAAAAGATTGAACGTTTTCCCCCTAAGTACAAGGCAAGGATATCTGCTCTCATCACTTCTTTTCAACATCGTATTTGAGATTCTAACCAGAGTAATCAGGTACTATAGACTGTTTGTGTTGCCCCAAAATCCATATGTTAAAACCTAATCCCAAATATGATAGCAATTGGAGATGGGTTTTTCTGGGGAAGTGGTTTTTTGGGGGGATTACTGTCCTAATAAAAGAGATCCCAGAAAGTTGCCCTTCGACCCTGTGAAGTCCCAGAGAGAAGAGGGCTATCTGTGAACCAGGAAGCTCGTCCTCACCAGACAGTGCCTTAATCTTGGCTTCAACCTCTAGAACTATGAGAAATAAATTGCTGTGTAAGTCACCCAGTTTGTGGTATTTTTATTATAGCAAACAGATTAAAACATCAGGCAAGGAAAAGAAATAAAGGAAAGAGAGAGAGGAAAAAAAAGGGGGGGGGAGGGAGGGAGGAAGGAAGAAAAGAAGAGTATTTATGTAAGAAATGCAGGAATAAATTATTAACAGGCAACATGATCTAATATGTAGAAAATTCCAAAGAATCCACACCAAAACTACAAGAACTCAATGATAAGAAAAGAAATAAATCACTTTAAAAATAGGCAAAAGACTTGAACAGTCATTTCAACAAAGAAAATATATGAATGACCAATAAACATAAAAAGAGTCAACCAGTTACTGGGAAATGTGAATTAAAAATCACTTCATTCCCACAAGGATGGCTATTAAAAAGACAAAATAACAAGTGCTGGAGAGGATATAGAGAAACAAGAACCTTCAAACTAAGCCACTTCAAAAAACATTTTGGCACTTTCTTTAAAAATTAAACATAAATGTACCCTACGACTAGTATTTCTAGTTTCAAATATCTACCCCTGAGAAATGGAAACATACATCAACACAAAGACAATCATGAATGTTTATAGAACCATTATGCATAACTGCCAAAGGTGGAAAACTTTTAGATGATCACCTGGTGAATGGATAAACAAACTGGTGTGTGTGTATATACTGAGATTCCATTTTGCAGCAAAAAGAAACAAAACTACTGAAACAGATGAAACTCAAATACTTTGCTAAGTGAAAGGTGGCCACAAAAGATCACATACCATAGGATTTTATTTATATTAAATGGCCTGAAAAGGCATACCTACAGAAATTTTAAAAATCAATTACTGCTTGCCTAGGGCTGTGGAATGGGAATTGACTGCAGAGGGACAGAAAGGAATTTTTGGAGGTAAAGGGAATATCATAAAACTGGGTTGTGGGTAATAGCTTCAAAACTCTAAATTTACTCAAAAAATCATTTAATCATACACTTAAAGTAGATTTCTATGGCATGCAAATTACACTAAAATCAAGCCATTAAAAAAAATTATCCTATTTCCATAATAAGTGAAGGGACTGGGATTTAAACCCAGGACTAACTTTCCATCAAATATTTTATGTTTCTTTTTGTGATGAATAAATCCCATTTTTAAAAAAATAGACATTTCAGATTTGGAGCTAGCTGAAAAGTGAAATATTTTAGCAAGATATCTTCTAACAAGAATTGGCATGTAAGGTTTGTTTGTTTGTTTGTTTCCCACATTTCCTTGCCAAAATACTTGCCTTTAAAATTGTGGCCAATTATTTTTTGCAGGTTATTATCCTTAATTTGCTAATAGTTTTACTAACAAAAAGGCATAGAAAAAATTGGGGGTGTTCAAAACATAATACACTTTAAAAGTGATTTGTTTTCCTTTATTCAATAAAGTAACAGATAATATCAGCAGCCTACACATCCTGATTTCTATTCTCTGCGTTCTTATTTCTCAGAGGCAGAACATCACAGGTTGGGAGTGAGTCACTATCATCTATGCACCTTAACACCTGCATATTAACAGGAGCACCCCAATACTAATTCCACTAAGATTTTTATCTAGCTCATTTTTCTGCACCTCTAATGATCCTGGCTTAATAACTAAATATGGCAATATATCAGAAAAACACATTTCTTTTACAAAAAAAAAAAAACAAGAAAAATTATTCTATTTTTCACAAGACAGAGTAAAGCAAATTTCCAATCCAATGTTCACGACATTCATTCCAGATGGCCTTCCCCTCCTTGAAAGTCTCTAAAAGCCCTTTAATGAAAACTCTCTCCCAAGCTCATTGTGGTTAGAACACAATAAGCAAAATGGAGAAAGGCATCCAGATGAAAGTGAAAACGTAGATCAGGCCTTATCAACCTCCTTGAGGATGTTAGTTTTTATCCTAAGGACAATGAGAAGCCTCCAACTGGTTTCAAACAGATAAATAAAATCTAATTTACCTCTCAGAAAGATCTACTTATTTCCCAGATGGCTCAGTGGAAAAGAAACTGACTGCAATTCATGAGACATTGGACACAGGGGTTTGATCCCTGGGTCAGGAAGTTTGCCTGGAGAAGGAAATGACAACCCACTCCAGTATTCTTGCCTGAAAAATCCCATGGACAGAGGAGTCTGGCGGGCTAGAGTCTATGGGGCTGCAAAGAGTCAGACACGACTAAGCAACTAAACAAATATTGTATGAAGACTAGATTATTGCTTTTGCTGTTCAGTTGCTAAGTCTTGTACGATTCTTTTCGACCCCATGGACTGCAGCACACCAGTTAACTTTCACCATCTCCCGAGTTTGCCCAAGTTCATGTCCACTGAGTCCATGATGCTATCTAACCATCTCATCTGTGCCCTCTTCTCTTGCCTTCTATCTTTCCTGACATCAGGGTCTTTTCCAATAAGCTGACTCTTCACAGCAGGTGGCCGAAGTATTGGAGCTTCAGCTTCAGCATCAGTCCTTCCAATGAATATTCAAGGTTGATTTTCTTTAGGATTGCCTGGTTTGATATCCTTACTGTCCAAGGGACTCTCAAGAGTCTTCTCCAACACCACAGTTCAAAAGCATCAATTCTCTGGTGCTCAATCTTCTTTATGGTTCAACCCTCACATCTGTACATGACTACTGGAAAGATCATAGCTTTGACTATATGGCCTAGATTGGATTAGGCTAATTAAATAAAGAATACTTAAACCCTCAAGGCTTCTCAGGTGGCTCAGTGGTAAAGAATCTGCCTGCCAATGCAGGAGACTCAGGTTTGATCCCTGGGTTGGGAAGATCCCCTGGAAAAGGAAATGGCAAACCACTCCAGTATTCTTGCCTTCATAATTCCATGGAGAGAGGAGCCTGGTAGGCTACAGTTCATGCAGTTGCAGAGTCAGATGTGACTGAGCAATTGAGCACTCACTCAACCCTCAGATTATTAAAATAGGCACTTGACTGGGAGTGATGAATGAAGAAAGAATTATTCCTTGTAAACTCTGCTGCTGAGTCCCTTCAGTCGTGTCTGACTCTGTGCGACCCCATAGACGGCAGCCCACCAGGATGCCCCGTCCCTGGGATTCTCCAGGCAAGAACACTGGAGTGGGTTGCCAATTCCTCCTCCAATGCATGGAAGTGAAAAGTGAAAGTGAAGTTGCTCAGTCGTGTCCGACCCTCAGCGACCCCATGGACTGCAGCCTTCCAGGCTCCTCCATCCATGGGATTTTCCTGGCAAGAGTACTGGAGTGGGGTGAACTCTGGGGTCCTCTAATCTCTCCTCCTTAGTATAAAGAGGAAGGTAATCTTTGTACTCTTTCTCTCAGATAGGTATGATCTGTTCTATTTTTTAACAATGTTCTATTTTTTAAAATCACAGATCATGATTTGACTGCTACTGAACCCCTCCCTGGTTATATTCTTAAGAGCACTGGACAGCACTGATAAGTAAGCAGGCTGCACACCACAACAGTATCACCAGAACACTGTCCTCCAGCAGGGGCTCATCTGACATCTAATACCAAAACCAGGGGTTGGCTCTTCATTGATGTATCTCATCCTCAAGGGAAAGTTTATTTCTCATTCATTAAAGTATCTCTGTTTCCAAGAACAGCAACATCAAAGAGCCATTCAAAAACTGGCATGTTTGGACTTCTTCCCTGGAAGTCCAGTGGTTAAGACTCCTCACTTTCACTTCAAGAGTTGAGAGTTTTAATCCCTAGTATAGGAACTAAGATCCCACATACTGAAACTTATATAATATTGTAAATCAACTATAACTCAAAATTGGTGGGGGTGGGGGGGAGAAACCAGCATGTTATTATCGTTTAGTCGCTAAGTTGTGTCCTTGTGTCTGACTCTTCTGCGACCCTGTGGACTGTAGCCAGCCAGGCTCCTCTGTCCATGGGATTCTCCAGGCAAGAATACTGGAGTGGACTGCCAATTATTTCTGCTTTCCATTTTCTTCCTGACCCAGGGATCAGATCTGTGTCTCCTGCATTGGCAAGCAGATTCTTTACCACTGAGCCACCAGGGAAGCCCCACATGTTATGAGGACCTATAATTAATAATCAATGAAAAAATAGCATGGAAGTCAAGAAAAATAAATCATGTTTAATCTTTCACTTGCATCCTGAAGTCTTACAGGTCCTTCTATTTTTTTATCTCACTTCAAGAGATCAGACTAAAGGAAGACTAATTAGCATTATGCTTATACATTGTTATCATAAAGCAGAATTAGAGATAATTGAAGATTTTAAATATATTTTACATGAGAGAATGTCAGGCTTGGAATTGCTTCAGAATAGTTTAACAGGAGGAGACAAAGATGAAGTTGATAATTGCTGAAACTGGATATTGTTTTTCCTGGGACTCATTATACTATTTTCTATTGTGCATTTATTTGAAGTTTTTCATAAGAAAAAGCTTTAAAAAATCCATGTGGATTGAGAAAGTGGACATTCTCTCACACAAAATTAATAAGAGCATAAATTTTCACAACCTTTTAAAAATTAATGTATAAATAACTTTCAAAAATAAAAATTTTATGCAAAGCAAAGGAAGCCACTAACAAAATGAAAAAGGTACCTCCCAAATGGTTTAAAACATTTACAAAAAAATATAGAAAAAAATATAAAGAACTCAAAAACCAATAGCAAAATCAATCCAGTTTAAAAATGGGCAAGATATCTGGATAGACATTTTCCCAAAGATAAACAGATGACAAACAGACACATGAGAAGATGCTCAACGTCACTAATCATTGGGGAAATGCAAATCAAAACCATGATGAGGTATCACCTCACACCTGTTAGAATGGTTATTATCAAAAAAGATAAGAAATAACAAGTGTTGGAGAGGATGTGGAGAAATGGGAACCTTCATGTACTGTTGTTGGAAATGTAAATTTGTGTAGCCACTATGGAAAACAGAATGGTGGTTCCTCAAAAACTTTAAAATAGAACTACCATATAATCCACTTGTTCTTTGGAAGGAAAGTTATGACCAACCTAGATAGCATATTAATAGATAGACAGCATATTAAAAAGCAGAGACATTACTTTGCCAAAAAAGGTCCATCTAGTCAAGGCTATGGTTTTTCCAGTAGTCATGTATGGATGTGAGGGTTGGATTATAAAGAAAGCCAAGCGCCAAAGAACTGATGGTTCTGAGCTGTGGTGTTGAAGATTCTTGAGAGTCCCTTGGACTGCAAGGAGATCCAACCAGTCCATCCTAAAGTAAGTCAGTCCTGAATATTCACTGGAAGGACTAATGCTGAAGCTGAAACTCCAATACTTTGGCCACCTGATGGGAAGAACTGACTCATTGGAAAAGACCCTGATGCTGGGAAAGATTGAAGGTGGGAGGAGAAGGGGATGACGGAGGATGAGACTCAATGGACAAGAGTTTGGGTAAACTCCGGGAGTTGGTGATGGACAGGGAGGCCTGGCGTGCTGCAGTCCTTGGGGTAGCAAAGAGTCAGACACGTCTGAGCAACTGAACTGAACCATATAATCCAGAAATTCCACTTTGGGGTATTTATCTAAACAAAATAAAAACACTAATTTGAAAAGATGCCCCTGTGTTTGCTGCAGTATTATTTATGATAATCAAAATATGGAAACAATCTAAGTGTCTATTGATGGATTAATGGAATACTACTCAGCCACAGTAAAGGGAAATCTTGCCATCTGTAACAACATGGATGGATTGTGAAGGCATTATGCTAAGTTAAGTCAGACAGAGAAAGACAAATACCATATAATTTCATTTATATGTGGAATCTAAAAAATAAAACAAAAGTCATAGATAAAGACAACAGACCAGTGGTTGCCAGAAAGGAGGGGGTGTGGGGGAGTGGGTAAAATATGTAAAGTGAGTCAGTAGATACACACTTTGAGTTATAAGTTCTGGGAATGTAATATACAGCACGGTGACTGTGGTCAATAATATTGTAGGACATATTTGAAAACTAAAAGTTAAGTTTGTATGGTGACAGATAGTCACTAGATTTATTATAATGTCTGCAGTGTATACAAATATCAAATCATTATGTTGTACACCTAAAACCAATATAATGTTATATGTCATTATACTTCAATAAAATATTTTTAATAGATCAACAGCTAATAAGATGAAATACTGTAGCTGTCTTTTTCATGAGATAAACTCGTATGTACTAACCTAAAAATGGTCAGTGTTAGAGCATTAAATAATTTTTTAAACTGAAAACCAATATTATTGGTATCATGCATGTGCCTATTATATCTCATGTATATAACTTTGGGGAAAAAAGTTGAAATGAATATAAATGTAGAGGTGCACCTGATGTGAAGAACTGACTCACTGGAAAAGACCCTGATGCTGGGAAAGATTGAAGGCAGGAGGAGAAGGGCACAACAGAGAATGAGATAGTTGGACGGCATCACTGACTCTAGGACATGAGTTGGAGCAAAGCCGGGTGTGTTGTAGGCCATGGGGTCACAAAGAATTGGACAGGACTAAGCAACTGAACTGAAAAGAACTGTAGAGGTTAATGCAGCCAAGGTCTGCTTTCATTCTTTACTGTAAATACTTGGTATTTTCTTAAGTAGTGGGATTATAGGTGATTTTTATTTGTTCTACTTAAGATCACGCTTCATGGCAAAGTTGAGCAATATATCCCAGTAGTCTGGCCCCAGAGGTCTCACTTTAAACTGCTCACTAAACTGTCTTTATGTGGAGCAGTATATAAAATACAAACTAATAAGCTCAGAAATATTTTATTTAGTTCTTCCCTATCATACCCACAGTGACTCTACATTCTTGATTCCAAATATCTCCTACCATCCTTGAATCAAGAGTGGCTTTTGTTTCACATAGTCTTGACCCATAACATTTCAGGCCCTAGTTATTTCCTCAGAGGTCTGCTTTACAGAAAAGAAAGAACAAAGAACTACTTACGGTGTTTTAAAATAAATCATTGTTAATTGTGGTGCCCTCAAAATTACAACAACTTAGTTTGGGTGTGTAATTAAGCCAATTATCTTGAAAATGCTACTGAAGTGTTCAGTAGCAGCCACTCCTCTGGCCTCCTTTGCCCGGCTTCCCTGCCATTGTTTGATGCTTCTGTTGGGGGCCAGGAGGGGGGAGGTGGGAAGAGGGCGAAAGAATAAGCATAATAGTCTCTTTGTTACAGAGTCACAGGTTAAAAAAAAAAAAAAACAACCCTCATGCTCAAAGGTGACAGGATCCCTTCATCATTAATCCCAGGATGACCCCACCCCACCCTCCAGAAGTGCTTAGACTAAAAGGTTCTCGTGTATATGCCTGTTATAAACAAGTCCTTTTGCCCAGCTCTTGTCTCTCTCATTCTACCTCCTCTGGAATTTCTTCTTCCTAAGGCACTTTATTTAAGTGAAGACACTCAGTTACATAAAGGAGACAAAGAACATTTTTTTGCCTGCCCAACTAAAAGAGTCCTCCTGAAATGAGTTGAGATAGGATTAGTGAAAAAGAGAATATCTTCTGCCAAAGAAAGCAAAAAATTGTTGTTAATAGAGTCCAGAATTAATTAGATGGGCAGCTACATTGCTAATTTTTTCCCTATTTCCAGAATCTTTGAAAAGACTATGATTCACCCAGCATGTTTCCCTGGCCAAGATTTTTTTTTAATGGAAAATTTTGCTTTACCTAGATAAAGTACATGAAAGGAATTTAAAGTATATGTAAGATTAAAGAGGTCCCAATTTTTTTTCCCAAAGCATATTTTTAAATTATCCTGACCATTTCCATTTCTTTTTAACAACCCATTAGTCCAGAAAGTAGTGCACCAAGTGTGTTTACCAACTTGAATTTGAAAATATTTTTGCTCTTGGAGCTCTGAATAAAACTCCACAACATATATAATGAATTACTTAAGATTTGTTAGTGAGTTAGAATAGGAAAACAGGGTCCAAGATGGTGGTCAGAGGAAGCAGTGACTAGAAGAACCACACAGAGGGCAAACAAAGAAAAGAGAAAACCTGTAAAATAGGGAAACCACAAGTTGGAGTGAAGACTTCCTATGGGAAAATGCACCCAACATGCACCCTTCCTGATTAGTCTCAGTGTAAGCCCTATTTTGCATGAAGCAGAACCAATCAGGCTCGAGGGACGGCTTAGGGGAGGGAACAAAGGACATAAAAAGGGAAACATGGATGACGGAGACCACTTCTGCAGGGGTTGGTCCAAGAGTGTATTGTTTGCTGCTTATTTAGTAAATCTTGCCTGCTTGAGCTGTCCTGGTAGGTCATTTCAATTCTTTGCTATGACAAGAACCGAGGGAGAAGAAACGACCCAACAGATCGATACTGGCCTTACTTGTGATCTGAAGAATTAACTCAGCAGTAATATACAAATCCCACGTACACCTATATGCAGATGAAATGTAACTATCTTTAATTAAAAAATCCCTAAAAAAGTATGCCCCAAGTTAGCACATACAGTGATACTCTGATGCCCAATAATGCTTACTGGATTATTTCAGCCACTAAAACTTTTGGGGGGCTTTTGTCTCATAGTGAAATAAATAAACTTTTTCTGATCTTCATATTAAATAATGAAACTGCCTGCCATGGCAGCTGTTCTCCATAACAGTAGTAGTAGTACAATATTCAAGCTAAAATAAATGACTATATGCTAATTTATAATAAGTTCCCATTAACAGATACTCTGAAAGGTAGAGATTTGTTATCCTAGCTAAGAAATTTGAGATTCAAGAAATGAATCACTTTAGTCCATTTGGGCTGCTACAATAAAATACCACGGACTGGGTAGCTTATAAACAACAGAAACTTATTTCTCACAGTCTGGAGGCTGCAAGAATGAGATCAGGGTGCCAGAATGGGCAGGTGAGGGTTCTCTTCTGGATTCAAGGTTCTTGTTGTATCCTTATGGGGTAGAAGCAGCTAGCGAACTCCATGGGATCTCTTTTATAAAAGCACTAATCCCATTCATGAGGGCTCCACTCCATGACCTAATCATTTCCAACAGACACACCTACTAACAACCATCATATTTGGTGGTAAGGATTTCAACCTTTGAATTTGGGAGGAGGGACACAAACATATGTCATCTGCATATCTGACACATTTTATGATGTGTCATCTGCATATCTGAGGTTATTGACATTTCTCCCGACAATCTTGATTCCAGTTTGTGTTTCATCCAGCCCAGCATTTTGCATGATGTACTCTGCATATAAGTTAAATAGGCAGGGTGATAATATACAGTTTGATGTACTCCTTTCCCTATTTGGAAACAGTCTGTTGTTTCATGTCCAGTTCTAACTGTTGCTTCTTGACCTGCATACAAATTTCTCAGGAGGCAGGTCAGGTGGTATGGTATTCCCATCTCTTGAAGAATTTTCCACAGTTTGTTGTGATCCACACAGTCAAAGGCTTTGGCATGGCCAATAAACCAGAAGTAGATGCTTTTCTGGAACTCTCTTGCTTTGTCATACCACCTTAAAATTTACAAAGCACTCGCACAAGAATTATTCCATTTGATCTTGAGAACAATATAAGTATCAACATAATTCTCTATTGCCCCACATTATTCAGTGGATTTTAATCACTTAAATGCTGTCTTCTTCAAATGGAATGAATTAGAGAGGTGGAAACCTCTTAAAAATAAGGTCTTCCGTAGTCTGAAAAATATACATCTGTTCTTCCAATAACAAGTTGTCTACCATGACTCTTCACATTCAGTATTCAGACCTCTAGCCTCTTTCTATAGTTTTTAGGAATCTGGCATTAGGAACATCTTTTTTTTTTTTTTAAGAGTGCTCATTAGGCAAACGACAATTCTGTTATAAGGAATATTTTTATGGAAAATAAAAACCAACAATTAACAAAAATGCTAAACCTGTACCTTGCAAGAAGGAAGAGTCTCAAAATGTTGAGAAAAGATGCTGCTAGAAATCTAACACCAAATCATGCAATACTACTCATTTCCTGGTGCAACTCCAGAAAGCACTGAACAAATTCTTCCAGATCTTTCCTTCTGGATGGTCCAGCAGGACAGTCTATGGAGGTGGTACTGAGAAATTAAAAAGCATCTGAAGTAGTGAGTGATCTCTGTCAGTAAATGACTACAGAAAGTAGTTAATAAGACATTAAAAAATAATATACATGGTATGTTTGGTGTCAAATCAGGTGGTAAAGAGTTTGCTGTAATAGGGATGCAGAATCTCAGCAACACAGACATGCCAATTAAAATGTGAGATGGAGACTACTAATACAATGCACCAGTCGGCAAAAAAATGGCATGGATGTGCAAGTCACATTACAGTAAAAAAATGATCTTAACCCAGAGTTTGAGAGGAAATCATCCTCATTGTTCAAGTCTCCTGGAAATCTGTAACTATGTAAAGTCCCCAAATCCTAACCCAGGCATTGACAATGGTGGGCATGCAATATCACATCCCTGATAATCCAGCAAATTAAACATGTGATTTAATATGAAATGTTTAAGTGTTGTTAAATTTATGAATTTATTTTACATATGTAAATAAATTTGACTGATATTAGACTTGTGATTTTGGTTTGAAAATTATAAAATACTTTAGCTTATTTCTAAATATTATTTCAAATAAGAAGAAAATGAAATAACAAACCACTAAGTTTAAACTTTTCAGGTTTTTAAGGAGCATTTAAATGTTCACAAAGATTTGTTTGGTTTGAAAAGCCTTCCTTGATTAGTTGTTTGAAGTACTTGGGGAAATAAAAGTGTGAAATTCATGATTATACTTGAAATTTATGACTTCAGTAAATTGGATGTTCTTTTAAATATAACCATGTGTGACTATTAAAAAACTCAGACATTAAAAAACTCAACTAACTAGAGAGTAGGAATATGTCAGTGGTAGGGGTAAGACAAAAATAGAGAAAATAACTAAGCATTAGTCGTAGAAGTGTGTCTACCAATTTGTTCTGGATTCTTTACCAATGAGCCACCTGGGAAACCCAACAAGTTAAAATAGAATAGACTAACAAGGTACAAAAGACAAATAGATATTAACTTTTCTAATTAATTTTAAATACCTCTAAAGTATGTTTATATGACCATTATATCTACTACTGCGGGCAGGAATCCCACAGAAGAAATGGAGTAGCCATCATGGTCAACAAAAGAGTCCGAAATGCAGTACTTGGATGCAATCTCAAAAATGACAGAATGATCTCTGTTCATTTCCAAGGCAAACCATTCAATATCACAGTAATCCAAGTCTATGCCCCAACCAGTAACACTAAAGAAGCTGAAGTTGAAGGGTCCTATGAAGACCCACAAGACCTTTTAGAACTAACACCTGAAAAAGATGTCCTTTCATTATAGAGGACTGGAATGCAAAAGTAGGAAGTCAAGAAACACCTGGAGTAACAGGCAAATTTGGCCTTGGAATATGGAATGAAGCAGGGCAAAGACTAATAGAGTTTTGCCAAGAGAACGCACTGGTCATAGCAAACACCCTCTTCCAACAACACAAGAGAAGACGCTACACATGGACATCACCAGACGTTCAACACCGAAATCAGATTGATTATATTATTTGCAGCCAAAGATGGAGAAGCTCTATACAGTCAACAAAAACAAGACCAGGAGCTGACTGTGGCTCAGACCATGAACTCCTTATTGCCAAATTCAGACTTAAGTTGAAGAAAGTAGGGGAAACCACTAGACCATTCAGGTATGACCTAAATCAAATCCTTTATGATCATACAGTGGAAGTGAGAAATCGATTTAAGGGCCTAGATCTGATAGATAGAGCGCCTGATGAACTATGGACTGAGGTTCATGACATTGTACAGGAGACAGGGATCAAGACCATCGCCATGGAAAAGAAATGTAAAAGAGCAAAATGGTTGTCTGGGGAGGCCTTACAAATAGCTGTGAAAAGAAGAGAAGCGAAAAGCAAAGGAGAAAAGGAAAGATATAAGCATCTAAATGCAGAGTTCCAAAGAATAGCAAGAAGAGATAAGAAAGCCTTCTTCAGCAATCAATGTAAACAAATAGAGGAAAACAACAGAATGGGAAAGATTAGAGATCTCTTCAAGAAAATTAGAGATACCAAGGGAACATTTCATGCAAAGATGGGCTCGATAAGGGACAGAAATGGTATGACCTAACGGAAGCAGAAGATATTAAGAGGTGGCAAGAATACACCGAAGAACCATATAAAAAAGATCTCCACGACCCAGATAATCACGATGGTGTGATCACTCACCTAGAGCCAGACATCCTGGAATGTGAAGTCAAGTGGGCCTTAGAAAGCTTCACTAGGAACAAAGCTAGTGGACGTGATGGAATTCCAGTTGAGCTATTTCAAATCCTGAAAGATGATGCTGTGAAAGTGCTTCACTCAATATGCCAGCAAATTTGGAAAACTCAGCAGTGGCCACAGGACTGGAAAAGGTCAGTTTTCATTCCAATCCCAAAGAAAGGCAATGCCCAAGAATGCTCAAACTACCGCACAATTGCACTCATCTCACATGCTAGCAAGGTAATGCTCAAAATTCTCCAAGCCAGGCTTCAGCAATATGTGAACTGTGAACTTCCAGATGTTCAAACTGGTTTTAGAAAAGGCAGAGGAACCAGAGATCAAATTGCCAACATCTGCTGGATCATGGAAAAAGGAAGAGAGTTCCAGAAAAACATCTATTTCTGCTTTATTGACTATGCCAAAGCCTTTGACTGTGTGGATCACAATAAACTGTGGAAAATTCTGAAAGAGATGGGAATATCAGACCACCTGACCTGCCTCTTGAGAAACCTACATGCAGGTCAGGAAGCAACAGTTAGAACTGGACATGGAACAACAGACTGGTTCCAAGAAGAAAAGGAGTACGTCAAGGCTGTATATTGTCACCCTGCTTATTTAACTTATATGCAGAGTACCTCATGAGAAACGCCGGGCTGGAAGAAGCACAAGCTGGAATCAAGATTGCCGGGAGAAATATCAATCACCTCAGATATGCAGATGACACCACCCTTATGGCAGAAAGTGAAGAGGAACTAAAAAGCCTCTTGATGAAAGTGAAAGTGGAGAGTGAAAAAGTGGCTAAAAGTGCAACATTCAGAAAATGAAGATCATGGCATCTGGTCCCATCACTTCATGGGAAATAGATGGGGAAACAGTGGAAACAGTGTCAGACTTTATTTTTCTTGTCTCCAGAATCACTGCAGATGGTGGTTGCAGCCATGAAATTAAAAGACGCTTACTCCTTGGAAGGAAAGTTATGACCAACCTACATAGCATATTCAAAAGCAGAGACATTACTTTGCCAACAAAGGTCCATCTAGTCAAGGCTATGGTTTTTCCTGTGGTCATGTATGGATGTGACAATTGGACTGTGAAGAAGGCTGAGTGCTGAAGAGTCGATGCTTTTGAACTGTGGTGTTGAAGAAGACTCTTGAGAGTCCCTTGAACTGCAAGGAGATCCAACCAGTCCATTCTGAAGGAGATCAGCCCTGGGATTTCTTTGGAAGGAATGATGCTAAAGCTGAAACTCCAGTACTTTGGGCACCTCGTGCGAAGAGTTGACTCATTGGAAAAGACTCTGATGCTAGGAGGGATTGGGGGCAGGAGGGGAAGGGGATGACAGAGGATGAGATGGCTGTATGGCATCACTGACTTGATGGACGTGAGTCTCATTGAACTCCGGGAGTTGGTGATGGACAGGAA
Organism: Bos mutus; assembly: GCF_027580195.1. Lineage (NCBI taxonomy): Eukaryota > Metazoa > Chordata > Mammalia > Artiodactyla > Bovidae > Bos > Bos mutus. The sequence continues at coordinate 30,473,653 of NC_091622.1, read as the reverse complement.
GGCTTGGCGTGCTGTGATTCATGGGGTCTCAAAGAGTCGGACACGACTGAGTGACTGAACTGAGTTAAAAGTATGTTTTGGGGCTTCCCCAGCAGCTGAGTGGTAAAGAATCTGCCTGTAACACAGGAGATGCAGATTTGATCCCTGGGTTGGGAAGATCCCTAGGAGAAAGAAATGGCAACCCACTCCAGTATTTTTGCCTGGGAAATTCCATGAACAGAGGAACCTGGAGGGGCTACAGTGAATGGAATCTCAAAAGAGTCAGGCACTGAGAGTCTAAACAGCAAAGTATGTTTCAATTATGTACTTTATCAAATTTAACTCTATCCTAATACATCTACTGAATTAAAACTTAAATGTGAAAAAAACCTACAATGTTCCATTACAGTAAATGACTTTTAACTGGATTTAAAATAAATATATACACGTTTCAATCTCACAGACTAGTGCAAACTAGTTACTATTATTGAACACAGGGATAAATATAACAGACTATGCTGTTTGGGGAAGTGGTTTTTAAACGGTCACAATTATTTTAGTTTAAGAACTGCTTCATAAAGTTCAGTTCAGTTCAGTCGCTCAGTCGTGTCTGACTCTTTGCAACCCCATAAATCGCAGCACGCCATGCCTCCCTGTCCCAGAGGCATCAAAACTCCTGGAGTTTACCCAAACTCATGTCCGTCGAGTCGGTGATGCCATCCAGCCATCTCATCCTCTGTCATCCCCTTCTCCTCCTGCCCCCAATCCCTCCCAGCATCAGAGTCTTTCCCAATGAGTCAACTCTTCGCATGAGGTGCCCAAAGTACTGGAGTTTCAGCTTCAGCTTCAGTCCTTCCAATGAACATCCAGGACTGATCTCCTTTAGGATGGACTGGTTGGATCTCCTTGTAGTCCAAGGAACTCTCAAGAGTTCTCCAACACCACAGCTCAAAAGCATCAATTCTTCGGGGCTCACCTTTCTTCACAGTCCAACTCTCACATCCATACATGACCACAGGAAAAACCATAGCCTTGACTAGATGGACCTTTGTTGGCAAAGTAATGTCTCTGCTTTTGAATATGCTATGTAGGTTGGTCATAACTTTCCTTCCAAGGAGTAAGCGTCTTTTAATTTCATGGCTGCAACCACCATCTGCAGTGATTTTGGAGCCCCCCAAAATAAAGTCTGACACTGTTTCCACTGTTTCCCCATCTATTTCCCATGAAGTAATGGGACCAGATGCCATGATCTTCATTTTCTGAATGTTGCGCTTTAAGCCAACTTTTTCACTCTCCACTTTCACTTTCATCAAGAGGCTTTTTAGTTCCTCTTCACTTTCTGCCATAAGGGTGGTGTCATCTGCATATCTGAGGTGATTGATATTTCTCCCGGCAATCTTGATTCCAGCTTGTGCTTCTTCCAGCCTGGCATTTCTCATGAGGTACTCTGCATATAAGTTAAATAAGCAGGGTGACAATATACAGCCTTGACATACTCCTTTTCTTCTTGGAACCAGTCTGTTGTTCCATGTCCAGTTCTAACTGTTGCTTCCTGACCTGCATATAGGTTTCTCAAGAGGTAGGTCAGGTGGTCTGGTATTCCCATCTCTTTCAGAATTTTCCACAGTTTATTGTGATCCACACAGTCAAAGGCTTTGGCATAGTCAATAAAGCAGAAATAGATGTTTTTCTGGAACTCTCTTCCTTTTTCCACGATCCAGCGGATGTTGGCAATTTGATCTCTGGTTCCTCTGCCTTTTCTAAAACCAGTTTGAACATCTGGAAGTTCACAGTTCACATATTGCTGAAGCCTGGCTTGGAGAATTTTGAGCATTACTTTACTAGCATGTGAGATGAGTGCAATTGTGCGGTAGTTTGAGCATTCTTGGGCATTGCCTTTCTTTGGGATTGGAATGAAACCTGACCTTTTCCAGTCCTGTGGCCACTGATGAGTTTTCCAAATTTGCTGGCATATTGAGTGAAGCACTTTCACAGCATCATCTTTCAGGATTTGAAGTAGCTCAACTGGAATTCCATCACGTCCACTAGCTTTGTTCCTAGTGAAGCTTTCTAAGGCCCACTTGACTTCACAATCCAGATTGTCTGGCTCTAGGTGAGTGATCACACCATGGTGATTATCTGAGTCATGAAGATCTTTTTTGTACAGTTCTTCTGTGTATTCTTGCTACCTCTTCTTAGGCAAATTCAAAAACAAAAATTCTACTAAATCATGGATATTAAGTCAGAAATTATTATAATAGCTTATTAAATGCAATTTTGAGATGCCTTCTATAAAGATTATCACATATAACAGATACAGACAGAAATATCTAAAATCCAAATTACTTAAAATCTCCTATATAATGTAAAAAACTTATCCTACAGTTTATAAGATTCTAAGGGAAACCATTAAATGCATACAAAAAAAATCTCAATGTGAATTCTCCTGACTATTGAGAACAGAAAATACATTTCAATTTTAAAATGATTTTGTATACTTGTTCTTTTCTAAGAACTTCACCCATTTTCACAAACTGAAGTGTATTATTGAGTGAAAAGTATAACTAGTTTTAAGTCCTCCCTGCAAAAGTTGGTCAGAAGCATTCTAAATACACAAAATTTAAAGGGTGAACATAAAAGGCTAATTCTACTATCTTACATGTAAAAGAAAGATATTACTAGACCAGACTGCAGTCCCTGAGAGTTTTAGACCCACTCTTATTTTTTCATTTCTGTCTCATTCCTTCTTCTGCTTCAATCCTTCAACAACACTGGACCTAGCTATTCTTTAAATACCACCTACCACACTGAACTTGCATTGATTCATTTACACCTTTTGACATCATGGTTTGTTTTTTTTCCTCATGCTGTACCATCCCTTTCCTTTCACCCTGTTAATGCTATAGAAGTGATTTTCCCATAAACTCTAACCCCAATCTTTGTTCAAGAACAGGTACACTAAAATTTTTAGCTTATCTTTAGATGTCTCTCAAATAATCCTGTTTTCACTCAAATTCACAGATTTAGTTTGTTTACTGTCAAGCAGAAATACTGGCTGCCTCCTCAATGGCTCTACAACCTCCAGGGTGCCTCACACTTTTCAAATCATTCCTCAATCTCATTTGAGAAGACAATGGCAGCAGTGACTATCAGCAAACATATGTTGCCTTCCAGATCTCAGTATTTCATGTCCCACCCCTGGGACACATGCATGAGCAATACTAGGCTCACACTATTCTGGGTTTCCTACTGCTATCTTTGCTCTTCAAGTTCTTACTTTGTCCTTGGGGAAAGTCTAAAAGAGCTTAAATAGGATTGTCAATCTTGCAGGAAACAGTGCCAGTCTACAGAACCTCCCCCTTAGCCCCTGTCTCTGGCTCTGATTCACATATGTTGGCTCCTATCCAGTCCAAAAACATACAGGTTTTTTCTCTATTCAAGGTTACATGATCTGGAGTCCAAATAAAAGCAGACAGTATGAATTATTTTATTGATAACAAAGATGAAGCAAGAAGAGCCTACGTGGCAATTTTCAGGGATGATCAAGTATTTCAAGAGGTTCTAGTTATATGTGTTTTCCATCTATTGGTAGTTTTTCATAATGTTCCATTTCAGATAGGATTTTAAATGGTATTTAATTTAAATGTCTCAAGATCAATTAATCAGCTTCAATTACAATTTCTCACACAAAACCTTACAGCAGGCATTACCAAGATGGTACAGAGTTAGTTAGGACATACTGACACCCAGTTTATAAATATTCCTTAATCAGTTTTGTGCTTGACTTTTTTTCTTAAAATCTCAGGGCAGATATGGAACATTTTGGATATTCAAGGTCTACTCTATTTTAGGAATTATAACATATTTTTACTGCTAACCCTCTTTGTTTAACAGATCTCATAATCCAAAAAGTGTTTCATAATAGTAATTTAATAAAGGTGAATTTGCATTCTTTAAGCTAGTGGGCTGTCTTTCTGGTTAGGCAGTTAAAATTGTCCTGCTCTTTAAAGCCACATTTCAGTTTTATCACAATTTTTATCTCTAACTCATATAAATCAACTCTAGTATGAAAGCTAAAATAGTGTGAAAGCTAAAATAAAATACTTGACAATCAAGGAGATGACTTTATTCAGGCTACTGTAATAAGGAGATCATTTGTTAATAAGGAACATCTCAAGGAAAAGTAAATGGGACTAGAGTTTTACAGAGATAAAACAGACTTTAAAAAAAAGAATTCACTGAGGGAGGAAGGGGGATGGGTCTTATCTCGGAGCATGTGACAGCAGGGAAGTCTTATTCTAGCCATTACTTGGAACACAAAAAAGGGGAAAGGAAGGTTCCAGTAACTCAACACTCAGATGAAGTTCAACACTGTTAAGACAATGACGATTGTTCAAGACAGATGAATGTCATTCATCCTGAACAGCTCAGAGCTGATTATAAACTTCTGGAGTGGCAGGAAGAAATGTATGAGAAACAATCTCTCAAGGATAGTTGCTGGCATTCATTATTCCTGTAAAATTAGTTGAACCATTTGTTGAGAGGTGGTATCAAACGTCAATTGTTATAGGGTCCTAAAGGCCCTAAAGACTTAGACATATTAAAAGAGGGATGTCTGAAAGGAAAAAGAGAAATACTAGCATAAAACTTTATATTAATAAAGAGTCAACAGTTGAAACTTGAGGGTGACAGGGCCCAGGACAGGCTACCCCAAAACGTGCCTCAATGACATTAATTTGAATTATAGTTACTTAAGAACAACCTGATGCCAGAGGGACACTTTGACCCTCCTCTCTGGCTCCTTGAAAGCAGGAAATAAAGCTCTGCTATGAAGGTGCACTCTCTGCATGTAGAGGTAGAAGGACACTCTTATCACCAGGGTTAGGGAATTCTGTAGAGATGACTGTGTAAACAAGCCTTGTTACTTCTTTTATTTACTATCCCTAAGCCCAAGCTCTGTTTAGATTCTTAATCAAGAGCACCCAAAGACCAAGTTTCTGTGTCCTGTCAGTTTCTCACAAATCTATTGTTTCTTTGTCTAAAAAATACAAAAGCTGCCTACTTTGACCACTTCTTAGGTGCCATTCTCTGAGACCTACATACATAGGAATTAGAATTTGTTTCTCTTTCTCCTGTTAATCTGTCTTGTGTCAATTTTATTATTAGTCCAGCCATAAGAACTCAGAGGGGTAGAGGGGGAAATTTCCCCCTCCCTAACAACAGTAACCAGTCCAGGGAATTCCAAGAGGCTATTAAGGAGTATTTTTTGGTTATTCAGCACTACTTGTTCAGTTTCACGCTCTCAAGCTAGAACACCAATGTTCTTGGTGATGTTGTTCACAGTCCTGGTTACACCTTACATAATAAGGTCATGCTTAGCCCAAGCATCTCTCTGGACTTTCTTAGTGATCCAGACAACAACTTGTTCAGGGAGAAATCTGACCTACACATGGGCTGTTAGCGTGAGTCCTTCAAGGTTTATATCAGGGCAACAGGATTCAGCTTGCAGGGCGTCTTCTAGTGCTCTGGAAAGGGTGGGTTGCAAGGAAGCCTAGTGTCCTGGGGATTTGAGCAGTCAATTTTCAGTTCTTCATGATGTAGAGTCAGGCAGAAGGGAGAGAAACTGGAAAAGGTTTGGATGACTACAGTCAGATATTAAAGGATACTTTTAGAATTTAAAATTTGGTAAGAACTGACAATTTCAGCAATGTAATAGAACTGAATCCAACTTACAGGTAGGTACCCAAATTCGTTTATTCCACAGGGAAGGGGTGGAAGTGATTGAAATCTCTGCCAGACAGGACATAATTTGCATATGTATAGCCTATCTGTAATTTACAAAGAGTATGCAAAGAACTCAAAGCCAGGAATGAGGCTTTCATCTGATAGCTGTGAAACATGTGCTATAACTGAGGCAATTTTCCACTGAAACAAAAAATTTCTTTCTACCCTTAACTACCTTTTGATCAAAACTAATCATAAAAGAATTATACTTGCTCAAAAAATAAAACTGCTATAAACTATATTTAGCTTGATTATTTGCATAGGTATATCAGCAATTTCCTATCTCAGTTCAGTCCAGTCACTGAGTCCTGTGCGACTCTTTGCAATCCCATGGACTGCAGAACTCAAGGCTTCCCTGTCCATCACCAACTCCCAGAGTTTGCTCAAACTCATGTCCATCGAGTCAAGGATGCCATCCAACCATCTCATCCTCTGTTGTCCCCTTCTCCTACTGCCTTAAATCTTTCCCAGCATCAGGGTCTTATCCAGTGAGTTAGCTCTTTGCATCAGGTGGCCAAAGGATTGGAGCTCCAGCTTCAGCATCAGTCCTTCCAATGAATATTCAGGACTGATTTCCTTTAGGATGGACTGGTTGGATCTCCTTGCAGTCCAAGGGACTCTCAAGAGTCTTCTCCAGCATCACAGTTCAAAAGCATCAATTCTTTGCTGTTCAGCCTTCTTCATGGTCCAACGCTCACATCCATACATGACTACTGGAAAAACCATAGCTTTGACTAGACACACCATTGTCAGCAAAGTAATGTCTCTACTTTTTAAAATGCTGTCTAGGTTGGTCATAGCTTTTTTTCCAAGGAGCAAGCATTTTTTAATTTATTGGCTGCAGTCACCATCTTTAGTGATTTTGGAGCCCAAGAAAATAAAGTCTGTCACTGTTTCCCTTGTTTCTCCATCTCCATCTATTTGCCATGAAGTGGTGGGACCAGATGCCATGATCTTAGCTTTCTGAATTTTGAGTTTTAAGCCAGCTTTTTTTTTTTTTTTTAAGCCAGCTTTTTATTCTCCTCTTTCAGTTTCATCAGGAGGCTCTTCAGTTCCTCTTAGCTTTTTGCCGGAAGGGTGATGTCATCTGCATATCTGAGGTGATTGATATTTCTCCCAGCAATCTTGATTCCAGCTTGTGTTTCATCAAGCCCGGCATTTCTCATGATGTATTCTGCATATGAGTTAAATAAGCAGGGTGACAATATACAGCTTTGACATACTCCTTTCCCAATTTGGAATCAGTCCATTGTTCCATGCCCAGTTCTAACTGTTGCTTCTTGACCTGCATACAGCTTTCTCAGGAGGCAGGTAAGGTGGCCTGGTATTCCCATATCTTTTAAGAATCTTTCAAAGTCTGTTGTGATCCACACAGTCAAGGCTTTGGCATAGTCAATAAAGAAGAAATAGATGTTTTTCTGGAACTCTCATCTTTTCTATGATATAACGGATGTTGGCAATTTGATCTCTGGTTCCTCTCCGTTTCTAAATCCAGCTTGAACATATGGAAGTTCTCAGTTCACATATTGTTGAAGCCTATTTCGAGAATTTTGAGCATTACCTTGCTAGCATGTGAGATGAGTGCAATTGTGGGGTAGTTTGAACATTTCTTGGCATTGCCTTTCTTTGGGATTGGAATGAAAACTGACCTTTTCCAGTCCTGTGGCCACTGCTGAGTTTTCCACATTTGCTGGCATATTGAGTGCAGCACTTTCACAGCATCATCTTTCAGGATTTGGAATAGCTCAACTGGAATTCCATCACCTCCACTAGCTTTGTTCATAGTGAAGCTTCCTAAGGCCCACTTGACTTCACATTCCAGGTTGTCTGGCTCTAGGTGAGTGATCACATCATCTTGGTTATCTAGGTCATGAAGATCTTTTTTGTATAGTTTTGTGTATTATTGCTACCTCATCTTAACATCTTCTGTTTTTTGTTAGGTCCATACCATTTTTGTCTTTTATTGTACCCATCTTTGCATGAAATGTTCCCTTGGTAGCTCTAATTTTCTTGAAGAGATCTCTAGTCTTTCCCATTCAATTGTTTTCCTCTATTTCTTTGCCCTGATCACTGAGGAAGACTTTCTTATCTCTCCTTGCTATTCTTTGGAACTCTGGATTCAAATGGATATATCTTTCCTTTCCCCCTTTGCCTTTAGCTTCTCTTCTTTTCTCAACAATTTGTAAGACCTCTTCAGACAACAATTTTGACTTTTTGCATTTCTTTTTCTTGGGGATGGTCTCAATCACTGCCTCCTATACAATGTCATGAACCTCCATCCATAGTTCTTCAGGCATTCTATCAGATCTAATCCCTTGAATCTGTTTGTCACTTCCACTGTATAATTGTAAGATATTTGATTTAGGTCATACCTGAATGGTCTAGTGGTTTCCTCTACTTTCTTCAATTCAAGTCAGAATTTGGCAATAAGGAGTTCATGATCTGAGCCACAGTCAACTCCCAGTCTTGTTTTTGCTGACTGTATAGAGCTTCCCCATCTTTGGCTGCAAAGAATATAATCAATCTGATTTTGGTGTTGACCATCTGGTGATGTCCATGTGTAGAGTCTTCTCTTGTGTTGCTGGAAGAGGGTGTTTGCTATGACCAGTGCGTTCTCTTGGTAAAATTCTGTTAGCCTTTGCCCTGTGTCATTATGTACCCCAAGGCCAAACTTGCCTGTTACTCCAGGTGTTTCTTGACATCCTACTTTTGCATTCCGGTCCCCTATAATGAAAAGGACATCTTTCTTGGGTGTTAGTTCTAAAAAGTCTTGTAGGTCTTCATAGAACAGTTCAACTTCAGCTTCTTCAGCATTACTGGTTGGGGCATAGACTTGGATTGCTGTGATATTGAATGGTTTGCCTTGGAAACAAACAGAGATCATTCTGTAATTGTTGAGATTGCACCCAAATACTGCATTTCAGATTCTGTTGTTGACTATGAGGGCTACTCCATTTCTTCTAAGGGATTCTTTCCCACAGTAGTAGATGTAATGGTCATCTGAATGAAATTTGCCCATTGCAGTCCATTTTAGTTCACTGATTTCTAAACTGTTGATGTTCATTATTGCCATCTTTTGTTACCAGGAATGCTACTGTGATTTGGTGGAGTAGAAGGACGTGCACTCATCTTCTCAAGCAAGAACTCCAAAATTGCAACTCACTGCTGAACAACCATCAGCAGGAGAATGTTGGATCCCACCAAAAAAGATACCCCAAGTTCAAGGACAAAGAAGAAGCCCCAACAAGATGGTAGGAAGGGCATTTAGAATCAAATCCCAGACCTGCCAGAGACACTCAGAGGGCTCAAACGAAACCTTGTGCACACCAGGACCCAGAGGCTCCACAGAGACTGAGCCAGACCTGCCTTTGAGTGTTTGAATGGGTCAGCAGTGGCCTGCCACGGGGCAGGGGCTCTGGCTGCAGCAAACCTGGGTCACGCAGCATTACCCACCATAGAGCTACCGAGCAGACAACCCACAAACTGCAGAATAATTATACCAAAGAAATTCTCACACTATTAAGAAAGTTCTAGAACCCACAACTGATTTCCCAACCTGGGGATCCAGCAAAGGGACTGAGAACTCCCAGTGAATTTGACTTTGGAGGCCAGTGGGATTTGATTATAGAACTTCCACAGGACTGAGGAAACAGGCCCATGGAGGGCACAGATAAAACCTTGTGCACACCAGGAGCCAGGAGAAAGGAGCAGTGTCCTCACAAGAGACTGAGTCAGACTTGTCTGTGAGTGTCCAGGAATCTCTAGTGGAGGCATGGGTTTGGCCTCAGGCCAATAAACAGGGAGGGAACACAGACCCATCCATCAACAGAAAATTGGATTAAAGATTTACTAAGCATGACCCCACCCATCAGAACAAGACCCAGTTTCCCCCAGTCAGTCTCTGGCACCCTGAAGCTTCCATATAAGCCTCTTATCCTTATTCTCAGAGGGCAGACAAAATGAAAACCACACAGAAAACTAAACAAACTTATCACATGGACCACAGCCTTGTCTAACTCAATGAAATTATGAGCCATGCCATGGAGGGCCACCCAAGACGGACGGGTCATGGTGGAGAGTTCTGACAAAACGTGGTCCACTGGAGAAGGGAATGGAAAACCACTTCAGTGTTCTTGCCTTGAGAACCCCATGAATAGTATGAAAAGGCAAAAAGATAGGACACTGAAAGATGAACTCTCCAGGTTGGTAGATGCTCAATATGCAACTGGAGAAGAGTGGAGAAATAACTCCAGAGAGAATGCAGAGATGGAACCAAATCAGAAAGAATGCCCAGCTGTGGATGTGACTGGTGATGGAAGTAAAGTCCGATGCTGTAAACAGCAATATTGCATAGGAACCTGGAATGTTAGGTCCATGAATCAAGGTAAATTGGAAAAGGTCAAACAGGAGATGGCAAGAGTGAACATTGACATTTTAGGAATCAGTGAACTAAAATGGAATTTACCATCTAGGCCTTGTTAAATTTGCTTTGCTGGAAAATGTCATATGAAATCTCAGATTAAAGATTTAAAAGTCTCTTGAGGCTAGGAAGCCAAGCCAAGAACTTGCTATGAGGTTTCATCAGCAGAATCTATGAATCTGAGGTAAATCCTCTCTTCTCAATATCCCAGAAATAACCTAATATATATAGCACAGGGAACTCTACTCAATATTCTGTAATAACCTATATGGGAAAAGAATTTGAAAAAGAATGAATATATACAGAAATATAAATATATATTTATATACAAACTGATTCACTTTGCTGTACACCCGACACTAATATAACACTGTAAATTAATTATACTCCAATAAAAAAATGTTTTTAACTTAGCAATTTGTAAAAAAATCTTTGAAATATCTTAAGTCTCCTAAGCTTGCCAGGAAGTAACTTCCTTAGTCACTTGTTAGGCAGGCAGAGAACACTGTAGCCAGGTAACAGGCTATTTTTCTCAAGAAGGCTTTGTAAGCATTGCTCTATAAAGTCAATCTTAGTTCCTTACAAGTACCTGGTCATACCGACTAAATGACAATCATTCTCAGGCAAGGTCTCAGTTGTATAACCAATGCTTTCAATTATGTTCTTGTAACAAGACAGATTATTTCTGAACCTATGAAAATAACTATATTGCTGTTAAAATAAGAATACTCAATAATAGTTTTCAAGTTCTAAAGAGTCAAACAGGAAGAAAGAGATCATTTACAAATGCTTTGTTTCAAAAATCAGAGTCTACTAAATTGTTATGAGCTATAGATAACTTAGGAGAAAAGAGAAGGTATTCCTTATATATCATAAAATATGACATTAAAACATTAACAATACTCCAAATAAACATTACAGTCACCTCTCATTTTAGTTCATTTAATGCTATGTAATTAACACTTACACTACTTGATCTAGGGTTACCAGTCTCATATGCTCTCAGCTTCTTGACTGGAGTTCTGGAAATCCCGACTCAGTCTACTGGTATGGTGTCAAACTTGTTTAAGCAATGTTACCAGAAGCCTGTACCCAATAATACCTGGCTCCATCTTTTTCCACAAAGCACTGAAGACAGTCCTTTGATGCAGTATTCAGGCCTGTAACTGATATTAAGAGTTTTCAGGGAAGCATGAGAGAAAAACAAAAAAATATTTGTATATGACACATTTAAAATGGTTATACTTAAATTATTACTAATAACTTTCCAAAATAAAAGATCAGATGAGAGTTCTCAAGAATAGGGCAACTGACAAAGAAATTTGGTTGTTTCTGTGGTATGAAAAATAAGATATTAAAATCAATCCAGAAAAAATATTTTGGATAAAATATCTATAAACATAATGATTAACCTATCTTCTAAGAAGAGTGAATACTACATTTAATTTGTGAAAATGGCCAAACATAATCTTTGTAAGAAAAAAACTTAAGAATATATGACAGTTCTGAGACATAAGATACCATAAACACACCAAGCATATAGTTAGCAAATAAAAGGTCAGATGGTAAAGAATCTGCCTGCAATGTGGAAGACCTGGGTTCCATCCTTGAGTCAGGAAGATCCCATGGAGGAGGGCATGGCAACCCACTCCAGTATTCTTGCATGGAGAATCCCCATGGACAGAGGAGCCTAGCAGGCTATAGTCCATGGGGTTGCACAGAGTCAGACACGACTGAAGTGACTAAGCAGCAGCAGCATATCAAGTAAAAGGATTTCAAAAGTCCAGAGTAGGTCCTAATCATCATATGAATGATTACATCATCTTTTACCTCACAAAACTCATCAGTAAGTGATGTGAACTCCCAATTGAAAACCGCTTACCTAGAAGATGTCAGATTCAAATAAAAGTTGTGGCCAATATTTTTTAATAACTTAAATTAGGACTAATAATACTATATTGCTGTTGTACAACTAATATCAAGGAAAACCTGTAATATCAGAACTCTGCTAAACAGAAACATCACAGACAGGGAGGGCATTGCCAATTCTCTTTGAACTTCTCACACAGCATACAACTTCTAAAACATCTGTATTAATAACATTTTACCATACAAATCTAATTTAAGGAAAGCTAAGCATCTCTTCTGATTTGGTAAGTTTCATTCAGCAACTCTACGTCAAAAACAAATGAAGTCTCTGGGGATTCAAAATAAACAAGACACAATCTCTGTCTCCAGATATCCTGGCATTACAGTTTAGTGTGGAAAATACACAGAGTCATGAAAGCACAGAGTAGCTTTTCTGTGCCCAAGCTGGGGAAGAAAGAGGAGAGTGAGAAAAGGGAGGCAGATGAAGGGTTACATATGGCTCTTGGAGAAATAATCCCCAAACTCAGTGGTTTGAAGAATGAACAGAAGATGAAGAATCTGTGAGACTTTTAAAAGAGCTAGTAGAGTAAATAGACAGGAAGGTAATGAAGCTATTGACAAGAGAAGCAGCAAGATCCTTGAAGAGATAGAAATGAAGAGAACAGGTCAAGAACACTGAAACACAAGAGGGGATTTAAACTAGACAAAACAGAATTTTCTCAATAGTGAGACCTTTTGCTGAGTATGAATCATTGTGATTCATACAGGAATTAGAGTATTTGAAGATGCCCGTATTTGAAATAGTTGCCAAAGAAAACAGGAAAGAAAAAGAAAACTGTCCAAATAATATAAAAAGATCTTTCCATTGGCACTCATTCCCTGAGTAATACTGAAGATAAAATATTTCTGGAGGCACCAATCAGTACAATTATGAACCCTTTTCTAGCAGGGTCAAAGAGCCATGGTGCTGGGGTGGAGAAGGCAGACTGTGATTGAGTACAGAAAGACCTAAGATCTGGAGTGGACTCAAGGATCACCAAACTAAGGAGGAGTCAAAGGAGGGGAGGATTTGGCACAGTTAACAGTAGAGTGGTGGAATACCCTGAGATAACTAAAGGAGAGGACCACATCAGCTCTTAATCTGAACCTAAAATATTACAAATAAGTCACTGTGTTACACAACCTCATCCTCACATCAACACTGTGAGGTAAAGTGGCATACTTCAGAAACTGCAGAATCCTAGATTTTGTAGAGAAAAATATTCTTCCTAAAATTTTTTATTGCACAAACTCTTGAACCAACATAGATTAGAGGATATTTTGGTAATTGACTGATTTTATTGTAATTCCATAGTACAGATGGATCTGCTCTCACAGTAAACTTTTTTGTAGCTCATGATTAGGATAATTTACTCAAATATGCTTTTTAAAGTTTATTCAGTCCAACAACTGATGAATGGATAAATAAACAATGTGGTATAACCAAGCAATGCAGTGCTATTTGATAATTAAAAAGAATGAAGTACTGATATACTACAATAAAACCACTGCAGATGGTGATTGCAGCCATGAAATTAAAAGACACTTACTCCTTGGAAGGAAAGTTATCACCAACCTAGACAGCATACTCAAAAGCAGAGACATTACTTTGCCAACAAAGGTCCATCTAGTCAAGGCTATGGTTTTTCCAGTGGTCATGTATGGATGTGAGAGTTGGACTGTGAAGAAAGCTGAGCACTGAAGAATTGATGCTATTGAACTGTGGTGTTGGAGAAGACTCTTGAGAATCCCTTGGACTGCAAGGAGATCCAACCAGTCCGTCCTAAAGGAGATCAGTCCTGGGTGTTCACAGGAAGGACTGATATTGAAGCTGAAACTCCAATACTTTGGCTACCTGATGCAAAAAGCTGACTCACTGGAAAAGACCCTGATGCTGGGAAAGATTGAGGGCAGGAGGAGAAGGGGACGACAGAGGATGAGATGGTTGAAGGGCATCACCGACTCAATGAACATGGGTTTGGGTGGACTCTGGGAGTTGGTGATGGGCAGGGAGGCCTGGCGTACTGTGATTCATGGGGTCGCAAAGAGTTGGACACGACTGAGTGACTGAACTGAACAATATGGATAAATTTTTTTTTTAATTGCCTGCTAAGTTAAGAAGCCAGACACAAAAAGCAACATATTGTACAATTCCATTTACACAAAGTGTCCTGAATAGGCAAATATGTTGAGACACAGTAGATTAGCTGTCTTTAGGACTGGAGGAAAGAGGGAAGGGGATGGGAAGTGACAAGTGATGGATTCAGAGCTTTTTTTAGGGTAGAAGAAAAGGCTCTGAAAGTAGATTGTGGTGATGATTGCACAACCCAGTGAATATACTAAAAAAATACTGAATTGTATACTTTCAATGTTTTAATCATATGAAATGTGAATTATATATCAATAAAGCTGTTTTTAAAATTTTATTCAATCAACGTTCAAGAGAATGAAAATGTACTAACAACTAGGAAACATAGTTACTAACAATTTAATAACATGCAATGAAATATTACAGAACCTGTATCTTCTATTAAAAATAATTATTACTAATCATGCCACAAAAAGATGGTAAATCAATTATATACCTAAACTGATTTAGGATTATTTTTTATTGATTTATTTTTGCTGTGCTGAGTCTTTGTTGCTGTGCAGACTTTTCCCTCGTTGTGGTGAGCGGAAGTCACTCTTCGTTGAGGTACACAAGCTTCTTATTGCGGTGGCTTCTGTTGTTGAAGAGCATAGGCTGTAGGCACATGGGTTTCAGTAGTTCAGCACATGGGCTCAGGAGTTGCAGCACACAGGTTTAGTTGCTCTGAGTTGCTCCGTGGCATGTGGAATCTTCCCAGACCAAGGATTGAACCCATGTCCCCTGCATTGCCAGGCGTATTCCTATCCACTGTACCATCAGGGAAATCCAGGAAGATTATTTTTAAAATACTATGATATTTTTACATAATACAGTCTGGTCTCTTTTCTTGGAAACATGTTATCATGGAGATTGCCATCAATGTATTTCATGATGCTTGTACTTCTATAATTGAAGTGATTTAAAACCAATTGTATTGAATTTTGCTCTAATACTAAATATAATATTTAGTGCTCTGAAATACTAATACTTTAATGTGACATTAATACTCTAGCCTCTGTTAGAAACAAACTCATAAAATTTTATAGTTATTGCTTATTTTAATTACAAAATACTGCTGAATCATTCATCAAAGACTTAGAATTTTATTCAGCATGGACTCTAACCATTAACTTCAAAATGTCATTTGGAGAGATCATCTCTTTATTTCCTCAGGGCTTTTTACCACTACATCCTAGGGCCAAAACAGGTTTCCAATCAACCTTATATTCTTTGTAACAGTCTCACTTTTTAATGCATTTATTCATTCATCAAATTTTTAGTGAGCAGCTCTTACATGACAGGTGGTGAAAATATGCAACAGACACTACCTCTAGAAGGTCCAGGGAAAATGTATAACTTAATGAATAATTAAAATAGTGAAGGCACTGTGGGAGCACATAGCAGGGAGACCTCAACATATAGAGGAGTCAGGCTAAGGCATTTTAAAGAAAGAGATCTCAAAGTTGAGGCTTGAATAATGAACAGAAATAGCGAAGCACTAAGTAGGGTAGTTCAAAGGAAAAAAGTATATGAAAATGTTCAGAAATGAGGGATACCATCAAGCTGCTCAAAACCGAAAACTTCCCAAATCCTTATAATCATGATTCCTGCAAGCTTTAGCTATTATTTCCAAATTCTTGACATTTTTCTCTCTTGAAAAATATCTATCTCAAAGCAATAATCAGATCTGTTATCTAGCAATCAGTATGCATGGGACTTCTCTTGGTCAAGAGCTTCTAGGTACAACTGGGTCAAGGTCAGAGGAGTAAGAGCAACACTTTTAAAAATTCATTTTGTGGGGAGTAGAGGCAAGCTGGTGGAGTATGGGAATGTACAGCTGGTGTCTCCTTGCAGGTACATCAGGAGTACACAGGTGCAATTCTCTTAGAGCGTCTGTTGGACACTGGGGGAGGACCTCCAACACTTCAACACCTAGGGTGTATAGGAGGGATCCCCACACAACTAGGCAGGATGTTGTGGAGAAAGGAAAGGGGGAAGGAGAATGAAAGCGGGATAAAGCCAGCACCCCTGAGGGACAGGTGGGGGAGGAGAAGTTCCCACACTTGGGGAGGGCAGGCCCACTCACAGTGAAGGTACCAACAGGGGCAGAGAGGGGGACCCTCAGAGGACCAGGGGCTCAGAGGGGAGCACAGCAGCAGGTGTGTGAAGGGCAGAGTGCAGTGAGAGCTACATGCATGGTATGTGCCACAGCTTTGAGTGCTCCAGCCAGATTTGTGTGTTTCCTGGTGAGGAGGGAGGCTGGGTGCTGGAGAGTGGGGTTTGGACCCAGGGAGGGGACAACTGTTATTGGTGGGGAAAGAACCTGGGGCAGTGAGAAGGAGAGGCTCCACAGCTGAGAGGATTGGAGGGGGAGCCTGGGCCACCTTAGAGGCAAGGTCCATTGTCAAGTGGCAAGGAAAGGGCAGGGCCACCATTCCGCACTGGCCCAGCCTCCATGGGCAAAGGCAGGGGCACACTCCTAAGCAGGATCAGCCACCACTCAAACCAGGGTCTACCTTACCTGCTCAGGCCCTAGGGAGCCTACTAGCACCCTGGGCCTGGGCTCCACTCCTGCCAAAGCCCCTTCTGACCACACGAGTCTCGGGCCTGAGCCCTGCCCCTGCCAGGGACTCCCAGGGCCACACAGATCATGGTGGCCCACCTGCTGCCCCTGAGAGAGCCATGCCTCAGCCAAGATCTCCTCTGCCCAGTGAAGAACTGACCCCTTCAAAGCCTCTTCCAATAGAGTCAGCTGCTGCAGACTTGCACTTGGGAGCCTCTGCCCCAACTGGCCTGAGCAGTGAC